>NW_020230699.1:182500-782500 GCF_003227715.2 Harpegnathos saltator
ACTTTGCACGCGTTAACGTGAATTGTCGGCCGAAGGAGGATCGACATTCAGCACGGTTGCGCACTTTGAATTCAACGACGCAACGGCTAACCAGCCGAGTCATCCTGACGAATTTGTGATTTACGAAAGTGTAATTTAAGTTGCAATCGAAAATCGAGGCCTTACACGTTTTACAATTGGAGAGCACGGCGCGGCGAGATGAGCCAAGCCGAGCCGAGCCGAGCCGAGCCTTTCCTCGCGCGGGAGCGTCAGCGGCGATGTAATTCGGATATTCAGAAATAAACAGACCATCACACACGATGCAACAATGCGATTAAACGGCAATGACGCATGATACATTTTTCAGTTAGAAAGGGAAACGAATTATCGCGAACGCGGCGCGGTTTCGCGCTCGCGCGCTTGGAAAGCGCCAGGGTTGCGCATTGGCTCGCGATTTCTTCTTCAAAAGGTACACGATAGTACCCTAGACGCGTATTTTGCAATTAGAAAAGGAGGAAAAAGTATAAATTACATCCGAGCGCAAAGGGTTAATGGGATACGCCAGTGTCAAGAATAAAGAGGAAAACGAGGAAAGCGGAGAAAAGAGAACAAAGAAAGAGACTCCGGAGACTCGTTAAGAGTTTCGAATCCGTCGGGGATGACCCACGGATGAGATAAATATCCGGCAAAGAGAGAGAAGAGAGGGAGGGGGAAAGAGAGAGAGAGAGAGAGAGAGAGAGAGAGAGAGAGAGAGAGAGAGAGAGAGAGAGAGAGAGAGAGAGAGAGAGAGAGAGAGAGATGTAGAGGGAACAGCAGGTCGATAGGAAGGGAAGGGTGGGTGGAATAAAACAGAGCGAGAAGTACGAAAAGACAAGCTTTTTAGACAGCGCGCGGCCGCGAGTCGCGCGAGCGTACACGATTGTCGATTTAGGAAGGGTTTGCGAGGAGGACGCGGCGCGACAAACATTATTCGGTGTATTCATAGCTCGTTAATTTTTGTAATTAGCCGTTAAGAGGCGGATTCGTTACCGGCCGTGATCCACCGGCGCGACGAGTCGTTAGATTGAATTTTAAAGTGCTTTACAAGTGAACTAACACATATCAGTAGGCAGTACGCTATTACATATTATATATATATATATGTATATATACATATATACATACATATACGTATATATATACACATATATATATATATATATAGAGTGGTATTCATGTAAGGATATTAGAAATTAATATATATAAAATATGAAGAAGTATATATATATATATACACACACACACACATATATCTACAGATAGATAGATATATATGAAGAAAAAAAAATATATATATATATAAATCGCGTGACGTCGTTGCAAGAAAAAAAAAAAGAAGCGGGGCGAGAAGTACATGTCAATCAGATATTTTGTACCGTCTCTAGGGGGTTATTCTAGCGGGTCCGTTTGATTTCCTCTTTTTATATACGTATTATATATATATATATATACATTATACGTGTGCGGGCTTATACGCGGCTTCATGGAGGCCAATCGTGCGCGCATTTGTTCCTTCTTGCCGAAGGAGGGAAACGGATCAGCGAGTGGCGGTCTCGAGGAAGAGTCGTGTACAGTCGGCGTTCACGACAAACAAACGACGACATCCACTGTTGTGTATTGTTTTTAGCTTTTACTTATTGCAGCCCAGAGTTCATAATAATACGGATGATAATTTCGACGCTGATCAATCAGATACGTGCATAAAACGACACATATATCACAGACACAAGTATACTTGGGTTTTCCCGCCATATTTATGAACGTGGAGTTTACGGAACGACGAATTGGCGACTTGTCGGGAGTTTCGGCGCGAAATTTTCCAAAGTTCGGCCGCGTGTCGAAGAGCTTCGAGTCACAGGACTTTTCCTCCGAGGAAGCCGCTGTAACGACATCTCTCGAACCGCCGGCGCGCACGATTGATATCACCGTACGCTCCGGCAAACTACGAACCCGAACGGTGTATATGCGTAACCGGAAACAGGAGAAAATGTCACATTCACGAGCAGCGAGAGCTTCGCGCGCCGCTCGAAGCTTACCGAGTAGTAGACAGAGAGCACGACAGAGGCAGAACGGAAAACGAGATCGGAGAACGCGAAATCACCAAAGATATCAAAGACTATCGATCCAAAGACTACCACCAAGAGACCTCACGAGGAGACTACGTTCGCTGTGAAAGGAGAATGTACGCTGTTGAACAACGCGCGCCATTAACTCGACCGGCTCGCGGCAGTTCGCGATCACCGATGTCGGCCGGAAACACGACGCTACACAACATGGCAGAGAGAAAGAGAGAGAGAGAGAGAGAGAGAGAGAGGGGGGGGGACCGGAAGCGGGCGATGCGAATTGAATGGCGCGTGCGGTGACGCGCGATCTGCCTCTTGCTGTTCGCAAAAGAATTTCCTCTCGTAGACCCCGATTCCGTCCTGGAGGATCCTCGGGATCCTGGACTCCTCGCGCGTCGTCGCCAGACACTGTTCCAAAGTCCACACGAAATCGTTCAGCGTTCCACCTCGCTCGTTAGCCGGCATCGCGTTCGATCAATCGAATGAACCACTTATCCGGCGCTCCCAATTAACGCGCGCGCGCGCGCGATTTACGATCGAACCGGCCCAATCGCGGCAGCCATTAGTCTTTCCGGTGCGACGGGAACAAGAGGGATACCGGACGATCAGAATCAGTCCGCGCAATTCGGCGAACGCGAAGAGGGAGAGATTCGACGAGTCGCTTCTTGCTCGCGGTTTGCCGTCGGACTCGCCGGCACCGAAAGGGCTAAAGGACACGTGTACCACTTACATGCGTACGTACTTGCGAGCATGTGAGGCGGCCAGGATCAATACGAGCCTCCGAAAGTACAAGGATCATCGTGGGGACGAGACAAGAGCGAGAAGCGCGAGAGGGAGAGACAGATCGCGAGAGCGAGAGCGAGGGAGGAGGAGTGAGAGAGCACGAGGGTGTTCGTCGCGCGATGCGCTCGAGACAACGGCGGAGATCCCCGTCGCAACGATACATATCAATTTTCTAACGCGCGAGGTGCGAAGCGGATTTGCCGCGGCGGCGATGCACCGGGTGGTCGACGGGACCCGGCGAATCGTTCGCACCGCCCAGTGATAAGCGGTCGAGGGGAGTTTATACATTCCGCAGGAAGAAGAGCCTCCACACGAGAGAAGGGGAGCAGAGCGGTAGAAACAGAGCATGTGGAGAGGTGGAGGAGTACGTTAGTCTGAAAGGAAGAGAGGTGACGTTTTCCTATTATTTCAATACGATTTTGTCGACGAACTTAATTATATTAGTGGCCACCGGTCGGAACGGTCAGAGCGCGCTTTCTCGTATCCCAACGACGACGGCGCGAGCCCGAGCGCGCAGACGTCACACGGGGCGACACGTTCTTTCGGGGATTTTGTAAGAATTTGCGAAAGTACATAGGCTAATTCACACCGTAACCGTAGGACTGTTCTAACATAGCTGTTATAATTGTAATCGTCAGGCGCGCGCTTTCTGTGGTATTTTAGTTGATCTTCGTCGGTGTTTCACACGATCCGTCTGATACGATGACGACGCGCTACGTAATGATGCAGAGACGAGCGGAAAGGTTTAGAGGCCGAATGAGAAAGGGCAGGAGAGGGAGAAAGAGGAAGAATTTCGACTTTGATACTCGGTGTCGCGAGGAGCGCGCGCGCGAGAGAGAGAGAGAGAGAGAGAGAGAGAGATTGAACATTCGTATATTTTCGTCTCTCTTCGATTCGCGAGGACGATGCGCGTCGCTCTCTGCTAGGAAATTATCGCTACCGTTATCGTAATATTTTTTCTAGTTACAAGGGAGAGAGCGAGAGCGAGAGAGAGAGAGAGCGGAAGAGATGGAGGGGAGAGGAAGAAAGTACTACACGCGTAAGAGTATAATAAATATATACCTTAGGTAGATGTTCAGCTAAGAATATAAAGATACACGATGCGATGCGCGTCTACTCGAGGCCGGCGACCGAGATGATCGAGGATGGTCTCTGCGGTATCTCATAATCCGCGAGTAAATCGAGTGATCGGTCGCAAACACGCACGCGGAACGCGTGCCCAGGTCGAGAAGGTATAATAGGTCAATTTGTATATTTGCTATTGTCGCCTCGGCCGATGGCGAGTCTCATTCATTATTTAGCAAAGGAGCTATATATACATATATATATATATATATATGTATGTATGTATATATACGTATATACATACGGGGCGGCTTGCGAGTTTTTATTGAAAGCCGGCCGTGGTGAACTCCCGGGTGATCCAAGGTGTGTGTGCGCGCGCTTCGAGTGATATCGCGAGCGTGCCGTTCTTTTCGCCGCTCGAGCGCACCGCTCGTGTTAGTTTATTATTAATATACGCGAGATATTAACGACACCACACTTTCTCCGAGTGACGCGCGCCAGAGTGGTCGTAAAGATCGAGAGAGAGGGAGGGGGAGAAAGAGAGAGAGAGAGAGAGAGAGAGAGAGAGAGAGAGAGAGAGAGAGAGAGAGAGAATGAGAGAGAGCATGTGTGAGACAGGAAGGGAGGGAGGGGGGGGGGAGGAAGAGAAAAACAAATTATTAACGCGATCGGAATTCTAAAGACGAAGAGTAAAATTTTATCAAGTCCGGAGTTAATCGCGCGGGCGTGTAATCAGCACGAACGTGCTTTCTAAAACGCGCTGTAGAAAAGTCGGGAGAGGGGATGAGAAGCTGTAATCGCGTTCTACCGCGTGAAGTATTATCGTATTGCGAAGGGAAGTAAAGTAATATTATTTAACGCGCGAGCCAGAGAGTTATACGAGACGCGCGAGACAGCGTGGGTGTACGCATAATCTCCACTCCGCTCGATTCTTTTTGCCAGGGCATTGATTGATTTTTCTTCGTGATATCGTGACGATTGTAATCGCGTATGCTTGCCAGAAGGGGAAAAAAGGGGGAGGAGGAAAAAGGAGAGAAATTCTGCGGACGGCGAATCGATATTATACTACCCACGCGTCGCTTTTTGCCTTACGATCGACCTTTCGTGCGAATTCGAAACTAATTTCCGTAGAATACTCGAGAGTGGTGTGTGTGCGTGTGTATATGTGTGTGTATGTGTGTGCGCGCGCTTTTTGGGAGAAGAAAGGAATCGCGTCTCGCGTCTCGATCGTACAACGTCCTCGCGTTCGTCCTCCCTGAATTTCGAAAGTCCGCGCAGTATTTCGATGCATTCCCTCGAGACGAATATTCTTTGAGGTATAAGTACCTGAGGCAGTAAAGAGAGAGAGAGAGAGAGAGAGAGAGAGAGAGAGAGAGAGAGAGAGAGAGAGAGAGAGAGAGAGAGAGAGAGAAAGAGTGAAGTCCAACTATTTATTATTTACGCGCGAGCAATCCCAAAGAGCGAAAGATGCTGTACCCTTTATGCGCCTTCATACGAAAGTATCTCGCGAATATCGCGATTACCGTAACTTATCGTCCGAGGAGAAGAAAGGCAGGAAGGGGGAGAAGGAGAAAGAGAGACGAGAATCGGCGACCAGTGGTGAGGTACGGCCGCTTACATCAAGTCAATTGCTAATCTTACTTCTCTTTTCGCGCGTCCCGCCGCACAACTCGCACGCGACTCACCGGATAATCTTGCGCGATCTCATCGCGACGTTGTACTCGTCGTCGAGGTGGGATCGCGCAGCGGGTGATCCGAGAACGTCCCCCGTCAAGTCCGACACAATCATCGATAAGAAGGGAACACTGTCACGCGAATCTCAATAATTCGATGATGTCGATGGTCCCCGACACGCGTGAGGAGGATCCTCGTCGTCCGTCACGACGCCGCGGAGTGCACAGCGATTGCCGTGGAGAAAAGGAGAGGAGACAAGCAATCGCGAGACTCAACGATGATATACCTTACATATCCGACACGCAGCAGGCGCGTCGAGCGCTTTTGCTCTCCGTACACGCTGATATTCCGAGTAGGAGGGAAAAGAGAGATTAGGAAAAAAAATAAACTGTAGAAGAAGAACGACAATTGGACGAATCGCGCGCCACGTATGCCCGACTGCGTGCGAACCAGCTTGTGTTCGTGGTTTTTGCGAAACGAAGAAACCTCCTATAAGTTAGTATTCCGCCGATTTTATCGCGAGATCTTACAGAGTATCACGTCTCGTTCCCTTTTTTACCCGTCACAACTTCTTTCCCACTAAATCTAACTTCTCATTCAATTCGCAAAATTTAATTTGTAAAGTTTCATCAATTTTATTAATTAAATCTCCTGACTTTGTTAGTTTCATTTAATTAAACGCCAGGAAATTTTTCATCGTTTAGCGTTTAACGCAGGGCGCAGGAAGAGCCTCGGCGGCTTTGCTCGCGGCTTCGTCCACCGTGGCGCGATTTTCGTCAGTTGTCGACGGCAGCCTTTACACCCGTCCAAGCCGCGATCGCAAGATCGATTCACAACGACGACTACGTATTGAGACCGTAAATTCGAGGGGTCTAGGAGGGAAGGGTTGTGCACGCGAGTGAGGGGCCCGATTGAACAGAAGAGAAATATAAGAACGATAGTGGAGAGAGAGAGAGACAGAGAGAGAGAGAGAGAGAGAGAGAGAGAGAGAGAGAGAGAGAGAGAGAGAGAGAGAGAGAAATAATTCGGAGAACAGATATCGAAGTACTTATCTAGAGGATCGTTCGAGACGAGAAGAGTCGGGACTTATAGTTGCTTAGTTAATTTCTTGCGCGTCTGCGTATGCGTGTGTACGTGTGTCTGTGCGGCGTGCGTGTATGCGTGCGTGCGTGTATGCCTGCTGTGAATGAGGATGTCCGCGAGGTAAAGGTGTTTTTCCGCGCATGGTGGTAAAATACGCGAACGGATGTCTACGCGACGAACTGTGGTACTCCGTATATCCGGAATACCGTTCGCGACTTCCGGCCGTTCGCGCGGCCGGATATTCTCTCGACGGGAAATCACGCGAACGAGATCTAGTATGTACACACATACACGTGGCGAGAGTTCCTTTACCTTTATTTTGATCTTGAAGAGATGATAATATGTAATAAAAATATCTATATATATATATATATAATATATATAAATAATATCTCCCCACACACATTTTAAGAGAGCGTCGTAAGATCAAAGTAAACGCGAAGATCTCGTTTCTTTTCTCGACGGGAACGAACGAACGACCGTCAGTTCGCTCGCGTCTGTCTCTGTCTGTGTAAAAAAGAAAGAACGCAAAGACCTTCTTATCTATCTACCCGAACAAAAAGAGCAGAAGAATTCCGCTGATATTCTTGATGATCCTGTAAATCGATAAACAGACGGAACGGTTTATACGAGACACACATGCGAAAGTTTCTAGGATTATAAGCTTACTAATAGAGCGTGTTCATAGAGTGTGATCCGTGGAATCTCATGCTGTTGTTAGACCTCGCCGATTATTCGCGTATTCTGGGTAAATTCGCGAGCGAGAGAGATGGGGAAGAGCGGTGGAGGGGGGGTGGGGAGGGGGGGGGGTGGTGGTGAAAGACAGAGAGTTTGTCCACTTGTATGGTTTGTACCGAATTGCATTGCTGCGGGCGTCCCGGTTGCGTTCGGATCCGCGGAGGCGCGAGGTGTCTCGCGATTGTCTCGTTGCGCCCGGCGATCAGGCTCGCTGAAAGTCGTGGACATTTGTTGTTGGCTGTATGAGAAGTCGTCGGGGGAGCCGTGCGCCCTGTGGATCCGAATTTAGTCCACTCAGGTGGAAAAACACGCATCGCATGCGTGCTCGAAGCTTGCGTCTTTGCGGACACTTCGAACACGCGGAGTCGTGGGTGAAAGCGAGAGAGAGAGAGAGAGAGAGAGAGAGAGAGAGAGAGAGAGGACGAGATCGCGGAGATTCGCGTCGACGGGGTCATCGCTGAGCGGAAATATCGAGGGAATCGGCAGTTCAGACGCGATAAAGTGCGCTCGGCGTCCGGCCGCTCCGTCGGCCGGCTCCGGATTTTACCGTATCCGACGTGTACCGTAACATTCCACGTAGCCGAGGAATCACCGCAGGATGATATTCACAGTCTGTTCTCGGATTGAAGATCGTCTCAGGTTCAGCTACGGGCGCTGAGAGGCTTCCATCGGCCACGAGACGTCCCAAGGTGGACTTTGAAGAACGATCTTAAATGGCTCAGCTCAGATCCGATATAATGCGAGACATGAGAGATCTTGTGTGAAGTCATATCTCGTCTTAAATCAGACCTCACCCTAAATCAGACCTTACTTAAAATCCTTAGAAGTGATTTAAAATGATTAAAAATCAGCTAGATTTTATTTGATAGCTGAGGTCGGATCTTAAATGCAAGACCGGACTGCGAATGTTGTCTTTAAAATCAGCTGTGGCCGCGATCGACGCGATGAATTCGTACATCCCGAGAGGGCTCGATCGGAACACTTTCGGGGTGCGTGTCGCGCGATGCGGCTCCGATGCGTGCGTGAAGTTGCGTTTCTGCGATCGCGGGCACTTCAGCGCGTCATCGCGAATATGCCAAAGACGAGCCCGTGTGCGTGTGCGTGTGCGTGTGTGCGTGTGTGTGTGTGTGTGTGTGCAATCGACGGCGCAGCGGCACGCGCGATTAAACTCGGTCGGAACGGAAGGCAAGCGGCTAGCGAGGGGAAGGAACAAAGAGGAAAAAAAGACACGACAATCACACGAGTCACGAGATCGAACGGTAACTCGATTAACTAGGATCGTTTCGGCGTCGCTCAATTCCGCAGTGAGAATTCCCCGTGGGAACGCACGTAATTGCTTTTGATACTTATACACCGTGTACAGCGATGTACGGCGATTTTGAGAGTGATGAAGAAAAACAAAAAGAAAAAGAGAAAAAAGAACTAGAAGCAGAACGAACGCGCCCATAGACGTATCTCGACATATCAAGAACCCGCGAAACATCGAGTCTCGATCATTCGCCGCTCACTCACGCTGAGACGTGTCGTTTCTCGCGACGGATCATTTTCTTTCTTTCGTCCCGCTTTTACTTCGTTGACTCACCCAGCCGCTTGAATATTGGCGGAACGCAACGGAGGATACGGTGTTTCGCTCCGAGCGATCGCGCGCACGGAACATACACGCGTGGAAGTTGTTCGCAGCTCCTCCGCGAAATCCTGCGCAAAATCGTCCGCAGGATCAAGCGGACAGGCGCGCAGGCAAGCGTACGCGACGAATGATCGAGAGTGTTTCGCCGGGCGTGTAGCATCATCGCGCGCGACTATGAGGGCACACGCGTTGGACCACATTCGTCGTTCGTAGACAACCGCGAGCGTTCTGTGGCGATTTATTAATCGATAGATACACCCGTGTCTTACATTTGTATCCGTCTGTATGTATGTAAGGACGTCTCTTTGTGTAGCTATGTTGTCCGTGTATTTATTTGCGTGTTGTCTCTAGACTCATCTCGAGCGCGCGCGCGCGCGCGCGCGTGGGTGCGTGCATGCGTGTGTGCGTGAGCTTCGCTTGCGATCTGTCGCCGATTGTCGCATGGTCCGGCTGGAGAACGGACGGGGGTGTACCGGGCAGAGGGGGGGGGGGGGGAGAAAACGCGACAGGAAGCGGTACATGATGGGTCTGTTCTTATTCGAACAACTTTTCAACTAGTGCACACTGGTGCGATAAGTTAGAGCGAGAGAAAATATGTCTGTTTCACTCCAACTTGTTGCACTGGTTGCAGAAATTCTTCGGTTGCAGAACAGGCCTGATATCGCGTGCCGACGACGGAGAACCGGACCCGATGTCTTATACCGCGTGCGTCACACGCGTGCGTACGCGTGCGTGTGGCTTTCTTCTTTACATGTACATGTAGACACGCTCTATCGCGATTTATCGACCGGAGCGTGCTGCGGAGATTGTCCGGGTCTGATGCCTCACGTTTACGTGGAACGGACTCGATTTCATGGCCTGGAATTTTTCCATCCTCGGAAGCGCAGATATTTGTCGCTCTCGGGAATGGAGAACTTTTCGATTTTAATTTCCACGGAGTTTCTCATTTTGCGGTCTCGGTGCTCATGGGATTGTGAAATTTGGAAGTTGCTTCGTTCCGATTCGCTTCGTTTTTGTTACAGATTTTGTTACAGATTTTGTTACAGATACGAAACGAAATGTCGCTCGGCTCGGCGGCGAAAGTGCGCCGGGAAATTGCGAATTGTGATAATGCGCGTAGCGTGTGTTTAGCCGAGTTAATTACGACGGAGTATTTTCCAAGGATGACATTAATGTTTGCGGTAATAAATTCAGCCAGAAAAACTCGCCCCCTTGGCGTCGCGAAAAAATGATGATTATTAATAACTCGTTAGACTGGAAAACGCGCTAACGTCTAAATGCCATCTTTATATTTAACGCAAACTCGCCGGGGTTTTTGCTCTGGATTCTCTATCGATTCACGTGGTTTATGCAGAAAAATATATCGCCACCGAATTTCTTTTTCCTCGAAGCCACCAATCGCCTGCCTAGCCGCAACGGAACGTTACACACTCCGATCGGGACGAGCTGCATAAGCTTCCAGCTTTGCTTAACCCGAGCTTTGCGGTAAAAATCTGACGAATTGATTTTTTCACAACTAAAGTAGATCGGTGAGAAGACCAAGCAATCGTGAAAGTGAATTAAAAAATTATAGCAATATACGTGTTGTATTAAGTTAAATGCGTTGATTAAGTTAAATGATTTGATTCTATTGGAAAGCTTGAATATTTATTCGGACTTTTAATAGTGTTATATATTTTCCGAATTTGTGGAAAAATTCTTCTTTATAATATTTTTTTCAGGAGCGACTGAGATAGCACGACGACACGGCAGTTTAGCTTCGTTTCTCCATTGGCAGTTTAGCTTTTAGAGAAAAGTCCAGGATTAAGAGCGCATATCTAACAAGCAGACACTTGATATCAAGTACCGATTCTTAATGATGTCGGCAACAATTTTCGTAATATTGCACGAAGACTGCGATTGTCGCAAATTGGGCAAAACCCGCCCGATCCAGTTTATCGTCGGCGAATCTCCCTGAGGTCTGGCTTTCAGCTTTTACTCGTGATTACCCGCAGTCAGCCCCCTCGGGCGTGTAACGATACATGTACATGTGAGAAATCCGCGCGAGTGCACTTGCTGACTCGTTCGCGCGCGCGAGGAGAATTCCGCGCAGCCCGGCGGCGGCGCGCGTTTTCTCGGCGCTCCCGACTCGAGCCGGGGTTCCCGCGCGGCGGGACCTCGTAATCAGCCGTTACTTGTTCTTCACACTTGGTTATCGTACACTCGTTAGCCGCACGGATGGATGATCGGTCGGGAACGCGCGAGCGCTCGCCTCGTCCCGGCAATTCTCGCGCGGGCGTCCCGCTGGAGAGAACCGGTTGTCTCGTGATTACCGTAGCGACGTGATGACGGTAATCGCGGCCGCTCCCGTGCGCGATTATGGGACATCGCTTTCTTCTCCGACCTGCCTCGAGCGGTTCTTCCCCGTCGAACGCGTACGACGTTGCTGTACCGGTTCCCCGCGCGTGAAAATTGCTGTCGCGGAAATTGATCGATCGTTCAATCAGAAGAACGAGAGAGAGAGAGAGAGAGAGAGAGAGGGGGGGAGAGGGAGGATTCGAGCGAAATTCAGGACGACCGAAGGGCGGTTCTCGGACTGACGCTTTGCGGACGAAAGATGTGCGAATTGACGTCCTATACTTGGTCCGCTTCGGAGGAGGATAGGTGAATATTATTTTTAGCGACTGAGTACGACCACACATACACGTTCGCTTAGATATATATAATATATATAAATAAATAAATAAATAATTGCCGCTCTCTCTCTCTCTCTCTCTCTCTCTCTTTGTCGCTCTGTTGAGACCATAATTTTGTATCAATCTCTGGGATATCAAGCGCGTACAGCTGCAGAAACTAGTCCGTCCCCTGCGCACGCTAACGTATATATTCAAGCCACGGTCCGTCCGCAAAGTGTCGTCGCACGAGCTCTCCGGTGGAATTTCGCTCGAAGGAACGAAGGGGGTCACACGTCGATTCGACAGCGAACTCTCGATTTTACGCGATCGCCGCGGCAACTTGAGAACCTTGCGGAGCTTCACGCCCACCTCGGTGAATCCTCGTTCGATTAGTTCGCGCGCGAGGATTACCTCGAATTATCTCGATGTCTTCGGAACTCTCTCGTTAGATCCCTCCGACGAAAGAGCGCGATTTTCCAAGCACAGCTTGAACGTTCCACCGCTTAGGCGTGGTGCGCCGTGTGCACGCACGTACACGTGGCCACGTGATCGTAAATTTTATACAGCGAGCCGGAAATTTACGAGCGAACGGCGCGATCGCTCATTACGGTCGAATAGTTATTCTTAACGTATCCGCCGCGCGCTAGAAAACAGCTCGCGGAGGTTGCGCGAGCGCGCGCTGCTCGAAAAGCCGGGTATCTCTCGAAATAGACGTTTCGCGGTAAAACGCTCGGGACCGAGCCGATCGCGCGATCGTATCCAGAAATAATCCCGACTTAATGACCGTTTGCATAACGACTCCGCGATTGCTTTTTCTCTCCTCCGTGTGGCGGGCACACAAGGTTGCAACATCCTTTCACTCCGGCGGACGCGTCCGTCGGGAAGGAATATTTCAGTTCGCGCGCGCGCGGAAGCTCTCGGAGCTCTCGAGACCGCTCCAACTGCGGTGTTAACTTCGTGAAGAAACGACCATGTTGTAACCGTTCGCATTATTATCTTCCCCGCTTCAAAGCGTATTAATGGTACCGCAACGGGCAATTGTTTACAGCAATTATTTTATTCGCGCCAATTTTTCAATTCGTTACAAGTGAGAGCTGGCTGGCTCCTTCTTCCCGATCAGAGATCGCTCGGAAACAGCCACGGTCCATGAAGCAATGATACGCCGATTCTCGTTTTCTGGAAATATAACACTTGGAAGAGACAATTTTCCTGGCGGGTAAATATGGACGCGCGTCGTGGGGAACTCGTTGGGAAAAAAGAGAAAATGAAAAAATGTTCGCAACCTTTGCGCCGCGGACATTCGATAAAGTCGAGGGTTCGCCACTCCATAGCGGGGCGGGGGGGGGGGGCACTAAGGTAGAGAGCGTGTAATTGGCAATTCCGTATCAACGTTGTTTAATAATGATCGACTAACGCGCGCGGGGCGCACAGTAAAAGTAAGAAGATTGAGGGGGGGGGAATTGCGCACATACGCGTACGTTATCGACATTACGCATTACGATTTTCGTCTATCAATCGCGTGTTGCAAACACTAGCGCGAAATCGGTGTTCACGCACGCACACGCGCATATACGCACGCACGCACGCACGCACGCACGCACGCACGCACGCACGCACGACGACGATCAACTTGTGCGGCAGGAGGGATCGTGCGTGCGATAGAAGATAATAGAAAAAAAAAAAAGAAAAGAAAACAGCGACACTTTGATGAAGATAGTAATAATGATACTTTCGTATTCTCGTTGCAAAGAGGGGGGGAGGGGGGTGGGGCAAGGGGAAAGAGGACTACAATAGCCCGACGTATTATTTAATTAAGAGGATAAAGTTCGCGAGGTAAATTCGTAGATAACGACAACAATACCGATAGTAATAATAACGGATAATGATGAATAGTAATAATAATAATAATGATAATGATAACGATAATGATAAAATTAGCTGCAGCTTTCTGTGTAAGGTTATTGTGATATTTAAAGAATAATAACTTTACCGTAGCGAACATTAAACTATGTTCAGAGGTAAGAATCTGATATTTATAGTGAGCGAATAATAATAATAATAATAATGATATTATTATTATTATTAATATATTAATAATGAGATAATAGTAATAATAATGATAGTAATAATACTAATAATTATATATAATCAGTATGTCGACGGGGCTTGAGTGGACACGCCTCTCCGAGGATCGATCCACGGCGAGGTACAAAATCGGAGCCGTGGGCGGCCGCGACTCTCTCTCTCTCTCTCTCTCTCTCTCTCGTTTTCTCTGCTCCTTCTCTTTCCTTCTCCTTCTTCTGTGCTTTCCTCTTTTTATTCTTTTCTTATTCCATTTTTTTTTTTTTTTTAATGAAAGGCTATGCTACTTCTGTGTAGGAGCGCTCTACTTCTATTTCTATTAATATGCTACTGCTATTACTATTACTATTACTTCCTCTCTTCTTCTTCTTCTTCTTCTTCTTCTTCTTCTTCTTCTTCTTCTTCTTCTTCTTCTTCTTCTTCTTCTTCTTCTTCTTCTTCTTCTTCTTTTCTCATCATTACGGACGAGGTTTGAAACGACAATCTGAGGCCTCGTCAAGTACTGCCGGATGCGTAAGGGACGTTCCGAAAAATCGATCACGAGATATCTTCCTTTTTAGACGCGCACGTCGGGTATCACAAGGGAGGGGGGGGGGAAGTTGGGGAGAAAGAACTGACTACCAGCCACCGGGGTCTGTCAGGGAGATAGATTGAATTTGGCGCGGGGAATGATCAATTCGAGGGTTCGGAACGTCTATTTCGTGATCTGGATCAATCCGTCCATAACGTGTCTCACGCCGGAGACATTTGCACAAACGTGTGCGTATTAATCATTGGGACTACAAAAACATATCATTGTATGTAATAATACTATATATATATATATGTATATATACACGCATACAGGTATACATATATATATGTAATATATGTATTAACAAGAAAATATTAAGCAATAAGAATTTATTTATATGCCCGTAAAAAAGGTGGAGTAGGAGAAATGAAAAAGAAAGAAAAAACCAAGTAACACATTAAACATTGCATATCAATTCGTGTGTCTGGGCAAGGATTAGCTTATATATATATATATATATAAATATAAATATATATATCTATAATCTTTACTTCGTCGTTGTCAGGCGTTAATGTTAAACTTAATTATCATTAATTAATTATTAGATTGTGAAAGAATTTCTTCAGGTTCTAAGCAAGATTTGGAAATAATAAAATGAGCAAAATATATGTAAAGCTTGGTATTGAATTGCACCTGCCAAACATTTCTTCCTTCATTCCAAATTTCCTACCTTCAGATCTCGGCTTTTCACATTCATTTTCTCAGTTTGTCTAAAAAAGATCCCTCGATTCGGTTTCGAATCGAAATTACACGCTGAGTCGCGATATACAAATTTTTGTGCATGAAAATAGACGAGCGATAAGCTTCTACTGATAATCGATAAATGTTTTACATGCACTGCTTGATTCGTTTTAATCGTTATCATGGCGACATGGTTATTAATAATAATCGAAATATCGTGTCGGAAAAATTTATCAAAATGCCCGAATGATAAGGCCAGTAATTCTCCGCACGTGTCTCCTGCGTTGTAAATAAAGTAGCTACACCGCGTCCGCTGCGTAAGATCTTACACTGACTTTATACAGATGGCGCCGAGAGTGGTGAATGTGAGATAAATTTTCGTACAGAATGAAATATTGCAGCGATAGAGTCGCAAAATCTCGGACTCGAAAAATTTACGACTCCGTATCATACAAAGACGTAAGAAAAAGAATGACCACGTGAATCTCACGATGAAACACCGATTTCATTGTCCGCAATTTCACTACGATGGGAGAATGTATTGTTTATTACTTTCGGGCAGAATGGTCGAGTCAGTCTTCAAATCATTACCTGTCAAATGTTATCTTCTCGAGTAATATGTCTATAAAATTATTATGTCATACAGAAATAGAACCATACATTCTCCCTTCTCCCTCCCTCCCTCCCTCCCCCCTTCTTGCAGCAATGTTCGCCGACCGCAAATGACATGCTATAAAAATATACACGCGCTATGAAGCAAAATCTACTCATTTTTTTATTATTATTATATATACAATATACAATATCAAATATTGAGACTACAATCACGACGATATTATATATTGATATATCGCGATTTAACGCGATTTAATTTCGATTAAAACGGGCCGTGGAATATTTCCCAAACGTACTGATTGTGAGAAATTCGCGCGCACATTATTGTTATACAACAGAAACGAAAGGTCATTCTTCAAAGCGGCTGATGAAAACCAGATATTTTCGCGACTGTACAAAACTACAAACAGTACCTGCAGTACTTTTAATTTACTTTTAATCTTGAAGCGCCCGTGTTATCTCTCAGCGATCCAATATTTTAATCAGTTATCTCGCCGCGAGAAAGGGCTGTGGCGAACACAACTCGACGCGTTTCACCCCGGGCGCGTTTATTTGTGCATTAACTCTCTCATCTTGTATCGGCCGCATATGTGCACTCAAAATCGCCTACCCCCCTGTCGTCTGCATGAGGCATTATGTTTCTAATGTACGCGATAGCGCTGCTCTGCGGCCGCGGTTATCAATCGCTCTCACGAAATTGCATTTGATGCGATATCAGGTGCATATTTACCTTGCAAACAAGCGCGTTCCAATCCTCCATTAAGCTCGGGCATGTTGCACGTTCCGTAACCTTTCCCTTAATGCGATCGTTCGCGGCGCTACTTGAGACGCGTTTATACGATACGACGGTTTACGTATGTTGTTTAAGAAAACGAACGACCGGTGGTCGAAGCGCGAGACAGCGCGCTCCCCGTTTCTCAACGTTGGCGGAAACGTCACGAGGAAGTATATAAAACGAAGAGAGAGAGAGAGAGAGAGAGGAATTTAATACGCGACATTTTCACTACCACAGGGATCACTCGTCACTGCATTCTCATATATATTTTTATTTTTCGTTGACCTTTCGTTGCTCATCATCGTACAAGACGTGTATGTACGTGTGTGTGTGTGTGACCAAAATTGCATACCACTTAGAATTATATATGAATCCACTTGCATACGGCCAAAGAAACGAGCCGTATACTACACATTTATGTGAAACTGCATCGATCTCTGGCTATTGGAGCCTTAATTAAGCTTTGGAATAATTAGTGGAAATCAGTGCGACAGTTGACGTTTTAAAAGGTTAATTAGTTGTAACTAGTACACCGACGTTCGTCGAAATACGAATTCACGAGTCGTGCTTGACAAATTTGTATTTTGCTTGTGTAATAATAATAATAATAATAATAATACTAATAACATTCTATACGATAATCATCCCCGTAATAACAAACATCTACAGTTTCGCGATTCCAGGCCTCCCGGCCAAATGGCGGATTCTCGCGGATTTCCAGATCAGCAGATCTCGCAGTTTCTTGCGTACACGGAAAGATAAATTTCGATTTTACGTAGTGTAGCAGCCTCGAGTGGATTATCCGAGTAATCGTTAACATCGCGAAAAGAGAATGAACGGAGAGCCGTATCTCCGTGTCCCTAAACCCCCAAAGTATCTCTGCACCCCCATCGGCTCCACTACGTGATAGATAGGGGCGCGCACGTGTCATATCTCGCGTTTCAACGGGATTACAACGAGATTGGCAGGGGCACTGGCTATCCGCGAAAATTACCGGCTGTCTTTCCCGTACGAGAAGAAAAGCTGCCTACCGCAGCGCGATGATAAATGAGAGATTTCTGACACAGCGATAGCTTCGACATCGACCGCCGCCGCCGTCGTTGAAGCGGCCGTGTGTGAGCGCGTATTGCTTTTTCAGCGGGAGAATAAGAGAGGTCGCGCGGCTAATAATTAGCTAATAATCAGCGCGGAAAAGCGGCGATGAATTCTATCCGTCGTCGCCAGACAGCTCGCCGATTGATCTTTTAATTGAGAAAAAAGACGGGAATATCGATTCTCGCGATCGCCCGATGGAATGAATCTTATCGGCCGGCGATTCGTCGGCAGCATGTATGTATTGTTTCGTGAAACAAAACTTAATGAAATTATAAAAGTGGGGCAATTCCCCGGAATATTGGAATCTTGAATTCCGAGTACCGAGCGGACAACTTTCCCGTAATACTGGAAGCGGAAGTCTCGGAAAGTTGCGTTATTGAAAGTGATATAACGAGATTGAGAACCTATTGTTATTATATGACCATTAATGAAGAGAAATAATTGTAAAATAAACAGGTAAATAATTTTTATTATTTCCAAAAAGCTATATATTTCGATATCTTTCATTTCCGGTTTTACAGCATTTGTTTCTCTCTCTTTGGTTTTACTTACATTTCTATTTGGTGTATTGTATCAAAGGGATGATCTTCGTAAATCAATAAATAAAGAAATGAATAAGTGAGAAGTTAATAATTAATAATAATTTTCCGCGATGGTTGAGTATTCTCAACATCCCGGAAAAGGTGTTTCGCGAGATCTGTCTAGACACTGAAATTTCAAGATTATAAATTATCGAGAAATTCTCTCGCTTTTCGAATCTTGAAACTCGGATTTTCCGGGCGGATTATGCATGTCCGTTCACCGAACGGTTTCGCGTGGACGGGAATTCGACGTCGCGGTAGATCCTCGACTTGCGAAAATTCGACCGCGTCGTCTCGGCTCGCCGTTTTAAATCAGGGCGCGATCGAACGCGCGCGAATCTCGGAATTTACGGCGTTTGCCGTTATAATTTTAGCGCGGCGCATAGCGGGGCATATGCGGCCGCGCTGGTGTTCAGCTAGAGCTCATAGCGAAGTAAGCAATTCGAAGCGAACCGCAACGCGACGAATGGCATTTGCAATTAGTACCGTCTAATCCCAAATGTGGCGCACCACGATTGGATCGTGCGTGTCGAGTCTCTCGTACGTCACGCGTATGCAGATTATATTCCGCGCTGTGACCCGCAAAGGTCGGTCTTAGCCGAGGTCATGTGGGCCACGTGGGCCACCTACAGACTTTTAACAATTAATTAGACCGCTAACTTTCTACATAACGTATTCTAAGCGGAGAGGGTGCCATTTTGAGTCTGCTCATCTCTTGATTATTGATAAGGAGAGACGTGCCTGTCTCTCGAAATTTTTCTTACGGCAAGGATACGGCAAAGGGCCTTCGAATTCAAGAAGAAGAAGAAGAAACAGAAGAAGAGGAGAAAATAGGGTTCTTTTATTTTGGGAGCTTCTTTCGGAGCTCGTTGAAATGTTCGCATTATGGCGAATAAATATGCAAGACGAATGCAGCATGCCGAACGATGTAGCGTCCCATCGTTCAGCGAGTCAACAGCCGAGAGTCAGCGTACAGAAATCTGTGGGACCTTTGTGTGCACATGCACCCTCGCCACGCGTCTTCCCGCGCGGTTAGCGCGAACTTCTTCCCACGAATCTTATTTATATTCCCGCGGGTCACTCGCGGCTGATCCGCGAGCTGAACCGTAAGCTCGTGTTCCTTTCTTCCCGCCTTTCTTCCTTCCGCGCTTCGAAGTTTATTTCCGTGCGGAATTATTCGCGCAAAGCGCGGATATAGTCAGCAGCATCGAGAATCATCGTCGCTGCGGGAAAAAGCGTTTCCCGCGACGGAAAAGGAGAAAACCGCGGTGGAGAGGAGCCGCGGGGAAGGTGAGAGAGCAAGGAACCGGGGCCGCGCGCGGAAGGTTGATGCTTCTCGTCTTGAAATAGCTTTAAACCGCCACAAGTCAAAAATATACCGTGCGCCGTTTAGTCTAACGTCGGGCGGAACGGAGCGGCACGGGGTGAGACGGAGCAGAGAGAAAAAGAGAAGGAGAGATAACTAATGCGCGTTCCGCATTACGGACGAGTTTTATAGATTATTAGAAAGAAATCGCGGGACGGCAGCGCGGAACGCCTTCGTATTTCACGTCCGAGCGATCGCACTTTTACCGATGTTTTCCCACGTTTTCGCGACGTGCCGTCTCTCTCCCACGGTGTTTGATCAGTGCCGACGACTGTCAGTGTCGTTGACAAAGGACGCGGTTTGAGGACGCCCGACGTCTCGGATTGGTGTTGGCATTCGAGTATTCTGCTCGCGGTGAGTCGGAAATCGATTATTGCGGATAGCAACATGATGGTCTTAACGAATTCGGCGACAAGCCGAGTTAATTATTTGCATTTGGAGTGTGAGAGGTACAGCAACTCTTACGTGATTGCAATGATCATATATATATAATTATATATAATTATACATATTTATTATATATGACCCACATGTGAAGTTTATTGCTATATTGGATGAGTGCAAAAGTTTTGACGGCTCTCTCAAAGGCGTCGTGACTAATCTAGTTTTATGGCAGTTGCAAATATGTAAATGTACAATATACCGATGGATAACAAAAGAAAAGAATAATGGTTGTTATCAGGCGGAATGAATAAATCGTTTCGAACAGAATTACTTCGACCCATTTCTCTATCACGAAATCCATTTTTAAATTTTCACACTCATCCATTCGTACAATCGTACGTAATTATAGCACATTTTATCACAATTATATCAAGCTACATGTCGCTCTCACAGATTCGAGTTCCTAACTACTTGCGAAAACATTCACGCTGCTGAAGCTAATCCAAAGTGAACCGAAACGCTCGGTATTCCTGAAATTGTACTCGTCGGTCCGAGCGTTCGCGTGGTCGCACCTGCGTTCTAGCTTTCGTTAACTGTTCTCTTGCAATTTACTCCGAGATATTTTCCGTTATTTCTATCCGATTATCAAGATTCAGCGGAGAAGATAGAATTGATCAAAGAAAATACTGTGTGCGATCATTTGAGCGAACATGACGTCTCGCAGCATACCGAGCGCGAGTTCGGAGAGACCGATGATCGTAAAAATGCGCGGCGGATTTATTGAGACAAAATCTAGGAAGCGCTGCGATAGCGGTAGTAGGCTCACACATTTTTTTCCGGATCGTCGGAACACAGCCGATTCTGACGAAAAATTACGAAAGCGAATTCGCGCGAAGCTCGAAATCTTCAACCCATCGCCTGGGAAGATACGAACCAACCGATAATCGACGTCGTAGTTTGAAATTCTATTCTTATCTGCACGCGCCGAGGAAATCTTCCGAGAATCTTCTCGTTATGCCATCGCGAAACAATATAAGGTAAGGAGTCAAGCCACTCCCGTAACTCTCGCGAAATCTTCGGGAATTCTTTATTTCCTCGTTCGAGGTATTTTTTCCGCATTGAAAATATTCGTCAGTTAACGCGAATTGTCAACGGAACTTGCATTCAATCAGACATTAATGTGTTAAAATCGTAGTTGTCCAAAATAATCGGCGTGTCAATAGCCAAAACTGAACCGAATCATCACAATATCACTAATAAATAATTATGTAATCACTAATAATTAAATTGTTTGACAGAATTAATCAATATATAATCAGATCAATCTAACGGGATGAAATGTCCGTTATACGCAATCACGATTTACTTAATATGAATTTTTATTATTTTAGCAAAATCTCAACCGATCAACATCACCCAACGCCGTCGATTTTGCTTGATTGAATGGTGCGAAAAGAGGACGCAAGAGAGATAACCTACGAGCCATTTTCGCTCGGGAGAATCGATGAAAAATAAAGTAGCAATCTCCTTGCTTCGTGCTTAACACGTGTCGCAACATTCTAACGTGCGAGCTTCGAAATTGTTACGAAGTCGGCCAAAGTTTCCGTCTCACGGAGGACGCTGACTCATTACGTCTCGGAACAGTGACGCGTGGCGGCTTTTTATAATTAAGCGCGATGAGAGCGTGAAATAAACCGCCAACCACCGCGAGCCACGCGCGCGCAGGCTTAATTTGCAACGCGGACGGTTTGTTTGCACGCGCGGCCTGGCCGATAGATTTCCGCGGACAAGATACAGCGGCCGCAGCCAGGTGCGGCAAAGTGTGCCAGCGGGATGACGACTTTTCCCGAAACGTTTTAAAACTGTAATACGCCGCAACAGCCTTCCCGCGAACGGACATGAGCCACCCTTCCCCGTCGATGCGCTCGTCTATCGCTGGAATTTAAACAGGTTGCCGCTCAGCACGGACGTCATCGTAGCTTAGGCTTACCCCGCGAACGATGATGTTGCAAGTCCTGACGATGAGATCATCGCAGCTTTCCTCGACAGAGTCGGCTATCGATCGGTGAAAGAATCTCAGTCGACTGATCGTAATTGGCAAAACGATCGATAATTAAGAATTTGTCCTCTCTCGCGTTATTGAAATTTGCATTTTGTCACTCTCATGCGCATTCAGAGAGTGTTTCTTTTCAAATATAAAAAATGGATTGCTAATCGGTCTAGCAATGCAGTCGATTGAAACGATCATTGTGTGCGCTCGTGATTTACTCCATGTAAATTTTGATTATGACAGTTGAGCAAGATTTCAATCGACTAATAAATTCGACACTGCTCCGTACACAGAGAGAACGATTTAGCTGAATTTAACAAATGCTTATTTGGAATAGTCCAAATAAATTTTTTGATTGATCGAACGAAGTTCCGTTTGACGCAACAAAAATATTTTGTTGCAGCTTAGTTCCAACGAAATGTTTCTGTTGCCTCAAGCAAAATTTTGTTCGATCAATCAAAAAATTCGTTTCGACTATTCCAAATGAGCATTTGTTAGATTCGACTAAATCGTTCTCTCTGTGTACACGGCAGCGCGCGAGGTTACATTTCGCGTAAGTGAAAAATTGAGCGGAGCGTCGCGAGTCGATCGATGCTGACATCGAGGGCTCCCTGAACAATCCCGATAAGATAATCATTTTAACTAACGCGAGATAAGATAGATTCCGGGTAAGATAGCGAAGTAACGCGTAACGGTAGGTTACGCATCCTGATCGAGAACCGTGATTTACCGGGCCGATAGCTTTATTAAATTTCGGGGAATTGCGCGCGACACGCAGTACACACAGACGTGCGGCTTTGATAACAATGTTTCTCAGTTTCCACCCTCTCGGTAATTTCTCTCGAGTTCATTAGAAAGCGCTCAAGCCTCGCTGCGAGTATCTCTAGCATATCGTAGCGCGAGCTTGGTTGTAAACGCAAATGGCGTGCAAATATCATTTCAAATGTATTTGTGGGGCGCCGAAGAAGTTTCACGGCGACGAGAGATCATTTCATCGGCCGGAGGAAAGTGAAAAGTCGTGTAAAGGATTCAATGCGGCCGACTCGACGGAGATGAAATTCTCGCAAAGTCCGTCGCAACTCGCGTCACTCGCGACTTCATCATTTTCCGGCGCGTGGTAGTGTTCTCGGGTTGATAATTAACTCTTGCAATCTGGGGACAGTGGCACCATAGTGGCACGGTTGGGGTCTCATATTTTTCATCAGTCTACCGTTTGATGTATACAGCAAAGTCGTAGCTCAAAGACTGTAAAAGTCGCCCAGAGGATCGCCCAGATTGTAAGGATAAAATATTTTCCTGCCCCCGGGAAATTGAACCTTCGTCCGTCTCCCGCACGTGCACGCGCGCGTAAAAATCGTATTAATATTACACTTCTTTTCGCAACTTTTCTATAAAGCTAGATTTTATCTTGATATTATAGGAGAAATTCTTATGAAAATAATCAACACATGAGAACCAACAAGGTAATTGCATTCTTATGTAGCGAAAAACTTAATATGATCATCTTTTCCGACAAATATAAGTATTATATAATAGAAATTATTACGTAATATATAATAAAAAATGTGTCGGTCATACTCTTCCGCATGACCTCAGGATGACAACAATTTTTTGCAATTCTCGCTGCAATATTCTCCTCCACATACGCTCGTCCATCGCGACTTCATTCGCGTCGCGACTTCGCGAGATTGCCGGATTGCATCGCGAAGTCCCCGAGGTCCGAAAGTCCGGGGAAACACAGTGACTCTGTAGACCTCGTTATCGACGTCGGGGTTGCCGAGTGTAATCAAGATACCGGCCAGTTTCGCGGACGGTTTCCCTGGCGGAGTCCGAAGCTTACAATTTCCGATGATCCCCTCGCGCGAAGCGTGCGTACCTCTCGCGCTCGCGTTCGCGGCGGATCGCTGAAAAGCCGGGGAGCGCGCGCTGACTTGGAGGCGCGCCAACATCCTCACCGTCGACGTCGACGACGTCGTCGTCGGTGGCGGTGGCGGTGGCGGTGGCGGTGGCGGTGGCGGCGGTGGCGACGGCGGCGACGACGACGAGGACGAGGGTGTGCGAGAAGCTGACGCCGCCGACGCCTGGCGTCGCAGCGTCGCTTCACGCCAGCGGCCGCCGCGACGCCGGGATTGCCTTCAGTGTGCCGCACAACGTCGGACGTGCATCGTGTCGTACAGTCGCGCTCGTGTGCGAGCTGATCGAGACATGTGATTCGAGTTCGCCGAGTTTGCCGATCGCCGAGAGGGCAAGCGACAAAGAGATTTACGGGCTGGTAGAACATGAGGGGAGATCCCACGGTCGCCCCCACGGCCTAAAGCGGTAAGGATTGATCGTCGCCGTTTGAGCGCGCGCGGCCTATCGATCTCGAGGGATCCACAGCTCCGCAGGAGCAGCGGGTCCTGAGGACGCGCGATCGCGAAGGGGCAAGACAGCTTTCGAGATCCCCCGATGACGATCTGGCGAATCGTCTCGTCTCAAAGGTCAAGGGTCGCGGAGTATCAAAAAAGAGGAATAATTACGGCCGCGGCGGACGAGCTCTGTCGGGAGTGAGACTGACGGTTAAGCGGAGAGGGACACGGCTGAAGGGGGGTGGAATCGGAGAGAGATGTTTATACTTATCTTTATCTCTCCCTCCCCCCCCTCTCTCTCTCTCTCTCTCTCTCTTTCGCTCTCGCTCTCGCTCTTTCTCCTTTGGAAGATTTATGCTCTATAATTAGTCGACGGGAAAAATAAGTCGTCGAGGAGGTGGAAGAGATGAGCGGAGTGATGAGCGCGCGGGGGAGAAAAGCCGATGCTACGACTTTGAAATTCTCCAAGGGCGTGAGGGTGTCTCGTCACTTTGTCCCTTTGTGCCCTTAACCCTTCCGTGGTGAGTTGAAGAATATCGTGTGAGTTGGTCGGGCAAAATTGGCGTTATTAGTCGTGCGATGACTAATATCTCGGTTGTGTGGTGCGAATTTCGAGAATTATCGAGGGATGAAATATCGCTGAATGTACCAACTGCTCGGCAACGAGTATCACAGTAGCCATCGACGCGGTAATTTAATCACGAGATTGCCTTTGCCACGGTGAAACTTGTGCCGAAGGTAAAACCGAAAACTGACCGGACTTTTTGCAAAGCACGAGAGAAATGACGTCACTTGTTTCAAAAGTATAAATGTACTTCCGAAAATTTTGTTTCTCGCGCGGGCGATATATCGCGGACACGTTCGTGTCTAGCAGAATGTGTTCTCAGAGAGACTGAAACCGGTATCAGCTCCAAAATAAATGGCTTATTCATTGTGCAGAAACGAGATCTCTTTGATATTTGGAAGTAAAGAAACGGCTAAAAATACTTGAGACGAAAGGAGTTAAACTCCGCCACGGAAGTGTTAATAGAAAGCAGGTCGCCAATTATAGAGCGATATTTTGGGCACGCCGAGACATAATTCGCGCGCGGGATTTATTCTCTGACCGCCGTGTCCAAATTAGACTCGAATATGCGACAATTAAAGAAAATTACAGGGCTGAATAGGGCCGGACTCTGAAAGCGTCGAGCGATCCAATTAACGTTTCATGGCGCTACGCGTACGGATATAAAATGATTACCGCCAAATAATATGTACACATAGCTGAGTAAAGAGAGAGAGAGAGAGAGAGAGAGAGAGAGAGAGAGGAGAAGAACGAATGGGAGGTATGAGACAGTTATCATGAGTAATCAAGAAGACTCGTCACATGATGAAAACCTCCTCGAAGATCTATTTGGTTATCCAATACGCGGGATGATCCACTTATCTTCGCCGACATAAAACATCCCCTCGTTGCTCCATGGAGTGAAATAAAACATCGGAAAATTATTCAACATGTTACGCAATTACGCGCCCTTTCGAAACGGATGACAATCCCGTCGTCGGGTATCTCGTTCTATTCTTACAGATTATGGGGATATTTCAGGCTGCAAAGACAAATGGGCCGTCCTATCGCACGAAAAATAGCCAGTTAAATTATTTACGTTGTTTGCGTCTCACTATTTATGCCGAGGAGAAACCCTGTTGGATTATTTATGCCGTTTACTTAAGCGCGAGGCGAACGAAGTGGCGCATAACCGAGCCGATTTTTGCGCTAACTTTCTCGTGACGTCGACTCCGCGTAGTACTGCCGTTTACGCCGATAGTAATAAAACGGTTAAAGCAACAATAAAATAAGGACGATGAGATCTCTCATCGGAGTTTTATGAAGGTGAGCGAGCATGTCTTCGCGACGTTGCATTTTACCGCGGCTTTGCGGCTTCCGCGTTACTACGTGCAGGGTATTAACGTTACAGGTTACGTTAATACGCTGCACGAAGCACGAGCTATCATCGCCTTAACGCACAATATCGATAAGAGACTCATAAAAGCCGCTCCCTCTCTTTCTGTCTCTCTTTCTCCCCCTTTTCCCAGTAAGAAGAGGCAAAGCTCCAGCTCATCCTCTTAATCCCGCAATCTGCCTACGATAAACGCGTCCTTGCGTGCATACGTTATTTCACATAGAGGAGAAATACCTCTCATGAGGGAAGTACTTTAAATAGAGTCTTTTACAACATCACACGCACGTACTCGTTGAAGATGTTTCTTTGTCAGTTTTATTTTGTGCTTTGTGGTTGTGTGAGAGCTCGCGAGACTTGCGTCGTGTCGTGCGTCGTCGGAGGTCGCCGTCGTCGTCGTCGTCGTTGCCATCGCGATAATGGCATACGTGAAATTATCTTTTGCGTGTGGAATTTTTGCTTTTTCTCTCCGTAATAATTTATATCGGCGCAGTTGGCAAAAAAAAAAAAAAAACGCGCGTTGTGAGTTCTTCCGTCGAAGCTGAGCGGGCGAATCGCGACGGCGGAGTAACGGCGAATCGATCGCGTGTAATTTTTGTCGGGGTCTTCTCACGGTGATACGCAGCAAATTGTTATGTGCGACAGTCGTGGGCTGCACCGAGTGGAGAGAGGGGAAAGAGAAAGAGAGAGAAAGAGAAAGCGAGGGAGTACGTCAGTAAGACGGAGTTATATTGCTACACAGACTGAGTTTACGTTTGTCGATATTCGATTATAGCTGGTGAAACGTCTTCGCGTAACCGGTATCGCTCGTCCTGATGTATCGCGTTCAGCGCGCACCAACTTCGACAGCTTCGACAACCCACGCGTTGACTGCGCCGAGCTGTGCCGAGAAACTTCGGATGCTGCCAGCTACAGCGACTTGGCATTGTCATCGATCTCTATCCCGCTTAATCGCGCGCGCGCCAGTAGGCGAGGCGCGTTCGACTTCGATTGCTTCGACTTCGTGAAATCGGTCTCACTCCGATCAAATAATTGACCGAGTTCGCGCGCACTCAACCTTTTCGCTACTGTGGGAAACGCAGTGATGTCCCGGAGAAATTCCGAATCTACCGCTGAAGAATTAATTGAGATGAATTGTTCCTAATACCGTTGCCTTAGTCGTGAGGAGAATCGATGAGAAATTATTTCCAATTGTCATATATAATATTAGAAAAATATAATGAATAAAATATACTCAGGGTTGAAAGGGTTAAACGAGCGCGCTTAGCCGCGGGAGAAAGGCCGCGAGTGAGCGACGTTACAATTATCCAGCGCTTCTGATTTTTCCGAGGTAAATTCGTGTCGTTGTATGGTGTGTATCGTTTTATCGGAGAACGAAATCGTTCGGACGAAACGAGGTTCATTTCTTTCAGCCGCGAGATTCCTCGGGACGCGTACGATTTTTAATTTTAATAATATTTGCAGTGGATTTTCCTTTAAGAGCATTATTGCCGGATTTCGCGCTGAAGACGATTGAAAACGACGGGCTTTTCGCGAGTTAAGCTGCCGGCTGTTTTATTGAATAATAAATGACGCGATATTAAGTAACAAAACCTTCGCGTATTTCCTATTTAGATTCGAGTAGACTTCTATTCTTGTTTTCGTCATTTTAATTCAACACGCTTAAACTTCGAACACATCGAGGGACCGTGAATAGTTAACTACGAGAAACATGCCCCCCGAATAATCTCGGGGCGGAAGGGAAATCACAACGCGAGTCCGTTAATTGTGAAATATCACGTCATAACTTGTGTCGCGGGTAGTGAATATTCGAATCTGGCTTAAAGAAATGACGCGATATTTGCGCATTCGCACCTTTCAGAGTTACGATCGTGCGACGCGCGGAATAATTGAAGCGTTATTCGACGACGTTAAATTAACACCCAAGTTCACTTCTGGCGGAGGCAAAGAACGAGAGACGGAGAGTCTCACAACTATTTGCCGGAATAGAGAATATAAAAAGGGAAGAAAGAGAAAGAGGCGTCGTCGGTCTCAGCCGTTTTAGGGGAGGCACAATTCGTCGCGGCCGTAATTACTCCGACGGCCATTTGTGTGCTCACGAAAGAAGGGGGAAAGGAAAAGGGAGCAGAAGTATCAGACTCAAGGGAGGTAGAGAAAGAGAGAGATCAAACTTTCTATTTTATTTGTAGAATCGAGGAGGAAGAGCGCGAGATTTCTTCCGGGGCGAGGCAGGATACGTCGACGTGAGTGACGTCCTCACGTGTATCCTTCGGAGGACAAGATACGCGAGACTCTTCCCGAGCACGCGTTGCAGCTCCGAAGACTATCGAGTTTCACAAGCGGGAAAGAATCCCGCGTTCGCAGAGAGACATATTCCGCAGATCACGTGCGGTGTGTGACGATCCTTGCGCCATAAAAGAGAAGGAAAAAGGAGACGGACTCGGCGAGGAAAGTCTCGCGAGAGCACAAAACGTATCGCAGAAACGGTCGCGTCTGACTGTGCGTAGACCAGACTACGAGGCGGAAACAGTGGTCGTGACACACGCACCAACACACACACACACACACACACAAATCACACACACACACAGAGAGAGAGAGAGAGAGAGAGAGACGTCGAATAACACGAGAACATCGCGTTTGTGATCGATAAGTGAAACAAGGGGAGAAAGTCCGTCTTCGTAACCCGCGACAAAAGTAAAGCTCACCCGATCGGTTTGGCTTTTCTCTTCCGGGCTAGATAGACCAGAAGGGGAGACGAGAATCGCACATCACGGTAGGGTAGCGAGCCTTCGAATCGCGTTCCGTGAGGAAGAACAGCCGCGGTAATATCCGAAGGAATGGCGGACGACTCGCTTCGCCGGAAGACCAGATCGGCATCGATTTGCGCCCCGGGATTTTCCAGCATGGAGCAAATGTTGGAGGCTATGCCACCCTCGGGAGCCCGCGAGAGGGAGCGGGGCGAGCGGGAACGGGACAGCGGCAGCGGAACACCGGATAGCAGCACACCCACGAGAAGACGAAGGCCGGCCACGAGATCCCAGAGCGCTCGTGTCTCCGGTGGAAATAAGAGCATCCGTCGTCGTGCCGCCGCTCAAGGTAACGATAATAATGCCGACGAGACGTTAAGAGAGAGAGTCGCCCGAGTGACGTCTCTCTCGTGGAATCTCTCTCGCCGTCAATTAAGAATTTCGTCGCGAAACCGGACGGCGGGGGGTTCGACGGTCCGGAGATTCGGCGATTCGTCTATTAAACAGCTCTGAGGATGACTCTCAGCGGATCCTGATCAGACTGATCGACGATTAGCCGGAGCCGGAGCCGGAGCTGCCAAAGTGAAAGACGATTTGTGGTCGAAACGAGTGTGAGAAATCCCCGTGTTCTCTTTTTATGACGCGTACTTGAAATTATCGGTCACAAGTATGAGCTCTGCTCTATCTTTTGCTGACGCGCACATGGAATACATCGTTTGAGTATTGTCAGCCGGCTAATTACATAGTTAAAGATTGTTTTTTACCGGTAATTTTGCCGGGGTCAATCGTCGATACCAATTTTATCTGAAGTTTTGTGCAAGTCACCTTTACGCTTGGATTCTCACTGGTCGTTTAGGCGGCAGGCAGAGAATTACGTCAACCCTCCGTCGAAACATTCTTCAATGCTACTCGCTTCGCCATATTCCTAGCTTCCGTCGTTAACGATAATTAATACTACTGCACGAGATTCCGAGACCGTTCCGAGATTTTTTAGTCGTCATAGAAGCTCAAAGAAAATTCACCGGCTCGCTCAATCATATTTCTCACTCGGGGGTTGTTTTAATACGAGGATCCGTAGCCTCCTCGTGTACCCGAGGGGAATCCACGTACTCAACACTCCGGGATTGTCAAACGATCGTTTTGCGTGCTCGGCTCTTTTCGACGGTTAAGACACGAACATTGCCGGGGGAGAGATAAAATCTACAGGAACGTAAGGGTCTCTATTTTACGCGGCGGGGTTACGTGAACTAGCCACGGGCATAATTTCGACGGAGCCCGATAAACTCGTGAAAACGTCAACGTCGGTGACGTACGATCCTGCCGAGAAAGAGCAAAGTGTACTCCCGCGGCTTACGATATTGCACCGGGGGCGGCGAGGCGCGCTCTAATCTCGCGGGAGTTCTTGAAATCATTGCGGCTGCTATTCTCGTTCTCCGTGGGTTTGGCTAGTAGGTCACTGACAGCCCGAAACACGTCCCGCGTACCGCCGTTGCCGCCACCGCGCCGCGGAGTTTAGAAATCAGTTACGTCTGATAAATACTCCCTCGCGCCGTGCGGAACACGTCGATGTGTATTAACGAAAAACGGGAATATTTGGATTCGTAATTCGCGTTATTTATACGTGCAGACGCGATGCGCCAGCGAATCCGCCTCGATCGCGAGGAATAAACAGTTGCACAGACTCGGTGTGCGTTTACATGTACGCGTGTGTGTGTGTGTGTGTGTGTGTGTGTGTACGCGTATTTCGGTGTTGCAGAAATCAGCGGGCGTTAATTAGCAGATCGATAGAATAACGCGGATAAATAACGCGATCCCTCATTGAGTACCACAAACCATTTCGATGTTTGAGAAAGAGGAAAAAAATAATTTTGCACAACGACCGATGTACGACGGCGAAGAAATTATTTAAAATTTTCATTCAGATTGTTTTTTATATTAGCGTAATAGCGTGTTATTGAGTGCGATTTTGTGCCAAAGGGCGTGTCGCGGCGGAATTTCAGCGAGTGAATTTTTCCGATCAGCTGTCCTTGCCGGTATTATTTTGCTATGTAAAACTATTTGCTATATTGTAGTCCAACTATATTGACAATCTGTTATTATGTATTATAGTACAACTACATTGATAATTTGTTATAAACATATACTATCTTCCTGGCCGTATGTAAAATCAGTTTTGACCCGAAAGAATCGAACCGCGACAACGTCGGCACGATGACGGATTCGGATTTCTCTCGAATATCCGGCAGTATGATGGATTATCCGCTCGCCCGGATGAATTTCGCGATCAAATGAAGCAAACATTTCGTACATCTCGCGCGCGCTATTGTGTCCTCCACCCCTTTCTTCCGCGCGTTCTTTAATTTCGTTCCCCGCGACTCTCGAGAACCGTACTATATCACCCGGTACTCTCCACGCGCCGGCTTCGAGATGTAATAGATGTAGTACCTTTGAAAAATGCTGCGTCCTTTGCTTTGCTCTCGAGCGTTTTGTCGGAAAACCCGATTGGCGCGCGCAGTCGGAAAAAGGACGCATTCATTCCGTCCCATTGACCGCCGGTTGTTCCTCTCTTTCTTTTTTTAACCAGCCTTTTCAGCCGTTTAAACATCCGGGTCCTTTCGATCATAAAATTCGCACGCTCTCGCGGTCTCTCGCGTCGCGAATATATCGAAAATGCACTCTGCGCGCGAAGATGAAATCCTCTCTCCTCGGAGCGAGGTCCAAATCCGCATATTCCGCAAATATCATTGACATTATGTGCGATAAAACATACGTCGCGTTCCTTATTTCCAACGAAATCTGTGTAAATAAGATTTCAAAGTCGCGGACGGGTGTCGCGAGTTCGGACGTGCTCGTGAACGGCTAATGAGATTACACGCGAATTCATCGAGAGTTCGAGGAAGAGAGGAAACGAGAGAACGAGACCGAGAGAGAACTCGGGGTAGCTTTATAAATTGCCCGCGAATTAAATAGCGCCTTCTGCCCCGATATTCTCGTTTTTGCGGGAAGCGAGCCCTCATTAGCAATCGAACTTCGATACTCATTACACATCGCTCCGGCGCTCTGTGGACATTTAACGCGTCATTTAATTCCGTGCAAAGGCCGACGTGTTGTGAAGAGTCACCCACACGCGCTCACTCACGCGTCCACACGGCGGATTCATGTCTATCGCCATGAATATACATGGCTTTCCGGTCCGTATGTGCGAGATGCACACGTATTGTGCGCGATATACACGCGGCGTATCGTTATCGTAATTTACCGAAGACGACGGCCGAGAGCCGCTCGCCGGATATCGAACGTGACGTTAAACGGTAATCCCCGTCCACGTGTGTGTATGCGTGTTTGTGTCGGTTTCAGCCGCCGCCCATCATCATCATCATCATGAAGGCACCATGAAGTCGGCCCACTGCAGCAGTGAGCCCAGACTGACCGAGAATGACGTCAGTCCGGGCATCAGGAGAAGAGGGAGCCGCAGGGGGCAGAGTATGCATCATGCGCATCAGAGGAAGAGCAACGCCTTCCTGGACGTGCCCGACACCTCGTCGCAGATGCCGCCGCGGGAGGACGGCGAGGACGAAGATAGTTACAGGCTCCGTAGCTTCAGTCTCACCAGCAAAGGTCAGAAATAACTCTAACTCTCTCTCTCTCTCTCTCTCTCTTCTCGAACTCGCGTGAATTAGCAGCGCGAATGCGCGAGTCGGCGATTCACCGAATTCGATTTTATCGACTCTTCTCTTACACATCCTTAACACGTTAACGAGCCACGCTGGATCCTCGCTGATCATATCAACGCTCAATTCGCGAGTTTCAATCGCGCAACATTGCGGAGTAAAAGCGAAATATTCAACAGATTATCAAGACTCTAGCAGATTCTAAGAAGCGTTAAGATCCCACGCAAGATATCAGAGTTTCGCGGATAAAATAAGAAACGATGTATCAACCCTCAGGGAATCAACTGTATTTATTTAATTCCCCGAGGCTCTCCACGGCTCATTTCTTATTTTATTCGTGGCATTTGCAATTTATATATCTCGCGTGGATTCTTAGGAGCTTTTGGAACTCACTGTTGCAGTGAAAGTAATAAATTCACGAGGTATATACGTTCGCTCGGCTGGTTTCATTCGCTCTCTCCGTCAGCCGCATGTTTCATTTGTTACACGCAGTTGGTTACGTTTGTCACGTAAATCAATGAGACGTGGCGATAACACCGGTTACCGGTGACCATCGTGGCAGTCAACGTGTTAAACGACTATCTGTGTTTTAAAAGGAATATTTTATAATTCCTTTTTTGCTAGTCCTCTAACAATGTACATGGTCACATGGCCAATGTTGTGGACCCTCGGGTCTCAACTTGACCCGGTCTTCCTTCATGTTAAAATTCCGAAATCGCGGGACACACTGGCGGAGAGTCGCGGATACTTTTGGAGGTGGCGTTTTCAGGGAGCCGGGAACGCTCTCGGAAGTGGCCGTCTCCGAGAACCACTTCGGGTTTCTGAAATTTCGAGTAGGCGGCTTCTACGAGACGGACTTCGTCGAGTCTACGGGATCCCAGCTTGTTAGATGTACGCGCCACCTGGCACCCCCAGAGCATATTTTAGGCTTGTGTAATATTCAACGTTGCGAATTCATCGCGGCTTGTTAAATGAGTTATCCTTAAATGTTTGCCGGCGCGCTCGCACCGTTATCGGTGAGCGCGCTACACCGGTTCTCTCTCGCGTTTCACAAAACCATCGACATTTCGCGCTTGATATGACGGGCGGGGAAAAAAAGTTTTTCAGCATTTTGCGCTGTTCCAGAGCGCTCGCTTCGCTCTTTCGCGACGCGCAGCGCGGCGCGGCGCGAATTATTGACAGCTCGCGGCATTGTGCAAACATTCTCGATTTACCTCGAAAGTATCGGTAATTATGTAGGCGAGGTAGCTGTTGAATTTCTCGATAGTTCCGTAAAACGGTGTACGTACAATTTCGGACAAACCGATCGAATAGTTCTCGCGGCATCCGCGATTCGTCGGAACATGATCGGAGGAGCGTGTTTCTATTTTAAATTCCGATTCAGGTGCAATTCACCTGACTTTCGCGAGTGTCATACTATCGAGACGGATCGATGTTTACGTAACAAAAATTTACGACGCGATGATTATTATCATTTGATGATTATTATTTGCTGAGTATTACCTAAGGATTATTATTTGATAAGTATTATTTGAAGGGGCGACGTAATTGGACGCAAACAGCTCCCGGCAAAACGTCTAGAGCGAGATGTCTGAGAAATTGTGCATTTTCGCGGGTCTGCTTCGGAACTTTCGTATAATTGAAATCGGGATCGAGCCATCATCTTCGCTTCGCATAGTTTCGAAACTTCGAACGTTAACCAACCCCCCTCAAATTTTTGCTTTGTTTGAGTTGATTGATTTTTGAGTTGTTTGTGATTTCGACGAGATAAGGTCGCAATTTTCCCAAATCTAAAGATTGACCGAAGGTCTCGAGATTTTCCTGCCTGATGGTGGGGTGAGAAACCACCCTTACTATTTTTCTCGTTGGAGATCATCGCGATTCGCAACTACGCTTGCACTACGGATAATATAATGACGCTCTGTGGTCGTCTAGATTTCACACTCACCACTACGCCGAAATCCGACGTCCAATAGGGATTGATCGATGATCGCAGTCGTATCCCCTACTGCGTCGTTCCGGAGATTCGCAGCCTTCGTCCTCGATGTTCCGCTTAACCCCATGTTGCGATTGCAGCACTTCATTTCATTTCACTTCACTTCGCGACGACATTAAACGTTCACGTTTTCGGCGCGAGTGACGACCGCCTATCGGCGGAAAGTCCCGTGTCTCATTGTCTGTGAAATTAGCATTTTTTCAATATCGATCTTTTGATATTAAGAATACGGAACCTTTTTTTTATTTTTATCAGAAACTGTAGAACTATAAAAAATGCTACTAAAACTAACATTGCTTTTTAATCATTTTTAAAACGTCGTGCTAATTTCACAGACACCGTCTCATCGCGAAATCCGCGAATTTGTCCGAAGAATGATGAAATTGAAATCGACGAATTCGTTTTCGACGAACATATCCATTTCGCGCGCGGTACGATAAATCTCGTCCCGGTACGCTTTCCGGGCACATTCGTGATACGCGGAATTCGGCGAAATCCGACAGCGTATAAACTTGCGGGTTGAAAAAAAAGGCAACATCGCGAAGACCGAACGCGCCGAATGCGAGAGTATTTCCATTAGCCCCGGACGAAAGTACGCGGTGAACGAAATAATCATGGATGGCGTGAAATTGTGTCGCGAAAGCTCGTTGCGATATCCTCGCGAAAGCTTCAAATCCGTGCAGCCGTGTTTTTGCGCAGGCCGTATTACGTTTCGTGTGGATTTGATTTTCGCGGCACGATCCGCGGATTTAATTCGCCGAGACGCTCGCGTCTTACCTGAAAAAAAAAAAAAAGAAAAATGTAAATACCACATGAAAAAGGGAACAAGCATGAAAATTTGAAATCATAGTGAAAACATAATGGTAAAATCTATTTCAACGCGTTCTTTCTCTTTTTCATCTTTTTCACGAGTCGCGGTGCAAAAAAAGCTTTTCACGGAAAAGAACGTATATGTCGATGGCAGTACTTCTCGCGCGCGCGAAGTAATCTGTGCGTAAAATTGAAAAGCAATGTCGCAAAATCGACGTTAAATCGCAATCGCAAAGGCGAGCAAAGAATTGCTATAGGCGTGAGAGCTTGTCCCGTGCGACTGCTCCGTGAGCAGGTGCAGAGGCGCACCTCTGCAATGCTTTCGCGCAAATTTGATTTTAACAAATTTGTATCTACTTGCGAAATATAAGCGTGACGTGTAATATGTGAGCGAAATCTGAAGAATTAACGACGTTTACACACACGTACGAGTGGACTAACGCGTTGGCCACCGCCATCCAGCTAGAAAATTCAGCTCTTTTTTTTTATCATCTGTGTGTGAAAGTGTAAACAGACTTCATTTATTCATGTGAACGTAAAGTAAAAGATTATCGTTGCCACACATACGCGCGAAACATGGTGGTAAACGCGTTAGCTCTTTGATGTAATTCCGCAGTTATTCCAACGGCACCGCTTGCGACCGTAAGGTTAAACGGAAGAGAGAGAGAGAGAAAGAGAGATTGTACAAGGATTTTGCGAACTTACCTATGAGCCGACTTTGCTCAGCCCGAATCGGATCCTCCGATACGCGGTGTCCTCCGTGGAAACTGCACCCCCTCCGGGACTGTATTCGCTGTAGCAGCATTTGTTGCCACGAGCCCTGTTCGAAAGAAAACAAGAACGTTCTAAATTCATGACAATTCCGAATAAATTCAAGTTCGACTGCTTTCTCGAATTTGATAGAAAGAAAGTTGAAAGTTAACGGATTAAAGGTAAGAGACAATTGAAAGATAACAGATTCTTTATAATCCCGAAGTAAAACAATACAACGTTGAAAGACAACAGATTTGATAATACCGAAGAAAGCGTGAACTTTCTTCGAACGTTGCGATCTCGCCAATGTTAACCTCAAAAAATCCCCCCCGAGGGTCAGTCGTGATTAAATTTTACAGTGTACTTGTCAAAACGATCAGCAAATCGTGAAGTAAAGTTTTACTAGACAGTCACACATATTGACTCGAAAGATAGGCACAAAGATATAAAGATTGATATCGAATATAAAGACAGACCAAAATATCCTGCTCGAATAAACGTGGTCGCGGAAGATTGAAAGGTTATGTTCGTATACTCGCAACATTTCAGATATCTATCGAGTATTACTCGCGCGTTTGATCATCTTGTCATTCGCACAGTGTATTATTAGTTTGTTAGAATTTGGACGGCAATACTAACCATCACACTCGGCTCCGATCATGCTGGAGAAATCGAGAGAACGACGTGTCGATGCGTGCGTCTGCCGCCACGCCAAGGACTGTTATGAATTTCGAGAGCTCGCCGCGGCTCTGTGCGCGACTCTTTACCACTTCACCTTCGACTGACAAGGACGCTCGACCTTCGTTGTTTTGTTTACGTCGCTGTGATCTAATCGACACGACGCTCCTACCTCGGGCATATTTTACAGCATTTAACATGTATTATACGACGTGATAATATTGCACAATTTAATGGGAGCTTCGGCGGCAGTGTATTTCCACACACGCTGAGCGGCAATCGATTGTCAGAAAATACTAATTATTTCGCATAATTTATTAGCGTCAATTTGTTGGAAAATTATTATTAAATATTGCTTAAACGCGCGGCATGTAATATTATTGTCGGTGAGAATCATTAAAATATGTTTCCCATGTTGAAAACTGCTGGTGAAAAATATCCTCTTCATAGTTACAGTGTTTGTAGGACAAATTTTTCGAGCTCCTCGCATTAAAAATTGACGAGAAGTCTTCGTTTCTCAAGCGGGGAATATTAATTTTTAATTAATTTCCAAAAACGCCTCTCGATATATCGCCGATGAAGCAAGGTACGTCTCATTCGGTCCATCTTCTCGTGTTTATCGACGACGTAATAAACTGGGGAGCTGCTCGGAAGCCTGAGAACTCTCGCGGAAACCGTCCGTCGCGAGATTAATCAACGTACAATCGCGAGCTGCTTCGTGGAACCGCGGACAATCTTTGGGCGCGGGAAACGCGCGAAAGCGAAAATAAATTAAATCGAAGTACCGGCTTGCGCACGCACGTGAAAGAGAGAGAGAGAGAGAGAGAGAGAGAGAGAGAGAGAGAGAGAGAGAGAGAAGCCGTTCTTCGCAGTTCGGTCTCGCGCTCGTGTGCGTATGTGTACTTTGCGCGAGAAGTCGGGCCAGAAATACACGGGAAAAGAGAAAGGGAGTGCGCGATCGAAAGCTGGGAGAGGAAGAAGAACAGCCGGAGTCGAGATAAGCGAAAATAGAGCGGCTTACACGCTCGTGACGTCGACGCGACTCTCTACGACTCGTGGAAGCCGGCCTCTCGCCGACGAGCCAACGAACGCGCATACGAAGTCATCCGCGCTTCGTTCGTCTGGGGGTCCGTTCGTTTGACAATGGCGCGATTTGACGTGAATAGAGGGCGGATGCGCGGGAATCTCCGATCGCTACACAGCAGCAGCTCGAGCGGCTCGACCTGGTTACTACACGCCTCCTGGAAAAATCGATCGTTGACTTAACGAGCGCCGCTAACGAATTTTACCTCGAGGCTACTCGACGCCACCGTCGCCGCCGTCGCCGCCGCCGTCGCGTTACCGTAATAGAGCGATATCGATTAAGCGTCGATTAAACGCGAGTAATTAACCTTTCCGGTGCGAGCGTCGATTATAGTCAACAGTTGCCAAACGCCGTGTAACACAGCCGATCGTCGACTATACTCGATCGCCATCCAGCGCTCAGTTTTCTTTATCTTATTATGTTTTTATGTTTTACTGTATTAATAAAGCTCGAATAATACTCGAACTTTATATTTTATCGGACGTACGAATTTCGAATAAAATTAAAACTCGCGGAAGAACTGTTGGGACATCATAATTTGATACAAGCGCACAGCTGACAGCGGTAGTTTGAGCATTTATGATATTTCATGGCGCCGCCATGTTGGAAGTTGATAATTACTACCAGTTGTCTAGTCGTTAGGTGCTTCTAATATTCTAATATTTCATATTCTATTAAATGCATGCGTGCTAGCTATCGCATTCACCGATTTCCGTGTTTTCACGCCCACCACTTTCCCTCTGTCTCTCCTCTCTTCCGCTCGCTCTTGGGACACAAAGTGGAGCGCGCTGCGCACAAAGTTTGAATCTATACGTTAAAGCGAGACGTCGAAAGTTCCTCGGTACGGTCGGATCGAATCGGCCGCTCACTTGTTAATCATCCCTGAAAGTTCGAGTTACCGTTTAAACGTGGAGCGTGCTTTCCCGACGAAGACGGGCGTGTTCGGACGATTCAAGGCGTGTGTATCCGCGGCTCGAGATCGCCGATTGACCTGTGCGGCGCGCGGCGGGAAAACGCCCACGAAATTTGATAATTCCCACGCCGGATGCACACCGCGAGAAGTCGACTGCGTTGAATTTGCGTTGCATTCGTCGTGAACCAGGAATAGCTCGATAGGAAAGCGAACTTTGTATAATCCGACCGGTGCAATCGGCTAACGTTAACGAGTCGTTGGTCTGGACCGCCATAATTGGAAGCGGAGTTCCGTTAAACTGCGTCAGTATTTGAAACCTTCCTCCCTCTCTCTTTCTCTCCTCTTTGGTATCGCTGCTTCTCTCAACTCTTTCTCCGCGCGCGATTCCAGTCACTGTATTGACAAATTGCTAATTAAATTCCGAGCGTATTAAATTGCTCATTCGCTCACACTCGCTCATCGCAAAATATACATATCGATTCCTCGCTGATAAACCCTTTGTAAAATCGCGTTTACACCTTCTAATTATAAACCGCGCATCCCTTGCCTCGGTGACGATTATAATTTTTGAATATATAATGCGAACGTCGTCGAGAGATCAATTACGTGAGTGTATTTCCTAATGGGACGTTTGCGTTTTTCTTCACACGAAGCAGGGGGAGAGGAGTGAGAGCTTCAGTATTCACGCAAGACGATAATATAGCTGCTCCTCCTACGACTTGACGAATGCTAATTGAGTTTGTTTAATTGAGTTTCCGACTTTTGACAAAGCATACTCTCCGTTTTCGTGGAAATTATTCCACGAGAGAGAACACAACACACACACACACACACACATGAGAGCAGGGCAAAGAATGCTATTTCTGTTCGCGCGCGCGCGAATTCGAGAGCAACTTTGAGCAAGCGATCGAATTCGTCTCTTGTGTCAACCACATCTTCCGCAGACTCGTTTGTCTTTGTCTAATCAGAGGACGACCGCCGTCCCTCGTAAATCGAATTCGACCACCTGTTACATTCGCCTCGCGAAACGTTGATTTCTTGCCAGTTTTAATCACGGGCTCGAGACACCGGGAAATAGTCCCGGACTCTCGGGCGGAAGAATACTCGAGAATCACTACTCATTTCGCGTGCACGTTCCCGTCGTGCCAAATCCCGTGAGTCAAACGTGAAACATTGAAACTTGCCCGCTTTACCGGTGAAAAGTGACTGGGACATTTGCGGCTCGTGTCGAAGTCATTGAAAAATTAGGATACACGACAGCCTCCGACTTAATTAAAAAATATCAATGTTTTAATTTATTTTATAAAATAACTTCTTACTAAAATAACTACAGACATTTCTACCGTTCCATTTCGTGCGAAACATTTTTCGCATCTTTACTTTTCGATAATAATAATGTCAACTTAATTTTGTTAAATAGAAAGCCCAATTTTTTATTATGTCTTCCTTTTCTACCAATTAATTTGAACAACTTTTGTCTGAAACATTGTTTTATTTGCCTAATATTTTTTGAAATATTTAAGGAAAACTTGGTAATTTTTTCAACATTTAACTTACGATATCTCGCTAACTATTCGTCGAAAGAAAAAATAGTATTAGACTTTTTTTTTTACTTTATTTACTATCAAGAATATACTATAATAAATATCAAGAATTACTGTAATAGTGCCCTAACTTTTGTTAACTTATCGTTATATAACTTTGGAAATTTAAACATTATTAAATTAACAAAAGTTAGAGCACTATTATAGTAATATATTCTTGATAGTAAATAAAGTAAAAAGTCTAATACTATTTTTTCTTTCGACGAATAGTTAGCGAGATATCGTAAGTTAAATGTTGAAAAAGTTAGCAAGTTTTCCTTAAATATTCTAAAAAATATTGTGCAAATAAAAAAATATTTCAGACAAAAGTTGTTAAAATTAATTGGTAGAGGAAAAAAGATATAATAAAAAATTGGGCTTTTTATTTAAAAAAATTAAATTGACCTTCCACTGACCTTGAGAATGCCCTCCAAATAAAAAAACTGATAATGCCATCCTTTTTCCCCTTCGAAATCGTGCAACACATGTTTTAGCTTTTTTTAATATCTTTCATAATTTTCGGGATTTTTTACCTGTTACGTTTGAAATTTAGCACCCTGTATATTTCTTAATAGTAGCTAAATTTATTTATTTTTTTTAATTCGCACGTTAAATATTAAGATAACAGAACCCGCATATTTTACGTACTTTGTTGCATCACGAGGGACGGAAGTCTTTTCGTGAAAAGACGGAGTCACAAGACTCCCCGTGTCAACGAGCGGGACCTTAATTTAGGACACGAACGGAGGGAGCGAAAATAGACGGACGCGCGCGCGATTATGAGAATTAAAAAAATGACGTGCGATTATAAGAGCGCAAAGGCGTCAAGCTCGGCGGTGGCGGCGACGGCGGCGGCTGGCCGGCCGCCCTCGAAATGGCACGCACGCAAATACGAGCTCGGAAATACAAAAGAAGATGAAAAGGCTTCTCTCAGTGAAAATAAGCAGAACTTTCTTCGCCGTTTCGTTCGAGATGCGTAAATCCGAAACCGAGAAGCCGGTAACGCGATCTGGCACCGTGCTTCTTCTTCTTCTTCTTCTTCTTCTTCTTCTTCTTCTTCTTCTTCTTCTTCTTCTTCTTCTTCGATCGGTTACACAGTCCACGAGAGCCGTCGCGCTCGTCCTCGCGAGACCTTTCTTAAACGGATTCTCGGAAGGTTATTTGAGTTCTTATTGTTGTCGCGAAAGAGCACGGTTCGCGATAATGCTCGACGCTCGATGTACGGGAAGATTCCGATATGACGGCCCCATTTTATAAATGAGCAACTAAACGCAAATATCTCCTAAATAGTTGAGCTCAGGTAAGCAGAAGAGAAAAGTAGCTTTATTAGACATTTATTTAATTCTTAAATATAGTTAAAATTTACGTTAGGCTGACAATTTAAGTTAGGTGCATCAATTCGGTACGATTATATTCTGTATTTAAAATATTTCCAACACCTTAAGCGTCGAAGAAATTTCGATAAGCGATCTGTCGATTGTTTTGAGCGGCGTATCAATTTGATACGCGCACTTGTCCGCACAAGGACCGTACTATATTCGTGCTTTCGTGAATTAACACTCTCGACTAAAATTGGCAGAAAATCAATATTGCGACGCGCCCGGCGATTTCGCGAGTCAGTAGTCTCACATGCGCCGACGATCTCGCTCGACTCGTCTCGCCCACGAATTCATGTGGACACGTCGAATGAAAGACGGACGACACGCTTGCGGCTTCGTGAACCCCAGGATCCGAGGATCCGTGAGAATTCAGGCCATCAGGCACGGCGACTCGATGCACCTGTTGCCGCGGCGATCCGAGCCGAAGGATCGCTCGAATTACGAGTTTCCGTATCTGTCGATTTAACTGCCCGTTGTGTCGCCGGATTCCTATCAATACGCGACGCGTATTGCTTCGGTGACATTGCGGCTGGTAGAACGAGACACGTTTCAACGAGGATATCAATTGTGCATCACAGTCGTGTGACAGTCGTAGAAGGTCTCGAATTTATACCCGAAGCTTTCGACGAGCGAAATAAGAAGTTATGAAGACAACAGCAGTGTGTGTTCGATAATGTTATTTATCCATGACAGAGATACAAATTTCAGTTGGTTAACCGCGCAATAACAAGGCTAGACGCGTTACGTAAAAGAGAAAACATTGACAAATGAGGACAAAATCGTCCTTCGGTGACCTACGATCTCCGTCCTGGCACTTATGTACGTATAGATACGAGGGCGGTCTGAAAAGTTCTCGGCCTAACAATGAAAGAAAATCTTTCTTTTGCCGTGAAATATGTTTTATTTTTCCATATAATCTCCTGAAACTTCAATACATTTATTCCAACGTCTTTCCAATAATTCGCTACCATCGAATAAAATTTTACGTGGGTTTATGTCAGGGATGCCACTTTCCAATACAATCATAGTTTGACAGTTTCTAATGCTATGTATGTGTCAGGTCAGGAGAACTTTTCAGACTGCCTGCGTACGTCGATTTGGTCGGAAAAATATAGATTAAACAGAATAACACGGAGCATTCTTCAATTCGTTTGTACTGCAATATTCACAATACCCATCACATTTAAGTTATTTCAATTAAAAGAACAAAAAGAAGAAAATGACGAGGGACGAGCTGCTCGAATTCTGCTACCGAAAACGAAACTACCGTCAGCCACAATCCGATCCTAGTTATTTTTTCCCATGGGCACTTGAAACACTTTATCTTGTCGGTATCGAGTAATTTAACACGCGTTTCTCTGATCAAATCATATCCACGCGGTTGGCAGCGAGATCATAGAGTATCCGAATTAGTCGGAAACAGGATGCTACAACAGAAGATCTGGAGGGAAGAGCAAGACATTGGACACAGGCGGAGATGTATCGTATCTTTCCAGAAATGAGCGAGCTAATTTATTATTGAGCAAGTTCTCCATTGTTATGAATATTTGACGAGTTTATCGAGGGTAACGAAATACCTGAATCGAAATTTTTCCAATACTCATGTATTGGGATATTTACACAACATCTGTCACCGTCGCATTTTTCTTATTTCTATAGAAAAAATTTGAAGAAGGCTTGACGGGTTCCTGTCCGGGCAATAAAAGTCCAGCTTTAACGTGAAGTCTCTTGCCTCAGATTCTTCTCCGGAACGCAATATTGCTGTTTTCTCTCTCTTTCTCTCTCTCTCTCTCTCTCTCTCTCTCTCTTTCTGTTTTCACTAACGACTGTCGTTTGTTGCGACAATTCGCTCGCATTTCCGCGTTAAATCCGACGCTCGTCGCGTCGGATGCGCGAGGTTTGTTCGATCGCGCGTCGAGATTAATGAACGGTGAGCAGATGGACTTCCTTACTCGCGCGCACAGCAACAGGCATCTCGTAACTCTTCTCGGTGGGGACGCTTATTTCGCCCGTAAACTGCGCGATATTCGAGCGAGTGCGAATTTATGGGTACAATGCGAATTCGATTCGCGCTGGCAGGGGCGCATTATCCGACGCTCGCGCTTCGGAGACCGTCACGCGTTGCTGAGGCATATATAAGTCGCAGGCGTATTAACATCGTCGCCGATATTAACTACCCGCCGACCCATTATTCTTGTTTGCCGCTCATCCTTTTTTTCCCGAGGCACATCGCGCCGGGCTCTGTGTACGTTAACCCCCACTTGGGGGGAAAAAATGATCGATGCCGGAAAGAGGGGAAAATAACGCTGGGAAAAGCAGAGTGGTCGTCAAAAATATAACGTACCGGTATCGAGGATTAAAGGCTGATTCTCACTGCCTGTTGCCTGCCTAGGCTGCAGCAGACGAAGTCTGTCGTCAATTGATATGTTCTTCGGTATTTTTTCGTATCGGAATATTCACGGTCCTCGTTACCGTTAGTTCTCATTCGTTCGAATCCAAAAATATTGGAGAATATTTCGACGAAAGACCGACGGATTCCTGTATGTATGTAGCCGTCGGAATGGATCATGGGAATCAATTTTAACATGAAGCTCCTACTTTACTCGAGGCTTGACTTTGCGGATTTCCCGAATCTATTCCCGGATCTTGTCTGTTGCGCCGAAGCCTCGCCTATTGTTGGATCTTTCGTCCGTCGTCTCTCGAAGCCTCGAAGTATCTCCTTTTCTTTTTTCAAGCGGAAGCTAAAGGGCGAATTTTGTTTGTCGACTTTGTGGTAGATGTTGCTCGAAGATGAAGCTTCGATTTTTGCTCGCCAAAATAACCATCTTGAAGTTTATCTTTTCATCTTTTCTTTATTCTTATTATTATCTCTTCAGATAATTCTGACCTATTGCTTCAAAGTCTCCGGATCCTCAAGATAAATCGACCTTTCGGTTTATCTTGGAAACTTGACATTTTCTCAACAACTTCTTATTACTCCGAATTACCCGCTCAAAATGAAAGTCGGAAAATAAACTTCACTCACTGACTTGGCGATTTTATGTATCTCGTACATTCTAAACTTCTCGCGTCTGCGAATTGTCCGCTTGAATAAACACTCAGATACTCAAGCTTTTATAATTTCACACGTATGGAGAAGCAATTCCACCTTTTGTAAAAGCAGCAATACGACGAGCATAGGACGCGGCGCATACGCGTTCCGCTCATTTCTCTCACGTTGACCGTCTAACTTTTATCGAGGCTTTCTACTGGTTATAACCCTCGACATTTCGGCCAGCATCAACGACCTCACGTATAACACCGTTATACTTTTATCCGGAGGCGTTTTTCCTGAGACCCGTTTGCCTAGCCTTTATCGATGCCGTCCGTCAGGTTCTCACAGTCTCACGATTCCTTATCGGCAAACACATCACGGTATTTTTATGAAAAAGAATTAACCGCGGTGGAGCCGAAAATATCTTTGCCCGTATCGCAAAAGTGTGCCCTTTTCCTCTCTCTCTCTCTCTCTCTCTCTCTCGCGCTCTCTCTTTTTCTCTCATCCGTTCTTAACTAATTTAATTAAAAAAACACCACCGCGCGCGACACGTATTTACGTTAGCGTTTGCGGCGAAACGGCAGCGAGAGCAAATTAAACAAGAGAGCGCCACTCGCTCGAAACGCTCCGCGACGCGGTGTTCCCTTTAACGAGGGTTTGCAAATACCTTTTGAAGCCGTTCTGGATCTCTCCCCTTTCTGATGATACGGCTAATACCCGGCGCGATGAGCCGGCCGTCGGCGTAATTCGACACGAAACGAAGAAAGCCTCGAAGTTTTCCGTACACTTTCGGTTTTTAAGTAATGCCCTTCGTTTGGAGGACGCGTAACTTTCTCGTTCGTCGTAGCACGCGATGTATATCGTGCGTGCGCATTTTTATATAATATATATACGCCGTAAATTTTACGTATACATATAAACGCGAAGTGTTCTGCATGTCGTCGGCACTCATTAGTGTCGTTGAGACCCTTTATTGCGCAAGCGCATCCGCAATGTTATGAAATCCCTCGGGGTGTAATTCTTTTTATAAAGAGCCTCGCGCGAAGGATAATTCGGAGCATTCTGAGTTAATATTGGCAGCTTACAAAGGGCGCGCCGCCTGCCTTGCGATAAACATTGGCGGGTACAGCTGCTGCGATTTATTTATAAGCGCCTCGGATACCTCTCTCTATCTCGTTCTCTCTCTCTCTCTCTCTCTCTCCCCCTCCCTCCCTCTCTCTCTCTCTCCGTCCGTCCCTCTCTCTCTCTCTCTCTCTCTCTCTCTCTCTCTCCGGAGTGGCTATAAATAATTCCATCGGCGCTCCACCTTTCCACGATATTAGGCGCGCCGTTCCTGTCATCGCCGAAGGGGGAAAAGTTCGTTGTTGTGCTTTTGTTGCAGACCTTAACCCTCCGCTGCGGACGATTTTCCCTCGTATCTGCCACAGCCCCTCTCGTTCGACGGAGGAGATAAAACCGCCCTGATTTCTATCCCGAGCTCGCGTATTTCCGAGCACTGGGGGAATAATTACTTCGTGGAAAGTAGATTGCGCGACATTGTTGATTGTTACGCGTCAGTATATCTTTATTTGTCCAATTAAATCGGAGATTGAACTACTTCCCTCACTCTCTCTCTCTCTCTCTCTCTCTCTCTCTCGCGACGTCTTCTTACTACGTATATAAATGTACACAGACACACACACACACACACACACATAGGTATAAGTCCTGTGTTTACTAATTACAATTATGCTGGAGGACGTATCGACGTTCCGTCGGCACAGCGAGGCAGTTTTGACGAATTTCTCCTCAAGGTCTCAAATAGGTACACAGATAAAAATTGAGAAATTCGAGGGATCGTATTTTATTTTATATCCCTTTTCTTACAATGCGCAACGGCGCTCGACAGGAATTTAATGGGCAGGGAAAACAGACAGAGCTCGGCTCGCGCGCATTTTATTTCATCTAAGCGAGATGTGCTCGAACAATTGAGACACGCACATATACGCGCTAAACGTGCCGATCCTAACGTGCCGCCGACGGATTAGATACGATGAAACAGAAACATTATGGTATATCGCCGTTCACGTCATCATCGATCACTTCCGGTAACTTTCACGTTGCGTCCACTTTCACCCACGTCATTACGTCAGCTTCACCCCACGCCCAGCTTCACATTATGATGTCACATCTTTATGGCGCCCTATTATCGCTCTATTTGCCGCGTGGCGGTGTTAAAAAACTGGCAGTCCAGCGCCATTACTATTTTCCCGCGGAACTACAGCGTCACTTTGATCATCACGCCCAGGGTGATCGATACGCAGAGTTTCATGACGTGCCGCGTGAGAGTGCATAAACAAGTGCGGCTTTGTGCCCGGCAAAATGTCGTTTATTTTAAGATTTTTCTTGAGGAGACTTCCTGGGAAGTTTGTTTGATGGGATATTCACATCTCTCTCTTTTTGTGCTAACGAGCACCGTAGGGAACACGGGTGACGGTCTCCGACACGGAAAGTTATTAATTACAAGCTTGAGCGGACGCGAGAGTGCACGTCCACACACACACAAGCGAGAGAGAGAGAGAGAGGGAGAAAGAGATCCGATGAAAATTTCTTTCAAGGTTCAACAAGCATTTTGTCGTGCGACGTGCGTGGGCGTTTCTGTGCGTATTTACGCGTACGCGAGCTGCAGGATCGCGTATCCATCTGCCGATGTCTCTTCGCGATCCTGCAACTCTCACTTCCTCCCACTTTTCGTTTTCAGCCACTTCCGCTTCCCTTGCGCTTCCTCCAGAGCAGAGATTAAAAACCGTCTCGAAATATGCACGCGATATGCGCGGCTCGCGCGTTTCGCGTCGGCGCCGTCGCTCGCAAAATGAGTGTCGCCTGCAATTGAGGCCATTAAACGCAGATTAGCGCGGAAGGGCCGAGATCCGAAAATCCGGTTTGTATTTCGCGACGTGGCTGACGTGCCGTAAATATCCCCGTCGCTTTTTCCGCTATTCTCGTCGCGAAAATGAAAGAGGCGATTTTGCCCCGGCGCATATAATAAATTTAATGCTCCGTCGTCATTAATGACCGAACAGGCGCAAGAAGCGCGAGATAATGAGGCACAAGGCATTATCGAGGGATCGTCTTGCTCGCCGCCGCCGCCGCCGCCTCGTCATTCAATTCCGTCATGTGTCCACCCTTGTTCCATCAAGGACCGTCGCGCGCTCGTCCTCGCAGTAGATATAGCCGTCACTGGTCAGCCGTTCTATTGTGCCGACAGGCCGTGCGCGCGCTTGTATCACTCGCCGGGCAGATTTGCGGAATAAAGAGCTGTGTGACGTCATTAGGTGACAGGCGGAAAGTCGCGTGCGAACGGGAGATTTACCTTTCGCCGGTCAAATGAACCGCTAATTAAACAATCTCTAATGGAAGATGTGGGGCGAGCGATCGTGTCGGACGGAGGAAGGTGCAGTTACACGCAAACGTACGGGATATACACGAGTCGCTAACTTCAAAGGTCTCGAAAAATCGACGTACATTAACGGAAGAGATCCCTCAGCTCAGGAACCTCGCGATTCGAACGTATCTTGAGCGTATCGGGAGAATACTTTACTTTGAGTAGAATTTAAATTTATGAGATTTTTCGCGAGTACTTTTCTAGATGTATTCGCGGTTAAACTATGAAATATATGAGGAAGTTCAGAATGTCACCTTGATATATTTTATGTTTAATGTGCAGTTTAATATGCAGCCTCAATTTCATCTGATAGTTCAAGCTCTCTCGAGCTCTGAAACTTCGCGACATTATATTCGAACAACGAAATTCCGAAGACGTGAATATTCCGACGATAAGTAATTGCCTGCAAACATTATTGCACTCCCGAAAATTAGTTTCGTCAACAGCTTCGCGACAGACCTTTCGGACGCTTTGAATATACCAAAAACAACACTATCTCTAATTTAATAATCAAAACCTGGCCAGTGCATGCGCCTAACTATGTCGGGGGTTTAATATCTCGAAAGTCAAAGTGCACGAGTGGAGAGTCCGAATTCTCAGCGCGAGAATTCAACAGCTCGAACGCGAGTATCCGAAGAATTTCATCTCAAGAGGAATATAAGACAGACAAGAGGAAGATATTCACTGTTAAGAATACAAGTACACAACGAGGAGAGTCCAATATCACTTTCTACATAACCGGCGTGTATCTGAGAACTCATCGATGAACGCGCCTGAATTCTCAAAGCCGTGCTAAATCAATCGTCCGGACGCGCGGCCAGGACCTCGAAAACGGCTCATATCGAGCAACACGAAGCTGCGCGAAGTAGAGCGCGACAGGTGAGGTGACCTTGCGCGAACCTAGCCCGTGAAATCGAGGAACGCTGTTTGCCGTTTGCCGATCGTTCCGTGCCGGGCCAGTTTCGAAAATCGATCTCGCCTTCCTCCCCCCTCCCCCCCCCCGGTCGCTCGTAAAACGTGGGAAGCTCGCGTATGACGAGACGACGATGACGACGAATGCTCATAATATTTTACGATCTGTCGCCCCGCCTCGTTTCACCTAGCTTCGCCTTGCCTCGTCTTGTTTCATCACGCGCACGCGAGACGCTCTCTCAGCTTTGCCGTCGCGCGTGCAATTTTGCATAAATACATATCCGCCTTGCGACGTGCCTCGCCGTCGTCGTCGACGTTCTCGTCACGACCACAGCAACCTGAGTCGATTTCAGGTCGAAAATTTACGGGCGGCTTGATCCCTCGTCTTCGATGTAATCCGCTTCCCGAGGCGGATATCACCGCTGGTGGCTTAACGACCGACGCGAATAAGCCTCGGCCGACGGGCTCGCAATTTCTTCGTGGCGGCGTAATCATTAATCGATGTCTAGGAAAGTACTATTTATGGTGAACGTCGTGCAACTTTCTTATTCTGGGAATAAGAGGGCGCGCGATTAATTTTAAACGCCCTGTGCTTTCTTCGCGCGCGTGTGTGTGTGTGTTTGTGTAATCGCTACCTTCAAGTGCACCGCACGTGTCCTTTTGGAGGGCAAGTGAATAATCGCATTTCTTCCGTAAAACAATATCATAATTCCTGCGCTCTGTAGTAGCAAGTGTAATGAGGAAATTAATACAAAATTATTTCGTCGTAATCAAGCCGTCGGCTCTCGTAGACCCGCCGACGTTCCTCGTGATTGGAAATCAGAGTCTTGAAGTGATTCATATTGAAGAGCACAGTTGCAATCTCGGACGAACGAAGCGAGTAACAGACTTAAATTCGCGCCGGCGAGTAAATTACGACGTAAAACGAGCGTACACTAGCGCTACACTTTGCGTACACTTTGCGTCTAGATATCATGCGCAAGAGTGAGGCAAGATGTAAAACTGCTCCTAACCGTAAGAAATGATGATGATGCACTCTCTTCTTGTAAAAGGGGGATCATCGCAGTCGCTCCCGAGCTTGCGGAGAGTCGACAATCGGCGCAGAATTCGCAGCACGGCTGAAGCCCACGAGGGAGAAAGTCGCGAGACGCGAGAGACGCGGGCAAAGCTTGATTGCGAGAGAGAGAGAGCTCCAGTTAGCCTTTCAAAACCGCGGCTTTTCCTTCCTCGTCGCGAAACAACGGCCGAATGATTGGCGCTAAGCCGGTCAAGCCGCGAGGTAAATCAGCCTCGTCGCGCGCTCCGCTTCAAAGTGCGGCTCTATTTTTGAAGGGACCGCAAGCGGAGCGAGCAAGAAAGCGAAGAGGAGAGACACGCTTCGGCTTCAGCGCGGCGTGAAATATTAAACTGGTCTAACGAAGTGTTGTTAGCGGCCGGCTTTGCGCGCGCCCGCGGCTCCGTTTATCACCGGTAACCGTCGTAAACCGCTGTAACCTCGGAATGATTTGTTCGCACGTCGATCGATACGCAGACATTCCGCTGGTCGACGACGTCGACGGTGGTCGGAGCGGTGATGCTGTCGGTGGTTGCCGCTGCTGAGTCTCTCCGCGCTTCTGTTCTGTCTCTCCCATCTTCTCTAGAATATCTCTCCCGCGTATCGGCTGGCACTGAGCGGAGCGGTGATTATGCAATTGAGGGGAATCTACTATCTGACACGTGAAATGTTCAACGCATTTGAATAATTCGAATAGCTTAAGGAAATAAATAACGCGCTAAAACGAGGGCAGCGTTCACCTGCCTTGAGTTAAATTGTTTCAGCAGCCATGAAGACGCGTCACTTGACGTATGCAATTATCTGTCAGATTTATTGATATTGCGCTTGTCGACCTTTCGAGCGCCGGAGGGAGTAGAAGGCGTTTATTAAATGATGCTCTCTCTCTCTCTCTCTCTCTCTCTCTCTCTCTCTCTCTCTCTCTCTCTCTCTCTCTCTCTCTCTCTCTCTCTCTCTCTCTCTTTCTCTCTTTCTCTCACACTGAGAGAAAAGTATATGATATTTGGAACTATAAAACTATTAAAATTATAGTCCGAAATATCATATTTATAGTAAGTATTACCATATTATATTTATAGTAAGTATTACCATAATATCGGTAATAATTACGATATAGGCATAGTATAACCAACCATATAATATTTTTACTAAGAATTATAGTAAGTTAAACTAAAATTATTGTATGGATGCAAATATAAAATGATTGGTAAAAGTAACTCTTTCATATAGTCAATATTACCGGAATATTTGCTGAATGATGACAGATGTAACTATATGAAATGATTAAATCTCACTAAATTTGTGAATGAGAAATTACCGTATATGTGGTAAAAGTAACTAAACAATTATTTGAGAAAATCATTGACTATATATATATATATATATATATTTGTATTTATTCTACTATATTTCGCAGGTTTCCATCAACTATAAAAATATAGTTGACGCCAAAATGAACTATAATAATAAAATATAATGAGATTATAGTTAATTCAACTATATTTCTCTATCAGTGCAATCTTGTTTTCCAATGCGCATAATTCCGCATAGCCGACGCGCCGTGGGCAAATCCGCGTTGCGGTGCACCCCGGTGCCCTCGCACCTTCGCGTCTCCTCGTCCTCGCGGCACCCACACTGATAGAAAGATATAGTTGAATTAACTATAATCTCACTATATTTTGTAGTTCATTTTGGCAAATCCGCGTTGCGGTGCACCCCGGTGCCCTCGCACCTTCGCGTCTCCTCGTCCTCGCGGCACCCACACTGATAGAAAGATATAGTTGAATTAACTATAATCTCACTATATTTTATAGTTCATTTTGGCGTCAACCATATTTTTATAGTTCGTGGAACCTGCAAAATATAGTAGAATAAACACAAACATATAGTCAATGATTGTCTTAAATAATTGTTTAGTTACTTTCACCACATATATGGTAATTTCTCATTCACAAATATAGTGAGATTTAATATTCATATAGTTACGTCTGTCATCATTTAGCAAATATTCCGGTAACATTGACTAAATAAAAGAGTTACTTTACCTACCATTTTATATTTGTATCCATACAATAATTTTAGTTTACCTTACTATAGTTCTTAGTAAAAATATTATATGGTTGGTTATATTATGCCTCTATCGTAATTATTACCGATATTATGGTAATACTTACTATAAACATGATATTTCGGACTATAATTTAGTTACTATATCATTATAGTTCCAAATATCATATACTTTTCTCTCAGTGCACGCGGTCGCACATCTGTCCTCACGCAGCAGTCGCCACGCCTCGCCGTCGGGGACAACCGCGCGCGCGACTTGCGGTGCACGTAGATTGCGAAGCCCGCGGAGGCCTTCACATGCGCTTTCGCCGGCTCGCCGCGGCCGCTTAATGGAGTTTCACCGCGACGACGTCGTAGAAATTCCGCGTCGTGTCGCATCGGCGACGACGACGGCGGCGGCGGCGGCGGCGGTGGTGTGACTTGGAGCGAGCGGATTTCGGCTGAACAACCAGAGCGTGAGCGCGACGTAAATTGGGTGTCCTCGCGCGTGGTGATTGCGCGCGCGGAGGAAGTTTCCCGCTAATCGCGCGTGTGGCGGTCGGTTTTTCCGGTCCCGAGAGCGCCGGCGAGGCGAGCGCTCTCGGGATGAGAGCTGAAAGCTTCTAAAAATATATGCCACTTTGGGCCGGCAGAGGCTACGATGCGCTCGACGACGTCGACGTAGTGGACGTCGGAAGTGGAGTTCACGGTAAACGTTACGGTGGACGAGCGTTAAACGGTAACGAGAGCGGCTCGTTTCCCGATAGAGCTTCCCGAATCCAAACGATCGGGCGACGGAGAGAGAAAGGTCGCGCGCGCGCGCGCCTCTCTCGAGGAAGCCGTTCGGGGGGAAGCTTTTAGCCTTATGTGCCACGAAGGTTCCATCTGCGCTGGAACAGGATCTAAGAAGCGATGAAAGCCACGTGCAAGGCACGGGAGAAAGGTGTACACGTGTGTCTCACTCCCGAATCTCACTCTAGAATCCCGCTCGAGAAACTGCCTTGGCGAGAATACGGAGGACGTTTCCTTCGTGTTAATCTGGAAGTCCATCGAGCAATTTTTGTGCTAATTTTTGTGTTAACCTTTGCTCGGCTGTTATTATTATTATTATTATTAAAATTCCCCGCGGAGTTAAATATCGCAACGGAGCAACGGGCGCAATGTGTGCGGGAAGTGGACAACGCGGCGCGCTGGCGTGCGTCGGATGTGAAAACGCGCGCTGTCCCTTTGGCGGCATTACGACACAAAGAATATCAGAAATTCAATTTCACTATATTGTGCCCGTTATAAAATCGCGTAGTTCTCATATCTCGTATTTCGTACTTCACTGTGAGCGACTGCGACGACGGCGACTCGCGCGATTTCTCACGCGTGCCGAACGTGCCCCGCGCGTTCGGAGTCGCGCGAAAATATCGCTTGCGTATGCGCGTCACAAATGCCACCCGCAGAGTGCGTCGAAAAATGCGAGATGCGAGTCTCTGCGAGCGCGTTATTAGTTTTGCCGACCAAGACGGAGCGTTTCCGCTCGGCCGCGAGCGGACGGTCGGTCCCTCGTCGTCTCGGCGAATCGACCGGTCGTCGTCGTTTCATTGTGGAGGATATTTCAGAACATCCCTCTCTCTCTCTCTCTCTCTCTCTCTCTCATTTTCCTTCTTATTTTCATTATTTTCATTTTTATATTATTTTTTTCTTATATTTTTCTCCGATATCATTTAATTGTCAATCGCTTACGTTATTTGAAGTCCGTAAATGAATTTGTTTCTACAAGGTTTGCTTGTTAGGACTAAAATAAATGCTTTTTCTTCTTTTTTTCCCTCTCTCTCTCTCTCTCTCTCTCTCTCTTCCTTTGTCTTGCTCTATTGTCCAATTTCTCCTCGGCGGCAAGTACGTCGGAGACAAGTGAAGCGAAAGATTTTCCACCATTGAGGTTGGAGAAAAGAGGCCGGCTGTCACCGACCACCCTTCTCGCTTTCCACCGTATTCTTTCATCGTATTCCCTCCCCCTCCTCTCGTATTTCTCTCATCACGCAGAAACGATCTCTCTATTCAGCTAACCTCGTGTGTATGCGAGATATGGCAGATATTTTTCAATCTTCCAAATTACCTGTGCATTTTCCTGCGAAACGTCAGAACGCCGCAACGGGTCGCTGCGAACAATTTCGGAAACGCGATTTCCGCCGGGATGTTTCGAAAGGCGGGAAACAGGAAAGGAACAGATCGATACTCGCGGAGAGTAATTGCCTCCTTTGCTGAAGCACGAGGCTATTACTTTATTCGCCGCTCGTAAACATCTTTCATTATTGCTTTGTTGAATCCTCGGACGCGGACGCGTTTGATGAACGCGTCCTTTATGTTGCGTCTGTCGATGCGAAACATAGCCATCCACTTTCCTCCTGCAGGAGAGTGAACCTTCTTCATCTTAATAGAGCCATTTGGTTAATAAATATTTCTCGGAAATCTCGATTTACGTGGTAAAAGGCAGCTCCTTCCGCACGGTGCACGAAACTCCTGCAACTCGTTGCGTCAGCCTACTCGGATGTTAAGGTGCGAACGACAATAATCATTTGAGTATGTAGCTGTTAACAAAATTTGATATCAATTAAATTGCTCGTTAAGTCGACGTTGAATGTAACGTCGAATGAATTCTGAGACGAGCGACTCGAGCGACCGGTATCGTGTGAGGCTGAAGTCTTTTCGCTCTTTTACTTTCGCTCTCGCTTCGGCCGTGGGCATCCAAATTATTAATAGCGATATGCATGAGGAAAGGAGAGCAGGCCCTCTCGTGTCCCTTCCTTTTATTTACTCGAATCGAGATCGATCAGAGTGTAATTCGATTTTGTGAGCACGGGAGTGTGTAAAGGTACAGGGAGAGAGGAAGAGAGAGAGAGAGAGAGTTTTCCATAACACGCTCCATCTGCCGCAAAACTGACTTCAGCCTCTCTCTGCTCAGGCCGATAACCCAGTAGATAACCGACATCACAGAGGAGGAGCAGGTGAAGGCAGAAATGACGGGAGATTATCAGCGTTTACGATCGCCCGTCTAGCCACTGCCAAATGTGCGTCACCGGGAATTTCGGGACACGTCGCGCACAGAATCCAGATATAATCGAAACGGCAGTTGTACACCGCTATGATTAGAAACCGACAAGTTCCAGTCAAACCTTCCGGTTACGCCTGGATGAGAACACGTATTCGCGAACTTACAAATTCTTGAAGAAATAAATTTCAGAAAAATCAGGGAGAAGATTAAAGTATGCACGCACTCTCTCTCTCTCTCTCTCTCTCTCTCTCTCTCTCTCTCTCTCACTTTGGTGAAAGATTTCTGAAAATTTACGAAATTCGGACAGTCATCTTGCTCTTAAAAATTTCTCGCTACTTCACGATTACACGAGTCGTGAACTGGCCATCTTGACGGCGCAACAATGTTGACGAGATATTTTCCGATAATTCAAACTCCAGGTTCCTGCGATAAAGAGATTCTTCCACACTTTGTGACTTTGAAGTTACCGAAGCGTCCGAGAAACCGTCGAGAGACGTCGAGACGGCGCCCACAGACATCTCGGATCAATGAGCGTCGTGGTCCAAAAGCAACATAGGCCCAAACAAACACTTATACGTTGCAATAACACCAAATGGCGTCGCGATCAAGACGATGGAATTAATCGTGCCGCGAAATCTCCCCCTTCCTCTCCCTCGCTCTTCCGCGTCAATCATTTCCAACCGGCGAAACTAGCGCGGGCGCGTGTAAGTACGCGCAAAAAGCGATTTGGCAGCCGTTGTTGATCGCACACGTCGAACATTTAAGCCTTTATTAATAGAATCCACCTCACCTATTCCGATGGTCGAATCGGTGCACCTGTACCGCGTTTGTCGTCCGCGCCGGCCGTTTCCTCGTCCACGGGGAACTTGCTTGCCGCTTCGCCGCGGCGGAAGAGCTCCCGAGGATCCACGGAAAGATGATTCGTCCACTTTCTTCGCCGCGGTGGGATCGTTCATTTCTCTTTTCGGGAACGCGACGCGTCGCGTAGAAGATGTCTCCGTCGAGTGCGGTGTTTTCACCGAAAGCGCATGTCAATTGACGTGTGCGCTTTACGGTAACCGAGCCGCTGCGCTGCACCCGCCACGACGTTCCTAATCGGCGCTCATGTGATTATTTACATTAATAACAATGTGCGATTTGTACTTAGAAATTCGTGCTAGCGTGCTAGAATTATGTATGCGTCCCGGTAATCTGGTCGCGCGAGACAGCGGCGGGATAATATTGGCGCTTGAGTGTTCTCGTTGAATTTTTCCGGGTCGAAATGACAATCGAAATGTACACGGAAAAACAAGATCGGTTGGAACGACGTGACAACGTCTCGAGCCAAACGCGTTTTGCTGGCGAGAGAAACGGAATTTCCGGTTTTCGTGCGCTGAAAAGTTTCGATCGTGCAAGTCGGTGATTCTGTTACCCGTAAGTTCATTTCGTTTATTATTTGTTCCGCAAATTCAACCGATCTTTTTCTTCGCTGTTTCTCGTGTTTTTGGTTAATTTCTGAGGGGGGCGCCGTTGCGACAACTTCTCCCCCTTCATTTCTTATTTTGCTTGTGGATTTACTGGGTTTCGCTTTGCGTGGCTTCTTAACGGCTCTTCCATATTTTACTTGTTGAATATCATACTTTTCCTTCTTTCTTTTTTTCTCTATCTCTCTTTCGTTCTCCCGTGCAATCGTCGTAACAAACGGCACCGAGTCGCGATGTTGCAGCGCGCCGCAGTTTTCTGTCGTTTTTCTCGAGAAAATCGCGTCGCCGGGGTGATCAATCAAGCGCGAAAGCTCCGAGGGCCGCCGCGCGTTTTAGCGCTCGTAACTCCCTCACCGTCGCCGCTTGCATTCCATCCGCGACGATCGCGATTGCACTTTTCCCTTCGGCACACACACGTACTTCGGTCCGTGTACACACACACACACACACACACGTGTGCCCAGGGAATACCTCCCCGCCCTTGCTACGCGTTCCCTTATACCCCTCATTTATTTTTAAATAATCCTGATCATCACTCCGCGCGTAATCTCAGACTTTCACCAACGCCGTCGCATCGGTAAAAATAAGCGATGACACCCAAGAAGAGAGAGAAAGGGAGGAGAGACACAGGGCGGTGCCGCCATCGTCTGATCTAGCATTTGCCCGGCTAATGTTCGAATGTGACACGAGGAAGTCTCGGATTTCGCCAAGCCGGAACGAAAATCGGATTGTCCTTAGAGTCGCTCGACAATGTGCAATTCTCCCTCCCTCCCCCTCTCTCTCTTTCTCTCTCTCTCTCACTATCCCTTCGCCTCGTCCCTCTTTCTCTCTCTTCCTCTTCGGCACGATCGATTCTCCGGGCTTTCATTCATTCCGTATGTACGAGTATGCGCGCAAGTAGCGCACGTCGGGCTAAACTTCGCGCCAACAAAGCTGCGGAGACAAAGGGAGGGAACGGACAGACGAACGAACGGGCGGACGGACGGACGGATGGACGGAGGGACGGGATATCGGTGTTCTGAGTCGCTGAACAGGACGTGCGTTGTTCTCTCTCCCTCAACGGTTGACAGCCGCAACGTTGACATCGGCGCACGTGTGCGCCGCGTTCATGTGCACGCGGATGCGTCGGTATGCGTTATCGAGCGCGAGATTCGCACGTGTGCGCGTCATGTCGCGTCGCCGCTCTATCGCGGACGCGCGTGCCAACTTTTTGGCAGAGCAGAAACTCTCTCGTCGCGAGGCTTTAACGCGACGAGCTTCATCGCGTCTCTCTAACGACCGATCGTCCTCCTTCCGTGGCGGGTGGACGTCCTCTTTTCTCCTCTGTTCTTCTGTTCTCTTTCTTAGTCCTCTTCTTCAATCTCGCGATTGATCGTAGACAATAGGAGCAGTCGATTCTTCTATTCGCTCGCCGGGCGAGGAGGGATTTGGAGACTCTCGCAAGACGCGCGAATCGCGTTATTCGTGAGTCATCCGGAACGATGCGGAATGGATTCATGCGTCATCTCTGGCGGATGATTCGAAGTGGCCACTGTGAATCATCGTCTCGACGAGGTCCGTGAACTTCTGGATTTGTGAGCGTTGCTTGCGCGAATTTTTAGCTCCCACTTTCGCATACAACGAATCGCTCATCTCCGGAAATCGTCGATTTCATTGACACGTTGAGCGCCGTAATGGATACCGCTGGCCGGCCGCATAATGGTCCGATAATATTGCGTTACATTAAGTTACATGTAAAGAAGAATTAATTTCATCTGAAAAAATAGGTTGTTCGGCCGATAGAGAGGGAGAGAGGGAGAGAGAGAGAGAGAGAGAGAGAGAGAGAGAGAGAGAGAGCGAGCATTGAAGGGTACGTGCGTATCTCGAATTACGGTCATTAACTGTGTCGCACCGACAATTCAATTATCAATGAGGCAACTTTGTACAATCAACGGTAATTGATGCAGTCATTAGCCTGTTATTTCGTTCGCGGAATTTCACCGAAATAAAACGCGATAATGTGGCGTACGAAATATCGTGCAAGTGAAGAAGGAGAAGGAAGACGCCTTCTTTCGTTAACCCCGTTTTATTATCTCCGATTAGTCCTCGTATGATCCATTTCTTGAGTCAATATTCGCGCCGCGCGCTTTACGTAGGACAGATAATTCCCGGCGCGTGCACATCCAAGTTTAATGCATAAACAGCCAACGTCGAACGCACACAGGTGCGCGCGACTTTCGCGCCGTTGACTCTCTCTCTCTCTCTCTCTCTCTCTCTCTCTCTCTCGGTCCGACCTGACGTGCAATTACTAATGCAGCGCAAATGCATTAGCGCGACTGGTGGCGGCGGCGGTCGGGAGAGTTTACCTTTGAGGCGTCTAAGGATTATTTACATGTCGCTCGTGCACGCGTTGCCCATCCAATTTCCGGCCGCGGCCACCTGCGCTCGTCGACGACGACGTTCCCTAACGACGCGCGAATCGAATCCATTATTCCAACGGCCGTCCTATCTTCAACAACGCCGAATGTCCGCGCCTATTTAGGAGCAGACAGTGCTGATCGCTGTGGCTAGTACGGCGCGCCATCATTGTTTGGACCGTGCGCCGGTGAATGTTTGCACATGAAATCTGCAGTTTGGCTGATAAATCAATTGCTGCCGAAACGCATTCGCCGGCGAAGACTTTTCGCGGGCGGAATGATTAACAAATCATTCGCTTCTCTCCCACGCGTTTGCGCGTTCTTCTCATTTTGCCGGGGAACAACACGAATTGATCCCGCGAGGAGACAAATTCGCTCGTGTAAAATTCTACTTTTGCGGAGAAAGATACGTTCGTGAAGTGAGAACCTTTCTGTGGAGAATTTTACTCTCGCGTGTAAGTTTGCATTCGTGAAGAAAATTTTATGAACAATTCTGCCTGCGTGAGGAACCGTTTCCGTGAAAAAGATTTCCGTGAAAAAATTTGCTTCTATGAAGGTGTACCTTCGTGAAAAAAGTTTTCAAACAATGTTTACTTATGAAGTGATCGTTTAAGCGTAGATCCGCGTTTCTCTCGCGTGTTTAGGCGTGTTTATTCGAAAGAACGATAACCCGTGGAGAATTACTTCCGTGAAGAAAATTCCGTGAAAAACTTCACTCTTATGAAAATGTACCTTCGCGAGAAAAGCTTCCGAACAATATTTATTTATGAAGTGATCGTTTAAGAGTAGATCTACTTTCTCTCTCGCGTATATAAACGATATTTAAAAAACGATAACCCGTCTCTCGCGTTGATCGCGCCTGCGATAGATAGATATATATATATATATATATATATATCACGATCGCTTCAAATGAGTTTACGTACAACGTGCGTCGTGCTAGCGCGTTATCCTCTCGGGAGTGAAGGAAAGAGAGAGACAGGGAGATAGATAGAGAGAGAGAGACAGAGAGAGAGAGAGAGAGAGAGAGAGAGAGAGAGAGAGAGAGAGAGAGAGAGAGTGAGAGTGAGAAGACGGGAGAAAGAGAGGGGAAGGAGGGCAGGGAACCGCGGAAATTTCATATTTCATATTTCACGGGAATCGCTTCATTAGCCGGGAAATGAAATTCTACTGAGAATTCCGACCCATTCGTCCCATCTACACGCGCGTATCTCTTGCCAATCTAAAGCGCGCATTATAATGGTGCCCACGTAAAGGACGGTATTAGCGATATACCGCATCGACAGGGTCAGCGCGCTGTTATAAAGGACGCGGCGACATTCAGAATATTTATTTGATGCGTTTTAAATATCGACGGCGAACAATATGCAGGAATAAATGTACGTTTGACCGATGCGTGAGCGGCATGTGCCGCGTCCCCTGTATGAATATCGAGCGATAGGCATGGATCGTGAAATGTAAAACATGGAATCTCCCTCCCTCCCGCCGAGAGGATTCACACTTTTTCACGACGGGCGGCGTCGACGCGATTTCTTGGCGACGTGCCCGTAAAATTGTTTCTGTCGCTTTTATGCTGTTCAATCGATACTTCGTACGAATCCTCGTTGTTTTCCCGATAATTTACGTGAAAAGTTTAATCTCACAAATTCAATTGTACTTAATATTTCAGGACGGTCTTTTTAAACACGGCAGTTGCTGTATTCCTCTCCCATAACTCCTCCCATAATTCTTCCCGCTAAGATCCAATTGTGTCAGTTTCAGCCTTTATTGTATTCGGGCGATTTAAATTACGATAATTCGCCGCAGTATTCTTGCGAATGGGACATTTAGATGACTGTTTTATGTGCGACAGGCGTCGTCAACCGAGGAGATTCCTTCCGGAGAAGGAGATCGAGATCGAACTCCTTGGCGCCGGCCGAGCAGGAAAACGAGGTGCGGCGAGCGCCGCCCAAGGAAGTCGTCTCGCACAACGTCGCCATGTTGGGCTCCAGGGGAGTCGGAAAAACAGCCCTTATCAGCCAGTTTATGACCAGCGAGTGTATAAACGCCTACGACAGACAAAGAGGTGAGTTCCCGTAGATGTCGTTCTCGCACTATCGCATTTCACGATCGATGCGATAAGACCGCGAACAGGATACGGAGACAAAGAGTATGACTTCCGGCAGGATATTTTGTATCTTTTCCTTATCTTCGGTTAGCCGACGTCTTCAGGATACTCCAACGGATACTATCACGACCTACTCCTGACGGGATCTTTGCAAGTTCCACAAAATGAAAGCCACCTTCTTTTTCTCTCGTTTTCTTTCTCTCTCTCTCTCTCTCTCTCTCTCTCTCTCTCTCTCTCTCTCTCTCTCTCTCTCTGTCGCCATTCTACTTGACGAAGCTCTTGGATTATGAGCGAGCGGTGGAATATCTGGATTCGCACGAATCGAAACGTGAATAAACAGCAAAATCCCATTCTTAACGCTTAACACGAGATAAAATACTTCGCGCTTTAAACAAAGTGCCGTTTGCCTCGACAGAATGCGCTGACCAAGTACCGCGTTTACTTCGGCAAAGTTCCCACTGTTGATCACCGCGATTTTCCGACTCGCGTACATCGAAATGTCGTCTCGTCGGCAAGTTATTATTCAATGAAGATCGCGAAAAGATTGATTTCCAAATCGCGCGGCCGGCGGAAAATCGGCGAAATGTCAGGCTCGCTGAAACGGGGCCGGGCTTCTCTCCGTCGTCATCAGACTTTCTACGCGGGTTGGATACCTGAGCTCGCTAAATAAGTAAAGACGTAGCGCGATAAGAGGATTCGCAGACACAATTTGCTATTCACAAAGAGGCGAGGAATCTCCCGGAATGTTTCGCGCGTCTTTCGCGACCGGGCCTAGCAGGACGTCGCTCGCGATCAATTTTGAGGCGAATAATCCTCGCGGCTGTCCTCACGACGGTTTGCGCCTTGCATCGACGACACCCGCTATATCGGACACGAGTTCACGTGATGGCCTCCTGTGTATTTCGATTGCGGTCCGACTGGAAGACGACGCGTCTCGTGCTTCACTCCGATACGTAAAGCGCACTTTCCGGGCTCCCGTTGGGATACGCACCGCCGCCGTTAATGAGTCAAATTGAGCGACGGCGAAGTTAAGTCAATATCTACGAATCTAATCACTGTCACTTTACTTGACTTGGCGTTAACAAAATAACGCGAGGTTATTCTGCACGTCCGTTGTTAACGACTCTCGTCCTTCGCGTTCCTCCGAGTCCGTCCGAGTCGACGTTTCCTCTCGGCGATGCTGTTGCCGTTGTCGTCGTCGTCGTGCTTTACGACTTTTTCATTTTTATTATCTCATTATTCATTATCTGGACCATCTGAACGTGGGGAATATCTTTATCCGTTAAATTTCGCTTACGTTTCGACGCGGAAATAATTGCATTTTCCTCGTTGATTCCACAACGGTGCCTCTCAGACGATTAATCTCGTCAAGTCACTTGAACGATATTGTTCACTTCATTCGTTTACCTTATTCTCTTTCATCTTATTTGATGAACGCGACAAACATTTCGCAGCAACGTAACGCTCGCCGCAGCCGCGAGTCGATGCAAGGGGAATCTCTCCATCTGCTAAACCCCACGTAACGGAGGAATAATTGCCGCGCTTTTGCCGCTAATTCAACAACGCCGGTCTCTGAAACAATTAATCTTGCGGAGGCATCTGTTAAACGATCGGGGAATTTTCGCGATAGCACGCGATGCGCACGCCTCGCATGCGAGCGCGAAAGTCTCACCCGTCCGTCCGGCGCGCAACAATTGTCGCATTGTCGCAGCAATCGATCTGAAACTCGCATCATTATTTCACGCAACAGTGAGCGTGATTTAACGGGACATTAGCGTTTTATCGTGTTCGCGGCGCGCAATTATGGGCGAGGAGTTTCCCAGCCGAGTCGCGACGAGCGGCGAGGAAGATCCCGCGAGAGCGACGCCGCAGGCTCGGTTCTGTGAAAACGTCCGCCGCCCAATGTCGATTACCAAAGTGTCAGCGGTGGCTCGCGTAATATAGAAGTCGCGTGGGTATCTGGGTCGAGGCACCGTGCACCGTCTCGGCGATGTGAATTATCATCGTCCGGCTGCTAAAACATGCGCGCGAGGTTACTTTTGTGCCCGCTCCATCGCGTCGATCTCGATTGTTGTATATATATATATATATTTTTTTTTTTTTTTCATTAAATTCGCGGAGAAAGTCCATGTGTCTGTCTCACTTTGCTTGGATGTTACGGACTAGCGAGACGATTCTTGCCGAACTCGTTCGATTGGAAAAAAGGAGCTGATTCAATTATGGCTTGCCAGACACTTGAAGACTGAACGATATTTCACGACGAGACCATGAAGGATTTTCTCATTGTCAGAAAGGGACTCGACTGTTGCTTATGAACCATCTGACTCCCAAATGTGACAATTTGCCATTGCGAAGGTCTCTATGAAGAAGAAGAAGAAGAATATCATAATATCAAATGTGTCGTTAGAAAGTCCAATTAGGAATAATTACTTTTGCGCTTAACCGCTCGAAATGAGCGGCTTCAATTATCGAAATTGATCGAGCGCCTCCGTCGGCCGCGTTTCCACAGTTTGTTCCGGCGAGAGCTTCGCTGTTACTTCATCTCTTATAACCGCGTTACATCGAATATCGTCAGGACGAACCCGCTGACATCAACCACGACCACCGACTCGCACCACGTCTCGTGCCCCCTCCTTCTCATCTTCCCCCTTCACCGCCGAGAAAGAATAACACTTTCTCATTCGATTTAACATCGAGCGCTACTAATCGTAATTAATCACGCAATTCTCTCGACTCCGCGGTAGTTCCTCGCTGTTCCGCGTATCGCGGCGAAGAAAGAAAAGGGGCCGAAGAAAAGGAGAGGGAGAGCCTCCTCTCTCGTACTCTCATTGGCGCTGACATATGATAAGCGAGACGGGTGAGGTTTTGTTTTTCCAGTCGGACACATCCGCGACGTTCGGCGACGTCACTCGCCGCTATTAGGATCGATATTCTCGCGAGCTATCAGACAATGGGCCGTATTCGCGCACGTGTCGACCAGAGAAAAAAATCCGCGCCCTCTATTCTCTCTCTCTCTCTCTCGTGACTTCATCGTGTGTCCTCTCTTTTGATTCTTCCCGCTGCAAATATAACGGGGATATCGCATTTATATCTGCTGCTCGCCGGCGAACGACACATCGAAACGGAAATAACGCTTTTGAAACGGTATTATCGGGCGTTAGTTCCCGACACGGTAACTCGCGCGGTAATCGCGCTCTCGCTGCCAAACGTTGTAAAGTTCGGATATGAAGAGGCCCGCGTGGCAATGGCGGCGACGGCGGCGGTTTAATTACGGCGCGATAACAGACTTTCCGATTAGAGTTAGTGGGCCGAGAATTTTCCATGTATCGCGAAATCGCGAACGAGCTGCCGCAAATGCAAGTTTGATGATATTTTTCGGGATAGGCCGCAGCGGCAAAAGACGACGAGTGCAGGAAGAGCCACCGGCAGGCAAACGTGAGCCCGATGCCCTGCTTTGCAAAATTATTAACAATTTTAGGGCCTGATGCTCGGAAATATATCGCGTACGATATTCTACGAAAGCCTACACTTCATATATTTTATAGATTTTCATGAAATATCGTTCTTTTTCGGGAATCCGAGACTTTTGACCGCTTCCTCGCCTGATTCTGCCGGCGTCGATGACTTTTCGGTGACGCTCTTTCTTCTCTCGTACCTTCTTGCAACCTGATCTTCTTGTGCATTCGTTTGCGAAACGGCTCGAACGTGTCTTTTTTTGATCAAGAGACAAGCGCATCGAAGAGCTTGCGCGGTACGACGAAACCAACTTTGTGCACTTAGCTGAACATATACTTCGTCAATTTATGTTCACGGTAGAGTTACGTGGTCACTGAAATTGGGAATTAAAGATTGTGATACTTTCTTCCGGCGAGTTTCGTAATGCATTTCGTGATGCGGAGAATTTGCTCTGTAATAATTCTCAGGAGACGCATTTTTCTACCGGATACGAAATACGTTCCGAAACTCATCGGACGAAAGCTTCTTTAATCTTTAATCAGCGGACGTACTTATCTATTCTACATTCTCTTTCATTCGTGGATCTTTTGTGGTGAACTTTGCGCTTCAAGTCTCGAGAGAACGAATAACGTCTGTGATAAAACAAATCCTGAATTCTTCAACGCTCATTTCTACACCGCAAGGAAAGAAAAATATAATTACTTTATTTATCTGACGTTCGCCTTCTGTCTCCTATGTTTTTCTTTCATTTATTACGTATATAAAACTTTTGTTATACCTCGATTGGAAAAATAGTTGCGACGATATTTGTATCATGACACGAAGCGGCCGCTCGTTGAGGACCGATCAATAACGAACAAAAGCAATTGTGTACCCCGCTTATTTATTTATTCCTTTTTATTTGCTATACGGACAAAGCGAGAGTAGAGAAAAGACTTCGAGTGAAAAAAAAATGCATCGGCTGCGAAAAGTCAACGATCGATCTACCCGTCATTAATTACCATCGCGTGTACCAGCATTCATTCCATTAGCGTTCTTTAGTTGATTACTCTTGTGCACAATATACTTATATGCACACGTATACATATATGCAACGACGCTCCCGTAATTTAATTAATAATTTAATCAGAGCGCTCAATTATTTCCACATGACAGCGCATATTTATCGAATTCTATTAGAGCCTGCAACCGATTCTCGCTCGTCGACGCGACCTTCTCCTTAACAACACTCTCCTTCGGCGGTGCGTTTCTTCCGACCGCAAATTGACCAGCGAAAATGCGCTCTTCTTTTATCACCGAAGGAACGGCGTGTTCGCGCAGCTGATAAATCGAGCTTATCTCGCGCGCGTTTCGGAGCTCTCGAGTTTATTTTAATTACGGAGCTTATAATCGCATTCGAAGCGGCGAACCGTATCAGCGCGCGGATTAGGTTCGCATTATTATGGCATAGCTGCATAATAGCGACATAATGTACAGCCGGATGGACGCTCATCAGGTAGTCGCGCGCAATTAAACAGCAACATTTCAGTTAATCCTGCGCGGGCCATGCCATCAATCAAGACACTTCACGCACCGTCCGTCGCGAAGTCTCATGTTTGCCACGACATATTTTTAACAAAATCATCGATCTGTCTCTGATAATTACGCATCGATGTTTCTGAAATCTTATCAACGACGACAGCGGATTTTTCTATTTTTATTATAGGTAACGGGACAGTGAGGAAGATTTTTTCACGCAAACGCAATTCTCAAGCGACATTTAAAGTGTTGTATTATATGCGCGTCGATTTGATATTTTTCCTTTTTTTTCAGATTAGAGATTAACTTCTGTTGCTTGGAAATTATGTTCGCGTGAATGAATCTTCTTTATCATGCCATTATCGAAAATATGATAATTCGCCAATCGCTAGAGAGATTGTAGGAAAGAGCGATCCTCGAGTCGCTCTCGGGAGTCTATCGTGAACGAGCTTCGCTCTTGCTATTTTATCACCGCAGATTCGGTAATCCGAGAGGCCGAATGTGTTATCATTGTAGGCAGATGTGCACGAGAACTAATCAATTAGCAGTCTAATTGCTCACGGTGTTTACGCATGGCTTTCGATGTCGCGTGTTTGCGAGAGTAAACATGACCAGGGTCAAGTCATAGAAAGCTCGAGAGAACGCAAAAGCGAGACCGTGCAACATCGCGAGTGAAGATCCGCTCCATCGTTAGTTGTTGCAACAATTCCGAGTTGACGCGAAGGATTCGTCAACAGCGCGAAAGATTAATTGTACGGCTTAGTACATCGCTTGGCTAAGTGCCATAATCAATCTCTCGTAAAAGTCTCGTGAAAAAAATTTAATTTTTCTCAACACTGTTAATCTTCTCTTCCTAACTAAATAATGTCGAATTTAGCTGGAAAGTGGTTCAAACGTTAAATACACGAAAGAAAAAACGAACACTGGCAGTGAAAGGAATTAAATTTGATTTTTATACGAGAAATTAATTTAACAGGTCATGACGCGTTTGGTCGCGAGTAGCGTAGGAAAACATGTCGCTCGATTAATTTATCATTGTAATATTTGTGCGATTGCGTGCGACAATTGTGTCGAAGATACATTTGGTAAGCAAGTCGTGCTTACTCGAGGAAGAACGTCTTCGGCGGAAACGAACTTTGCAGACTTCGCGGGGAGAGAAAGTGACTTCGGTCGGAAACATCGTCGGAACGACTCGATCGGAATTATTCGCGAACGAATAATTTCAGAAGTCTCCGAAAATAACGCGTAATTGCAGGGCAGGCTGCCGGCGACTTTGAATCACAATGGCTGAATCACGGACTCGCCGATTTGCATTCGAGCAATCGGTTTTCGCGGTAAAATCGCGTGTTTCCCCTCTCTCCCTCTCTTTCTTTCGCTGAATTTACCCTGCAATTTTCGCGTCCCTCTGCGCATCTGCATATCGTTTTTGTGCCGTGTAAAGGCCATGTGAAGTTGACGAAGCGAGCTGAATTTCACGAGGCGCAGGAAGGATACCATTTTTCCGGAGAACCTTGGGAAGGTACGTGATATTCAGTACCAGAGCATACACTGGATATGCATATACGTGTAAACTTTCGGTCGGGCGATGTGCGACTCACACTTCGACACGACACGACGCGGTGCGACCACCGTAGGAGCCCTTTCGACGCTACAGTCGTGAGTTTTTAATCGCGTGGTATCCCGTTGTCCTCGTGGAAACGGTCGCGCGCGAGGCGACTCTCTCTCTCTCTCTCTCTCTCTCTCTCTCTGTTTTCCGAAATGAAACGGGCGGGAAACAGGCGGCGGGGGAGGCCGACGCGATTAAAGCGATAAATAACGGGGCGAAAATAGCGGCAAAAATAGTCCGCGAGACCGCCTACAGCCCGACGCCGAAGATTTCCGTACGGTATACGCGATCGCTATTCCAACCGCCACGTTCCATATCGCCGCGTCTCGCGCGAATTCAGATCAGTCGCGATCGAAATTATACATCGGAGGCCCGACCGACCGACCGACCGACCGATCGGCTGGCCGGCCGGCCGACGCGAGCAAAAAGAATTTAGGCTGATGTCAAGTTTCGCGCGATAATTCTGCTGCAAATCGGGATCGAGGCCAAGACGCCCAACGCCACCGTCACGGCCGGAAGGGAGCGGCAGAGGACGGATTCACAGAGCGGACGTTGTGCTCCGAAAGCGCGCGATCCTAATTGGCCGGAACCTCTCGGACGATTTTTCTCGCACGTCACGTTAATTATCCGCTCGGACGAATTGGCCGCGACACGGTGTGAAATTGACGCTGCGAGGGAGCCGCCTGTCGAGAGGAGTCACACATCTGTCAGCGGCATTTTCTCTGCGTCTCTTTCCTCGTTTCAGCTGCTGCTCCCAAAATTGTATTATTTTGTCATGTCCGAGAATGTGAATTTGAACTCGAACACGCACGAAGAAGTTGCGCAGATCCGATACATGTTGCTGCTATCAATAGAATCGCGATCGACAAACGTCAATTTTGACGACTAATTGACGAGAGAGAAGTTCGCTCGCACATTTGTCAGGACGATCTCGTTTCACTTCAGCTACTTGTCTGGGATTTGTATTATTTTTCTTATATTTAGAGGTATTTAAATATGTTCAACAATAGTCGCGCGAATTTGAGACATGTTGTCGCTTGTAATAACATTACGATTCAAGTGACGAACGTCAATTTTTCGAGACGGTAACGCGAGACAGAAGCTGACAGCTTTCAATCATCCAGAGAAATTATATTTCGAAAGGTTAGCTCCGTATTGAAAAATCGGGAAATCGCCTCACTTTTCAATCTCCAAATTCGATTTTTTTAATCGACGCGTGAAACGCGACCATCAGACACACTCGTCGCCGCGACGAGAAACTTCACGGCCGCGCAGATTCTCCAACGAATCTCGTTACTTCCCCTTGAAACCTCTTTGATCCACCTTCGCATCATTCGCAGCTTCCTCGCGGCTCCACTGCGTCATCCGGATTTACGATTCGCTACGTAGACACAAAGGACCCAGCGCGTTGCGTTTCGCGACGATGGCGACGGTTTTGCGACTTAGCGCGGAAAAGGGAGCAACGTGCTCGCGCGAGCGAGTCCGATGGAGTGCGTCCGCGTGTGGAAAGCGAGCGAGACGATTTCCACGAAGATATAAAAAAGAAAAGCGCAGGAACAAGCCGTTCGGAAATAGCCGCGGTTAATTTTGCGCCCGCTCCGCGCTATAAGCGTACATCATAGAGGCTTCGCGTCTGTTCATCGTCTGTTCTCCTTCTCGCTTTTCGTCGAGCTTCTCCTCTCCGTTTCTCACTTTCTTTCCTCTCTCTCTCTCTCTCTCTCTCTCTCTCTCCCCCCCCTCTCTCTCTTTCTCGGCTCTCCACCTTGCCAAAAAAAACATCCCTTCCGAGAGATTACGGCCGAGAAATTATAGATATCGCGATGCATCCATAAATAATAGCGAGAATGACGATTGTTTGGTAAATCGCGCGGTGCATTCGATGTTAAATTAAATTACCGCGTGCACGCATTGGTAAGTCACATCGATATATTTGCCGCCGATGCAGGCTGATCGAGCCTAAAATAGGCTCGTAACAATTGTTATTAATTAGATAGGGCACGTATGATTAAGCACGAATGAGCAACCCTCTGGAAAGCGGGTGTCTCAGATCGTTCGTACTCGGTGAAGTGGCAAGAAGCTGCCAAAGTTAATTGTTGAGGCGGGTAACTTTTGCGGGTAAATGCATCCTTGAATGATTTGAGGTTCGATCACCTGCGAGCGACGTTAATTGATGAGACTCGCCGCCGAGGCGAGGATAATTTTGTACCGGAGAAAAAATCGCGTAAGAAGAATCAAGTTTCAGAATTATGCAAATTTCGTTGCACAAACTGCAGTCGAGCGAGAGTGAAGAAAATTTAAGTCAACAATTCTAGCCTTGCCTGACACAAAGAGTTTGTCAGCTGGAAAATTTCCTCGGCGGTGTAAAAGTCCGTAAAACCGAATGGGGTCGCCTCAGTGAAGTAAATTTTTAACCTGTTTCACGCACAAACAGGAGATTCGAGGGACACGGAAAAATGCCTCGCTGACAAAAATTGGAGCAATTAGCTCGCCTCATTCAACCCTGCGATTGAGTCCGCTCAACTTTTGATCCGAGCTGTTTCGACCGATCGTTTTTTATGGCACGCGCACGTGCACGTCAAAACGCGTCGAGAAATCGGCAAGCTCAAAACCGCTTCCCGTGTGAAATTTCATGTAGCATTCCGAAAGCTCGCTCGCGTTCGCTATCAAATAGTTATTGTCTGTGAGAATTGCGGATGCACGAGCGGATACGCCAGATGTTACCGTCGATCGGCGCGCGCTCGTCTCGTGCGGAAACCCATAATAATTTAAAAAGCGAATATAAATCCCCGGCGGGAGCGGCGGAAAAATCAATAATCCGCTTGCGCCATTTCTCCGATTTCCGCCGATATTTATTCGCGCTATGGCGCTCATCTTGCAACCCCACAATGTCAGCATAACCCCTCTTGGCGGCGCGCGGCCGCCTGTCAATCGAACCTGTCTCCGACCTGCTGTTAATCTCCCGTTGTACCCCGTTAGCGCGCGCTCGTTTGCTCGCTTGCATCGAAATAATTATTTCGTATAAAATACACGGAAAATACCGCGTCCCGAAAACGATCAGCGGTGGCCTTTGAAATCGCGGCCACCGCGCTGTACCCTGCTGTAAAATATCTCGTTCACCGAGACGCGCGACAACACCACCCCGCTCGCGTTTCGTCGCGGCGGCCCCAGCGCCATTTTCGCGCTGGGGCCGCCGCGATTTCTCGTTAATTGTCCGCCTGGAATCGTCGCTGAATTCGCGGCCGCTGCGTATTTCACTTCCCGAGGCCACACTGACAGGAAAAAGAATGGATAATCCCGCCCCAAAGTTACGACTATATATTTTCGGCTTCAACTATATTTTCTTTGCTGTTCTAATAATAAAGAAAAAGAGAAATAAATTACAACAGCAACATGCGCGTAAAATTATTGTTTCTCTGAAACATATAATAGTGTGTAAGAGTAATGTATAGGATGTATAAATAATACGGGAGCGAGTCCCTATAGACATGACCTTCCCTCTTTTGTTTATTCGCCTTATGTATACACACTAAGAGCCGAATGAATAAACGAGCAGTTCGAGCTAGTAAACACAAAAGAAACAATAGATAGCATAACGATAATATAATTCAGACGCCCGTCGGTGGAGATCGAGCGGGATACGAAGACGCACCGAGTGCCAGGATACCTTGGAGTCAGGCTTTCGCGCAATTACCTCACGCGATAATTGATTAAAAATGGCGGTCACCCGATGAACATTAGAAAACAATGATTTGATTAACACTCACCAACCTTCTGCACGAGTGGCGATGGCACGTCTATTTCGGGCGTCCAACAGCGACTAACTGCCTATCTCTGTCGCGACATCGTTTTTATGATCCGCGTGTCTATCTTCCAAACGTAAACACATCGTTTTCCCCACCATTGACCTCACTGTGATCGTTATTGTTTTTCAACGCTCCGAATGCCCATTTCGGATTTTCACATGCAATACTCACACCTCGTACGATATAAATGGTTAGGTATTAGAAGTAAGAATAAATTCAATATTTTTATTATTGCTATATATTTATATTATTACTGTCATGTGTCAGTGGTAGCTTTATATTGTTACATCTTATATTACCTTTCGTTATTGTTAGTATTATTATTATATGCATATTGTTACTGCTACACTCTTATTAGAACAACAAGAAAATACAGTTGGTCCGCCAAAAATAATATCATCATTTTAGCAACCTTGCCAAATTGCAAATGGAATTTAATTCACTGCTGTTTACAATCCCGCGACAACGTCTTCTTTTTCTTCCGGGGTTCCTTCGCGGCTCGACGACGAAGGAGCAGCCGACGGCTTGTTTCGCATATCGTACCCTTCTTGTTCGTTGAGTCTCATCATTGTTCTTCTGTGCTCGGGCGAGCAATCGAAAGATATATCACACGGACGGCTGCTGCTGCTGCTGCTGCTGCTGCTACCGCCATTCTTTCTTGCGCGTTTCCGCGTGATATCGTCGCATACACATCCGTCGCGCCAGCCGCGTCTGACCGTTGACCTCTATTTTCTGGCAACCGCCGACCACACGAGACTCCGCGTCGCGAATTTACATCGGCGATTCGGGAAATATCTCTCGCGGCTGTCGACATTTATCGCGGGACACCGCGGGACGACAGAGTGTTGTCGTCTGCTAACGGCACTCTGATGCGATAACTCACAATTTCTCGCCGCAACACTGGAAACCTTGGATCGTTGACAATATAATAGGATTATTTTTGACAAGTGTAAAACCTCCATGTATTGTCGCGAACGTGTACCGCGCGGGAAATCGATACATAACGAATTGACGGGAGAGAGACGATTCCCCCTCTTGACGACAAGTCGTCAGGAAACAACAATGGATAACAAAAGAGTGGCACACGAGCCAGAGAGATCGACCTTTTAATACACCCCTTTATGTACTTTTTAATAAAGATGTAAAATTTTGTCATTCTCTTTTCCTGTCCTCTTTGTTTCCCATTTGCGCGATGGAAATACGTTGCTTTGCCGACGCGTGAACGCAACATTTTGATATGCGTGCTACTTCGGCATTCCCGTGCTATTTGCAAACTCGGAACCGTACGCGTTCTCGTCCCTTTATCCCGGGCGAACTTCCAAAATGATGCGCTCGCTCGTTAGTAAAAGCAACATGTTTTCAAGAGTTAAACTATGAACGTTTAATTAGAACTCGACTGTTACAAATGACGTAATGTTCATTTCGTTTGTGCAAACTCGCGCTCTCGATGCAAGATGCAACACGTCAGCCTGATCCGCCGGCTTGTGTGTGAAACTCTCTTGTTATCCGCTGTTATTTTTGACAGCTCGTTGTCAAGGGAGAATCATTCTTTTTCTGTCAACTCGTTATATATCGATTTTCCGCTGTGCATGGTCGCAACGATATTATTACTGGAATTTTTCTTCAATATGGTGTTGTGTCCTTTTCGATCTTTTTCTTCCTACAAGCCGACTCGAGCTTATCTCATTCGTTATTAATATATCTTCTCTTATATCTCTCAATAAAGATGTAAAATCTTCTTTTTCGTACTTTTGTTTCCTATTTATTCACAGAAAAAGGATTTCAGTTCGCGCAACTGTAGAGGGACTAGACGGTGAATTTGATGACTGGCAACGATATTTTTTTGTTATCGCGATCGAAAAAAATTCTCCCAAACGACTGACTGATCAGAAACTTCCTACAGGAATCTTTCCATTCCTACAATGAATTTTCCACTCGGTCCTTATTCTCTCCGGGCAACGGAAAATTCAATTATACCAGCGGATTTGTTTCTCCCCGGAGTGTATCGTCTCTCCAAAAATTACAAAGCAGCCGAAAGGAGAGGAAGGAACAGAATTCACCAAAATTCATGGCGGTGCAAGATACAACGATTTACAATTGTCAAGGTCTAGTTAAAGCTCTCTCGTTGTTTAAAATATTCCTCTTGTTATCTCAGGCAAGATGCTCGTTGCAATTTCGTGTCGTTAGCGGGAGGCTAAATTGTCTTGAGTTTTTCGTCTAATTCCGCGCACCGTAACATATACACTTCCGCCTCAGTTCATGCTGTATATTACGAGCGAGCGTATATTCCAGTTAATGCTCGAGGTGAGAATAAAAACGAAGCGGAATGGCGGTAGCTCAAAAGAACGAATAATGCACGGCTGGGGTGCGTGTCTCGCGCGCGAAATGCAGAGAAGCGCGCGGGTAACTATTGAAACTGAAGGGAACTAAGGGGCTCCCTTCAAGAGTGACCTTTTCAGGCTTGATTCTCGTTTTTCGCAATTAATTTACTCGTTTATCGTAATTAATTACATACCTTACAGCGTGAGAGACGACCGTTTGCGAGATTACTGTTTGTACATGAGAAGTAAAGAAAGAGGTTGTAATTAAAACTACCGTTTAAACGCGTTTTTATACAGAAAATTTATCAAATTGTTATTATCTATTTGTTAAGAGAAGATTTTTCCGCGATGTAAACTGCTAATACAAATAAAAGAGAACCTTTCTCGCCAATTTTCATAAAACCAGTTGTAAGATCGACTTCATATTTTTAACAGAGGATTTTACGCGTTCTACTCTTGACTGTATTTTGCGCTTAACTTCAATAATTTACTTTTAAATCAGCATCGTTGTCTCTAGAGGAGAAAAAAATTGAAATATGGCAGCGCTCGCTTGTTGCTTGAGCCATGCGTTCCGGCATGCACGCTCGAGACATTCATTATTCATGACAGCCGCAGTTGGCAACCGCGAAATTGCATCTCCGTCAGAAACGGCAGCCGTCTGGCGGAAAAAGATCCGTTAGGACAACGACACCCGGTCGAATATCTGACGTCACCAACGGCGTTTCGTCAGTGGCCAAAATCAATCGGCGATGCTCTTGACAGCTGTGCGGCGGTCTGCGCGACGCATTTAGACGCACGGGATTACGTCGGCCGGTTCTCCCTCCTCTCTTTCTCTCTCTCTCTCTCTCTCTCTCTCTCTCTCTCTCAGATTTTTTTCTCTTTCTCTCCCTCTATCTCTTTCAAGGAGGACTGCCCCGGTAGTTTCCCTTGAAACGCATTTTATTTGCGGCTTTGATTATTTTTCCACCATCCCGTTCTTTTCGCCGACGGGAGAGAAATAGAGAACAAAAAGAGAGAGAGAGAGAGAGAGAGAGAGAGAGAGAGAGAGAAAGAAGATAAAATAAATGAGTCGGTAAATCGTGGCGGTGTCTGTCCCATTCTTTTTTCGCCTCTGCCTATCTTTCTTTCGTCCGGAAGAAAAAGCGCAAGGTGCGAAGAGGGTAATGGCTAAGCGTAAGCCGTCACTCTGAAAGTGAAAAAAATGGGTCGGAAGAACGTTGACATCCGGTTAAAAGCGCGTATGAAAAACAAATGGAATCGAGTGTTTGCGAATAAAAAGCGTCCTGCGTGCTGATCCTCCATTGAAAAGTTGTGCGGCGAGAAAAGCGAAAAAGAATTAATTATTTTGTGGAAATGAAATATTTGTTGTTTGACTTGTTCGATGGAGAAGTTTTTTTGTTTTTTTTTTTACAAACGAGTGTCAGTGATTTATCATTTAATTCGAATTCGGATATGTATGTATTTTTATTTTGCCTGGAAATCGGTCCGAATGTTTTCAATAATAATTCCGTCAATAAAACTGGAACGAATTTAATTGATCATCTGTTTGCAGACGCGATAAACTCCCTTCGTTGAATCATTTATTTGCACTGTAAGAATTAATGTTGTTGCACACGAATATTTTTTTTCTTGGAATGCATGGCGCAGCGAGTTTGTGACGTGAGGAGATTTTCAGGGAATATATTCCGATATTTTTGTAACGATTTTTATATTCGCACACGTGCTGTGTGCCTATGTTATCTTTATTTCCCCTTAGACTTTTTACGATATTAAGTCGGCCATAAAAAGTTCCTTCGTGAAGGACGAGAGGATCGTCCGTAGAATTTACCGTCTTTTATTCTTATTGCAGATGTGCCGAGCGAGCAATCCGTTTTTGTGATGCTGAACGGAGAAGAGAGCGAGCTTAGATTTTTAAATATCGCCAACCCAAAGGTGAGAGCAATTATCGGAAAAATTACGAACATTGCGGCTTGTTGCGTATTAAATAGCAAGAGAAAAAGTCGAATTTTAAGATACAATGCGAGAAGATATACTATTATCGTACAAAACGTTCGATGTATTTTGCACAGAGTACTTCATCGAAAAAAGAAAAGCTATTTCGTAGGACAAATGTTGGAGCTAATTACAAAAAATTAATATAAATTATCAGCTATAATCGTGCACCATGAGTACAAACGGGCGTCCGAAAGAATTAGCATACACTGGATTAATTAGAGAGCGGAGTAATGAAGAGCAGGAAAGAATTAAATCTCGAAGTGACGGGGAAATTAAATCAAAATGATAAGAGAGGCCGCGGGGAGTTATTACAGGTTGTTTCATGTAATTTCCTCTCTCTCTCTCTCTCTCTCTCTCTCTCTGTCTCTCTCTTCAATCTCTTCTTAATTTTCAATTCAAATACGATTTCGAGGGACTTCGTTTGCTTATCCATTCCGCCGGGATAGGCAAACGAAGACGGAGGAGAAAGGAGCTTACGCTTCGCCTCCTCTCGAGCCGGCGAATGAATTTCGGAGTACTACGAGCGAATGAGAGAGCTGTTGAATCACAAACGTGAAACGTTCGCATTCGTGCAGAGCGAATTGGACAAGATGCCGCTGCCGGACGCCTTCGTTGTGATGTACTCGGTGATCGACAAGGCGTCCTTTCAAAGGGCTGAGGAATATCTCGCCCGGCTACACGATCAAGATCTTCTTCGTGGTAGACCGGCTATTCTGGTCGGCAACAAGGTCGATTTGGTTCGCTCGAGAGTGGTCTCGCCCCAAGGTAAGTGCCAGACCTTCCTTTCTTTTTCACGTGTACCTATATCTCTTTATGGTTAGGCGGTTTTATGACACTCTACGGAATCGATCGCTCGATTGAGACGATAGGGTGTATCTCGCAGGCGCTTCCCCGGATAAAAATAAATCCGCCGTATTTGATCTTCATCTTACGTCGAGTAACGTAAAATTCCCACGAATTCGCCGGAGAACGCCAAAATTCCGACCTCGGGTTATTTTTTCACATTTTACCAAAGGTTGCTCTTTATCGTACACGTCCGTCACACGCGCATGCGGAAAATCGCCACGAGAGTACTCGAGATTCTTTTTGTTAACTCTCTGTACAAATAACAACGGTGTTGTAATTTATAATTATTTCATTGTAATTTATTTAAAGAGAATTAATAGTTATTATATGAACAGACTGTTTCGTAGTATTATTTCACAATCACGAAATAGCGCACTGAAATGGTGCAGCGAAAAAGAAATGAAACCAGATTTAAAAATTGGATTTAAAAATACATACGTATATATGGAGCGCGTAACTTTAAAGTTACACGGTGCTTGAAATTTATGGAGGGTTGAAACACGGCTTTGAGTACCGAGTGGAGAGTTACGAAATACGGTTTCGAATATCCATATATTCCAAGCTTGGCCGCTTGTTATCGCGCTTTGCTGAACCCTGCGTTGCAGACGGGAAATGCCTGGCCTGCACGTATCGCGCCAAGTTCGTCGAGGTGTCGGTGGGCATCAACCACAACGTGGACGATCTCCTGGTCGGCATACTGAATCAGATCCGCCTGAAGGTGGTCCAGGGCCAGCTGGACAACCGGAACAGCGGTAGCGGCAGCGAGGGCAGCGGTCATTGGTACAAATCCAGAGGCGTGGTGCGCGCCAGCATGAAGGCCAGGCAGATGTTGACCTGGCTCTTCGGCAAGGAGGACAGCAAGTTCAAGAACTGCGAGAACCTTCACGTACTTTAAGTCGAAGGTCACCGACCACCGAGACCGGAAGTCTGTCGGGTGGTCTCCGACCTCTGTTCTTCTAAGTACGACTCGAGGAGCCTTCTCGCCCCCGTCGGAGGGAGCTCCGTCGTAAGACGTCTCCGGAGGAAGGAGGGAGGAAGGAACAAAGACATTTTCGCGTGTCGGTCAAGCAGGATCAGTCACACGGAAGGGAAAATCTCAGTTCGTGCAACTGAATAGGGACCAGTGGAAAATTCGGTAACGAGAAGTGACGCTTCTATCACCACCGAGAACATTCGTCTGTGAAACACTCGGCTGTATCGAGACTCGCTTGAGACGACCAAGAACAATCGACTAACAAAGAAAGCTCCTTTCCGCTCTTACGATCAAGTTTTCCACTTGGTTCTTATTATCCTATTCTTGCCGGTCCACGAAAAATTCAGTTACACTAACGGAATCGTCAGTTTCGTGAGTCATGAGGATGTAAAGGTTGGTTCTTACTATCCATCCAGATAGACATCCGTCGATCCTCTGTCGAGACATTCTCCAACGCTTTCGTATTGGAATATTCACAGTCTCCGTTACCGTCACGTCTCGATCATTCCAATCCAAGAGGAAAAATCCAACAGAAGATCCACGAACTCCTGTTTGTCATCGTCTGGACAGACGGTGAGAGTCAGCCTTAATTCGCAATCGGTTGCGCGACGGATAAGTCCGACGAGTGGACGAGTAGCATGTCAAGTCGAACCGGCGACCGAGTTATCGTAATCGAAGTCGTTTAAGGCTCAACGAGGATATCTCGTTATCCTGTCTGGAGGACGAGAACGGTCCGAGGACCAAAACGGACCACAAGTAGCGGCGTCGGGCAAACGAAGTGCCAATTAGTAAAAAACGCCGGTTAACGGGAGTCTAGGCGTGGAGAAAGAGCGAGAGAGAAAGAGAGAGAGAGAGAGAGAGAGAGAGAGAGAGGGAGAGCGAGAGAAGATATCAGGAATTCGATTCCACGCGCTTGTCCACCGAGGCTGGAATAATTACCCGGAGATAAACGAGAGTGATTAACTCCTTCGGCCCCGGAGCGCCATTTATCAGTAACTTCTTTCCGACGTAATTTTCCCGCGCGCGAAAGCGCCCAATTTTCCTCCCTCGTTTAGCACCTGAACTATAGCGTCGTTAAATTGTTCATTAAAATATTTGCCGACACGACATTGAATGTCCGTCGGAGACGTCGTGTTCGAACAACTTGACCTGTTGATTTTCCTTTCTCAAGCTACTCGAATCCGAAGCAATCGAGGAAGTTCTGATAAATCGGCGAATTTTATCCACCAACAGAGATCGGCGACGAGGTGTCGTCGTGCGTGTCTCTCTTCCTCTCTCTCTCTCTCTCTCTCTCTCTCTCTCTCTCTCTCTCTCTCGCCGATATTTCATATATGTTAAATCAAGAAACCCGAGTTCTCGGCGAAACGTCCGGCGTTTCATACGTCACTTCTTCACACACACGGCGCTGAATAATGCAATCAAAAAGTTCAAATTGATCGTGACGATAAGGGGGGGAATCAAACTGGACCATGGCATGAACCTAGTCGCCATTAAGCTGTATGACCTTATTATTGTATAATAAGACCAATTACTTAATCTTTTTATCTAGTATGTACATGTACATATATATACGCGAAAGAAGAAAAGAAAAAAAAAAAAGAAAAAAAAGAAACTTACGTGTAAGAGCGTGTTATTACTCACGTGCAATGCATGATCTATACACGTACGTACGCATATACACACACACACACGCACAAACATACTCACTTTCATATACAACCACTTATACATACATACAAACATATACATGTGTATTCCTCTAATCTTCGTTGACGAGTGTCGATTCCACCACGTGGCGGCATTATGCTGTCGCAAACAAAATACCGCCGCCATCCCGGTAAATTGGCTCGTAATCGCGAAACGCCATCAATTTCTCCCGCGTTCCAATGAACTTGTAGTGCGTTATTGCGTTACGGCCCGACTGCCGTGCCTGCAATAACGCCAGTGCTTACCTGTGACGTGAAGTTTCTCTCGTTCGTACGGGGAAAATCGCGTCACTCTGCCATTTATAACAGTCGTCACTCTTGAAATTCTGTGTCGCACGTGAGATACAAAGTACTTGAGTTCAAAGTCTTGGATGCGAGTTCCCCGGTTGGATCGCGATTGCGGACACAATGTCACGCGCGTTGTGCGATTCAACCGAAGAAATCAGATCAGACTCTATTAATAGTCGTTGCTCGAAGCTTGTCTCAGGCGAGAGATACTCAGATTTTAATGCAGAGTCAGATCGACGAGTCTCTCAGTTGAATCGCCCCTCACAAGTACAACGCCACGTGTCTCACACGTGTGTGTGTGTGTGTGTGATTCGACTGGAAAATTCAGGAATTCTTAACTCAGGAACCCTCACAACTCGGAAACTCTTAACCCTAAATTCCAAAGCGTGAATATTTCACGTGACACGAGTTTCGTGTAGCGGCCGTTAACAGAGGCCTAAATTCAGGTCTGGAAATCTCACGTGAGACAAGTTGAAGGTGACGACCGCGTAAATACGGGTCACTCGGGGACTTGCGCTAAAATCCAGTCTTTGAATACCGGAATACGTAGAAAGTTCTCGAGATTACTTTCCACCTGTACTCGGCGGTCCCGTTTTTTCTTTTTCTTACGTTAATCAAGCGTCGCTAGCGAGCAACGCGCGATTAATCGATGCGGCATTTTGTGTGCAACATCCCGCCGCAACGGAAATGAGACCCATCGCGTTTCGCGTGTTTCCGCGGCGCGAGCGAACGGACACCGTGCTGGATGACGTATGTGTCTAAAACTATAGTCTCTCGCGCAGAGATATATCCTTTTCGAGTCTTTAAGGAGAGTGTCTAGATAGAAAATTGTCTATTTTCTGCGATCTCTATGCCTGTGTACATCTCTCGTCGAATTATATATACACACATTACGGTTAGCGCAGTGAAATGGAACCTGAAGTATTGATAACCCGCGTACGTCCATGCGAACAGGAACACAACGCGCCGATGACATGCGACGACTCTGTCATTCCCTCCCTCGCGCGAGTATATCTTCGTTCTTCGACGAAGGAACTGTACACGTGTGTACGAGGGTAACGAAGTTGCACGAGATTTCCTAGCCTTTCTCGCTCGACGCCGACGCTCTGACTGAAAGGTGTCTCTCGGATCCTCCTGCGAGTCGGATAAGGGAGAGCAGGAGAAACGGAAAAGGAACACGGAGAAAAGGGACTCGGAGGTCTCTTCCCCATCCTTCGGCAGTCTTCGTGGTCGTTACCATGATCATGATCGACGATCAGCGTCGGAGCGCGAGGACCTCCGACTAGACAGCTGCGATCTTCTCTTTTGAGTTCCTCACGATTTATTCCCATATGAGAATGTCTCTCTCTCTCTCTCTCTCTCTCTCTCTCTCAACGAGAAATTCGAGGTTGTTACCAAGTGCCTTTGCGTATTTTTGTAATTTAAGGTAACTCGGTGTAGGAGTATCCTCTCTTATATGAGTATCGCACTCTGTAAAATAACCTATTACCATACATATATTATATTACCGACACACACGTTTGTATTCGTTATTGATTTCCGTCATGTTGACCCGCGAGATCGCCGCGTCGTCGTGTCATACACACGCACACACGCACACGCACACACACATACACACGCATATGCACGCATATACTCGCGGTGGCGTAACTTACGAGCAGGAAATCGCACGTGCTCTTCCGCTTCCCGAGCTCCATTAGAGAAAGAACAAGAGAGGGAAGAGAGAAAGAGAAAGAGGAGGAAAGGCGAGACGAGTAATGCGAGAGAGGTGTTGTAAGTATACATTTCCTCTGTGTCTGAGAAATTCGAGCCCCGAGGACTGTAAGTTTTCGCGAAGACTGTAATAAGAGTTACGCCGCCGATGAACCCACGGCCGTTCCATCCGTGTCGTTAGCGTCTCCCGAAAGAGAAAACAGCTGTGGATGTAACTTAGTGTTAAAGTGTCATTGTGTCTGCTCGCTGTAATACGTGACGTGACGATACTGCCAGTCCTTTGGTTAATAAAATGCTGAGAAAAATGCCTGCTGCTGCAATCCGACATCATCGACGATATCTTTGCGACGGCAGGTCTCGGCGTATCACGGGAGAAGAGAGGAGAGAAGAAGACAAGGAGGACGACGTCTTGTTTTGCGGCGAATCGCGAATTTCGCTCGCGAGGCCTCCGACGATCCGTGCAGCTCGTCGATGCGCGGATTTACGGGCCCGACGGGCTTGCTGATTTACACGTCTCCGCGGTTTGATTGATGAAGGAAGCATGATCAATCTCCTTCTCGTTTCTCCGAGCAAAACACGGTGGCGCCCCCGGAAAGGAACGAAGACACGGCCACGTGTTCCGCGATAAGCGTTCTTCTTCGAAACAGTCCTTCCGTCTATCTTCAGAAGTTTCATTCCTACTTTAGTCACTTTAATTATTTTAACTCCTATTTTAATCACAGATTCGCGCTAGATCGGCGTTGGGAAATTGGCGGGCACGTGCGGGCAGATTCTCTGGATTCTGTTTTTCAAGGGAAGATCGACTTGGACCGACTGCGTCCCAACGTCGACGGTTCCGCTGCGCTCTGTTTGCACGGGAGCTGTAGCATGCTGTATACACACACACACACACACACACACACACACACAAGTTATACACAAAGTAAAAATCAATCGCGTGCGCAGATTTGCCGCGGCCGCTTCCGCATTAATCACCGCTCGGATCGTCGCTCTCACGGCCGCTTCCGGCCACGGCCGGATAGAATTAGACATTAACACGCGTCATCGCTCATCGATCGCGCGCGCACGTGTGTAATTTTTCTCAGGGGGTTCTTTCTTGTTTCTCCCTCCTTTCCTGCTCTCCCTTCAGCTCCCCTTCCGAGCCGATATTCATCGTAAATCTATCATCGCCCGTCCGTTCATCCATCCACCCATCTATCGTTCGGCTCGGCTAATAAATATCCGCGTCGAACGCATGCGCTTTGCAAATCGATTATTTCGCCGGCTACCAGATATCGCCGGTCTTTCTCTTTCTCTTCGGTCGTGTGGCAGTTTGCCATGCGACCGAGCAAAACAGTCCGGCGCCGCCGGTCCTGGTAACCCCGGAGAGTGCGTGGCAACCACGAACACACGTGAACCTGGACGATCCTGCGGCGCTGTTCGGGGCTGCGACAAAAGATGCACCACCTGGAAGGTGTGCTCGATCCTGTTGTTCGGGCTTGCCGACTCGAGGATACGTAACATCGCAACGAAGCGCCACGCTGCATTAATGTGAAAGGAAGAAGAGGCGAAGCTGACCGTTGAGCGTTGTTTATACTTGTGATATACAAGGTGATTATATACAGAGAGTGAGCCAGTAACTATTACCGCCTTGCGTATCTCACTTCAGAGAGAAAAAGATGGCTGTCACGTGTTCGAAGACACATCACCTAGAAAAAGATCGCCGCAAGACGAGCGTTTTCTGTTTCGTATAATTTGTTACGTATCATTATTCTCTTGGCAGTTTTCTCTCTTTTAAAAATAATTATTATTTTAATATTAAAAGTAAAATAATTAAAAGTAATGTAATATAAAGATATATTTTTTCTCTTCAATCACATCTCGAAGATATCCTAACTGCACGGAGGAAAACATATTTACGATTTTTAATATTAAAATGTAGAGTAATCATTATTGTCTCACCTTATATAATATATATATATATATATATATATATGTATATATAATTTAAATATTTATACATATATAACGACATAACGCACACACGTGGCACGGAGGCGCACGTGTCGCTAGCCGCTTTTGAAACGCAGTTTTCGCGCTTCTTGAAGTCTCGCCAACGCGTTACGTAACGCGTTGCTCAATGCGACGTATAAAACATATTTAATTTTGCTAATTGCTGCGCACACGAGCGGCCGCGGAGCCTCGAGGGAAAATACTCTCTGAAATTGAGAGTACCGTTTTCGTTAATTGTTATCACAATCAGCGTCGCGATGCGTGCCACTTTGACCATCGATGCGCTCGACTAACGAAGCTTCCGGCGGTTATTAATTATGATACCGATTTTGCAGCTATCCGAATGCCTACCGAATAATGCCGAGATATTGGCGGCGAATCGTCCATACTTCTCTTTCACATCCATGCGAACGTTATCCATGTGCATGCAATAAAATATTCCCGATAATTTTCGGAGGTCTCTTTCCGATGTCGCGTGGAGAAACGTCGTCGTTGCGATCCGTCCATGTCGACTAAACCGACCACTTGCAAGGAAGCTGTTCGACGATGGGAGGAGGAGAATGAGCAGGAAGCAGCCAAGGCGACGGAGGTGATCCTGAGCTTCCAATGGCCGCCGGTCGAAAAGATGGACAATGCGTTGGCCACGTTGGCGAACTGCGAGAAGCTGTCTTTGTCGACGAACATGATCGAGAAAATCGCAGGTAGAAATTCGCGCATTACGGTTCCCTCCTCGCCGACAAGCTCGCGCTTCTTCAACGAGTGAACGCACACAGAGAAAATAATATCCTCTGCTGTCAAAATAAGCGATTGTTCGGTCACTCTCCTTTATTTGAGCGGGTTATTTTCAACAAAGAATGTTTTCTTGGTAGTAGACTTGAAGCAAACTCATTGCAAATTTTAGAAAAGCTCATTGTCATGTACTCACGATGGAAAATAATTTATTCTCTCTTCAAGATTGTTATTAACTTTTTGCTCTACGCAGCAGGATTAAACCGAATTTTCTGTAATTTAATATTCTTATTTTAACTTAATATTCCCGATTAAAATGTTGATCTTACTAGAATTCAGAACGTCTTTTAGATAAATTTGATGTTTACGACGAACCTGTGATAGATTTATGGATAAAAGATGCAGTATGTATTTTTCATCAAGCGCCGCGTTAATCGCCGCCAATCGAAACAGCGGAAGAAAACAACTAGTTTGCGTCATTACACTCGATTAAAGATTAATTATTTCCCCGCGTAGAGAACTCTCGTCTTCCGATGTAATCTGCATTTATCATCGCGAGTGTAAATCGGTTCTCCGATACATTTTATTTTAACACGCATGCATGTCGCCCATAAATGTCGCTCGTGTAATTTTCACTCCATCGTTGAACGATGTTAATTATGCTAATTGTAACTTTTTCGCATTAACGAAGGCGCGCTCGTGTAATTTCCCCTCGCAAAATTCAATCGCATTATTAATCGCAATCGCGGCGATCTCCTTCGTACCGTGTTTCCTCTCTTTTTCCTTTTTCTTTCTTTCTTTTCTCTCTTCCTGTCCCCACCGGCCTCGCGTCGATTAATCAGCGGTCACTCGCGAATCGATCGATTTATGCAAATTGCGCGATGTTTTAGACTGTGGCGTATCGGAACTACTGTACATTCGGCCTCGTGTCAACTGCTGGATGTATAATGCATATCGGGGCTGCTGGTTGTCTCAGCAACGCGGTGCAACCGCAGTGTGAATATGATTATAAATTTCACGTCATTACGAATGCATCGCGCTAGGGTACTAATGTCTTCAATTATTGTCGTCGATTTAGCTAGCGACTATTAATGTCGTTCGCTACAACGCTCGAGTAGTAGCATGTAATTTCGAATGGCTATTATTGGATTACTCACGTCGTGTTGTTGCTTGATAAATTCCACTCTGGTGCCAATACATTAAGATTCTCTGCAGACGTAATGTAATATTTGTTATGTAAATAATCGTACATCTAATTATAATGAGAAACGCTTGATCCGCTTCATCTGGAGAAAAACAGATTTGTTGAATTAATCTGACGATGAATGAACTAAACACATTTTGTTATTAATTATTATCTATCTACTTATGTACTTTTGAGGAAACATTTCTTTTTCAGAATAATACATTACTTTTAAACTTATATCATGTAGAAAAAAAGATCAAATATAAGAACAAAATTAATGAAACGAAAAGTTACCAAAATATTTACTAAGTAAATATAGCGAAAACATATTAAGAAAGATTATTATTGTTAATATCACACTATACCAGACTATATCAAGATTATTGAGTTGCTATAGTAAAATTATCATTATTACACTATACCTTATAGACTTGAGTTAATCTTCGGTCTAAAGAGCCTCTCTCCCCACAGGTATCGGGTCTCTGAAAAATTTGAAGATCCTGTCACTAGGTCGAAATTTAATCAAGGGCTTCACCGGGCTCGAGCCACTGGGTGACACTCTCGAGGAACTCTGGATCTCCTACAATTGCATCGAGAAGCTGAAGGGCGTCCAGGCAATGAGGAATCTCCGCGTGCTGTACATGTCGAACAACCTGGTGCGGGAGTGGAACGAATTAATGAGGCTGCAGGAGCTGCCGAATATCAGGGATCTGCTATTCGTCGGTAACCCGCTCTACGAGAATCTCGAGGTACCGAGTCGCGCGCGATCATCATCGATGGTCCTCTATAGAGACTTCGACGGACATTTAGGATGATGGAACTTGCAGGTGGAGCAATGGAGGAGCGAGGTCGCGCGACGTTTGCCGGCTTTAGAGAAGCTCGATGGTGAGCCCATCATACGGACGGAGGAGAATCCAGTCGCCATGCAAATGTCCAAGATCAACAATCCGTCGCACGATTCGCTCGAACAAGAACACGGCTGACCGACAGCGCGCGTATCTTACATATCTCAGCATTATAATTCTTATACGTCAAGTTTCCCTGTACTCTCGTCGTAGAGACATTCTGAATTCCCCCCGACGGAAGAAACATCGATCAAGATTTCTCTGTAAGAAAATTGAAGATAGTTACTTCAACCGCTCGGTTCAATAAATACCTGAATTAGGTGGGTGCCTGGAATTGACAGAAGCGCCTCAATCTTTTGCGTCTAATTGATTTTCTAGCCGTGACACATTTGCATCTCATAAGAAATTCGCGTTTCTCAATATGCTCATCTTCTCGAGAAAACTCGTTACATAATATAAATAAGTCATCGAATAGAGTGAAATTATAATATTTTTGGTCAACATATTGCATTATATTGTTACATCGCAATTTAACGAGCACAAGGCTTGACGATGAATGTTAGCACTGTTACCGGATAATAGAAGAAACATCTTCATTGACACGATTAACTTTCCTTCATCGACAGTCCATTGTTATTCTCCGTATATTGTTCAACTTCATCAACTGACTTGCGTTTCTCCACGCAACGATACGCCGGCGGCGGCCGGTTGGGCTTAAAGTTGGTAAAGACCGTTCGATAGTACATTTATATTAATTTATTCGTCTCACGATACAAGATAGATCGTACATACGTTTTGATGGTTGAAAAAGGTTGAAAAAGCAAATACAGTAGAGTTCGATTGGATTCGATGCACGAGATATATCGAGAATCGGACAGACGAATCTTCGAGGGTTGCTCCATCGTTAGTCGCTCGCTTCGTTTTCTTGCCTGCTCGCTACCTTCCTTCCGTCGTACAAGGCGTGCGAAATATAAAGGTGTGTTTCACGCCGGGCGCTCGTTTGTATAATTACCGTCTACATATACCTCCCCCTTGTAATTACGCAACGAAGTGCTCGCTCGCGCGCGCGCGCGTGTGATACGTGCATTAGAAAAATTGACATGTGTACGTTCGATCGCGCCTTTGTCTGTTTGCCTGCTCCGTCTGCTTCGTATTTTCTCCCCTTGATTTGTCTAGGTTGCCAATTTTCTTCCACATCGATTACAATTAATCGATATAATTAATTGTCTAATTAATCCGCGACCGCCCTGTCAATCGGGCGTAATGCGTCATCTACTTGACCATTTTCAATTATTCATGTAAATTACTACGAACGAACGAACGAACGAACGAATGAACGCAAAGATCTCGTTAAATTTAACAAGGTGGGAACGTTACTTTTTGCCGTCACCGGTTTGCCCCCTCGCGTGCCGAATCGCGATCGAAACGTGGCCCGAGATGGAGCCGATTAAAGGAATTGCACTTTGCGGAACGTCAGTTTCGCTCCTCAGCAGCGCTCGATTCTTCGATCAATCGTCACTTGGCCCGGACGACGTCAATTTCTTGACGTCAGTAGCGAAGAATTCGTCAGCGTCGCGCCGAAAAGTCGGAAAGTCTACACAGAACATCGCACACTGCGAGTAGTAGTACGAGCAAATAAAACTAATAGAAAAGTCGTGCGCCGAGGACGATATACAGAGGTACGCTCTCGTCGAGAGGGGGAGAGAGAGAGAGAGAGAGAGAGAGTGTGTGTGTGTGTGTGTGTATGTATGTGTGTGTGTGGGTGTGTGTGTAAGAGTGAAAGTGAAAATGAGAGTGAGAGCGCGAGAAATGAGAAACACCTGTCTGCGACTTCGCGGGATCGCAAAGATTGGCGAAAGACCCGAAAGACCGGACTACGGCCTGACGACGTTTCTGTTTCCTTATCGATGCTTCCAAAGAGATCACAGAACAGAGAGCATCCGGGAGGCCCGCGGCGCGAGGAGAGTCGCGCGCGAGTACGTCCAAGCGAGAAGAGACGCGCACGTCGATTATTCCGCAGCCTCCCGAGTAGCAGCGATAGTAGAACGTGATATCGGGTGGTGTTGAGAGATAGAAAGAGGCTTTAGCCGATCACGAGTAAGAAAAATATCATATATCCACCCTCTCGGCTCGACCTGTGCCGTCGAAGCGACGCCGGAGCGGCGCGGCGGCTCGCTCCTCGGGGAAGAACAGCGTTTTCTTTTATTTGGGTTATCAAGAAATATATATATATATATATGTATGTATATATATATATATATATTGCATTGCGGGGCATGTGATTAAAAAAATACGCGGTGAAAGTAATCTCGAGGATTCACCGTGAGCGACACTCCAATGAGAGAACGATTTTGCATAATCGTAAACGGAAAGACCGTCCGCTATTTTTTGCGTAAGTGTCTTGGAACGGATCCATTTTGACCAGTGAGGAAATTTGTCTTTCAGTAGGAGAATTCTCTCGAGAACTTACGTAAAAAATAGCGGATACGATTTCCGTACACGATTGTACCGTTGAGTCGATGCATCTTTATTTTCTCGTCGAACGGTTCGACTTGCCATCGTCACCTGAGTTTACTGCCTTGTTCATTAATAACATTTACTTGTTCGTTGTGCGTTGTATTTGCCCGACACGGAGAAAAAAAAAGATTGCTTGAGCAAACGCGACAATGAACGAGCCGAATGTACTTTGGGGTTGAAGGGAACGGGATTTCCGGTTTACTTCTCGCGCATAAATTCGCCCTAGCTTTTTAATTCGGGTTTTTCACGAACCAGATTCGCCTCCAAAGAGCAAAAGTTCTGTTTCCATCAACTCCAAAACTCGTTTGGCACGTTCACATTAATTCAGGCCCAGTTTTGTTCTCCGCAGAGGGAAACAGGAATTCGAATTATTCAAGTGCTGCGAACGTTGCATCGTCCGATGAGTGTTTCTCGCGAAGAACGATTGCTAATTTAGCTCAAACTAATTCAGTTCTGAAGAGACTCGTCTCTCCCTCTCCCATGTACCGCTGCGTGAATCTATTTCACGCGACCGAGGCGGGAGTCTCCTCGCGATGACTCGCTTTCCCACGGCTGCTACTCGTGATGAAAATAATTCGGCTCATGACGAAGAGAGCCATCGCGTATATATATAATCGTGTCTCACGCGAAGATCCTCCAATTTTTCCGTTCGCGACGGATGCTCCGCGAGAGAAGTGCTTCCACGATGAGAAGCTCAGGCTTTCTCCCGCAAAAGTCTCAAATGCCCATCTGCGACTTTCCCGTATAAAACGCAGAGCGAACAAATTTTTCTCGCGGTCGCTCCGGCGTCGCTTCGAGCATAGCGAGATGGCTCTTAGACATTTATCCTTAGCTACGTCACACACCGTAGATAGATTTTACTGTTTTTTTTTTCTTTGCATAGTTGCATCGCATCACACCTTCTTCTTCGACACAAAAATAGTTCTGATATATATATATATATATATATGTATGTATATATATATATATGTATGTATATATATATATATATATATATCTTCCTTGACCCTTTTTCTCTACGCCGTGCTTACCACTTTTTTCTCTTTTTTTTTCTTATTTTTTTTTTTAACCAACACCGATTATATTCAACACAATTTACATTGAAATAGATCTGACGGATCTTTGGGATGAAGGCTGGCAGAAGGATTGGCAGGATAGAGTGTGTGAGACAGAAAGAGAAAGAGAGAGAGAGGGAGAGACAGAGAGAGAAAGAGAGTGACAGTGAGAGAGGGAAGGGGAGGAAAGGGGAGGGAGAGAGTGAGATTCGACGATATATCGCAGGGATGGAATTCCTCCTCTTTCTCCTCCTCTTCTTCAGTTTCCATTGACTCTTAAAGTTTAGTGTGCAAGTCTTGATGGCGAACGCGATGTACCGTCGCGGCTTTTTTCTTCTACTTTTTCTTCTTCTTCTTCTTCTTTTTCATCTTCTTTTCTTTCGTCGGCGCCAGGTGCGTTTACGTCGTGGCGAATCGTTGTTTTTGCTTCTTCACAAAGTCGAGAGCCATTTTGTCGCCGATTCGAGTTTCCAAGATCTGAAGGATCGGTTGGTCTGCAAAGGATACGGTTGGAGTTACGAGATCGCTCGGATATCTTCTCAAATGTCGCGTTCAAAATTAATCAAATGTTGTGAATGTCTTTTGTAATCGTTAAATAATGAAAAATACAAATCTTTATCGATGAGGCGATTTAATTTCAAAGAGTTAAATTAAAATGTACCTTAGAACAGAAAACGTAGAAGCAATTTAGAACGCTTTCGTAAACTTGAATCTTTCTCCTAAGATGTGCAAGTTGCGACATCAAATTTAAATTCCTCGATCTCCATATTCATACTCGCGGATCCGCGAACTGGAAGATTTACGAAGACCGCGACGTTCTACCGTTTCGTGTAAAATTCGATCTGTTACTCACTCCGATTCTTCTGGTGCATAAGCGGTAACTCCTGATGTTTGAGGCCATGAAAATTATCTATGCTAGTGTTCGTGTCAGCGACGCCGGGTATGGTACTGAGTCCTAGGAAAGCCTCGCCGGCGAAGTCATTCGCCGTGAGAACGTCGTGATCCATCACCGTGAAGAGTACCATCGCGTTGACATCACGACACTGCTCCACGCTCACCGAGCTTCAAATAAAGGGAACGTACATACGTATTGTATATAAATATCTTTAACTCCAAATAAATTATCAAGGCTCTACAGGTGCGCGATCAACAATTGATCACAAAAGCCAATTGCGGAACCCGCTAAATCTACAAGTAAAGTAAAATCTAAAGTAAATGACAATGTGCTGCAATGATATATTAGATGATACAATAGACGATATACTGCGTGGACGCGCGTGTATAATATATATTTATTAAGATAGATATATTTCGTTGATTATGAATACATTAATATCGAATTAACTACAAAAATACTTCCCGAGTGTTACTTTTGACCAATGAAGGAATATCGCGGTAGCGCTAGAGGACATACTCACAATTCGAAACATTCGTCAAACATTGGATTCAAAGTCCTCTTCTTCACGTTTGTCTGTTGTTCAGCACAGTGCTCGAATACTCGCCGCGGCAACAATTCGATTATCACGAAAGGATCGCTGAACCCGTTTGGGTCCAGCGGTATGACGTCTCTGGCGTTTATCACCTCGAGGCAGAGAGAATCATGGTTCAAATAAGCCCGTACTGTCAGGACACCGTATTCGTAGGAAACTGTGTTCAACTGATCCTGAAAGACAGGGCGTAGAGACACTCTACTCCGTGGTTCTCTTCGACGTAAATTCAATTGATTAAACCGAGGAAATAATCGCGCGTGCTTTACATACCAGAAGGCGTTGCTGGTAATATCGATCGATCAAGAAGGTCGTGTCCATTTTATGATACTGAAGACGTTCCTCCGCGTTCATGAAGCTCTGCCGACGCAGCACTTCCATGGGTAAACCCCTGTCGTCGGCGTGGAAGAACTTCACCAGCAAGTCGAGCGCCTCATGAAGTCTCTCGTAAAACATCTTTGGTTTGTCCTGCGAAGAACAAGAATTTTTTTGTCTTTCTTCATCGTATGATTGTGTTTTGTGTCTCTTTTATAACTTTGATTATTCGCATACTCAAATATCATAATATGTTGAAAATTATTGAAAATTGTATTATAATATGGTGAAAATTATTTCATGCACGCATTTGAGGGGTCTAATAATTTCTCATTATCGGGGAGAGAATTAATATTCGCGTGTGATTGAAAGGGCTGTGCAATTACCTCGGCGTTACCGTCCATCTGGTTGCTCAATTCGCTGAGGACCACCTCCCAGATCTCGTGCAGAACGCGATTGAAACTCGCGGACAGCAAATCTCTATTGAGTGCCACCAAGTGAACGTCCAGGTATTCAATAAGAGGCGCAATAGCCTCCGTGGTCGGTAAGCTATCGGGCGACCAAGCCAAGTGGAACATTGCCTTCTTCAAAGGCGGTCTCATCTACAAAGAGCAAGGTGTTGGGTATATTGCCGACAAAATTATCGGCTACTTTTATCCCTCACAAGGCTTACGTTGCGATATAAATTATAGTCGCGGGGAGTTACATATGACAGAAAACATAAAATGAACTGAAGGAAGGACATAACATGAAAGAGAAAATATGAATATGGGAGAGAAAGTAAATAAGTAAATTTTGATATAAAGATAAAGAAATAAGACACAAACGTTTAGATACTGAACAATGCTACTAACAACATTAATAACAACAATATGAAAAATAATATGGAAATTAATATGATAAATGGACAAATGTGTAGGGAAAGTCATGAATGGCATTTGAAAATAGATTATGCATTTTGGAATATAAATGAAATTTCGTCGACGGTGGAATTCCCACTCAACTGTCAAAAAACCGAGACAGAGAGAGAGAGAGAGAGAGAGAGAGAGAGAGAGAGAAGGAAAGGGAAAAGGAGGGATTTTGCGAAGAGAAAAGTAGAAGAAAAAAGTAAATTACGCCGATTTAGTGAGAAGAATATCAAGGGGTGCCGTTTTGCAGCATAACAATAAAGAAATGAAATATCTACGAGCATTGTTGCAAATTACGAAACGAGAAGAATCGCATTATTGCGAAGATCCAATTTGAAAGTTGCGCAAGTAATCTCATATATCTCCCATCGCTTAGATCTGCGTTCTCATCTTCGTCGTCATATTTTATCTCGACTTCCGTACCTTCGCTCCGATTCTCGAGATTATCTGATTGATGTAGTGCATCATCTGTGCGGGAGTTTGCTCCAGCGGTGTCAGCAGAGCGTTTCGCCACTGCATTCGCACGGACTCGCCCGCTTGATTCTCCAGAGCAGCTAGGATCTGCTCCACGCGTAGCTCGTCCCCCAGATCCAACAGCCACCTTCGCACGTACTCGAGGCCGTTAATGGCCACGCACATCTGAAAGCGGCACGAGTCAAGTACGAGACGGCCATCGCTCTCTCTTCGCAAAAGAAGAAACGCGCTCTACTGCGTTTGCGTTCGGAATCGGGATGTATTATGTATTTAAAGCCGTTCGCAAAACGCTTACGTTACGTTAATAATATGCAATAATAAAATACTATGTAACACGATGCATCTTTATGTATAGAATATTATTATTGTTATTATTATTATTTCTTCTATCTCCAAACGCAATTACCTCGTCGGTGGTCTTGTATGGCGCATGGTCTTCGTAATATCCGCTGTCCGCCAACTTCTGGTGAGTTATCTCCGCGTAGTACGACGCGGAGCTGCAAATCGCCTGCGACGAAATTGCAAAGTTCCGTGTATTGTGTCTCGTTGTGCAATCGCGCGACAAGGTTATCGGTCGAGCAGAATTTTTTCACCGATTTGACGAAACGCCGTGTTATTACCACGTCGTGCAATCGCGATAAGTTAAGCGGAATCCTCCGCACAAGGCGGGCAGCTATATTCCGGCGAATTCACGTGAATACTTCCGCGGTGCGGAAGCGGTAAATTGAAAAACTTTCATTGGTAATTTTGCACGCGCATTTTTCCCGAGCAACTTTTCGCGATATGTCGCGACTGTCGGTGCGCTTAAGCGAACGATCTCACTTACATCGATGACCTTCAGTACGAAGTTATTAGATCCCAGCAAATCCGGCCACGCCAGTTTCTTCCAGAATTCCTTGATCTGCGCAAACGATCGCAGGAAAATGTGAGACATTATTGTCGTCGCAATTCCCGCAGTGTATTAATTAATCGCGGTTACTCGTGGCTCGCGACACATACACACATACATGCACACGAGTCGCCTGACTTAAGCTAATAAGGGTAGTCTCGGTAAAGTTACCTGATAAAAGCACACGGTGACGTCGTTCGCCGATGTGCCGTGCTTGACAATGTAGCTGAACGACGCAGGATCCCCGCTGCAGACCCGATCGAGCTCGCCCGCCCTCCGCACCCTCAGAACCGCCTTGAGCTTCGCCAGATCCAGCCATTTGTCGACAGCTGGTCTAAACCACTCGTAATACTTGCAGATCGCCAAAGTTTTATGATCCGATTGCGGCAGATTCTCCTTCATGCTGAAAGCGACGAGTTTTATGTGCGAGACATCACCCGCCATATCGCCTCTCGACGATATAATTTGCGTAATACGCCGGCAATTTTATCGCGCGATCGCGCGTTATATATCACGTTACAGTGCTGCCGATATAATCCGGGTATTTCTCCGACCGGATATTCTCGAATTCGAGAATATTGCCTAGTTATTACCCGAAAATATAATAAATGTTTAAATGGTTACGGTTCTACACACAACAAACGAGTGCACTCGTTTATTATTCGCTATCGTTAGAAACATTAATAATTTGCCATGTTTGAAATTAACTCGGTACACTGGGTTATTCCGTTGTTCAGATAACAAGGAGGATGTGGCTATCTGAGAACCCGGATATAGTCGAGATTTGTTTCTGCGCGAGGAGCTACTCGTCGCTAAGCGCGAGTAACCACAACAAGAGGTGTTTATACTTCACGAAATCTTGAAGCGCTAGGTAAAGCTCGAAGATCGGTGTTCCTATCTCGGCGCCCGGCGGCAAAACGTATTCTTCATCCCTGTCTTGGCCGTGCAGCTGCAGACAGGCGGTGGTGACCCTCGCGCCGAGCTCGTTGTGCATCTGCGAAAACGATCGTTTCAGTTACACGTGATGTTTGCCGATTGCAGATGCAGCCAAATGCACAAGCGGAGGAAATGTTGCTCCCTGCGTCAACACGTGTTGACATCTTTATCATCCTTCTCGCGGTAATATTCGCTAAATGTCCCGTCGGAATTTCTCGACAGACTTCTGACACTCAATCGGACACTAATTACGGAATCACCGTAATGCAAATTGAATTCTTGCTGAGGAGAGGGGATGGATAGCGAATATAAAAAAAGAATACTATAAGTATTTGTGCGAAATGGAGTGTAGTATTTTAAGTATTTACAAAATGGTACTCTTCATCGATGTCGCGGACTGTATCTCGCCATAAAATATTTTATTTATCGCCGGAATATTAGACTCTCGATTAATCAATACCTTCGTCGCGTGAAAAAGTTGCTTATCGTTTGTTTTCGCAGCTGACGCTTTCACGACTAGAGAATACTTGTAACGAAAGTTACATCAACAGCGAGTATAAAATCTAATATCACTCGCAATTTCTGAAAACATCACGCGCTTCATTATAATTCTCGTCGGATATCGGTCGAATTTTGCATCAGACTTTCATACAAGATAAATTACGGACACCCAAACCCGGGTAATTCAAAGTTACTGCACGAGCAGAAAACCCTGCCTCTCATGACATGATTCGCGTGTTCTTCGCTTCATAAAGGTGCGTTTACTTCATCGTAGGGCAAAGCTAATTTTCCAAGTCGCCGCGCGCGCATAGCCGGCGTTTGTCGTGCAACTTGTCGGATCATGCATGCTTCGTTTGAACATCACGGCGTAAACTCGAGCGGATTTACGCGTCTGCCCTTTCGCCGAAAATTCGCCAAGTTACGCCAAGTTATTAAAGTTCAATCCTGCGTGTTCGCGATAAATTGTCGCGCGTGTACGCCGATCGTTGTCGACTAACACGTTGAGACTATGCGTCGAGAACGGAGCTCGACAGGAAGAAAGAGAGAGAGAGAGAGAGAAGGAGAGGGAGAGAGAGAGAGAGAGAGAGAGAGAGAGAGAGAGAGAGAGAGAGAGAGAGAGAGAGAGAGAGAGACTGATGAGCTGTCGGATGTTAGAGTCGGCGATGTAGTTATCAGGAATAAATGGGAGTTGCAGCGAGCGGCTTGACGGCAATGCGAAACTTGTTGGGAGCGCTTCTCCACGGCGAAACTGCCTGGAGCTGGAGAAGCTAGCCGGACGAGATACGCACCGGACGCACGAGAAGTTTCGAGCATCTGTGCCGGTGTTGTTGTGTCGGTGCAATAACAACCAACTCGGTGTGGTTGTCACGATCAGCTTCCGGTTTCCATACGGCGGCGTGTTCGCTGACGAGACGACCACATGCGGACGAACGAAGTCGCGATTGTGGTGTCGGTAGCTCTCGGACGAATTTATATACGCTTGATTTCAGTTCCGCTTGATTCGGCTCGGACGTCAACTCGGCCCGGATGGAGTTTCAGTCTACGTTCGCGCGATCGGACGCCATCGGATCGGCAGGCATCAAGCCCTTTTTTCAAGCTTGAAATTTGTCGCGATGAGAAAAGAACAAGTTCGACTCCCCTTTCCCCTTTCCTCCCTATCGTTGTAAAATTTTCGCGGAGAAGAGAGTCGGGTTTTATGAGTTCTGTGAAAGAAATTTAATCAGAGTTCTCTCTCTCTCTCTCTCTCTCTCTCTCTCTCTCTCTCTCAAAGTTCGTCGAAATTGGGGCTACGCGAGAGAATTCTTACAAGTGCAAAAAATGCAAATCGCGCGTCTTTGATGTCATCATTCACCTTAGGAGATCAAGAAATGTAGATGGATTTAATGAGAAAATCGATTTTATAAAGAAGTCTTTTTATAAAAAATTTCCTCTCTTACAGAGAGAGAGAGAGAGAGAGAGAGAGAGAGAGAGAAAGAAATTAACGCTTAATGTTCGGAGCATAGGGAGACGGATTATGCAGTCGTTGAATGCCTTTTCACTTCTTCGCTTTCTATTTTATATTTTCTTCTTAACCTTTGTGAGAAATTATCAGGAAAGACGCGAGTCTCTCTCATTTATAATTATACACAGGACGTTCCATAGAATTATAAATGAAGGCTCAATTTGTTAATGGAGTTGAAGAAAGGCGGAGACAAGCTTAATCAGTATAAATCTGATTGTTTTCAAATCGCAATTTCTCATTCTATATTCTTCATACGATTACTGCGAGACAATTGATATTTCAGAGACTTCGGAGTGTAGACAACTTATACGCGACATAGATACGTGTTAATCTCATTTATATTGTTAACAATAGCACTCCGGATTCATTCATTGTGCGTTCCAAATGGTTGTAATATCAGGTGACCATTTGTCCTTTCCCACCGCTACCTCTGCGAATTAATTTCACTAACGGTCTCATACATTTTCTCTGTAAATCTTGCTGTTAATTTAAAGTGTTTCGCACATGTATTCAAATACGGAAACAATGGACGTTTATTTAACGTACAGATACACCAAGAACGGTTCTGTCTCGGGTAAGAGCACGCGCGGATTGCGTCCCGATTTTAATCATTATTTTTGCGACGTTTGGCCACGGCTGTGGCCTTGAATTAACGTACAAATTAATTGTGACGTACATAGGCGATGTTAATTGCAACGTACGAATTAATCGCACAGAAGGTCGAGTTTTCCCTGATATATCTCTGCATTAATTCTCTCTCCGATCGTTTAAAGTTTCGACCGCTCGGTACCGGCGAACGCTGCACGGGCGCAACGTGACTCACGCCACGTGTAGGGTAGTGGGAGCGGAGGGGAGAATGTCAACACGGCCCGCAGTGATCTGAGCGAGGAGTGGGGGCAAGGCCGCGATCGCGCGAATGGGTATCGACATACGATCTTTCGCGTTGCTACGTTACTACGACTGTGGAATGCGGTCAAGCTAGCCCCACGCGTGAGGTAGGTCAAGCGCGCCCCAGTACCTCCGCACGAGCCGACTGCGCCGAGCGGCCGAGAGAGGGCGGCTTGTTCCACTCTCATCGATATCTTTGCTTCTGGGCGTCGTAGCGATTTCAAGCGAAGACCTTCGGAACGTTGAAATCGCCGCGCTGCCGATGGACTTTCTCGGTCCTGCGGATGTTCATCCTCGAAACAAGGCTCGATTAGAAAGATTGGGTTATCAAGATAAAGAAATATTGTTTGTTTATAGATCAAAGGGGAAGTTGGCCCGCGATGGGAATGAGGAAGTCTCGGCTTACTGCGTTAATTATGAGACTTTGATTTTCTGGTTTTTAGTACATGTAAGATACGACTAGACGAACGAGCCAATGATGAAACTTGTTTTCTGGTTTTAATGTCTCTGCAAATTGATGTAATCCTTTTTGTGTATTACCTGTAAGTTGGGCAAGAATGTTGGTATAATTCTCCGAAATATCAGTCATGGCGTAATCACGTAAAAATAAACGAAATGGAAAGTTTGAAAAGAATTTGCTTGTAGACTTGTTGTATCTTATCAGTATCCAATTTGAGTTTTATCAGTCAAATAAACCTTCACCTATAATTTTCAAACATCTGTGTATATTAAAATGAGTATCTTTCCAGTCCAAGATGGGCATTTAGCTGTTTCGTTAAACGATATAATACCATAAAATCTCTTTAATCCTCTGAGGTTTATTTTAGTTCATCCATTTTGTACTATGCGGCGAACAAGTCCAGATGTGTTCCTCATAATACGCGATTACACACGACGTACAGAACATGTGTTACAAAATACGATATGTGCGTATAGTTCGATTAATTTTTACATTGTCTAAATTTGACGCGATCGATTTACCATGAAAACAAAAGATGCGAAATACTTGATGGATTGTGAGATATTAGAATTCGCAAATAGCCAAAAATATTCAATATCTCAAACTTCCTTAATTTTGCCGACACTTCAACTCGTTAAATTTATAACCCGTTAATACATTTCACTTTTCTATCGTGAGAACTTTTCTAGATTGAAGCAAGCTCACTAAAAGTATGAAAGCAATCTCAATCTTTCTAACCTTCCAAGCTGATTATACGCAAATCCTCCTGCGAGGCCGAAGAAAGTCTCTGGAGCCTCTGCTCGTCGAGCTCGCTTTCCGCGGCTCCGTGTAATCTATTGTTTCCGAGTAATCGCGTTTAATAAGGAATTCATCTGTATCTGCACGCGCCGTAGCTAAAAGGTAAGTGCACAAAGGCAAGTGGTGCGTCATTTGCTGAACTGGCGAGCGCATGCAATCGGTACGCGTCAAGTGCAGCTGTGTTCCACTAACGATCTGGGCGGCCGCATGCAACGTGCGATAGTTTTTACTCACGAGAATTAGTGTCGCGTAGAGGAGATGTGCGCTAACGAGTGGGAAATAAACTACTATTACTACCACTACGACAACTACTACAACTATTATGACTATTGCTGTTACTGCTACTTCTATTGTTACCACGAAGCAGTAGTGTGCGTTTACGTTTTATCCGGCAATAACGCGCGAGAGAACTCGATGTCGACTCGCGCACAATGAGCGGCGCAACAATAGAGAGAGAAGAGAGATAGATAGAGATGTGTATATATATATATATATATATATATATATACAGGGTGCTAAATTGTAAATGTAACAGATAAAAAATCTCGAAAACTATGAAAGATATTAAAAAAAGCTAAAACACGTGTTCCATGATTTCGAAGGGGAAAGAGAATGGCATTATCAGTTTTTTATTTGGAGGGCATTTTCAAGGTCAGTTGAAGGTCAACTTAATTTTTTAAAATAGAAAGCTCAATTTTTTATTGTATCTTTTTTTTCTACCAATTAATTTTAACAACTTTTGTCTGAAGCATTTTTTTATTTATCTAATATTTTTTGAAATATTTAAAGAAAACTTGGTAAGTCGTTAATTTAATAATTTAAAAATTTCTAAAGGTCCATAAGTTAACAAAAGTTAGGGCTATTATAATAATACATTCTTGATAGTAAATGAAGTAAAAAAGTCTGATACTATTTTTTCTTTCGACAAATAGTTAGTGAGATATCGTAAGTTAAATGTTGAAAAAGTTACCAAGTTTTCCTTAAATATTTCAAAAAAATATTAAGCAAATGTTTGAAATTTAGCACCCTGTATATATATATATATATATATATATATATAGAGAGAGAGAGAGAGAGAGAGAGAGAGACAAAGAGAAGCAGTAACGCAATTATCCGACGGCACAACGACTCGCTGGAACACGCGTGTCGCTCGTAACCGCTAACATCGAAACGAAATCGTGCGTGACAAATATTTGAGCATTCGAAGTGTCACGAGATATGCATTTTTCACATTCGCACACGCCGCTCACGTGCGGTAATGCGCGCGTCAACCGGATTGCTCACTCCGCTCGGCACACTATTGCTCGCTTCGGGTGCAGCTTGCGAGTATACTTTCTTGCTGTTGATATGTATGTTGAGCGAGTATGCTTCCCTGCGTCGAGAAATGATCGCTACATATATTTACATGGGAATCTCGGATCTCGTTACAAAGTGTCGCGCGAGCGTGTCACGCTCGATCGAAACGACGGGCTGCTCAGCTCAGAACTCACGTGTGTTTTAACGTACGTATAATTAAATGTACTCAGCGATTACTAAGTCGACCACGTCTGTTTAACTGCATACTCGCGCAGCTTCCTTTAGCGCATACTGTCGTCATTGTACTAATCTGGGTTCAATCGATAATAAGAAGAGAGATCTCGTGCGTTTGGTCAATAGCTTGACTTGCAGTTCGCCAAGTATGCAGGTAAAAATGCGACGTACACGACAATTTTGACAATTTTACATTATACAGGGAAATCGAAACAAAGAAAGAAAGGGAGAAAGAGAGCGAGAGAGTGATAGAGAGAGAGAGAGGTCAATAATAAAGAGAGAGAAAGAGTGAAGGAGAGAAAGAGAGAGAGAGAGAGAGAGAGGGGGAGAGAGAGAGAGAGAGAGGGGGAGAGAGAGAGAGAGAGAGAGAGAGAGAGAGAGAGAGAGGGAGAGAGAAAGAGAGAGAGAGAGAGAGGGTTTAATATCTTGTGGTGGCGTTTGAAAAAGTACCTCGGAAGTGTTCTCCATGTGTTTCGCCACGTGTTCCGCCAGCTATGGACAAACATCTCGTGTACAGTAAAATCGCGCTGACCTGATGGACATTTGTAATTCTCGTCGTCAAGCCCTTTCTCAACCTGGCCTTCAGGTCACTGCGACTCGTTTATTTACAGGGTGTCCGGCGCAACATTAAAACAGGCTTTGCAGCTTATCTGCGACAACTCGATTCACCTCTTTCCTCACTTGCTTTTTCTTCTCCATTTCTCCTTTGCAAATCATATCTTTTTTCTCTCTTTACATACGATACTTGTACAATCGATCTTTAGCCGCCCCGTACGTCTTTTTGCAAGGCTACACACGGTAAATATTTGGGACACCTTATATATAAACTGTAATATGTATTGTTATTTCGATGCAAGGACGTCGATCGGACTCATTGAAGTCAGTGGGTTCTGATATTTTCTCGAATCAAGTTACAGGATCGGACTTTGAAATTCGGCCGAATTTGAATCTCTTCGAAACGCATCTCGCGGTTAATATTCTCACGCTCTCCGACTCGGGCGGCTTACGGTGGCAATAATCGAAATGACTTTTGGACTCGAATCTCTCTGCTCTCGCAGACACGATCGACGTTTCGAATAAAGCGTTTAAGCCAAACATAGCACATCCAGCTCGACGACACAGTGAATAAAAAATAATGATGTGTTATGTGACAGTGTGTCTTTGACGCGACATCTCGTTGCCAGATATCACAAGTGGAAACCTATTTATGTATATATATATATATATATATATGTATATATAATATAAATATCACTTATTTGTCCGTTCACGAGGAACGTTTCCCTCACTTGCATCCTTACCAGCTTCTCCAGTTGCTTGTAAACTGCCGAAAAATATGGCACACCGTTCGTGCTGAAACACACAGATTTAACGTCCTGTGATCATGCAAATTGCTCATTATCCGAATATTGATGCGTCTATCTGACTTAATTAATGCACAAGTTACAAACATTGTTCGTATTAACTCTCGGCGGTACACCAACGATATATTAATTGCAAAACAGAAGAAGATAATTATTTATTTATTTATTTGGTTAAACAAGATACTCTTGTAATATGCAAGAAATTACGTATATTTTATTAAGAGACAAATTTTTGCTTTGATTAAAAGAAAAATCTCCGGAAATATAAAAAGATGTAAAATACAAATTTTCTCAGAGATAATTAGATTTGTTCAAAAATTCAAGAAATAAAAATGTGTCTATCAGACTTTGCCAGATGGTCGACAAAAAGAGAAAGCATTGTGCAAATACGCAAATTCACGAAGCAAACGTAACTGCTAATACCGCTCGCGTCTTTTAACGCGAAAATCCTCGCCGGAGCTCTTATTTTCTCAATAAGTTCCACGTTTCCCAACTTAAATTTTTGTTCCGTCTTCCAAAGCAAATTCGCGAGAGAAACTTACCTTTCAAAGAGACTGTTATAACATTCAAGTCCCTGCTCCAGATCGACCAATAATGCGGTTACCAAGTTCGTGAAGTCTTGCAGGACCCGGTCTGCGTCCTGATCGGGTTCCTGATCGTGGCACATTGTCTGCTGCCTGGTGTCTTCATACCTGTGAAATTAGAATTGAACTCGGTGAAAGTTTCGACGTGTCTCGTGCTACTATTTCCGTCTTTACTCCGCATTTCCTGGAATCGTACAGTCGCTCGTTTCTCCAGAGAGTTTCAACGACGACATTTTACACACACGCGCGTGTGAAATTAATTTCACATGTTATAATTGGACGGTTTTATTTTGCAAGAAGCAATTTACCATTCAAGTGTTCCCTTCCTGAGAGCGGTAATGATTTCTCCTCGAATTTCCTTGTTGAAGGGACAACAAGTGCGGAAAGCCTTCATGTTCGAGAGAAGTCCCAGGCACCTGGAAGACAAGCAGAACGACGATTCTTCGTATTACTGCACAGATCGCCAATTGCAACGTACAAAATCGTGAAAATTGGAGTCGGTAAAAGTCAGAGATTCGATTTTCTTCCTTCTTGCGCGCGTAGAAAAAAGATTGGTTGCAACGTGAGCGAATTCAGCGCTCGTTTTAATTGAGGAGAAACAAATTTCTAGTTCTTAGAATAGTCGCTTCAGAATCAAGCTTGACTCATAATTACAAACTTATTAGATTTCGAGATTAGAAATTTTATTTTCTTCAATCAAAATGAATTCAATCCATCTCTTTTTTCCATGCAGTTTGGTGTTATTCATGTATCTCGTTAAAGCTCACCTGAGCAGGTACTCCAGTTTCACTAACGTCGGTTCGTGCTGAGGCGGGTATAGCACTCGGTGTTGCCTGACCTTCTTCAGGGACACCTCCAAGAAATCGTTGAAGGAATCTGCCAGGCACTGCTCCGCGTCACGTGACAAGGTCTCCGTGTGCCATCGGTTGTTGAGCTCCTGAGTTCGCGGGACAATTAAAATCCGCAAACGTTACATCAGCTCAAAAATTAATCCCGACATTCGCCGTGCAACACGAAACACAAGTCGGCTCGCGCAACGCTCCTTACCTGGAGTAACCGATGAAGCGTTCGCGGATCCACGGCGGGCTGTCGAGAACTCGCCACCCACCTTATTAAAGCCTGCTGTAACTCGGTCACGTCACCTTGCACCGCATGTTGATGCAGGATCGTCAGCGCAGTTTGCGGCAGTTCTCCGGTGAAGTCTGCCTGAAGAACACGTATCAATCAATCGCGTATAAACACGCGTCCGGCCAACGATCCGTGGATCATGAATATGTGATGAAGAAAATACCCTTGCGACTTGTTCCGTTTTATTCCATTATTTCTTATTTTCCCTAGATAGACTTTCACGACGTGAAACAATCGGAGACGGAGAAAAATTTTACAATTTTTCAAATTTCACTTATAGAGCAAATATAATATGCTACATTTTTATTTTTTGAATTAATCGTCAAATCACATTGACAACGATGTGTATCTCTTATATTGCAGCGCGCAATAAATTTATTACAAATTTCTGTCAAATTTCCATAATATATTATTACTTTGATATTAATAATGATTATTAATATTCGCAGTAAATCTTTAATATATTTAAATTTTGTTGTTCCACATGATAGAGACACGAATGCCGTGTGAAGCGTTTGTAAGAGATATAGCCTTTGTTCATCGCGTGACCCAAGGGACGAGTGAAGCTGTTGTCAGCAGATTTACATCACATCTATTTTCGGCTGGTAGATAAAATCGGCGCGATGAAAAACAAATCACTCGCGATAAGAAAAGGATCTCCCGCGCGAGAACGTACGCGTTTTCGCGTTTGTTCATCTCGTTCATATTCCCTCGTTGCTTCCAAATAACCGGCTGAAATATTACGACTACACGCACATGTGGGTCGATTTATAACGCGATGATTCCATATTGCACGTCTAACAACGTAGGTGCACACGGCTTTACCGTGGCACAGTATTTCCAGAGGAAAATATACGACGCTGTTATGCGGAATATGTGATATAAACAACATTTTCCGCGCGGCGAATGCGCGCGAGCGTGTGCGTTATACGGTTATACGTACCCCTTGTTTGTTCATCTCGTGATTGAGGAATACTGTGTAGAGCCTTTCCTGTTGCCTCAGTTCGCCCCAATTATCCTCCTCGGACGTTCCCCGGTCCTCTCGCGTCGACAGCCATAATTTCAGTCTGATTCTGCCTTGGATATTACTCCTTTGTGTTCGTGCCTCAAGTTTGTACCATTGGTCGAGCCCGGTGCTCGGAATATCCTGCACAAAGAACGCGCGTATGTTCATGTACGTGCTCGGTCTGCAATTTTATTTTCGACACGAGTCATTAGAATGCACTTTAATATGGGGCATGCAAACGAGAGTCGCCGGAAAATAATCTGGAAATAATAATTTAGAATTTCGCGAACTTAATAACTATGTTTAATCGGCTCCTTTGTGCCAGAGACGTATTATTTTTTGAAATTAATATTTGAAATTTATATCTTGAAATTAATATTTAGTCCTATTGAAAGTGTTTCAGAACGGTTTAATCGTACGGTTTACGATGTATTAAGTAAGAAAGAAGTGAACTGATTAGATAATCACTTGTAAGGGAATGTTCACGCAACCCAAGAAGTCGTCCTGACTTCCAGATCTGGCGCTCTGCGCGATCTGCTTGAAGAACCGTCCGAGCCCTTTCACACCCCGCACTTCATTGAGTTTAATTACCGCGTCGAACACCGAGGACTCGTCGTCGTGGTCCCTGAAATCATTATTGCGATTCTAAGGTCTCGCTCGATCGAGAACTTTCGGTGTAATTCGCAGGAGACGTTCGTATCAAGATTGTATTAAAGTCATACAATTACATCGCAATTAATCATCTCTCATTGTCATATCGCTATTACTATCTCACTCATCTCCTCGACTCCAACGAATAAATTTTTCAAACTTTTTTCTAAATTCCAAGAGAGAGGTACACACACACACACGCACACACACAGAGTGCTCCATAATTCTTGCTCACTATTTACACATTGCTATTTTTCCTGAAAATTTGTCCTTTCTCGGGAAGAATTTCCAAGCTTTATTGCCGTCTGTGAAAATTGTCAAAACTTTTCATGGCAAGTAGCGCTGTGCAAATGATGAGCGCGGATCAGGGACATCCTGTACACACGAGGAACATGGCTCTGACTTTTGCAATGCCTTTAAGAGAAAAGATGCACACGCGAACTCACCATATGTCCAGATGGAGGTTGTCCGTGCTGACGTCGTCGATGTCGCTGAAAGAGGAATCGGAGCGCACGGTTATGCATGTACACGAATTACCGCTGCTTAAACTAATACAGAGAATCGCCATTGCGCGCCAATTTACGAGGGGACCAGGCCCCGAAGTTTTCGCTTACAAACGGAACTTCTCGTTCCATCGCGGGCTCAGCGTGTGCGGCTTCACCGAGGTGGCTCGAATAAACTTCGCGGGTAAAGCGCTGCTCAAGGACTCGCGGTGCTCCCGCCTGCTGCTGTGCTCCTTGCGCTTAAACGAGAGCCTGAAACTGATTTCGAATGGGACAGTTTACTAACCGCCAACACTCGTCGCTCCGACCGCTCGTCCTAATCTCCAAACGTTCGCCTCTCATCGCGCACTGTTCCCGACTTCCCGTTTCGATTTCTCGCCGCCCGACCGCAGTCTCGTTGAAGCGACTCGCCGGCGACTTACCCACTCGCCGTCGTCGCGGGACGGAAGTGCCTAGCGTTAAAATTCCAAAATCCCGAAACGCGGAAACAACGTCTGAACTTATCGTCCGATACCCGTAAATACTGCGTGACATCGAATCCTAATTCCTTCGAAGAGCGACATCGCGCAAGTTCTGTTCTGTGCTGACAACTTTTCAACTATGTCGCAATTATATGCTGCGCTGCGTCTCTCTCACGATTGTTCTCCTCTTAATTAGGTATTCGACAGTGCACGAGCACGGCGCGCTCGCTGCGCTAATTTCCGAAACTGGAATTTTGATGCTAATTGGCAAACTGTGTCGTCCTCGTTCTCCTCCTCGTCTCCGTCGTTCTTGTCGCCGTCGCCGTCGGCGCAGGACGTGTATCGTGTGTATATATATATATATATTCATACACGATATATATATATATATATTCCAAGTTTTTCTCACATGGCTTCCATCTCCTCTATGCCAAGATGCAGCATGGTATCGTCGGTTGTCGGCGCTGTCCAGCTGGGATTTCGTGCGGAAACGACGAAGAAGCGCAACGACGACTCGACGCTCGGCGCGTCGCGCGTCTCGCTGCGGCAGAGCTCGCGATGCACTGTTCCGCTTTCGTATTAATCACCTTATTTATACCGCTAGGTGGCGAACGGAACAATGCGCGGAAGATACACAGCAAAATGGACCTTGCTCTCTATGTGTGTTCCTCGCCTCTCCTCCTCCACCGTTCTTTGACCGAACGACAGGGAACGACGCTCGCCGTCAGAACTTGCCGCATCCGACGCGTCCATTGTGCGTCTCGCCGCATTGTCGCAAATGTCGGAGTTAACACGCGGTAAATGCGTGGCTATCACCGGCCGATGTGTGGATTCGTAACGCGCTAGCCGAGATTCGCCGGCCTATCCGATTGCGTGGCTCCGATCCTTCGTTCCTTGATTATACGATGCGCGCAACGTTGTGTACAGGGTGGTCTGAAAGTCGGTCGCAGATTTGGTAAAGTCATCGTTTTTGCCGGTGAGTAACGCAAGGGTGAAATTCCTTTGTTACGGTCGAGCAATTTTACCCTCCCGCCAAGATCTGAATGATCATCCAGCAACAGTTCCTATCCTAGCCCTCCACTCTTATCGACTATATTCACCTTCACTTTGATATCCCTGCTCGTTGGGATTTCTTTCTGCAGATCCTAGTGAAACCCTAGGAAACTGACTTGATCGAGCCACCCTGTATTTGCGGTCGCGATTCAACTGAGAAACTCGTGGCGAATTCTAAAGCTCGTGTTAAATAGACGTCACACGAAACTTGTCTTGTGCGACACACTCAGATGCTGATCGAGCGTCAGATCAGAGTTTTTAGGTCTGAATTATTTGATGTTTCTGATCTCAAAGCCTGAGTATCTCACTCGAGACGGCTGTAACGGCTGTTCAAATAACGGCTTTGGGTCCACAAAGTCTCACGAGGTTTGAGCTGCCACCAAGCCGAGCCGTGGATCGCGCTGGATTTCTCGCCAAAGGAATCGCGCGAATCGATACTTTTTAATCCTTTGAATGTGAGCGAGTCTCAGTTATGCATCATTTCCCACGCGATATTAATCGCCACGCTCAGGTGTGCACTTATCTTAAGTAGCGCGCGCTGCCATTGTCCCATCTCAGTCGCCGATAATGGTAGACGCGCCGCAATATTTCACAGCGAACAACGTTTTCGAAAATACAGTACCAACGCGATCGCGATCGCGTTGTCCTCGCGCCGTTAGCATCGACAATCGATAGCGGATTATTCGCGATTGTCCGAGGGGGAGGCGGAAGACAAATCGCCGCAGAGGGGAGAGAAAGTTTCACGTCTACGTCTACGGCTCTCGCGGCCTGTCCTGCGAGAAATAAAGAATGGAGCCTTTGGTGTGTCGTGGGCAGAAACAGCTTTATTGACGAATGCTTGACACAACATCTGTCGCCGGGCTAAATAGGGAATTCTGCCGGATGCTTTAATCTAGCAGATACTACACACACACACATATATGCATACGCACGCAATAGGGTTCAACCCTTTCGCTACGGCCACCCTTTGGCTGCGAACGCAGCCAGTTACTATGTAATTTAGTTCGTACGTCAAGGAAGAAAAAAGATAGCGAAAGAAAAAGAAAATTCAACTTCCATGGATTATTAAAGGAGAAAGAGTTCTGCTGTTGGATGTGCGCGAAACTCAGCGAGGAGTAATTGTCGCAACTTTGACTATATCTACGTCAGTTTAAAGTAAATTAATGACTAATGAGTGAAAGTTGTATCTGGGGCATCGAAGGTGTTGAGGAAATCGCTGCTCAACAACAACGCTGGCTACTCGTTGGCTCTCGATGCAAGTCATGGGCGGAGAAAAACGACGGAGGAAATTTCTCACGAATCGTATTCGCCTCTAAGAGCCAGAAATCCCGCTTTTCTTCAAAACAAAAACGCGTTCGGTCCATCCATCGTCACGTTGTTACAAGCAATCTTTTTTCTCCGCGTAGAAGAGAGTCACTGTGACGGTGTATCGTCCTAAAAAGTCGTTTAACGGGAAACCGCTGCAGCGACGCAAAATGGTAGCGAAAAGGTTAATCTCATGACCCATCAGTTCGCGTTGCGCAGTGGATCGAACTCTGTGGAAAAATGCGAATACGAGCAAACGTATATTCTCTCTCGATATTGAATCGCAGTTATTAAATTTATGTTGCCGTGGTGGATTGTGGGCGATCATAAATGATTTTTGCCGAAAATCACTCGAAAATCACTCCACGTCAAACGTTACTTTGAGCGTACAATCTGGAGGGACGCTTATTTTTCTCTTTCTCCCTTTTGGATCAACCCTTTCCGGGCGAATTTTTCCTTAACTCCAATCCCCAGCAAGTCGAGCCATACAAAACAAAATTATACACAAAGACTTAAATATTGGAGTAAAAAGATAAAGAAAAATATATATTGCTTTATGAAAATCTTCGCGAATAACTTCGCGATGCCTTAAAGCATCACACGGCTTTCTGAGGAGTACATGTAGCGACGACTACAGTCATCTCACGGACCTAGAAGGTTAATGATAAACAATTATTCCGACTACAATGATTCTATTACTTTTATATATCCCGAGAATTCCTTTCTCCGACAGCAGACACATGCGTCATTTTCGGTCTTTCCCATCTCGCGAGTTTCATGTTGCGCCGCTCCTGGCTTGTCCGACGAAAGCGTTCCTTCTTTTTTCTCCTTCGTACGTTCTCCTCGCGCGCGAATTAAACCAACCTCGCCCTGCCTGCTTTCGCGCATCGCCTGCCGGCTTACCTGTGATGCTTGCGGAGCTTCTCGTGATGCGAATTCTCGTTCTCGCCGCCATCAGACAAGGCGCGAGTCGTTTGCCGCGGGGATGCCGGGGGTGTGTGCGGCGAGTGCGCCGTTAAGTTCGTTTGCGGGCTCAACGGCGCACCTGCGTTGCCGGGCTGTATTCCCAGCATGCAGTAAGGATCGCTGAATCCTGGGGAAGGTAAGTGACAGCGTTCTTACGGTGAAAGCGACCTCGCGTATATACCTGCCTACGCGAATCGCGTGTCTGCGATGCCGCTCGCGCCCCATTTTCCTACTCCCCCAATCATTCTCGAATCCACCCTCTCGAACTCGCGAATTACGACGTATCTACGGCGTAAGAGAAAACGGCGAAACACCGGATAATTAAAGCATCTAATCTCGAAATCAATCACCGTTAGTCGATCGCGAATGTCTCTGGCTGGCTGCTTCGCCGGCGTCAGAGTGTTTCAGCCGACGAAAGCTTCCAGGAGAGAGCCGACACGCGAGTTTATCGCGGGGCGCTTTGAAATTTTCAGGATTAAACATTTCCCACGTAACTCAATTAGCCTGAAGTTGAAGTTAAAGCGCGGCTCGTTAAATTAACCAAAGAATACGATCTCGTCATGTATTCATTCGCGGTCGGAATTTGCTTTCGCCGGAGGACTCTTCTTTCTTCCCCGTCATCTTTCTCTTGTTTCTCTTTTTGGATTGTTCTTTCTCGGAATCATTTAGCAGTCGCGAGAGAGTTAAGCTCGGCGCGTTGCGACGCGACGGAATCCACTCACCGTTGACGTCCTTCGCCTCGAGCCCGTCGGCTTCGATCACCACCACGCTCAGCACGACGATAGGTGGCTGCAACAACGATAGATAAGTTACGTGCCGTTTATTTTCGCCAAGTCGCCGATAACGACCGAGAACGTCCAACGGCAACACATTTTTCGTCCGTGTTGCCGCCGCCTCCGCGAGAAAAGTCAATAAGCTGCCCGGCATACCTTCTCCTCCGAGGCAATATTGAGATATCGTCGGTGCTGATCCTGCGGGACGCCGAACGCTTCTTGCGCGTACCGATACAGATCCTCCTTGTAATGTGCGTATTGGCCCGTGCTGGCGCCCACTGTGTTCGCGATCGTGTAAAGGACTTCTATGTACAATTGCTCCATCTGGAAAAGGCGCGGTGCAATCTTTGATTTTGTTGTTTTTAATAATACACTTTGCTTTGCTTATTTCTTTCAGATGAGGCTTCGAAACAGTTCCTCCCTTCGTCTGTTGCTTGCAATAAGTTTAATGTAAGTAAAACACTAAATAAATGAATGAATGAATCAATTAATATTTGGCAGGTAGTAATTTCATTTTCTTGAAGAGAGGTGCAAGAATAAGGAAGGGAGAAAAGTGTGACATCGGAAAGAAATGATAAACTGAACGTAAGAATTCCTCAAAAAAAAAAAAAGTCTGATCGCAATTTGTTAAAATCTATTCGGTTATAAGATGATTCAAACAAAAATATGGTTTTATTTAAAAAATAATCTTAACCTTGAGATTTTTGACAAGAAAATAACTTTGAAAGAAAAAAAAGGTTCCTATCATCATAATTATCTCCTTGAATAGTGCAACTTTTTGTTTATATATTTTTTCATAACATCAAACACAATAGAAGTATTTTAGGTAATTAGGATAGACAAAACATTTATATAATTCTACTTATACATGAGGAATACGACGTCGTGCACGCTATTAAAAAAATGCGTCGGATTCTCTCTCTGCGAAAATTATATATATATATATATATATATCGACAGTCCCACTGAAAGACGATTAAATTGCGACTTAAGGATTTCCTTTGTCTCGTTGAACTTCCTCTCCGCTCCTTTTCGCAGGAATTTCAAGCAATACAGTGTTCATTATAGCTGCTAGATTACAAACTCATTTCATGGGAGATAGAGCGTAAAACCGATCCAAGAGGCTTCGCGCTTTCGCAACTTGGACGCAAGTTTGCGCTTTTCAACTCGTGAGGATATATACAAGCGCTTTCCTCGTTATTATATTTTTTATCGACGTGACGCACTCACAAAAGCAGGTGAATTTAACGAAGCGACAGCACATAAAGTTTGGAGAAATTTTCAGAAAAATAATTATACTTAAACATGGTAAAAGGTATGCCAATGCCAGGACATTAAATATTTTAAATACTTACATATGTTCCATGTTGAAAGTTTAAATATTCGAATTTAGAAACCGAACGAAAAAAAATGTCCAGAATAAAATACATGTCCCGACATTGGTATTTTTATTTCAAATCTCTCGTTGATAAGAAGCTACGGGGGTTGTGTCATGGTTACTTTGCGCCTTGTGCTGAATATTATTTCATATTCAAGGAAGTAAGAAGAAGCTTGTTTATTGGTTCGTCGGCATGATCATTGCAAATAAGTCGCAGGAGCGTAATCCTCGTTTCTCGTCGTCATTCCCCAATGCTGCGGAAAGAATTTCCTTCTCCTATCCCCTTCTCCTTTTAACAAAGAAACAACCCCGGCTTTTCGCCCATTATTCTCCCTCGAAGCGCGGCGCATTGCAACTTTCGCGCTACATCGAGGGTATCCCAGACAGGGGGCATGGATGAGCATTAAAGAGAGCCGCGACCGAGACGACTCAGCACGACGAAGGAGAATGCAAACGAGGAAAGGAAACATCGAAGCGCGCGAATACTCGCTGCGCTTGGTGCGAGCAAGCGCGAGAAAACTTCGTAGAAAGCCTCCGCGAACTCTCGCCTGAAACGCTATTTACTTAAAAGTGTTTTCCCGCGCGGTGGATATTTATTTTCTGCGCGACTCTCCCTCCTGCGCTCTTTATCTCTCTGCGAAGAGAGAGGGAAAGAGGGAGGCAAAGGAAAAGACAAGCGCGACAGAAACGCGAAAAATCGCACGCAGGCGCGCGCACACACGGAAAAAGAATACACAACTCTCTTCATCCATGACGGATGGATCTATAAATCTACGTGAACGCGCAAACGTGCACGGATCCGCAGAGATCCATATTAGATTTGCGGGTGCTCGCGTGCGCGAATGGCGAAATTCATTCGAATTTATACACGTCCGATCTGGCGGAGCGACGGAAATACGTGAGACGTGACTCTCGTCCTCTCTTTCTCTGCGCAGGCGGAGAGAGAGAGAGGGAGAGAGAGAGAGAGAGAGGGGGAGAGAGAGAGAGAGAGAGAGAGAGAGAGAGAGAGAGAGAGAGAGAGTCGGGCCGTAGATTTGTACACTTGGCGTTACGCACTCTGCGTTACATTTACGCGGGCGAATTTGCATTTTAGATTCGCGCCTCCACGGAAAATACGCGAGTTCTACGTCGCGCGAAAACGAAACGGCGCGGCGCGGCGCCTCGCATCCAGACAAACCGTCGCGTCGCGTTGTTAAGAAGCCGGTGTGAGATGTTGAAATCCAAGAAAATTCTCGTCTTCCGAATCGGACGCGGCAGTGAGAGCCGGGAATACGACGAGTTATTCTCCTCGTCCTCGTGCGAGCCGTACATGAAGACAACGGGTGCGATATAGCGTACTTTCATTACGCGTTCGCTGTTATTTCGATCCACGAGCGAGCGCGCCCGTCTGACCCTACTACGTGCGGTCGACTTTATCTACTTAAGATAATACTTCAAACTCGCCGTGCATGCGTGTGTGTGTGTGTGTGTGTGTGTGTGTGTGTGTGTTTGTGTGGGGAACAGACGTAACTACTCGTCCGCATGCAAGCCCTCGTCGCGAGCAGGATGACGCGTGCTGAATGTAGCGGCCTAGAGCTGCACGCGATTCGCCGTCGCGAAAGGCGCGGCGAGCTCGTCGACGTTCGTTATAACAGCGGCCGCGAAAATTTCACTTCGGCTACCGAACCAGCAGAAAGTAACGAGCGAGATGAGTTTCAATCCGCGGCTGTGAGCGCGCTGCGGGCACGAAAGGGGGAAAAAGGGGGAAAGGAAGTACACTCAAGAGCGTCCAAGCGCGCAAAACTTTCGTGATAAAAGAGTATATATCGCGCGTATTCGTTTGCGGAAGGGCATAGAGCTAAAGTCGTGGGGACAAGGTGAGGGTTAAGAAGCAAGAGGGAGAAGAAGAGGAAGAAGAAACTACAAAGAATCGCACGCTCAGTTCGCACAACGGAGACGGAGAGAGGCTGCATATACCGACCTCCTTTTTGCTAAGCCGATACGGTTGCGAAATCAAAGTCGAGTTTCTGGACGGCGGTTGCGGTTCCATCGCTCTCGCTTCCGCTTCCTGCAGGACAGCGCGCCTCCGATTCTCCTGCTTCCAGGATAACGCGGTGAAGCTCTCGAAGAAGGATCCATCTGTCTCTTGAACACTGTAATTAGAGTTCAGTTAGACACAACGATAGCATCGCGACTTTGGGACAGCCGGCCGGCTATGGATCCCTCCGTCTCGCCGCAGCGGCGGGGGTGAGACCGGGGGGTGAGGGGGTGGAATATCTCGACGATGTCGCGACTCAGCGACTTCGTCGATGCGCCATTCGTGCACCGACTTATTAGACCCGGCGATGTTTTTTACTTTCCTTTGCATCGCGTGCATGTGCGCTCGGCTTCGCAATCTCGCAAAACTATTGATCGTTATCGACGCTCGCCGCGTTGGAATTTTCGCGTGGCGTGACGTATGTGTGTTCGTACGTGCGCCACGAACGAGAGTGGCGAGCGAACGCGAGCGGACTCTCGAGTGACAAGCTCGATATCTCGCAAGATCACTTAATCGCCCGTCAATTAATCGTTATTATCATTTGTCTCTCGCGTGATCATTGTCCGCTCTCTCTCTCTCTCTCTCTCTCTCTCTCTCTCTCTCTCTCTCTCTCTCTCTCTCTCTCTCTTCAAACTGTCCCTGTTTCTTTTTGTGTGACGAGTATGACGATCGATGTATGTGACAAATATTTCACTTCGGTACGCGCGCGGCGCTGGGAAATTATCCACCTGCGGATCTTTTTGCTGGACGTTGCGCTTGTAGTTTTTCACAAACAGCGAGACGCACTATATTTTAAACACACACCTCCCGCAAATCGATACTTTTATACGTGCAGTAAGTAATCCCTGCAGCTTTGTTAACAACCCGCTCAATTTTTCGCTCAATTATTGCCCCGAGAAAAATACAAGGCTCTCGCTGTCTAATATGTTATTCGATGTCGAGATATCGCAGGTAAATATGATCTGAATCTTTGTAGGATACTGTGTAATATGTGCGAGAAGAGATTTAAGACCAAAGCGCGATTGACGGGAATGATAATTCCGCGTGACGCCAAGGAGATTCCGGAGTGCGCACGGGAATAGAGTAATTAGCGCGATCAGTTTATGACGTCACTTTGGCCGCCAGCCAGTCATGTCTTCAGGCTTTGTCGGGAAATAGCGTTCCCTATTAACGCGAGCACGATCGTTGGAATCAAGATTGGCCGGGCAGCCACGAAAACGCGCGCGGCATGGCGTTAACGGTGAGAGGCTGTTACGCAACGTGATGGTTCAAACCTATAATTGTTCCAAGGTGATAGCATCTCTCCCGTTGCCTCGATATCGCAAAAACATATTCCACGCGCGGTCGTTCGAATTAACTTGCGGAGTGGCGGCGACGGCGCGAAGCGCCGATTTCGTCGTAGCTTGCTGTCTCTCGCAGCTCGTAAAGCAGAACGTCGCGAATTTCGCGTCTCACGAGACAAACGCGCGAGGTACCGTCGATCTGCCTCCTTTAGCGCAGTTTAGCATCACGTTGGAATCTCTGATTGGAAATACGTTCCCGTTTTAAGCGCCGCGACGATGCAATTCTCCGTTTTAAGAGGTCGTACTTGAAAACTTCGCCGACCGAATACTTGCTTTCTTCCGCTAAGTTTACGTCGTTATTGGTCACACAAAATTACAGACATCACTCACGATTTTCTTTTCTTTTCTTTCTTTTCTTCTCTTTCTTTTCTTTTCTTTTTAATCGAATGATTCGTCCTTGCATCGAGTTCTCGGTAGTGTCTGTTAAAACGGATGCAGAATGGTAATAATTATTGCCTCTCCCTGTGTATTATTATTATTGCATTTACATAAAATAAAGGGAAGTAACGAGATCACATACACACACATGACGATAATAACAATAAAATTAATAATAATTATATGTAGCAGCGTATTAATATATATATATATATATTTTATAAAATACGGATCTTTCGCAACGGACCGCATATTGTGATTAGCGTTTAAATATATATTCAAATCTATTTTGTAATAAATATTTTATTCCGTGGACTGTTATTAACGTTACGCTGATTATGTTATTAACTATTACGCTGATTAGCGCAGCTAATCTCGATGCGAATCGTTTCATCGTTCCATTACCCATTAAAAGGAATCGCTCGAATGTCGCTGAATATCATGAGGGACGACCTTACTTAGAGCCGCGGAGCACGCAGCGAGCACGCCCGTCGAAGCATTTTCCTAACATCCAATTCTAACATTATCCGAACTAATCCGATAATGTTCTCGTTTCCCTCGCGTTCGCCTCGCGCCCTCCGCATGTGTGCCTGGCAGTCATCCAATTCGCAGACCTCTCGCTGCTCCTCCGCGCCGCAACAAGTCACGTTTTAAATCTCGTCACGGCGAAAAACGGCGCGACGATGTGAGAGAACCGAGAACGCGCAGGACACGTTCCCAGGATATTCCCTCATGTATGTGACGCGAGCTTAGGGCAAGTTTCTTAACTTGAGCCACGATCGTTATTCGCGAATAATGCAGAAAATTGGACACGTTCATCATATTATGCACAATATGGCGCGTACGTGGCGCCATATTGTGCATAATATGATAAATTAATGGATGAATTAATAAATTCGAACGATTTTAACGATTTACGTCTTAACTGTGTCTGTATAATTGAGGAGCGGCTTCGTCGGCGCCGACGGCTTGCCGGTTAATTCAATATTTGGTTAAGCAGACGTTTCCGCGTGACGTATCTAGGCGGCTCGCTTCACCTCGCCTCGCCTCGCCTTGCCTCGCCTCGCCTCGCGGTGCGAACTTAATTGCGACGTTAAAAAGTGTGCACTTTTAGTTCCATTTCTGTAATCATCGCGGTGAAACGCGCGGCGAGGAGAAATTACGTCCATACGTTAATAATTAACGCATGCGCGACTCGATCGCGGTAATTTGGTCTCGTTAGCTTTCCGCGGAAAAGTGTTCTCCACAAAAGTGTCGCACGACTTGAGCCGAGAACAGCGAATGCATGCGTTAACGAGGGAATTTTTTTCCATTTTCGTTCGTCGGAATCGCGGCGATACGTCCGATTTTCCGGATTTGATTCTCTCAACGCGGGAGATTCAGTCGAGTTACACGACAATTTACTGCAAAATAAAAATTGCACAATAATATAATAATAAAATTACAATCGCTTGTTGAAAGGACGTTTGAGATTTTTATATTCTCCGCCGATCGTAACGGCCGACTCTTTACAAAAATGAAAGATTAATCGTGATAACAATCCCGTGAGTTTTCCAGACACCTTCTTTGCTGAAACTGCCTCTCAGATGAAAGTTCCGTTCGAGTGAAGGGGATTTGCGAAGCGAGTCGACAAACAGCATTCTCGCTTTTCTATAACTTCCAGTGCTCAATAATTCCAATCGCTGCCTCGGCGTTGAGACGAAATCTGCCGGTTGGAATGATTTGTATCGTCCAACCCGATCGAAATCGTAACCGATTGTCTCCAAACGAGGTTCGGCACGAGAAGAAGCGCGATGTATCTCAGCAATTGCACGAGGACTTTCCGCTGCTCACGCGTGATTGTCGCGGAAATTCGTACTGGAAGCGCACAAACGACTTGGCAAAATTGAGAAACATTTACAACTCTGGAAGTGTTGATTCTTCGGCCCACGTTCACCGAGCACTTTTTGGTGCAATGAGTGTCAGACTGCTCTGTAAGTCTGGAATCTGTTTCTTCTGGACACCCTATGTACCTACACGACTTCAGGACAAGCCCAGAGGAGCGGGCTGAAGCGGCGGGTGTGGGACTAAATCAGGTAGACAAAGGCACGTCGTTGGGAAGACGCGGAAAGGACAATAATGCCGTCACCGTGGCTTTTTACAGGGACTGTTAAGCGAACGTAAAAAAGAACCGTCGGCGACGAGAGGGAGAAAATGCCGCGGAAGAACGCAACGAGCCGCGGGCATCCACGGTAATGGAAACCGAAAGCACACGACATTCTTCTCGTCGCGTCATTCTGACGCTGAGAGCACGTTCCTGCCCCACCGTGAATCGTAATTCGATCAGTGTGGACTTGCCTCTTAGGCCCGCGGCACTCAACTTTCAAAGCTCGTGCCACTCCTCCGCCCTACCCTGCGTCCGCCCTTCGTAGCTTATAATCCTCTAATTAAGGACAAAAAGGTAAACAATCTTAGTCACATAGTGCCTTCTTGCACATCTGCCTCTGCACCTTGACGAAGAAAGAGCCAATTTCTTCCCGAGCTTTTTCATCTCGCGTAAAGCTGGTCGCGCCGAAAACTTCCGTCAAGGGAGGCACTTTTTTTAAATCATTTTTAATAAGAATATTTAATTTAGACATGCACGACACGTGGACATCGATCTTTGCGAATGAACGAATCGAATAGAATTTCTGGCTCTTATGAGCCCAATTGAGTTCCTGAGAACCGGAAATTCCCTCTGTTCCTTCGGAAAAACATTTTTCAGAAACCGTTCACCGTTCATCGTCGCGTTCCAATCAACCGATCGTCGATCTCTCTCCCTCAGTTTCAAGCTTTGTATTTTTCATTTCATTTCCGGGATGATACCCACGTAAATTTAACGATTCTTCGTCTAGGAAAGATCAGTTCATTTATTGTCACATCCGTGTACCTTTCTATTCATTTATTTTTCATTCGTACACTCCTCGACATCCCTCGTGGAAGGTCGCCCGAGACTCACGACATCCCGCAAGTTTTCGACTCACCGATGAAACGGCAAACGACATTTCTTATCGTTCCGTATTTTCTATAGGTTTGTAAGCGGTCGGCTGTGCGTGATGGCCGATAAGGCATCCATTTGGAAAGTCTCCTCTCGCGCATTCGCCCCTCGCCGCCGGGCTCGCGCTTAGAATCGTACGCGGTAATTGGAGCTTACGTGTCGCACGGTATTATCCAAGGCTAACGTGATGCATCTGATTACCGACTTGTAACTTGTTTAATTGTTATTTAATGACTTCCTTGCCGCGGAGTTGCGTCGGTGGCCGCCAAGCCCCGGCCGTTTTTCCTCGGATTAGTCGCGCGCGGCGCGGGCGAGGGGATGCAACGAGAGCGGGCGATAAGATTCTCGCAGGTTCGCTGCAGAACTGTCGACGGGCGCGTTTGAAAGGAGAACGGACATCTCGTGCGAATAAACGTTTCCGCGCGCGTCGTTGGCGCACGATGATTTGTATTCCGGCGGAATACACGCGCGAACAAAACGCGCTGCGGCCGGTGAGCGCCTCCAAACGCGCAATCTCGCTTGATTGTGACACGCGCGCGTCGCTCGTACCTGCGGATTTGTCGTTTATTATTTCATAAATTTCGCGCGAGAATGTGTGCGCCAGAGGAATCCCGCGCGAGAAAGAGCGACGCGCCGCTCCTCTTTCCGCCGCGACAGCCGAGATGCGAGTATTTTCCGCGAGCGGCGGATCGGAGAAAATTATTCAATGCGCAGTTTATGCGAATAATTAACGAATTGATTATTAACGCGCCCGTACACGCGTACGCATGCCGTGCGCATTTATCGCGCACAATTTTAGAGTTGGATTTAACAAATATATGCAAATCGAACGCAGCGGGCGCTGCACGTTGCGCGAATCTCTCTGCCTTTCGACGGGATATTTCGCGCTCGAGGTGAATTTTCGCAAGTTATCGTTGTAATTTACTTCTGACTGGCGTCACTCCTCCCGCCGTCAGCCTGAGAAAAGTCAGTCGGTTCGTCCTCCTCGCAATTCTCTTCGATCGGGAGCCATTAAGTGTCAATGAAGCGGACCCTCTTCCTTAGCATCTTTATTATGTTAAATAAGGATTTCCTTAATGAATCTATACGAAGACGACGCTTCTCCTCCTCCTCGCTGTCCCTCTTTCTTTCCTTGACATCGGCGTAAGACGTTGAAGCGGTTCGCTTAAGCGAGATGCCGTCCCCGGGGACTCGTTTCGTAAACGAGAGCGTGAATATTTCACAAGTCTCTACAAGGGATTTTCCCAAAGCTTCGGAGTCGTACATTCGAGTGAATTGTATTGTTCTTGGCTTATCCTTGTGGTCCTTTTTCATTCGAATTTCAGAATTCGTTTGAACGAGCGAGCGAGTTTCACGCGTCGGTTCTCTCTTCAGCGGAGGAACCGAAATTTTTCGCTCGGAGGAGATATCAACCGTAGCGATCCGTAGCGCGGAAAACGAGAGTGTCTTATAAGAAGACCACTTAAAACTTTCACAAGAAGCCGCATTCTACGTGCACATATTCTCTTTGTCTAAAAGTCTAAATTAATAGTACATGCTGTGTCAGATATTTTTATGTGGATATTCGCCGGTTTTGCACCTCATTTTCATCTCAGGCTTCGCTCATTCTCGGAGAGGTTCGCGTATCCAAAACAATGACGAGCTCGCGTAATTGGAACGAACCGCAAAGCAGAATAGACGAGACCATCCGCCCGAAAGGCGGCTGGCTGACGACTAGCGCTCTTCCGTCCTGTTTGATATTCGCGCAATGGAATCTCCCGAGGTTGCGAGGTCTCTAAATTTCCGCGTTCATACCTTCGTGAAGTGAGATTCGGAGTGATTTATAAATCTAACAAAATCCTACGCGAAATGCTTGACCTTCTAGACTCATGAAACTTAAATGCACTTTGAGACAGTTTTCATAGAACAACTTATGGTAAAATTTTTCCTTCACGTAGCCTTGCACGCTCTCTTAGAACGGCCTTGGTGGAGTCGCGAAACTTTGTATAATCGCCGATTGCTCGCTTTAGACTAGACCCACGTAGTGTCTACATATAATAATCGCGACTGAATTCGAGTTTATAATTTTACGTTCCGCATAATATTAGAACTACTTGACGATTTATAGACATGCGAATTTGTGAATAAAATCCTGATCCTTAAATTTGGAAGTATTTTCTTACAAGTAACATTCCACTCCCAATTCGATTATTTCTTTCTTCACAAGATAAACTTTTTGGCAATAAAAGAGTAAAGTACATACGTATATATACATGAAATAATAGAATAAAATAATAAAAAAAATCAATACTAATACGTAAAAAGAAAGAGAAATAAAAGGAGAGAAAGGAAAGAAAATTTCACAGAAATGCTCGTACGTTTCCTTGCTGCAAGGAGCTGCAAGCAAATCTCAGTCTGAGAAAGTCTCAAAAAAGGAATCCTTATGCGAAAGATACGATCGACGACTAATCGATAGATCGTTTGAAGCAATCTTCAGTTCATCCCAGTAGTATTATTTGTTGCTTCTATCGTTCCATCTCTGATTCTATTACTTTTTTACATATATACATTATATTTTTGATATATACAGCCATACGTCCGTTGTCCCTTTTATTAAGCCGCGATCTATCGCGTCCATTTGAAGTCCTCTCCGGCGCCGGGCAAACGGATCCGACGGGATGTCGCTAATGCAGCGTACACCATCCCTCAACGCCTCCGAGGGAGTCTTGACCTTGTCCGCGCCGAGTCGGATCCGAGTCGACGAGAGGAAATAAGCGAGCACACGTCCTCGTTACAGCGGACGGTCAGCCTGATATCGTATTTCAGGAGCACGCTTCGTCCAGCTTGTTAAGCGCGCCCCACTGCGCTAATTTATACAAAGCGGCAGGGCCGTATATCCCGACGGTTACGGTATTAATAAACGGCTCCTGCGTATCTCGAGAGGCCATCGGGCAGGCGGCTTTAAATCGCCCGGTTGCCGGCGGCGTGCATGTGCGTCGCCGTAGATGACGTTCCTCGATGTCGTGGCGGATGTGGTGTCGGACTTAATCCCCGGCTATGTCCCCTTGAAATTAGCTCGCGGAGACCCGCGCGCGGATACGTTCTCAGCGACGTCGTTGAGAAAAATCAAAATTCTATCAGGTGACGTCCCGTTGGAAGCCGCGCAAGTTGATTTTTCCTCCTCCTTGCGGGTTTGGTGATTCAATTTATAATCGATAGATTTTGCGCCCCGTAAAATATTGTCCTTAGATAAAATCGTCTCTCTCGCTCGCTCTTTTGTTTCTTTCGCGACGATCATATGCATTTTGTTCGAGTTTTCTTCCTAAGTGATCATTTCTATTCAAAGCTGAGCATTGAGCGCTGCATTAGCGCTGAACATTTCGGTATTCTCTCGCGAATTAAGCGAAAATGTAGAACGGACGATATAATTTCGCATTACTGCGAGCGGACTCGACAAACACGCCATGTATTAAACGTTCGAGGGATTCTTCATGAGAGTGAAGACTGCAAACTATTATAATTGCTACTAATTTATTGAAGCCAAATCGTTTTGAATCGCGTCACGTTATTTAAGCTACTGCCGCAGCTGTCGACGGGAGCTATTTCCAGGATATTTTCAAGAGTGTCTGGCCGGCGGGCGTGTAAAGAGAAGAGAGCGAAAAGAAAGCCGATAATACCTATTAAGATAACGCGCGAAATAAAGCGCGTGTAATCCGCGCGCGTGCTTGTCGCTCGCTCTCGCTCGCGAAAAACGACACTCGCGTCGACATCCACTTCTCGGAGGGCAGTGGCAAGTGAAAGAATGAAGCGACAGCAAACAGGCAATTAACACTTCAATCTTTGGCGGATTATCGGAGAAAATATTATTGTCGATTCGTATCGGCATGTCGTATTATTCAACGGAAAGAACGGAGGTCGCCTCGAAATAATAAAACGCGCGTTGGATTAATCTCTCTCTCTCTCTCTCTCTCTCTCTCTCTCTCTCCCGCAATCTCTCTCTTGCGCGCGTGAACGATGGAAAATGGTGGAAGGTACGAAAATCCGTGTTAGCCGAGCGTGAGTACGGACGCGGGGATGTGAGAATTCTTGATTCTCATCTGATTCGTTGGGCAAACATTTGCTTGCTGCGCGAGAAAATGTTGTGGAACCGGAGACGGCACCTATCTGCTGCGTTTACATTTCCCCCAGTGCTCGCAGTTTTGAATTTACACGTTTTATGCATTACACTCCGGCCTTGGTGAAACGCATTAGCGATCGAGTGACGTCACATGAACATTCCGATCTGGCTCGCGAATGTCCGCGGGAGGCCTCTTCGTGTCGCGCCTCGTCGCTTTCAGAATCAAATAAAGTCGCGGCGCCGCCGGCGACAAGTGTTACGCGGGGAGATATTCCGCTCCTTTGAATGGCATTCTTCCTTTAATCCGAACTCTCTTATGGAATCGAAGACGCGGATCGTTATCGGGACATTCACGAAGGAGCTCTTCTATGCGTATATACAGCGCGAGCAAGATTAAAAGCTGCGACCGCATCGTTCGCACTTTAATTCCCCCGAGGATCCGACCGCGCGTCGCATCGAGGTTGCATGAGCTTGAGACTAATTCACGAGGATAATTGCACCGTTGAATTCCTCGTTTCGTCGTTGTGAATTTCACGAGAGACACTTCGCGCGGTTTCGATCTCTCGCTTACCTCTTTGCACCGTTATCGTTTCGCTTTCCCACGGTAAAGAAAGAAACAATGAAACTTTTATGTAATCACCCTTACGTGTCGCGGGGTCGTTAATGAACTGCGGAGATAAATTGCGAAATCGTGCGGGCACATCACAATCGCTCAAATTCAACTTCTACCGATATTGTTGCTGACTCGAATTCCTCTTGGGAATTCGACGCGTTTATCAGCAGTCCGTTTAATTAACGCTGCAATAAAGACAATACGTTAGACGTAAAGAGGATAATTTGTATAAACAGTAAATTGGGCGACTTCGTTCGGGCGGAATGGAGGGAGATTAAAACGAGCGGTTTAGCACCACGCGACCGAACGCGACCCGCCCTCGCGGCGAAAACCAGCGATAGCCGGTTCGCATCGCGCCGCACACCCCGGAGTTTCCGGAGTTCTATTAATAAATCGACCCCGCGCGGCGCTTTCTTTCCTTCTCTCTCGCTCCATCGCCGAAAACAGACGCCTTTAACGCCGCGTCTCTTTCACACATTCTTTATATATTTTATTCGCTCTCCTCGCAGCTAATCTGGTCGCCTCCGTTTTTCCCACCCACCCACCCACCCATCTACCTACCCTCCACTACCACCACCGCTACCGCCACCACCACCCCTTCTCCCTAGCCCTCCTCCCTCTCTCACCAGTTGTGATCGATCTAATATCCGCTCTCGCACCTGCCCGCGCTTCCTCCCTCCGTCACGCAGCGAATTTTCCGAACCCAATTTTCCGCCCTTCGCTTCGGGATACCGGGGAGAACAAGAAAGAAAAAGAGAAAGAAGGAGTAGTAGTATGAGGGTGAAGAAAGGACGAAATTTCACGTGACCGCGACCAACTATCCTCGCCAAGATATTAAAAGTATCACGGGGAAGCTACCTGGACGAATTCTGGAGATCGAGCTGTCGGAATGACGTCGGCGAAAAGTTTGTGCGCGCGACTTTTGTATGGAGCCTAACTACTTATCCCTCATCCGGAGAGAGCAAAAGTCTCGTCTTGAAATCGCGGAGAGCGAGTTTCCCCCGCCGGCGACACAATAAAGATGACATTTGTATCCCCCTGGGAATGATGGGGGATCACGAAATTTCATCCGCGAGGACCTGACAATGACTGAGATGGCGAGCGAACGTCTTCGTTTACTCCGCGAAAGTGTAGCTTCAGGATACGGTCGCTGATACGGTTGGGAGAATAACTCGTCGCGACGAGGACGGTTTTGTGCCGTCGTGAGAAATATTCGCGGCGGTTTCTCGCGGATAGATCGCAACGAATGACGATGAGTCGGATATAGATGCGCCCCGAGAACAAGAATTGAACAGGATCGCTGGCTATGCATACGTTGCTTCTTGGAGGATATTCGTGCGCGAATCGCAAATTCCAGCTGGAAGGTTCGAGAGTGCCGGGGGCCCGGAGTACTTTCCTCAGAGAGTGACCGTTTTCCTTTTTCACCTGGAAATCTCGTTATACGGAAGAGCCGTCTTCTTCCGCCATACGATTCCGAACATCCGTTCGCAAACTTTCCCCGAGGAAATCCCCTCGAGTCGGATAATCCACCGTGATACCGTCGATAAAGGACTGTTTTTTTCAACAGGATTTCATCCCGAAAATGGAAATTCACGAGATAGGGAGAGAGAGAGAGAGAGAGAGAGAGAGAGAGAGAGAGAGAGGAGAGAGAGAGAGAGAGAGAGAGGGAGAGAGACAGAGAGAGAGAGAGAGAGAGAGAAAGAGAGAGGGGGAGAGACAAGTATACATGTACACGCGCGGTCGAGAGGTCGAAGGGTCACGTTCATCGGATGTTGCCTTTCATACCGGTCCTTTTATCTCGGCCCGGACGTGCCGCCATATTTCTTAGGACCACCCTCGTCCACGTACCATTACCTCCATTAAGGTAGCTACATTCTCGTTTCCATCCCTCGTCCCTCGTCTCACTCGGGGTGGTCGGACGACATCGATCGAGAGTGATGTGTATCGTTGATGAACAATGAGGGGGGAGAGAACGGGGAGAGGGGATGATGGCAGGCGTAGATGCGTCATATCGGCGTCGACCGCTGGCTCTCTGCGACGAGAACTATACGACCTGGCGAACCTGTTAACGCAACTTCTCTCGTTCGTTCGTTCGCTCGCAGGACATTATACATGTACAGTACTCGTAGTAGTCAGACAGAGCCGACGTTGTCGGCTGCTGAAGCAAGAACTCTCGTCATCTAATACTGAGCTCCTGCTGAAAGATAATTAAATGTCCGTTCAAGCGACGTGGTCCGTAATTTTCAAAACTTATTTCTATCCGCGCGACAACTGGCCCGAAATTTATTCGGTAGGGCATCATCGTCGAGGACTCCTCTGCCATCATCGACACATTTTACAATCGCGCACAATTGTGTACGAAGCCTTGTGAGATGTATTTCATTAAATAGCTTTTTCAAACAATGAATATATAATGCTTTTCTTCCAGGCGTCACCATTTTCAATTTGCACCTCGAAGTTTAACGTTCTTCCAATTCACCGAAGTAAGCACGATAATAAAAAAGAATTTCATTCGGGAGCTCATTATACCGACAGACGGGAAATGAAAGAAAAAATATGCTTTATTGTGCAGTCTTTCAGATATATTTCTGCTTCTGTTACATATTTGAAATACTCTTCAATTTTCTATCATCAGCTTTATAAGGGTGCCCCCTGCAAATATAGCAACTGATCTTTTACACAGATACATCGGCAGTGTCGCAAGAAGGCTGACAAAGATGTTTATTTTATCCTTTTCATACACACGTACGCGTACACACACACACACACACACACATACACATATGCATGTCCACGACTCGTGTGTTAGATCCTGCAATACTCTCGTAATGCGGATTTGTGAAGCGCGCGGAAGTTACGCTTCACTGCTCGAAGATGATTTAAGAAGCCCGGCTGTGCTCTCTCTCTCTCTCTCTCTCTCTCTCTCTCTATATATATATATATATATATATCACATTTTCTGCCGTATCACATATATATATGTATCACATTTTCTGCCGTACAATGTGGGAGTCCACGAAAGTACCACGCGAAAGCAACTGGCTATCCTTTATTGCCGCACCAGGAAAGGTTTACGCTACTTTTCCCGACGAAACGTGCGCTCGTAAAAGGAACCGCTTCCCCTTCTAACTGGCGGCGACTAGTGCAAGCGAGCGCGCGTGTGCAACTCGCCTCGATGTCACGCTTTATTTCTATCGAGGTCTCTACTTTTAGCTCTCTCGATCGCTCTCAGGATACCACACGGTGCAATGATGCGACGCACGATGACATTGAATGCTCCAAGGTATCGTTTAAGCGACGCTGCGAGTGGATGGGATCGCAGAGTGATCGGATTTCTAATTAAAAAGTAAAAAAAAAATGGTTCGATACTGCTCCTCCCACTTGCATTTGTCTCGATATATTGTGTATTTCTGATGGCTGATTTCCTTCTCCCGAGAGTTTCTCTCCAGCTTTTCAATCTGTTATTGTATTTTTCAATTGTGATCCTCCGATTTTTATCGAGCTATCGCTAAATCGTTGCGACGTGTGCAAATGTATGTAATACGATAAAACTTTACTTAATATTCATTGAAACGTTTCTTCTGTAAATCAAGATTCGAAATTCGACTCGCACGCTTCGATTTCACGGTGCAATTCGTAGCATATAAACAAACAGCTGCATTTTCGAGAGCCGGCAAGCGACTGAAGATACACTGCCAAATGCTCCGTTTGTTTTTTTTCTTTCTTTCGTTAAGTAATAGGCCAATAAAGTGTAACGTCCGACTAAACCAAACGGCAATGCTGGGAGATAAACGAAGACCAATGCGAGGCGCAAAGTGCGCGCGAGTACACACATATCTGCCTAAGAATAAATGGAAAGAAATTACGTTTCGCGAGATGAAACGTCGCGAGGACGTGGGAAAAATACTCGGCGCGTGGGTGTCCATGTCCAGGTAGAAGAGGAAAAGGAAAAGATGCAAAAACAGGAAGAATCACATCCGGTTGCCGCGAGGACCCCCGGGGGATCGGGATCAAAGCGATGTTGCCGGAAGGCCCACGTGTATGACGCAGCGGGCGTAAATAGAACTCTATAAAGGATCATGCGCGGCCGCTGCTCTCTTCTCCCCGATATTTTCCTAGCGCGTTACACACGGCTACTTCTACGTTCTACCGGGGGCCACGCTCGCGCTCGCGACACTTGTTGACTCTGCTGGGTCGGGTCGCTGTAAGTGCTTGCACAGCCTAGCGCTACAGCACGAGGGCTGCGAACAGTGCAGGGGGAAGTACATTGTGAGTAATTAACTCACGATTACATGCGCAATATAATGCGGTGTGGTACTGAATGTTAATATTGTTCACGCCGTTTCCCATCCCCGTGACTCACCGGAGAGAAAGTCTGATGTCGCAAAGCTTTTTTCTATAAGTAATAATTGCGCCGAGATATTCTCAGTGCGATTTGCGTGGATTTTTTGATCTTCTTCTCTGGAAGAAATTAATGCCAAGCGGATATAAGTAATATCTGACGTGTACAGTTTTTCTGCAAATAATAATTGTACAGAGATATTTTCAGTGCATTTTGCTATAATTTTTGCTGATATCAGACGTACACAGTGATCGTGAAATGTTACCTTAAAGCCCTTAAATCCTCGCACCCCGGTGCGGTATGCAAATCTTCTCCTTCGAGTTTTCAAAATTTTAAGCATGCGAGTCTCGTAAGCTACTTTTGCCTCGTTTAAAGTTACACGTGATTCGTGTAACGTTCCGCTCTTTAGCGCAAGTCGCGTTAAACTCTTGATTTCTTTGCGAATAAAGCGATACAAGCGATATTACCGCTCTTCTCGCAGACAATCAGGATACGAGTATCAATTGCACGCTGAGAGGAAATTCCCGCGGGAGTTTCCGCAAGCCGCCGAGACATTTATTATTCGTAGAAATTATCTCCGACTTAACCGCCATTAAACCATCGCAATTTTCCTGTGTCTCGGAGATACTTCTGTGTCGCTATGAAAATACCTCTCATCAAAGGATCGTAGGAGGCGCGTCGAGCAGGAGCGAAAGAGGGAGAGAGCGCGCCGGTCTCGATATCTCGTGATCTTAATTGCCCGGCACGGCGGAGAGATTAGCGCGCGGAATAAAATTAGTATCTCCGTTAATGCTAATTGAGGAACCCAACTCTCTTACTTAAGATCCCCGCCGCCTGAAAGTTTAGATCGCGGCTGAGTTGCTCGCTCATGAAACGATGAGTTCGCTCGAAGGGGCTCTCGGCGGGGACGTCTCGCGCGCCGACGCTTTATTATTTGCGGTAAATGTTTTACGACGGCCGACAGGAAGTAATGTTTGCATTATGTCGGCCGTAAGGGCTCCTCCTCTAGACGGTCCCCTGTAATTTTTCCGCCAAACGTGTCGCGTGAGCCGACGTTTCGCTCTCGATAAAAAATGGAGCAGGTCGTTACGCGCGTTATACGTGGGGCGACTAAGGGAGGCTCCGAGAATTTAGGCTTATATTTAGACGCACAGGTGCTCGCCGAGGCGAGGAATAATCCAATCGCGAGACGAGAGACTAATTTTCACGGACGGTAGCGATTTTTGAAATATGACGTTGGACGGAGAACACATCGTCCTGCTGCTTCCTCATGCTCTGCATCCCCGTCGGAACTCCGCGTGTGCACGCATATTTAACGAGGAGTTCAGCGCGACGAGGATGTTGTCGCGACGACAACACAGTCCTGTAAATAACGCTAGTCGTCAATAATGTTGCAATAGGAACCGCCGCGGTATACTCTTCGCGTCATCTCGAGTATCCTTCATCGACACGTCGCTGGGCGTCGGTGACGAGCTTACCTGCTTTAATCGTCAACACAACGCTCGTATTTCTAAGAGACCTTTCAATAATCACTTCAAGCGCTGCACCTTTGTCGTCAGATTGCCGAAAGCGTTCGCGTGAGGGGAGCTGCTGTTGAATCGAGCCGAAACCGCTGAGAGTGCAGTGAAATTTTGCGACACCACGTCGCGCCTTCTAATCGAGTGGTACTTCTAATGAGTTTTCAATAACATTAGCAAACGAAGTTGTTTCGTTGCGCCCTTACAGTACCGCACAGTGTAACTCTGTTACACCAATATGTGAAACTTTCGTGTTGATTTCTTCTTTCAAAATAAGATTTAATGATGATCAGAGCAACTAAGCTATAATTCTACTAATTATTTTCTTGATAATATATAATATCTTTGCAACTACCGCATATATAATCGTGCACTTCGTTCGCTTGATCATCGGTGAGACTAGATTGCAAAATGGAGTTATGTTATATGAACGTATGATACTCGTACGTTCTCCGTTTCTCCGTTTCTCTTCCGAGAGGTTCACATCGTTTGCATAAAGCTCGCGACACTTTTCTTGGCACTTTCTCGGAGCTTTCCGAACTCTTCTGCTTGCAGATTATTTTCGTGTATTTCGTATTAAGAAACATGACATCTGCCGAATCTCTCAATGTGCACACTCGTACCTATCGATTCACGCCAACTTTGTGCGCTCAAAAATTCGTCGAAGAGGAAGAGAAAGGGCGTCGCAAACTATTGTACCACTCACGTGAGACATTCATCCCGATCCCACAGTGGGCACATGAGCATGTAAGAGACTCTCCTCGACGACTCACATCCGCTGAAAAGACCGTTTCTCCTCTCTAGGAAGGTGGTGGAGTGTCAGAGTCCGTTCGTCGTTTTCAAGGAGCGTTACGGACAGTGCGGATTTCCGTATCGGGGACGCTTTTTGTCTGGGTAACCCCGTGACGGTACGAGAACGTGTTCCTCCTCTGCCACAAAGCACCGCGGGGAGCCGTCCGGTATATAGACGATAAACGCGCCGTGAAAACGCGTCGGGGGGTTGACTTAGAAATCCTTTCAGAAAGTTTTTTACGACACCGTAGCTGACCGCGCCGCCGAAGTTAATCCGTCGTCCTGACGGCGTCGCCGACGACTATATTTCGGTCGTTGGCGTCGTCGTCGTCGTCGTCGTCATTGTCGGCGACGCTCGCTCGCTCTTCCGCCCGCCGAGCACTTCCGGGCGTTTTTCAGTTTTACGAACGGCAACCCTCTCGGCTATTTGTCCCGTTTTACTTCCCGTTTGTAATTTCATCCGCCATCCGTCCTTGTGACTCTCGTCGCTTTATTCACTCTGTTTCAAGGCTATATACGGCGCTGCCGACAGGAAAAGCGCGACGTTGCGGCTCGATACCGGTCGGAAATTACGACGTCGCAAAAGAACGGGAAGAAAGAGAGACGAAACGATCGGTCGGTTGAGAGTTTTGACAAACACGTACGACTCCCGAGATGCAAAGTTTCGCGCTGTTCCTCGCGCTGCATGGCAGCGTTGGGACTTAACTGATGAAAATTTTGACTGAAACAATTCGAAAAATAATATTGAAGAAGTCGATCGCCATATACGTAGCTCGCGCGCGTTGATGAATCTAATTATCAATTAATGTATAATCAATCAAGTAAAAGTAATCGATCGAAACGGTCAGTATTTAATCACTATTTCCTCGATGTCAATCAATATTTTCCAGTCGATTACTTCTCAATGCTGTCGTATGGTCGGCGGCTCCAATTACGTCAGCGTAAAGGACTCGTAAAAAAAAAAAAAGTTCAACATGTCGCTCGAACATTCAGTGTTGACGATAAGATCGATCGCGAGGAGGACAAAGATTCGAACACCCTGCCGAGTTTAACGAAGACACGGGCTTTCTCATGACAATGTCCAACTTTCGCAGAGGCGGGAGAAAGTCCTTCGACTCCTTTTTCAGACCCTCGATAAGTCGATTCCTTAACGGGATAACCCGGCAAACTTTTGATACGTATGGGAACACATTTCGTTCATATCTGTCTCCATCTCCTTTGGGCTTTTGGCGATTTACGAGCATGTCTGTAATTACAGCCGCAGTATGGCGCGCCCGATATGCCCCGCGGCTGCCTCTCCGCCTCGTCGTAAATCCTTATCCAGTCGCACTTGCAACTTTTACTGCAAACGCCGCAGACGAGCCCGAGTTGCCTAACGATTCGGCTTTGTAAGTGTGTCTCTTAAGAGCTCCCCCTCCTCTCCAAAAAAGGATTTGCGAAAGCCCGCCGCGAGAGAAATAGCGTGTCTGAATTAACTGGTGTTTCTTAATGAAAATGTACGTACACCGTCGGTTCTAAGCTCTCTCTCTCTCTCTCTCTCTCTCTCTCTCTCTCTCTCTCTCTCTCTCTCTCTCTCTCTCCCTCTCTCTCTCTCTTTCTTTCTTCTATGCCATTCGCTATTATCCGATTAGAAGGGAACTTGTCCAATAGCGAGCAACCACTCTGGTTCTTTTCCGTTCCTTTTCTTCCTTCAGCAGAGAGATAAGGAAGAAATAGCCGCATAAGGCGAAATCGCGTGCGCGCGATTTTAATTATAGCTCAACCGAAACTTTTTATTCTTAATTTCGCTAACAACATCCCGATACGTAGTTTTCAGATATACTTTCTCACTTCAGAGTTCAATTGGTTAATCGTTTCCGGCGCGAAGTTATTCCGACGGGAATAACCGGGTTGTCCAATAAGACACATCGGAATCAAGGTGGAATTGCGGAGAGAAATTATTCGTTCGTTTAACCCAGCGAGAGATACTGTTCTACCGATCAGAAGAAGCGGATGCATCGATGTACGTAGCGCGCCCATTTCCGCAGGTCTCGCGTCAATTATTACGAGAAACCGAATGGAGGGCCGCGAATTGGCGGCGATATATCGCGTTTGAATTCGCAACACGTCGTGGCCCTAATTGCAAATTAGGAGAGCGCCGATATTGCCTTGGCGGCTCGCCAGCTTCGAGCTATTAAAGCGGCGTTTGAGAAAACGAGGCTCATACGGGTCGCGTCAGAAGTCGCGCGTCCGGCACGGCGTTACGCGATGCGATGACGGAAACGCTCGATCCGAATCAATGGAGATTCGTCCTGTCTCGTCGGGATCCTTTAAAGCACATTGAACATGAAACAAGGGGGAAATACGACGTAATACGTATCGACTCGCGTTGCCGATTTGGACAACGCAGTTCAAAAAGTAATATCTGTCGGTCGTCAGCCGAACTCGAAGCGGAAACACGAATGACAGGGAAAAGCGGTCACTCGATGTTTATATGACGAGATATCTCGCGCTCAAGTTCACGCGATAAGAATGGACGCGCAGACCTTTGTGGCGTTCACGTCCGTTGGATTCGGAGTATATTATATTACGTTTACTGGGTTTAGATTGTATCATCGGCGAGTATTTTCTCCGCGATGGAAAGGAGGGAAAGATTTGACGAGAAAAGCGGTGCTCGAAGTTATTGGGTTGCCCGATAAGTTCTTTTTGTGAATTATTCTCAAAGCAGATATTTTTATAGTTGGATGGTAACTTTGTTCGATAATGTATTTTGACTGTTTTTCCGATGACAAGAGAACGCGAGAAAATAAACAAACTTGCGAAGTTCGAATAGAGAAATCCGTGCACAAATTTAATCCTGAAGAGCTAATATTTTTTACTCGCGTACTCCAACGCGACAATGGTAATTTTGATGACACTTTTCGATATCCACTCAGCGGACATTATCGATGTCAACGTAGAAAGACGTAATGGATAATTTACGAGCGAGGCCGGCTTGACATATTATTACAATTTGGTTACGTTAATGTTTAATTAATTGAATGTCATTTAGCCCATTGTCGAAATGATTTCGACTGTGTAATTCGCCGCTAATGCTTCACCTTCTCGGTTTGTATAGGCAATAAAAAGCATTTTAGGTTCTCTGTTGTTATCACGTTAATAGGGCTTGTATCGATAAACGCTTCGAAAATTGTTCGTTTCCAGCAGTTGAAGGATCTGCTGGCTCGCACAGATTTTTATCTGGATGCGTTTTGAAAGATTTTGTCTCTTTCTTTTCAAGTACGTACAGGGAACTTTAAAAATTCACGTTAAACAGGAACATGCGTATTACCGGATACAAATGTTCTACGTATACCCTGAGAGAAAAAAATGGTTACCTTCATTAAAATTATAATAATTTTCGGTACTAAACATTTTATTTTTTTGTTGCTCTAATAGCGGTTGTAGTAATAATAGCGAGTAATAGCAGTGGCGCAATGTGCGTATAAAATTATTTTTATTTATTATTATATATACTATAATATATATTATAGTAACATCTTAAAATACAAATATTAATAATATTAACATTATAATAGTACTCTCGCTGCAAGATCTTTATAGGTTTAAATTTCTCCTTGAAACACATTTTTACAACACATTTTATTTATTTATTTATATATCTTTTGTATACTGGAATTCATTTTAATTTTTATCTGTCCATCCGCATTATTGTTTATATACACTAAAAAGTTTTTCTATTAATAAAGTAGATTATCATTATTATAAAACTGGTTTTCTTGACTTAACTACTCCGCTTATGCATCTATAGTTACGGATATAGAATGTATTTTTCTTTCAATGTATCCGATGTAACGGAAACACTGGAACGTCAAACGGCTTCAATAATTCATGCGAAAAATTCTTCAATCGCAGCCGAAAAGCGCACACGTCCACGCGCACCTGTACGCTCTTGAACGGATCGATAGTCGCGCGTTCGAGCACAATTAGATAAAGCCCGATCTCTCGTAGAAACGTTTACAAGCTTGTTTACGATCGAGCGGCGGATAGAAAAGCGGTAAGAGCCGGCTCACACCTTCTCGTGCGAAAAACATTTGCGCTCCTACATCGGAGCTCTTGTAAATTTGCAATCTACGTCTTATCCCTCGAAATACCATCGCTTTATTAAAGGGTTCTCCCAGCAGCAATACTAAGCGATGCTATCGACTAAGTACAACGTAATGAAATTGTGTTTCGATAGGGAATTCCGGCTTAATCGATTTTCCTCTCCTTTTTTCCCTTTCCCAAATATTCTTTTACGCCGCGTAAAAATTATGCGAGTGGTATGTTAAATAAAGTGCATGTATCCTGCGGACGAGTATCTTTGAGAATTTTTTACCACGCGTTACCTGTAATGATCCGCGGAAATCTCTGTACGCTCGCTTGCAACCCTTCTCTCTCTCCTCCTCTCTCTCTCTCTCTCCTCCTCTCTCTCTCTCTCTCTTTCTTGGCTCGTTATTTCCTATTATTTTGTTCTCGACGAAAAGGGCGGAAATTTATGTTTATTAGTCCTAAGAAACTTTCACGGTGAAATATAATTAAAAGGTAAAAAAGTTTCAACCGACGAACCTTAACGTATATTGAGTTCTTTATTGCAATGTATTCGTCAATATCGCGTTTCACGCGACGAGTTTTACAAAATGACTGAGTCCAGCGGAGTGCCTATCTATATTCCAGCGGGGAGTTCCAAACTTATACTCTCCCTTTCACTGCCTCTTTCCTCCTCCTCTGTCTCTCTTTTTATCCCCTCGGAGAACTTTTATTTAGATGGCACATCAGTTTGGACTGTACGTAAAGGAAGAAAAAAGGAAACAAAAAGAAAAAAAAAAAGTCGATAGGACCGCCGCTTTATTTTCCGTAACGTCCCTCGAGGAAAGGTCTTGGTCCTCCTCCTTTGAGAAGAACAAGCCAGACTAACGTGGCCTGAGAGCGACTTCTCTGCAATAACAAGCAGATTTATTTATCCCCGAGCGCACATTCTGTTTGTAAGCCGTCGCGGCTGTACGGAGGAAAATATTCTGATTAGTGCAGCCTCATCTGTTCCGCCGGCGCTCGCTCGGACTTATCCAATGTCCGTTTCCTGTCGTGCGCGTTTGTCCGGATTTTTCCGGACGGTGAACGAATTCACCGAATATAAATCAGATTTTCCGTCGCAGCTCTTGCGACGGAAAATCTATACGCGCGCCGTCGACGATACTCGACGAGCACTGCGAAAACGGAAACGCCTCGTTCGAACTTCTCAGGAAACATTTATTAAATATTCAGCGAAGATATATCCGGCTCGGCTAGAGAATATCGAGAGTCTGCCGACTCAGCGACGATGAGGAATGCTGCAGTTCAAACATACTTATGCGACTTAGGATTTTATATCATTCGAATCCTTTGGGCAGAATTTCTTTTTTCTTTTCTCTTTCTCCTCTTGCTTCCCTTGGTGCTTTATTTCGTTTATTATCCATTGTACTAAAAGAGCATCTTTCCACTTAGCTAAATAAATAAACAAATAAATTTGTACAGGAATCAGCATTTCGCTAAAACATCCACGATTTTTATATTGTTCCTTTTTTCTTTCTTTTTCTTTTCCTTGTACTTTCATTTGTTTATATATATAAGTATCTTTCCGTACAAATAAAGGAATAAATTTTACAGGAATCAACGTTTTCCCATTTCGCGTTCAATTTACCAAATTGCGTGACCACAATTGCGAGATCATGCGGTTTGTCGCAGCATTGCGTGGGCGCGCTCATTGTGTAACCAATCGGTATCGATTGTCGCGATAGCGGTAGCGGTTGTCGCAGGATCGCGGCATAAATTTGGAGCATCCACTGCGCAGGATTTCTAACCGATACTTTTCTCATTAGGATTCCGATCCTTCTGTCGCGCCGGAGACTTCTCTTGTTGCGTCGTCGAGTGCTCGCGCATCCTGACTCCCGGCGTCGGATGCACGTCGTGCCCAAGCGTCGTGCAATAAACGTCGGGTGTAAAGCTCGACTGGATAAGGATTCACCGATCTCGGAGAAACTGAAATTAATGGCGACGGGAATTTAAAGTGCTTCGGCCGCGCGGCGAGCCGCGCGGATTGGATTTTCGGTCGAAGTGTCAAACGCGGAAAACGGGAGGTTGCGATCTCAACCATTGGCGAGTCTTCGAGACATTTCCACGAGATATTCTAACGCATGGCTGCTCGTCGCGAGTACCTTCTGCGTTTCGAGAATAAGGAGGAGGACGGAGAAAGTGTTTCTCTCCTGAGCAAGCACGAAACGTAATAACGTTGTATCGCTGAAGTGAGACTGATGTCGTCTTCCATTACGAAGTAATGCACTTTCCATTGTTTATTTCTCTCTACTCGTGCTCCATCGTCAGCGTCGTCAGCGCTGATTAAGTTACACCTGCTGTGTCTAACTTCGTCACCCGTCTCACTGGCGGCTTGTTGTTTCGCTGTGGGACGCGTCGTCATTTTATTCAGCACGACGGGTGATCTTCGTTAACGCTCAGCTGGGAGGTAAATAGTGACTGTTGAATTCGTTCATATCGTTGCTGCTTAATCAATAACGATCTCGTCGACTATTATTAGTGTGATTTTTGCGTACCGGTGGCGCTCGGAGCTCGAGAATACTCCATTCGTTTTCGATCAATTCGCTATTTCTCGCTGATTCGCTATCATATTTCACGAGTTATCAAGAGGCTATATTGATTAATTAATTATCCTCTGTCATATTGATTAAGTGAAAGAAGAAGAAAACTATATATAATCCGTCCTAGTAAAAGAAAAAAATAATTTTCCCCCTGTGCGCTTCTTGTAGGACCTGAGAAAGAAGAAAAATTATGAAATCTGACTTTGCGAATAGTTCACTTAACGAACTGGAAAACGACTTGCGAATCAAGTTGAGGTCAATGTATTATGAAAGGGTTGGTTATTGAACAGATATTTCACAATAACTGTATTCACACATTTATGTTAAACGTATTCGAGATTTTCTTGGATCTTTCACTCGCGGATCGTAATTTTAGCGGCTTTTTCAGCGGCTCACCAGTTTGATAATAGTTTGATAAAATTTGCAATTGAGAGGCACTTGGCGGGATTGCGTTGTGAAATCACATTATCGATTTCCGTGCTGGGCCTCGTTGTAGCGTATATTATCGGTGATTTCTTCCCAATGAGAGGACCGATCAGGGTGAAGCCACTGACACACATCGATAGGAGGACAGATATCGCCGTTCGTCGGACGAGCGCACTCTGGAATTCGGCGAATGACGGGCGGCTTTTGTTGATCTAAAGTCAGTTTCGTGGGATCCCGGGCCCCGAGAACGCTTGTACAAAGGATGTCATGCTGAAAGGGTAGCGGCCTTTGATTACGCGCTCCCAGCGAGCCCCGTCCGGCGAATTGAGGTCACCGAATGGCCGAGCTTGCTTCGATATGTCCCTTCTCCTTTGATGGAAGGGATGGTTCTGCGATTCGGGGCAAACATCTGGACAGGTTGTTCCCACATTCGCGCGAGTTGCTTGGAAAAAATCGCCGAAATTTTTTACCGTGCGCACGCGCACACACGCACATCAAGGCAAACGTTTATTTTCATACGACTCGCCCGCCGGAAAATATTTATTCAGTCAGATAAATACGATCTCTCTCCCTCTGCCTACATCTGTTTATTTATTTATTTCTCTCTTTTTACTCTCTGCCACGCATCGAGAGAACTTCGCCTTTGTAACTTGGAACATGCGCCGAACGTTTACGGTACAAGTGGGAAGAATAATTGACGTGAATTTAAAATAAAAAGTGGAAAAACAGGAAAGAAATGAGAGATCATTCGGACCAATTAGACTCGAAGGAACGAGCGTCTGGCGACGGCGAAACGCGGTTCTGACGGCGAAAGGGGACTATTTGGAAACTAAATGAAATCGGGAAACTGTCCCCGGGAAAGAGGAGCGATTCCTTTACTCCCTCCCTCTTCCTTGCTCGGAACGCCTGTCACCGGGGCTTTATGAAGCGCAATCGTATGAGTATTTTAATTTCCGCGGGATAGTTGGTAGCGCATCGCTGTGGCATAACAGCATCGATCGTCGATGTTATTTTATTCGTATTATTTATATATTCGCGATTTCGTGCCCAAGTATATCGCGATATAATTGGCGGCGATCGTGCCAAATCCCTTTCATGTATCGTATCTAGGCTGCGTTTGAAAACATCACTCGGATACTCTCTCTCTCTCTCTCTCTCTCTCTCTCTCTCTCTCTCTCTCTCTCTCTCTCTCTCTCTCTCTTTCTTTATCTCATTTTTATGTCTCTCTCACACCAACGCGGCAGATGCACCCGAGTGACGGTTTCCGAACACAGCTCTAGTCAGTTTTGATCAAAACAAACGCGTGTTAAATTGAAAAATACGCCTATGTGTCCACACACACACGCTCGTATATTTTTCGAGAATCTATTCGGACGATCGGAACGATGCTTTACATACATCGTTGAGTTAAAAAAAAATATATCTATTCTTTTTACACGTTTCGTTGGGCTTTTGGAAAAGTTACCTCGTGAAAACAACTTATTATCATTACTGTAGTTACAAAATCCCAACAGTCCGAGTCGTTACAATTTCCGTCATTTTGTCGCTAAATTTTGAAGAATTTCTTCGTGTTCTGCTGATCGAAACGACTCTCATCGTTGGATTAGAACAAAGTATTTATTCTTCGTACCTTCCTTGTCAGATTCGAGAAAGTTACTCTTTGCAAATTACTCTTTGAAAGCAACCCGTCACCATTATCGTTACCGTTACCACACTTTCAGAAGTAGCGAGTCGTTGCAATTTCCATTACCTTTCTCGCTATATTTTAAATTCTTTCATGTTTCCAGCAGAGCGCTGTTTCACGCGCGACGTAACAAACGTTCCAAATAACCGTTACATTCGCTGGCGTTATCAAAAAGTGTAACCCCGTTATCATTGTCGCTAACAAAAGATAATGTTACAACGTCCTCACTAGGTCGTTACTGAAGGAAAACAACTTGTTACACGGTGACAGGTAAACGCATTGTTTTCCAAGCCCGCGTAAGGCACATTCACTCCGCACAAAAGCTTCCATGCATTCGTCGCGAGTCTCGGCGCCGAATGTCAATTAAATTTAACGACTGGCAACCGTTATCGGCCAAATCGCGCGGCTGTTTTACGAATGAACGATTTCCGGGGCATTTTGCATTGTTCTCGACGACTCGTCTCGGCAACACGAACGAGGTCGGACGTAAGCTCTTGGCCGCGCGGCGTGCGCGGGCGGATCAGCGGGCTTTCGCGTTAGATGTCACACGATTGCGATTTTTCATACTCGCCGCGAATAAATCGCCTCAGTTATTCTCGCGGGGTGCGCGTCGCCGTGGCACGCGAGGCAGAGAAGACACGGGAAAGCGTACGCGACGCGCAGTGGCGCAGTTTGGAAACTCGCGCTGAAGAACGCGAGTAAATACGTCAACTTTACGCGATTGCGTTGCGCGAGAGGTCGGCAAAGCCGCTCCCCGGCTCCGTAATAAAGTTCAAAGAAACAGAAGCGGGGACGACGTCGGTACGTTTATTATTCTCGCCAGTCACATAAAAATGGCGAGGTTCTCCCGCGTAATCGTCCTGGATCATTCATCCGCGCGACGTATCCGTCGCGTTTGCTGATTTTCATGAATATTGCATCTTACGTGAAAGCAGTTCACTTTTATTACCACTCGACGTTACGAGGTGCGACGCGCGAATACGTTAGACTACTTCGTGTAATAAATATTTCAAGCGAAATCGTTTTCTGAAATAAATATATCTAGCCTCTCGTAACTCCGGGCATTAAGTATGCAGATGTATGTGTGTGTGTGTGCGCTTTTCTATATAAAGATATAAAATGCACATAAAATATTTTTAGATTTTAGAGACAGATAACGCTTGGTTGTTTGTTTTAGAAAATAGGTCGGCCAGATAAAACCTTTCATATAGCGTCCACTTCACCATTTTTCATGCGCCTCTTTAAACAAAACAGCACATTTTGAAACGGTATACAAAAACGATATTATCGTTTATTGTTCCCGCATGTAAATGATACCAGGTCCGCCGAGCGACTATCGGTTTACAGAGAGCACGTTGCAATAAAAATCACGCTATTGCACCGTTGGTGATATTGCATTTGCGTTGCAATCCCTCCTCCCTCCCCCCCCCTCTCTCTCTCTCTCTCTCTCTCTCTCTCTCCTTTTTTCTCTCTCTCACGGAGTTCCACAAGTTTACCGCGTATGGAAATGTCACGCGAGAGGAAACACCTAAGTCGGCGAAAGTGCTCGCCTCCGGCCAGATGGAAGAGTGAAAAAGGCAAAGAGAAAGAGAAAGGGAAAAGGCAAACGGGGGCAAACTTTAAAGAGGGAGATTAACAATTCGCGCTAAATGGCCAACCGCGCGCTTATGCATATGCAACGAACCGATTCGAGACCGGGGGAGTCGCGATGCATCGCGGCGGCCTTATTAAAAAAGTGCATTCGCATTTCGCGACGTACACGCGAAGTTCCTCGCGGAGGCAAGAAAACGTCCGGCGTATCGAAATGCGTTTTCGTCACGACACATCCCGCGCAACCAACCACCAGAGCGACCTTCGAGCGACGCACACAAGAACGTAGTTTACCGGAAAGCTTAGCGCATAGCGCCGTCATAACCGGATTAAAGCGCTGAATGGCCGGCTCGGGCGCTGTCTTAGCGGAGATCCGATGGTGAATGCTATTCGAGAACGCACCGAGGGCATCCGGGAGTACCCAGCCGCGATGATTCCAAAGGCGAAATTATTCGCTCCAGCTGGCGCGACGAAACGCCGCCGTGCACCGTCGACGAGCTCCTCGCGAGTCCTCGAGACGCTCGCCGCGACGAGACGCTTCGTCTGTAAAACTGCCCCGCGAATCTTAATAATTCGCCCCGACGCAACGCGCCGTATCGCGCGAATCGTCGCATTTGTCTTGGCACAGTGCGCCTCGTGAATTCTCGGGAACTTTGTTAAAATGACAGATCATATCGCCAGTGCGCTCTGTTATCGTAAATTAAACATCACCGCGTTTTCTAGCTTGACTTGAGCTACTTTGCAAATAATCGGATTAGACGTTAGACGCACCGTTGGGTCGCTTCGTCTCTCTCTCTCTCTCTCTCTCTCTCTCTCTCTCTCTCTCTCTCTCTCTCTCTCTCTGCGTGAAGTTTTATAAATAATATATTTTATAATATATTTTACGGTGCATTTTATAATAACATGCTGAATATCGCGGTGATCGCTAATGACCGGCATGATGATACTACCGTGTATAATAATAATACTAATAATAATAATAATTATTATTATTGTTATTATTATATAATTAAAATGTATAATTATTTCAATGTATTAATAATTATTATTATAATTACACGTGTAATTATACGTAATTTATGGATTATATTTTAAGTATAATTAAATGCATCTGAAAAATTGTGTTTGCACGGCCAGTAAAAGGCCACCGAAGCGAGACGAATGGCATCTCGAATGGCATTTGTTCGCCGTATTTATGATGATTCGACTATCAGTTAGGCTCTTGCACAATCAACGGTAATTTGCGCGACAATCAATGTGTCAACGCTACAACTACCGACGATTAATGACCTGTCGCTGTCAGAGTAGTCAAAATGACATGGTTCTGAAAAGCGATAAAAAGAATGCGAGGGAGAAAATGATGATTATTTATTACTCCTAGTCTCATTCAACATTAATTAAAAATATAAGATGCACCGACATGAATTTTCGTAATTTTTCGGAGAAATTATACACCGCTTACCGATCGTTTCGGTTTAATTCGACTGTGGGGCTCGTTATCGCTGTCACTTTATTATTAATCACGACTGCCTCCCACGATTTTCTTCCTTTCCTTCGCTTTCTTTTGAAGGAAGAATTAAATCTCTCCTCCGCAAACTTCGCTTTACAATAGACCGTAAATGATGGCGCCTCGTATTTTCCGCGGCGGTATATCTGGGACGCGGAGAATCGGCGGAAAACCGGAAGCGTGACTGCTCTGCACGGCGTAACGGTACCCGCGCTCGTTACCTAGCTACTTACCCAGAAGTGGCTTGTACGTCGAACTCCTGCCAAGATGGTCTGCGACGGCAGAACGACGGAAGAGGCGGTCGATCGTCGGATCCGCCGCTACGGCGAAAGGAGCCGACTCTTCTCGGCGACGTGGCGCCGCTTCCTGCCGCAGGATGCACCGTTAGTCCCGGAGTGGAAGTGCACTCGAGGGTGCGTCTACGTGTCGAGAGCGAGCGCGTGTGCGACGACGTGACGGTTCCTGGCGGCGGTACGACCTGCAAAGAAGCGGAACGCTTGAGAGACGTCTCGTCGCAACAAGACGACGACGATCACGACGACCACGACGATGGCGATGACCGCCAAGTGGCTGGAAAAAAATAACGGACCAGAGTCCGAAGGACTCCGTCGGGATTCCGACGAATTGATCAATGTTGTGAATTAGTTTTTTTCATAATTTCGACGACGCGCTTGGCCCTGGTAATAACTCGACGTATATCTCGCAAATAATAATAACCACGATAACAACAACAATAATAAATGTGACGTATGTATGCGAAAAAGTTAATTTGTGAATTCTACAATATGCAAATGAGCTGCAGTCAGTGGCAGGGAGATTGCGATATTTTTTCGTTGATGAGCTTCGCGACGCATTTGTATTCGCGGGAGGAATTTTGTTGCCTCGTAATTTCCGGAAGATTGATTATTTTCAACATCGGACAGCGGATGCGTTGCGGAGCTCATCGGGGAGAAGGATTGCGATCGCTTTGTTACTGACAATACTCCAGCTTTGATAAATTAACGGGCCAAGGGAAACGAGAGAAACGATTGTCTGCATCGCAGAGCACGAAAAGATAATCAGTTGTTGGGATCGAGAGAATGAGAATTTTTCTTTCCGACACGGTATACCGCGACCGTCCATTCGTTTCCGTGTGAAATTTAATACACGTTTTCATCCGCGAGTCGATACCGATAAATGCATTGTTTCGTGACAAAAAAGAAATGAAGAGAGGAAAAAATAACAAAAGCGCCCCTGCTCGTCGGCAATATCGACAGGCCATTTCTATGCATTGACGCGAGAATTAATAAATGTACATTTCAGACCAAAATGAGAGGCCCCCCTCGCCCCGTTGAAAATTGTAGCGACGGGTCATTACACGCGTATCCGCGGAGTGATGCATCGCCGATCACATCTGCCTTGATTTGTTTGCATAATAATGCGTGTCGCGCGTAAATTACAGCAGAGTGCCCGTCGCTGCATCGTGATGTATGAATTTCGATTAGAAAATTGCCAAGTCATAATTGATAATTTACTTCGTTAAAACTTCCCCACTATCCAACGCGGGGGGCACAAGGAGGGGGGGGGACCTCAGGTTAGCTCTCACTGCGCGAACGACGGCCCGTCGAGTAAAAATTGATAAGCGTCGCGACGCGGAGATGTCGCGCGAGACGATGAATGTTTCACGTCCGTGCGAATTAGCGCCAACATAACGGACGGTTAATTACGATCGACTCTGACGCGCAACTGCAATCAATAGATCAACTTTCTCGTAACTCGCGAACAAAAGCGACCGTGTCCATCTCAGCGCGGTGGCGTCGTGATACGTCCCCTTTAAAAAGACTCGACTTTCACACTTTCTTTAATCAAGAAAAAATACGGCCGTCCTTTGGTCGATTTCGTGCCGCTCGCGAGAAGTTAATCTTAGTCTCCGCGCAATTAGACCTTTGGCTGCGACCGCGGCGTTGTAATTTATCGCGCTGCCATTTTAGCGGGGAAAATTTGCGTATCCGTGCGCGTGCGCGAGCGCGGCTGAAAGACAAATGTCATCCCGAGCGTTCGAAACCGCTCGCTCCGATTATCGAACTGGCGCGACCGATGTGTGTGATCTAATTAAACAATGAGACACATTACGAGTCGTATTAATCGCACGAGCTTCCTGCCTCTCAATAGCGCGCGCCGCAGTTATCTGGAAATTGCCCGTTCGAGCGTGTAGTGGGTCAATATAATGAGAATAATCGCTCGAGCGCGCGAGAGAGAGGTCTCCATTTTCCTGTTGCCTTTTTTACTTTTTCAATAAAAATTCACGTCTATCTGCTGCACAGGCAGCGAATTTTTCGCCGGGAGACATTAATATTCGTACACTGAGAAAGCAAAGTAAAAGTATCAATGAATATTAATTGCATCGGTAAAAATGTATCAATACGAATATTTCAACTTCCGACATCACAAAATATACGTTCACATTCAATACGTACATATATATTCTGTGTGTCGAACTATGTCGAATATTCGATATTCGTTAAAAATATTCGTTAAATATTCGAATTTAAAGGCTAAAGGAATAAGAACGTCCTGAGTAACACGTCCCGGCACTGGTATTTTTATCTTACTTTTACATTTATTTTTTTATTCAGAACATTCGAAAATAATATGACAAATTTATGTATATGTATGCTAAAAATTTGTTATTTACGTATATTTTTTCATGTAATTTTTATTTATGTATGATAAAAATATCTTTACGCCGTCAAGTTATTTAGATAAGCTATTAATTAATTACTGCGGTATATAAATTTGTGCCTCGGTGTGAATAATATTCCACTTAGAGAGGCAGTGCAGTACGTCGTACCATTCGATAAAAATTTCCTCCGCGTACAGTCTCGTTCGTCTCCCGCTTGGTCTCTTTCTTCTGTGTCAATTCTCCATTCAACATTCCCGGACTCGCAATGTCGATTTGACACGTCGAAGCGTCGCGTGCAGTTTCCGCGCGTCACGCGACGAGAATAATAAATCCCATGTCGGAAAATAAATATGAAATTAGCCCACGATAACGCCGTCGTAATCACTCGCTTCACGGTGCCACCGGTTTAATCACATTACCTTGGGAAAGCCATGCGGCGTGGCTTGCTGGGAAACGGCGCCGCCGCCGGTGGTGGTGGTCGAGGTGACGCTTCCGGTGGAGCTGCTCCTCCCGGTCCCGCTGGTAGTCGAGTCCTCGCGACTAAACGAGAACCTCTTCACGCTGTTCGTCACGTACTCCTGCAGGGAGTTGAAGAAGCTCATTTTTACGGGCTGCTGTCCTCGTGGTGTTCCGTGCGAATGCTGACGCCGGCTGTTCAGACGGTCGCCGCTGTCATCGTACTCTTCCTTCTCTTCCTTGTCGTCGTCGTCGTCGTCGTCGTCGTCGTCGTCGTCGTCGTTGTCTTCGCGGGCTTTCTCCGCTCTTGATGGCACGTTCCTAGGGACCGAAATGCCGCGGTACGCTTCGAAATCTACAAGCATCGATCTCGCAGAAGGTCGACACGATGCCGCTCGCCTCTCGCCGCTTCCTGCTCGCGAACGTGGGTCCCCCGAGCTCGGGAATTTTCACCGTATTTCGCGTCGCAGTATCGATCTCCAGCCACGGCTATTTGCGACTTCTTTCCGTCAGATTCTTCCCGCAATTTCGAGGCTCGGCCCGTCGCACGAATCATCGCACCTTGAAGTCCCCGGGATGTTTATGACGCTGCGCTTCGTCGAGGCGAGCTGGAGCGCCGACGGAACGGTGCGAGCATCTGCAGGAAACCGAAGAGTCAACAATTAATATGCGTGCTGAGACGTGCCGCCGCTTCTTCTTGACGGCCGCTGATTTTTCACGACGAGTTGGAGGTTAATCAGTGGCGGTCGACGGAGCGCGAAAATAAACGTCGCGCGAACGGCAAAGGAAAAATTCCGAGGAGTTCATTACTCGGATTCAAAGCCGGACGCAAGGAAGCTATTCCGGCGCTAGCTCGTTTGTTGTAAAATGTTGCGCGAACACGTCGTTAATACGGCGTCGGAACTTTCCGATGCGAAACTTCTTGCAACTTTTCGAGAACCGTTCGAGAATTGCTCTCGAGCTCAAACACGTATCCCGAGTAAAGCCGTGATCGGCTGTCTCTCCTTAAACGTTCTCGAGGAATAATAATAACCATATTATCGATCATATCACTGGAGCCTGATTGGTCCTTGCACCCGGATAATTGCAATGTTACATTTTTAATGACGCGAGCGGCGGTAATAATTGTAAGATAAACGAGATATGATATCGATGTATTTAATGTGTAGAATATGTAGAATGTATGGAACAAGTTTTGTGCGATTATGGGATTTACCTTTCGAACGCACACACATCTGGCGCAGGACACCAAAGACACGCAGGTGCGAGTTTGTACCATCGACACTCGTAATTCAAATTGATCCACTTCAACCTAGTTCTTCTTCTAGTATAAAAAAAGAACTTTTGAAATCTTACGCGATGATATAAAAGTCGATAAAAAATAATGAAAAAGTAAACAGTTGATTTATAATCGTCTTTCAAAAGTACTTAAAAAATCAGTTCTCAGTGAAATATAAACGAAATAAAAAATTTAAATGCAAATTCGCGAGAGGAAAGTGATATTTCGGAGGTCCAATTGCAGTGCATATTTAAGGAAATACTGAATTGTTTATTAATAAATATAAGATTTTCAGGAAGATTTAGATGGATAATTAAAAGGGTGTGAATATTTAAATATTTGTTGTTTTTTATCGGCCTTCGTTCTTATAATATCATCATACAATATTTTATGTTCCTCTTCTATATTAAAACAAAAGCTAAATTAAAACTAATTAATTCGAAGTCGAGTTATAATTGGCAAAGATCGGTGATGCAAACTTGCACCCGTACCTGCCTTTGATATCCTCCGCCAGATGCGTGCGCTCGAAGGGTTGATATGTTTATTATACAAATTATATAGATTGCAATATAAATTAAAAATTATGTATTATTCACTTGTTATACAATAAATATAATTTATTATACAAATATACAACTATATATTGTAAATATAAATACATCCATTTCATATGTTTCTCTTAAAATTGCACAGATTATATTAATAATTATGATAATAAATACATAATAACGTAGATACAGATGCTGAATCACCTGACATCAGATTCCGAAATATCTCCGTTGTTTTTTGCATCAGAGGCAAACGTGCAGGGAATAAATTTTATGGTTGAAAAGGGATGAATATTGTAGTCAGCGATTCCTCCGAATCATACGATTTATTCCTTCCGCATTTTCCTCTAATACAAAGAAACAACAGGGGTGTTTTAAAATTTAACTGTGTGTGACTCACCCTGCATATCAATCCTGTCGTCTCCAAAAACAGTTTAATGTAAAAAAAAAAAAGTGAAAAAAAAAACAAATCGCACTTACGCGGACCGCAATTATTGTACGACTACCGTGATATACAATTATCTTAATTTAAGTTTCCAACATATTGTTGATAATAAGGTACCGTAAGGGAGGACTCGAGTGCCATAGGGACGCGAGTTCTGACATCGGGTTTTGCAGCGCGTGTTCGGAAGTATCCGGCATAATCTGCTGGATAAACGACGCAAAGTGGACTTGGAGGAGCGTAATTACGGACGGAGAGCGGGACGACTTGGGGTGAGCTCGCGAGTGCTTTCGGGTCAGGCATCTGTCCATTACCTCGTGAGCCGCACGTTAACCGAATCCCATTTGAAATGTCGGGTTCCCGCGATCGAGAGCCGAACCGGAGGAAGCCGGCGCAAAGGGTTGGATCGAGGGGTCGGGCAAATTAATCCGCAACCAGCTGCATTTCCGCTGCGGTGCTGCGTGGCGACGCAAAATACGTGCGCGAGAGATAAATCGGTCGGCCGGCACAATTAGGGCCGCGATTGCCCCCGGATAAACAATCGTCTCGCGCGGGTTCTCTCCTTCGTTTGAGAATTTCAACGGTCAAGCTCGACTGCTTCGAATTCTCCGGCTTCGGTGGCTAAGGAGAACAAAATCCGCAGATCGGTGGAATTGACGTACCTAGTGTGACACGCGTTGTTATTGCAAAATACAACGATATATAACAACGACAAGAGCCAAATTGCAGATACATTTGTCGTAAATATTCGACTATGATATTCGACTATGAATGAAAAGAACTTTCGACGAGATGTCGAGGGAAATGCAATTTCGTAGAATTTCCTTACTTTTTCTTTTTAACGCAAAGAAAAAGTATTTCCCGCCGTTATTTCAATCCCGTGAGGTGATCGTCTTTCTCACGCGATATTCTTCGCACGGCTGGTGTCGCCAAACGTACGATCGTTAATTGCGATCGATTCGGCCCGGGTCGCTCGTCCCGCCTCGCCCAGGCTCGCCCGCACATTCGGCGTTCGCTGTGGCGGCATTCGGCCGCATTTAAGCCCCGAAATTGTCCCCGGTAATCCGGGGACGCGGTGTTTACAAAACCGACGGCTGCGAGCGCCGAGCTTAAGAGAAGTAATGAGCCTCGCAGGAAAATAGGATGACACGGCTGGAAGGTAAACGCGCAAGGTAAACGCGACTTGGCGAGGTAATCCGTCAAGTTACACCGAGATCACGGAATCGCGCATCGCGGTGGGTTAACGCCGTGTTGTAAAATCACGTCTGCGCGCCGATCGAACGCGGGCCGCGTGCCCGCTCGAAAATGAAACGTCGCCCCGAGAGGTGTGACACTCGGCGAGCCCATTAAATCTTGACATACTCCAACCTCACCGGCGGCCCTCCCGTTGAAGCCCACCTACGCGCCTCTCACAGTTTTTCCTCGCCGCTGCGTAAAATATTGTACCACGTGAGAAGCGGCGTCAAATTCGACTGACGGCTCGGAGGACCGAAGCGAGCTTGTAATTGTATTCTCATCGGGGACATGCAAAATGCGTCGAGAAAAATCCGACAGTGGACATTTGTTCTCCTTTTTACCAAAGAATATTTAATTATTCTTTTTTGCTCTTTACACTTTATGCGCTTCGTTTGCTCAAAATAATGGAAAAAAAATTGAAAAAAGGATCTTATCAATAATTCGTACGAATGTAATTAATATAACGTATGAGATGTGTGTGTGTGCGCGCGCTATTGATAGAATATTGCATTGAAAAAGAGGGATTAATAATATATATGTGTATAATTTCCAGAGAGGCGCATGGCTATACGGGTGAAATCACGGAAATCTCTCGCGATCTTTTCCTTACGGCGGAACTCGAAATTGCCGTCGCGTGTCCAACGATATTTCGCAAGCATTACGTAGGTGTTCGTGTATTCGTACTAAAAGTAAACACACTGGAACTCGTTAAAAATAGTATGAACCTGTTAAACATAAAATACCTGAAATTATGTTACCGGGGATGTTTTTCTTTCTCTCTTTTTCTTTCCTATTTTTTTACGATCGCAAGTTGACAATGAATTTCTCGTCGCGGCGAATATGCAGAAATCGTTTTCGGTTGAGATTTAACACTCGCAAAAGAGATTAAATACTTGGAATTCTACGAGTTTTTTGCTGCTCAGGGAATATTATATTCGACGATGTCGTATATACGCTCCCGACATTAATAATATTAATCGCCACGGGAATGTATTCTGAGTGCTTCGAAGATGAAGGCTGCGTCTTCGCAATATCATATCTCGAAAGTTCACATCCGCGTGAAGTTTTAATGAAACTGTGTGGTTCCTGGGTAATATACCGTCATGGATAGTAGAAGAAGAAGAAGAAGAAGAGAGTAATAAATTTATGTAAGAGAGAATAACAGTTTCTGTTGGCGTATAACGACTTTCGGAGGAACCTCAGAGAGCGAGTCAACGACTCATCGCGACTTGCGAGATCGCTTAACGATCCACCCCGTTGTTTTGACTATCTTTCTATCTTTGCGACGTCTCGTGGGAATAATTACTGTCGGAGCTTTTATCGGCTGGCCAGGCAAGGCGACGCGATGCAATTCTCCCGGAGCGATGTAAACGCGAGCCGTGAGTTTGCTTCTTCTTTCATGTGTATCTGCAGCTTTACTTAGTTAGATTAATTTAATTAATTAGAATTTAAATCGGAACGTTAACGTTTAGTCTAACGAGACCGTACTTATATATTTAATTCCATTTTGATCATATATATAATATGCAGAGAAAGATGTTTCGTTGCAATTAAAAATTCTTTTAATTTTAATCATAATTTTATGTCAGATGTCAGATTATACGTACGGGTTTATAATAAGGATTTAATATTACGAGCGAACGAGTACGTATGTGTGATTTTTTCGAAAATTATGCAATTATATTATATTTTATTCGTCCGACGGTGATAAAATTAATAAAATTGCAGAGTATGTTCAGTAAAATTGGACATGCTTATTAATTTGTATCTGTATGACGAAATGTTGAGACATCGGAAGAAATAAACTTTGTTGACGAAGGAGAAAACGACTTTCAGTGCCTTGAAAAGCTCTTAATAAAAATGGAATCCCGTCGCTATTCGCGAGTGGCTATTCTTCCCGCTATTTTGATAGGTTCTTTCTCTTCACGGAGTAATAACCAACACTTTATCCTCACTGCGAATCTCGCAGCGATGTGCAAAAAACTCGCGGGCAGAAAAGGGCGTTTAATCTCGCCGAGTCACACGAAATAATCAGTGTTCGACATTGCAGTGATGATTTTCACTTGAAGGCCGATTCGAGATCCTAACTCCGTTGTAAAGTCCTAAGAACGAGATGAAAATTCAGCATTCGTATCGTCACGTACAACGAATTCACTGTACAATGTGTACAATTTCAGCGATTACTCAGACACAGAGAGAAAATAGACAGAAAAGACGAGAAAACGTCCCATTAAACTCTGCCCGACATTGTTTTTCGTTACACGGTTAAAGCGGGAGTCAATTTAATCGCGATTATTGACAGTCAGCCATTAATTAACGAGACATGCGAGGCCATCGCGCTGCCGCAGAACATGTAATTGATAAGCAGAACGGATTAAATTAAGTTAACCGATCTTCTCGTTAAAGCGTACAATTATTGGTTTGCTCTAGATTCGAAGTGTACTTGATTCAAACTTACCATAACTCGTTCGCGCGCGCACATACGAGTCATACGAAGTCATATATTTTATACGTATTGGGTGAGTTATATTTTAAACGCGAGGGTGAGCAAAAGTTTTGATTGGTTTCTCAAATATATAGTGACTGATGCAGTTTTATGAACAGAACCTGCACGGATATATAGGTATGTAATATGTCAAAGCCAATAGAAAATAATGACGATTACACGGTGGAGTGAACAAATCGTTTTAAATAAAATCGCTTAGTCCATTTTCCCGTCGCGAAATCCATCGAAACTTTTCCACTCACCCGATACATTTATCGGTATACTCCGATTCGTTACGTTAAATGTAGTGTAAAATAGAATTGCATGTTTTCAATATCACGCGTTATTTAATTTATTAAACGTAACTCTCTCTCTTCTCTCTTTTTCTTCCTCTCTCCACGGCTGTCTGTACTCATCGCGAGTTGGGAGTTGCAATTAAGTACACTTTCAATTGCGCGACTGGCGTATCGAGTTTGGTTTATTGCTTTTATGAAATTGTGAAATAAAAATGGATAAAAAACAATTAGTTACGCATGCTTACACACACATACACACACACATTCATTCACGACATAAACAATTCCTCTCGTTGCATTTGACGTGCCACGCGACAACGAAAAATTAACGCGAAAAAATCGAAGGTAAATTTGAGAAATGCGCAATGCAAGCTCGCGGTCTCTCGTTATACTCTCATTTCGCAAATCTGCTCATTGCCAATATACTCGCGGGGTGGAGCGGGGAAAAAAAGTACTCTCGATTGCAACTTTGTTTACGGAGAGCGAAGTGAAAAGCATGTTCGCACGTAACGCGCGCGGCACGTTCCCTCGAAAAGGCTGGCAACTCGAAACTGTTTTCGAACCTCTCTGTCTCTTTCACACACACGTGCATATTTTGTCAATCTGCAACTCAGATTTACGCGCCCGACAGACTGAACGTCGGGGAAGCACGAGCCGCTTTAACCTGAGAACGTTTAAACGTCTCGTTAAGGTGTGTCGAAATATTCTGCTTATTATACAAAGTATAACGCGTTATGAAACTTATTTTTAAAAGAATGATTTCTCGAGTCGAACGATTAAATATACGAAAGAGAAAAAGAAATGAGCAACACGGCACCTTCTCACGCAATCAGACGCTGGTATTTACCCCTCCCTGCTGTATTTAAAAATCGAAACCAATGGTCACTTCGAGCAATTCTCTCAACACGCGCGCGTTCTTATATTTATAATATCGTATTATTTTATCTTATTACGTATATAATTTTAACCTTTCCTTATGTAAGAGTAGCGTATAGGATGTATAAACAACATGGGAGCGAGTCCCTATAGACATGACCTTCCTTCTTTTGTTTATTCGCCTTATGCATACACACTAAGAGCCGAATGAATAAACGAGCAGTTCGAGCTAGTAAACACAAAAGAAACAATAGATAGCATAACGATAATATAATTCAGACGCCCGTCGGTGGAGATCGAGCGAGATACGGAGACGCACCGAGTGCTAGAACACCTTGGAGTCAGGCTTTCGCGCAATTACCTCACGCGATAATTGATTAAAAATGGCAGTTGGAGATCTCCAAGGGAAAACGCACGAGGAAATCACCAACGTATCCCAGCCTAAAGTTCACTATCCAGGACCAAGAGGTACAATGGACATCAAGGGAAAGCACACGAGATGTCCCTCTCAGCTGCTCAGATCATTTAGGTCACACCGGACCTCCGGGAAAACGCGGCGAGCCCGGTCTGGCGACCAAGAAAACATCTGAATCGGACCGGTGTCGAAGGGGAAACGCACGACGACACCGGTATTCGGAATTAAGAGAAATCAGCTAATTGTGTGAGGAAACAATGCTCGACCCCGGTCACCCGATGAACATTAGAGAACAATAATTTGATTGACACTCACCAACCTTCTGCACGAGTGGCGATGGCACGTCTATTTCGGGCGTCCAACAGCGACTAACTGCCTACCTCTATCGCGACATCGTTTTTATGATCCGCGTATTTTCCAAACGTAAACACATTGTTTCCCCTACCATTGATCTCACTGTGATCGTTATTGTTTTTCAACGCTACGAATGCCATCCATTTCGGATTTTCATGCGCAATACTCACACCTCGTACGATACTAATGGTTAGGTATTAGAAGCAAGAATAAATTCAATATTTTTATTACAATTGTGTGCTTTTCTTCAAAGGTATACGCAACAATAGATCGACGGCAGAAAAGGAAAAAGAAAAAGGGGCGAACAAGCAAAGGAAAAGAAAAAAAACGATATATGTTTCACACTTATATATTTCTTTTTCTTATTGTATGATTATGTATTTTCTGATATTTAATGTTATATCATGATATAGATATTATTGTAAATACATATTTATCTTACGTACATAATTATCTTTTCCCTCCGTGTGTAGCACGTTCAACGATACAACATCGCCTTAAAGAAAATATCATCAGACTCGGTGATTGTCATCTCGTTACGTCCAAGTTTCTTTACAAAATGAGCACAACACAACGTCTCATCCGTTACACGTCCGTTTACTTTTATTATCTCTATGTCTGACTTTCCGTAACGTGCACGAACAACGAGATTCGCCGCTCGTGATTCAACACGGTCGGAGTTAATCTACTTCGTGATATATAACACACGCGCACACAAACACACACACATACACACACACACACACACACACGTTTCCGACTCGAAGAGAAGCAACTTAATTAACTTGTGTGGGCGCTCGAAAATCCTTGCAGCGAATCCATGTCGCAGCTGCGTGTTGCACTTCAATGGCCGAATGCGTACGCATGTGCGCATGTGTGTAAATACGCACTGTGTAAGAAAAACATCCGATGTTTATTCCGCGAACGTATGAGAGCTCGTGTCCGCTGTGAATAGCGCCGACCGCAATCATAGCTCTCGCTTTTAGTCGCGCTAGTCAGCGTTTTGCCATTTCCATGTATATACGTGTGTGTATGTGTGTGTGTGGCTGCGCCTAAATAATTAATTGATCGACCTCGGCCCTTGCGATTCTCCCTAACATGATTAGCATCGTTCTATTTCTGTCGTCTCACCTCGCCGCTACACGACGCCCTTTCCCTCTTTTCCTTCATTTCCTTTCTTTCTTTCTCTTACATTCTCTTTCGCGCGCACATTACCCGCTCGGCCGTCGCAACCGGCGAGATTGTACGGCGAGCGAGTAGAAATGGAAAGAAATTCTCAGCACAAAATCGTACACGCGATGCTAATAATCGTTAATCGTCGCAACGTCAAGCTGGGGATCGATAAAGCTCCTCGGCGTCTCGCCGGCCACGCGACGGCTCTTAAATCTGAATAAAAAACAGCGACAGGCACAAGTCGTTACAACTTTCGGGTATCTCATCGCTTTCTCTCTTTATCTCCCTCCTGCTACCTCTCTTTCTCTCCTTTTTCTTCTTTCCTTCGCCTACCCTTCACCACGCACGATGAATATAAAATAGCGGAGCGTAAGTGAGAGTTACACGCGACAGTGACAAAAAGCAAATTCCCGTTCGAAACAACACGCGCTGTCGGAGGGTCGGAGGGTCGCTTCCGTTAATTAAAGATATTTTAGGGGGAGGAAGGCGGAAGAGGGTGGATATAGACGAATATCGTGCGATAAATCCAGTTGTTGTAACACGCGCCGAGTATCACGATCGCTTACGGCTCCGCTCAGTGCGTTCATACAAATTTTTATATCGACCTATTTAAAAATCGGGGCTGTGTTATAAATTTGACCGGCATAAAGTATTAATTAATATACAATGCGCACTGATTGTCTCGCTCGGCCAGATTTTTTAATCGACCATGGACTTTGGTCGACTCTGAGTTTACCTCAAGCGAGAAATTATGTTGCTGAGGGAAAGCTTAAATATCGCGTATTTATTTATTATATATTATAATATTTAATAAACTATTTTCCAGAGAGAGAGAGAGAGAGAGAGAGAGAAAGAGAACTTTGTTTTCCCTTCCCTTCGACGAAACTTTAATAATCGCGCGTGAAGAGATTAAATATCGAAGATACCGAAAAGCGATGGAAGGCAGGATCGATTCTCGTGTTCCTCGCAGACATTTAGCGTTATAGATACGCGGCTTTCTGAGTCTCATTACTTCGTCACATTCAGACCGGTCACATTTAGCATTGGATATACGACGAGAACACGAATCATTTTCAACCGCTGCATGCAGCGGAGCACGCTGTAATCCCTCTAACCTCGCGAGCTGGAGACCGTCTCTCCCTTCTACAATCAATCATATAAATTAGTTCAGCTTCCGCTTTAATCCAGGCAACGCCGCTACATCATTATGACACAGAAACGGACGTTCCTTATAGAATCCACGGCTGCTGGTTATAGCGCACATAAGAAAGAAAAAGAAGAAACGAAGGAAAGAAGAAAAAGATATGATGCACGACCCCAACTCCTTCGTGCGCTCATGCGGGACTGCTCATTTCGAAAAAAATACGCTGTCCAGCACCGGCCTATTAATCTTCTTTTGCCATCGTGATAAGCTTCAAGAGCTGAAGGAAGATTGAAAATGGTCTCGAGAATTTGAGCATAATACGAAAGGGCCTGTTATTTCACCGAGGGTGTGTATCGCGAGCGCGAGAGTCCTTCTCAAGAACGAACGAGCGAATTTCAAGACTCACATCGATCAGGGCAATTTTTACGACAAATTGAAAAGTTCGAGGACAGAAAGAGTGTTTTGTTGAATATATTCGCCCTTGGAAATCTGTGTGGGATCAGCACGCTCATGGGAGAATATCGCAGAAAGGAAATGAAACAGAGAGAGACGGGAGAAGGAAAAGGAGAGAATCTCCCCTGTGAAATTAAAAATCTCTTGGAAAATTCCGCGTGAAAGACGAACGCACGTCGTCGCTGGGGTGCTCTTCCGCGGCCGAGTCGGAAACGATTGGTCTCACGCTTTTGGACGACTCCCCGGAGCAACAGGCGCTTAAATATTCCATCGATTGTCCATCCCACTTTCTAGCGTAAGGAAACCGAGGCGGCCTCTCGTTGTCTCCCATGAGGCGAAGTTTCCAACGTCCGAGAAAGAGGAATGGTCCTTCCGCGATCCTCCGGCAAATTGATCGCGTATCTTGCGTGCGCGCGCGCCTATCGTCGACTCGCGAGTTACTTTAAACTTGGGCCGCTGACGAAAATTCGCGAGGGAGACGAAAGTCAGCCTCCCTCGAAACGGCGGAAGTGTTTGCGGAGCAATCGCAGGCGGGCGCCTTTGAAGTTCGTTCATTGAAGATTTTTCCGTGAAATGAAAATGGGCCGTCGCGAGGCGTGGTGAGGCGAGGCGAGGCGAGAGGCCGGGAGAGGCGGCGAGAGCTACGGCGCAACCTTGCTCGGGCCAATTTCATTAGCCGATCTGTCTGCAGCCCCTCTGGCGTCCCACTTTTTCACGCCATCGCCTGTTCTTCCACTTCAAAAGCACAGCCGCTAAAACGCTCCGCGGCAGTGATCTTTGATGGAGCAGCAGCCGGCAGCTCGCGAGATGATCGAAGCGAGCCTGAGCCGTGAGAACAATTTAGCACAAAGCACTCGCTCTCTACGAGCGAGAGTCTTGAGTGAAGTTCACGTCGCGGCGGCATGCGTGCACTTTGAGCGTTGCCCCCCTCAGCGAATGAATGTCCGCGCAAGCGAACTCACTTATCGGCCGCTCGTTACGGGGAGCCGCATGGGCGCGTGGCGCCATCGGTTAATCCGCGTCGGATTAACGCGTTTACGGTGTTATTATTGCTCGCGAAGTAGCGCGCGATAAGATCTCGAGCGGGACTTTGCTGATATAATCCTGATTACCCGGCGGATCTCATTAAAAGGAGGAAAAGGAGGACTCGGAGGAGCGTCTAAATAAAGTTTTATCCGCGCGAAGACCGAAATAACCCGCCGGACGGAGGAAAATACTGGCGACGAAGGCTGCGATCTGAAGGTGTGCGATCATCTCGAATGCAACGTATCTTCGGTCGCAACAATTCGCATCCCCATTTTCTTTGATGTGAAGCTGAACACAGATGGAATGCCTGTGGTACAGGTCAGCCTTCTCAGACGCATTCTTCGCAGTCTCTTGCGGAATGTTCAGTCTGTCACGCATTTAAGTCAACCATGATTGGAACCCTGATATTTGCAAGCAACTAAAGTTACGTCTTCTTCGGATAGTTTGCTGCATCAATTCGCTGTAAATTACACAGCGACAAAGCCAGTGTTGCTGTTGCTGAAGTATATGTACGATTGGTCGCGAGAGAGAGAGAGAGAGAGAGCACCTGTAGTACTCCGTAATTTTCCCCTTACCATAAATCGATACACTCTCCGGGCGGCTCCTAATTAGTGTCTAAATTAAGTACATGTTCTTTTTATATAAATAAAGATATTACGTCGAGTACAATCCTCTCCCGTTATATTTTCGACCGGTGACCAGAGGATCACTCTTGCTCTGTCAGATTTTGCCGTATTGATTCCTTGTCGATGTCGACGCAGCCGATATCGATATCGATATCGATTTGGCGCGACGGCACGAAAACAGTAATATGTAATATCGAGAATGAACGTAAGGAATGTCGCGTAAGATAAAGGGCGAGAGAACCTTTCCCGTGCGATAACGCGACCGGTGTTGTCGCGCTACTTCAGTGTTGTACGTGAAAACGTCATTGCACGTTGGATATTGGTTTGAAAGAATAAACTGGGCGGTTTACACGTGCACACATGCACGGGGCAACGTAAATGTTTTACCGCGCTACGTGGAACCTAAGAATACGCCGATGCACGCGGACAGTCGTTTGTGTAGAGCGAGCGCACTTTTCAAACGCGCTTTGCACACGAGCAATGTCCAGGTACGTATAGATATATAGCACTTGATAACACACCATTACACGGCATGCATTATGCAAGCCGGAAGAGCGTGGAGGAGCTAATTTTGCTGGACAATTTTTCGCGCGTTATTACGCCGTCGTAATTAATCCGTGACGTTCGTTTACCTACGTGATCCGGCTTTAAGTAATCCGTAACGTAATCCGTAATCCGCTAATCCGTCACCGTCATGTGTCTCAATCGTCCCAATTAAAGCGAGAAATCGACAGATGATTGACGGGCGCCTCTGTGTGGACGCGGATAACGCGAATTGTGTGAAACTTTACGGACGAACGACTGCGCGAATCCGTTCTCATGTCTGCGACGACGGAGCATCCGCGTCAGATGATTCTCGTTCGCCTTGGACGAGAATGTAACGATGTTTCGCTTTTTATAACGGTCAGCTGAGCGTCAATAAAAGCGGATGTTTGTTTAGCGTTGGTGATATACCGTTGCCACATTTACTTGCCTCCGTTACTTCATTCCGCGCTGCAATTTCAAATCCCGTTGCTCGCTCGCAGCGGCCAAATTAATTTCGATCGCAATTTCTAATAAGCCACAATTAACCAGCACGTTTATTACCGCGCGCCGAGCGCTGCGAAATTGTATCTCGCGCGCGATGCGGTTCTTAGTCGTTCGCCTCTCACCCCGCTCATCCATAAGAAGTAACACCCCTTTGTTACGTAGATAGCTCGCGGCTGTAAAGCCGGGGGAATCGTTTCGGTCAAGGCGCCATGTCGTGCCGCGCAACATGTAAAATTTGCACGTAGCAAGTTCCCCGAGCTCTCGCCGAGAGGAGAGTTACCGCAGTTACCGCGACGGTAAATCATTATGCGTCAAGATGTTTTCCCTCCTCCCTTTCATTCTTCGTCCAACCGCAATCCGCTTTTACGAGTCAAACGTGACAATTGCACAAATGAGATGAAACGGTGTTTTTAACTTTTTTCTCTCTCTCTCTCTCTCTCTCTCTCTCTCTCTTTCTTTATCTCATTCCTTCTCTTTGTCACCAGAAGTTATGCAACATTTACGAAAGTTTTACAACGAACGAGGTAGTTAAAGGTTGCAAAATACGAGCGAGCGGAAAGCGCTAATGTGCCGTGCGACAAATCTTTCGCCGAGCAGGAGCGACGCACTGCGTGCTCACGCCAAGTGACTAAATTAATTCGAGACTTCACGCGGCGGTAGCGTGAAGAACGTGAAACGTCGCGAAATAACACCTATGCAATTTTATTTATTTATTTTTTGCAGGCGCATGGCGCTCTAAAGTGGAACGAACAAATTGGTGCTTGTATCGACCGACTTTTGTTGCCATTTGTTCCGCTCTCTCTCTCTCTCTCTCTCTCTCTCTTTCTGTTTTCTTTTTCTCTTTTCTTTTGCCTTGCGTTGCGAGTGCGATGCAATTTGTCGAGGAACAACAACGAGAACTAGACGAGCTCGTGTCGGTGATGATGAGGACAGTACGACGTGTGGTGCTGATAAACGTTTCTCGCTCACGTCGCTGTCATTTCGCGCAATTATCGAACTGGCGGCAAGAGTACGAGGAAGCGCAAGCAAATAACCGATAAAATACGACAGTTGTTTACATTCGTTCTGACGTGCGTCATCGAAGAACAACATTGATCATCTGGGAAATTATATTTGACGCTGATTATAACAAAGTTGTGGATATTTCCCCGCGCGCGTCCAGATGTGTCCGGGTAACGATACTTTGTTCCCGATGCTCGATAACAAACGTGCGAGGAAGTGACAGAGAGGGCGAGCGAGAGGGGCGGGGCGGGGGGGGGGAGGAGCGCGCGCGTATGAAATCTCCGGGATTCGCGGCTCGTGTGACGGGGGCGGCCGAATATCAATTTCGCGCGCGTGTTCCGCGTGTCGAATTTTCCCTTTAACGCACGCACACACGGCTGATGGTGGGTTAATTACGCGCACAGTGGCGGCGACACACGCTTGTACGCGACGTGCGACGTTGCAGTGTCGCTGCAAACAACGAGTGTTTACGTTGTCACTGCTACGCTCTATCGATCGTGTTCTTTTACAAACCATACCGAACCTACTTCCCCCGTGAGCGCTCTACACCGATGCAATATGCGTGTATGAGCGACGGCAACAATAAGCGAAAGAATCGATAGTGACGCGTCCGGTAAATAGCTATTACACCATCAGAACCTTATCATCCTCGCCGCTCCTCTTCTCGTATACAGTCGCTTTTCCGCTCGTTTTCTCCTCGCGGACGAGGAAATTGCTGCGTTTATCGATAGAAGCCTGCGTACGGAAAAATACACGCTGCATTTCACTCGCTTCAAGGATTCCATACGCTTGTACGCCCACAAGTCCCCGCAAAAGTTGTTCATAAGCTTATATCAAGTCCAACTTCGAGGTACATTTCGAATCCTGCCAAGTTCGGTACTTCAAGGAAGAATATTAAATTTAAACAAGACAAGTTATATGAAGGAGAGTTTCAGTTCGCTTCTCACACAGAGTATAGATTTTGTAATATTCATGAATAGAGAGGGTAGGTTCTTCTTTAGAGCGCCTGATAATGAGCTTTCGTCAAATTTACGATGAGTATGCTTTCAAGAAAATATTCCGCAGCGAAGATAACCGCATTGCCCGCAGCGAGGAGAATAAGTCGAGCGTCCCGACTTTAGAAATTTTCTTGCGAAGAGTCCGATCGAGGGTCTCGCGCAAAATCACGCGAATCGTCACGGGGTAATCTTCACGTCGCGTGTCACGGCGGGAAAATCGTCGCGACAAGAACGTTGTTGCACGCGACGATCCTCCGGCGACGTGACACGCGATAAAGCACGACCGTGCGTCTCATTCGCGCTACGTTGGAAAAATTGGCTCACCGGACGAGTGGCGCTCGGAGAACTTTACGCTCAATACAACGGAAGTTACACATCCATATGGAGCGAAGTTATTAATGCGGGTCGCCGATGCACACGCAAAAGTGCTGAGTAGTGCGCGACATTCTGGCGACGTTGGATTATAGAGCGCAATAACTCGCAACGCCAATTTATACTTGGCGCGTGTGCGATTCAAGGTGAACAACTCGCACTTTCACGCGACCGACTATGAAACTATCGATTTTAACTTTCTAACGACAGATCTGCCCGCCAGCGAGCGTGTTTCGTCGGGGCGCGGAACACTCCCCCGGCTAGGGGTAGCCGACAGAGTCGGGCGTTTGTCGTTCTTCCTCTTTTCTTTTTCTTTTTTGTTTTTGTTATTTTGCGATGTATCTCCTCGAGTGCGGAACCAGAAGCGACATGCATATTACGGGGGAGGTCGCAGAGAGGATGGAGGAGGAGGAGAAGGAGGATGAAGAGAGGAGATACGCTGTCGGAAGTGTAGATAGTAGAACGGGCGTGCGCATAAAACGGATATATCTTATCGTCGAACTTGTTGCACGAGCTGTCGGCAAAGTGATAGACAAACAAAGGCGTTCGCGGAGGGCATAATATAGCTTCGACATCTCGGCGCGGCAAACATTTTAGCCGAGTGGTTCGCCCGGCGCGAGCGCCGCGTTGAAATCCGAAATAAATTACCCGACACGTTGACTCGCAACTCCGTTGCAGCAGACAATATTAGCGAGCGCGATATTAGCTCCATATAGGTAACATCTCCGACTCGCATGAGAGATTATAATCCCTCGGTACTAGGAATCCGGCGAGCGTAGCTCAACAAACATGCAGACATGCGGTTGCAAACGTTTACGGAAGCGGCTGGACGTCCAGCGCAGAGGGGGAGGAAGGTAATCAGCGTTATTAGCGGAAATTAAAGCTGACTGCGTAAAAACGATCACGACCGCGTGTAACGTAATCTTATTTTTTTGCCCGCTTCACGCTATATTTATTAGCTGATAATTCGAGGCGGAACAGTTAAACGAGGATAAAACGAGTAGAATTGTACGCGATATTTAGGGAAATCCTACGTCACGTTTCAAATATTTGAATTTGTTGCGCAAATCCTCTCTTGAGAATACCCTCTCTCACTTCTCGGCAGAAATGGAAGCGAGATAACGAATCAGCAATACCCTTTGGAGCATTCGCTTACGCTTAATGTTATTTAGGACATACCCTCGCGAACGCGTTCTCTCTTGCCCATTGTATCTCGCCCATTGAATAACGCGATTTTATTTTCCAATTTCGCGGCGTAATGCCGAAGTCTTGTCAGCACGCGGCAATTGGCCGGCTAAGAACGCGAGATAAAATCAACTCGCGATTATTTCACCCCGGCACGTTATTCCGTAGAGTGTGCACTCGCGCGCTTACGCATTCGATCTCATGTATCTGTTCTTCTCAATCCCTTCTTCCCCCTTCTCTCTCTTTCTCCTCCGAGTTTTGTTTCGTGATTTAAGGAAGTGTCTGAGGCACGACGATAATCTCGCGCTGTAAGACTGATAGCCGCCACTGATTCCCCGTACTGGCTCGCACGAATGCGTCACGCGGCTATATTTTCCCCTTTCTATTTCGAGAGGTGATAATTTTGTGTCTCTCGGAACGAAGGTAACAATCATCGATTCGCGAGGCTCGGGAAACGACGGCCGCTATTTCCGCTATAAATAACTCGATATAAAATAACGAGCGGTGAGCTATACGGAGATTGTTAATAGAGAAACCCAAGACGCATCGACGGTATTGACTCTCCGACTTATTTGTGTTAAATATTTTCTTTCTCCCTCTTAGCGTGCGCCGCGTCTTGCATGCCCTTAAAATCTTGAGTCTTGGATCAGAGACCCTCTTGAACATTCTGCACACACAATATTCAGAGTACTCGAGGGAGGAACAAATTTCAAGTAGTTTAGCTACCGTACGCGTCAGACCCGATAAGCGCGTCTGACTGATGAAAGTCATCGTCTACTTCCAGCATGTCCAGGCGCCTCGCATCAAATTAATATCACGCACGAAAGAAATGACGTCGCATTATTTATAGCTCTTCCGCGGACTCCCCGACCGTCGGGAGATAGTCGGCGAGAAAATAGAGTCGTGTGAAAGTCCATCGATCGCTCGAGCGCGCCCGCATGTCCGGGCTTAATCGGGCGTGTATTACGCACCGTATGACGGCCGAACAATACACACATACATACACACACACAGCGCGGCCACTGTAGAGCTCGCGCGCGCTCTGACGCACGCACCCAGTTTCGAGAACGCAATATTGCAGCCCTGTTGTACTATCGGCAATCGACGGTTAGCTCCTTCACAAGTGGATGGCCATGCGCCGCCGGGACCCTCGTCAAGGGCTACTTTCACCCAAGCAACAAAGTGTACTTTTGCGGCGTCTACCTCACGCAGCAAAGCTCTGGCGTTTCAAGGGACTGCGATTTTCCAGCCCACATTTTCAACGGCAATGAAAATGCGAATAATAACTAACAAATTATACGCACGATTAAGCACAATTTACATGTATACGTTTAGAGCAAACAATATCGTATTTTTCGTAAATATTTATTATACTTATTGTACGAAAATTTTCGAGAAAGTTTGCTCTATGAGTCGTAAAATTATAATAATATAAATATTTATTGTATTTTTTATTCCAGTTTTTTTTTTTTAATTGTTCTGCAGTGCCGAGGAAATATTCTAAAGGTATTATCATAAAAAAGGTATTGACATTTTCCACATTCCCCAAGATGTTTCGTAAAATACGCGATAAATTGTAAGGAATGCCTCAGAGACTCGACATTTAAGTCGACTCGACATTTAGTTCTGATTATTCTCCTTCCTCCTGCTTTCGCTCAACCTAAAGTATAATCGAAGAATAGCAAGGATCAAAGATGCAGAAGAGCTCCGGGTCCTCCTGCGGGAACGAGCTTAACGTATCTCTCAGCATTCAGCGAGGAAACGTTTCGGAACCGTCCGGGTTTTCTCGCCTTCTGAACGTATGATCTCCCCGGATGGAAATCAACGACAGTCTCGTCATCGCAAAACAGCCGACATCCCCTGAACGGCCGGGACGACGTTCAAGGGCGCCGGTGAGAAGAGCGAGTTCCATTGCCAGTCGATTCTCCCTGACCTAATTAAGCGACATTTAGCAGTTTCCGAGAAGCTCTTCGGGAATTCGCTTTCAGTCCCGACGCTGAAATCTCACGAAGCGCGCGCGGCGCCGAAGGCAAGGTAATATCGCCGGAACTTCATGGCGGTCGATGATGAATTCTTTGGCGCTGTTTTGTTTAGGGGGCCGATACGGAGCGTCAAAAAGGCTAATTCCCCGACAAAATAGCTCGCAATGAAAAGAAGTGATGAATGACGCGGGCCGTATAATTAGCCACTTTGCGAGCAGCTGAAACATCCCAAGCAAATTGTCAATTCAAAGGACGAAAAGCGTTCGGTGTTGGACTGGTAACTTTGCCGAGGATTTTCACAATTTGATACCTAAGATATTTTTTCTTCATGATTCGAGTCTCCAAATGCGACAGTGGTTGGAATTAATTGTGCTTCCACATGAAAAAATAATTTGTAGTCAGTTCACATGACAGAATCAGACAAAACTCGATACATTGAAATTTGGTTGAGGGATAACCAAAAATTATTAATTGAACAGAAGTCCTACACAGCATTGGAATCTCTCTCTGCAATTGAATTTTCGTCTAGCATTCAGACAAGAGAAAATTAGTTATACGAACCGAATATTTTTTCCCGTGCTTTGATAATTCGATGTCAAAAGAAACTCCATCGTCTCTTTGTGTGTCGTCGCTTTGTCAGCAGAATATTCTGATATTTATGTTAAAAATATTGATTACGTTTGGGATTTCACATACATATAGAGAAAACTCGCAGACTACAATGCATGATATCGCGTCGCACACCGCATTCAGCAACGAGCAATTTAAGCAGCTCGTTGCTAAGACGCTTTATTGCACGCCCTTAAAATCTTGAATCCTTTTCTGCATATTCTACATACAATACATTCGCATTCCGGATATCTCGGAGAGAAACAAATTGGAAGTAGTTCAGCCATCGCGCTGGTACGTCTGACTAATGAAGATCATTATCTACTTGCGCCAGGAAATGCGCAAAAAAGAAATATATATAAGACGTAATAAAAGTCGCTTTGAAACTCAACCACCTCCGAGCATCAAAATATGACTCCTTCCGAATTACTGGCACACAGCTAGAGATAATATTATTCGATATATCCGAAACTTTGTTGTAACTTGGAAGTTTGAAGCCTCGGGTCTTCGAACATTGTTCGAAGATTTGAGATACCGAAGCTATCTTGACGGAAGAAATTTTGGGAAGCGCGGCAAAATTCGAATATTCGGGTGTTCACGCTTCGAAACGTCGGTAGTTGAATCGATATTTGCCTCGAAGCTGCAGAAATTCGAAACTTGGAAGGACCGAAAGCTTCGAAAGCATTTACAGCTGTACTCGTAACTCTAAAGGAAGAAACTTTGTTAGGAAAGGAGAGGAAAATAGAGAGAAGAAAACAGGAATGTTGGAAATTGCAAGAGAGCGCGATGAAGAACGACGTTGTCCGCGCGACGAAAATCGGCATTACCCGTATTCAATCGTGCAATTAAAATCTCTCTCCTATATGTCGCGCTTAGAGCGTTGTCGCAGCACTTTCGAGATGACTGATGGAGGGCAAAATTGGGCCGAGACGAGCACCTGATGCTTTGACGCCATCTCCCTATTCCCGGGAATTGCATGAATGGCCACATTGCAGCTTTTCCCACCTTTCCCTCCTCCTCTTCTCTTCCTCACCGATACCTCTCGACGTCCATCTTTTCCGCATTGCTGCCACTCAAAGATGCTTCCTTCTTCCTCTCGCCATCTTTTTCTCCTACTCCTCTCGTGCACGATGTACCAAGAACGAAATCTCTCAGCTCGTTCGATCCTTTCTACTCGTCGATGCGTCATTCCGTCTCATGTGCTCGCCCTCTTTTCTTATTTTATCAGTCGGTACATCTTCTTAATAAATGCGACATTTTTGCACGTGAAAAAGAGAGGTAAAAGCAAGAGAGAGAGAGAGAGAGAGAGAGAGAGAGGAGAGAGAGAGAGAGAGAGAGAGGAGGAGAGGAGAGCGCAATTAGCCGCGCGAGTAAAGACATGAAACGTGCGTCAGCTTGCGCGTCGAACGTGATCCACTTTTGTCCGTTTATTTTTTGCCACCCCTTCATATTTCATTGCACCGCCGTCGAGACGTCGCAGACGCCGAGTTTTCTCTGTCTCTTTTCACTTTTTCCCGGTGTTCGTCTGCGCAATATGTAGCTTTAACCGGCGGCAGCGTGGTGCGTGTGATCACCGTTCAACATGCACCACATTCCCGCCGCATTTCCGCAACCGAATGTTTAAAAACAAAAGCATGCGCAGCCCCGCGGCAACACGTAACCATGTAATGTCCGCTTCGTTTATCGAAATCGCATCGTGCACCGTGATAATTGGTTCGATATACGCACTACGTTACGACTTTTGCATGAACATTCTGCGCGAAATTTTAGAAGACCGAAACAATAAAAAAAAGAGTTATCAACAGCCACCCCTCTCTCGCTGATTCTACCTTAATTGTTCGATTGTTTGGAAATGACACTTCGTATGCGCGATATTGTAAGCTTTCACGAGAGAAACAAAGAACTATTTCAAAAATTCACTTTAATCTGAAAACGATCGAATATTTCTGCACTTTTTTACTTTTTCTTTTTCAATTTAAAACAAAAATAAAACGACAAATTGAGGGGAAGAAATATTGAATTCATCAAACCGAAAATCCGAAAATGAATGTATTTGCCAATACAAGGTATTGCTTCTCAACCTTTTCGATAAAACAATAAAAGATAAATACTTGCGTGAAGTTCTTCGGCGGCCGAGAGCGATATTTGCGAGAGCACCTCTGCACGAAGCACTTTTATGTGTTGCGTCTTCTGACGGGGCAATTACACGTTGGCACGTATAAAAGTCGCTACCGGCGAAAAGCAAAGATTACTTTCGGATATAAATCACCTGATTAATAACAAGATAACGAACGGTTGTCGGCTGTAATTGACGCTCGTGCGGGGAAGGTTAACCATCTCTTTTAATCTCGCCAGTCTATATTACAGTTACGGCAGATACTTCGGCGCGCTCGATACGAGATCATCGGCTGTGGTTCAGTCGCCTAACCGGCTAGTTCCCGTCGAGTCTTCGGAAAAACCGCACTTTCTTCGATAACTAAAATTTCCACGTTATCTCCGATAAATTGCCGAGCCAGCTCCGCCATGATCACGTTCCGAAGCGGAGCTGAGCGCGACGGACCTGGTCGGATTTAACAAACGTGCCGTAAACGGTACACTCTCATTTCTCGTTATTTCACAGGAAAGATCTGTGGTGAATTTTAACGAGGGCTCAAGCGGAATTAAGCGCCATCTTCGGCGGCTCGGACGACGTCCGATGTGCGTGCGATGCCGGTCGGCAGCTCGCGGCGGAGAAACGAAACACGCGCAATATCGAACTGGAACTATCGCGCGCGCGTTCTTTTTATTCGCAAGAGAGACGCAAGCTGCGCACACGTGTCTCAGTGGCACGTGCGCGGGTTACGTTCCTTTTTCTTTCGGACTGTTTTTCACGCGAATAAGTATAGTATCGACATAGTTTCTCTCACGTGCCGCATAAGCGGATGGAAGCAAAGTGAGTGGAATCGAGACGCATATTATTTCGTGCATAGCGCCGACCTCACCACAAAGCGGAAACTTTGTTAATCAGATATCAGACGAGATGGCGGTGACGCAACGTCACCGGCGGCGCTTTTTCTACAAACGAAATCGATTCGCGGCAGATATCGTCGGGCGAGACCGCTCCGTTCTTCGCGAAGTGCCTCGGAACCGATGACACTGCTGGCGACACGTCCAGAATCAGCGGACTCGTAAACGAAAGTGACGTAATTCCGGGCTTTTGTTGCATCGCGGTTGCTGCGGTATTTGTTGCGTTTCAATATGATAGCACGAACAAAGTGCAAAAATATTATGTTGGGCGAATGCAAAAGTTTCGATGGATTTCGCAATGGAAAATTGTGTATAGACCGAGAAATATTATTAAAAACGATTTATTCATTCTATCAAGTAATATTGCCGATGTTTTCTATTATCTTTGATATATTATACATCTACATACTTGAGTGCTGCTCGTAAAACTGGATCTTCGAGTAAGCCGGCAAAACTTTTGCACTCACTCACAATACGCCGAGCGAAAGAAAAGCGTCCGCACCCTCTTTGGATTTAATTCACATCAAGGGAAAGATATATTCGCCGAGTTTCCAGCGGAATAAATTGTACTTTCTCGTATTAACATGTCTCGAATAAGAGAGCAATACTTGTAGAGAGTAACACTTTTCTTCTCCCCGCAGTGAGATTATCCCGAAAAAGATGGCGGGTGCAAATCCTCTTTTTTTTGCTCGCCGATAGATAGGATGCTTCCACACAACCCATGTAAATTTCGTATTCCTGGCGTTTCGATGAGGGTAACGCGATGGAGAGAATAAGTCGAGTATATTTTCGGCTCGAGCGTGGCGGGCGAATGAACCTCACCGGAACGGCGTGTAACGACCTATACGAATGTAAATTTTTTTCTTTTCTACTGCGGGAGAGTGAGACCTACCCAGCTATGCGAGTTTCTCTATCGGCCCATAAATAATGTATGCCCGTCGGTCATACCTCATAACATGGAAATCAAACGTGGACGCTGTCAAGCTCGATCCGAGTAAGTGAATTTAGACACGACGTTTTATATCGCGTCCTGTGACACTTTGACGATGATGAACGTTGTGCACGGTGAGAGAAAACGGAAGAAATTTCGCCGTGACATACAGAACAGTGCATACTGCATTCAAATAAATGTTACTTGTTTCTAAAGCATTTCATAAATTTATATATCCGTAAATCTAACACATAAGTCGTATCATAAGCCTACTACACGCTGAATCTCGCGTCACTTTAGCGTCTCAATCGAGAATATTAGAGTGTGAACTAAGAATATTAAATTAAAACAAATATTCGAAAAGAAAATAATGTGCGATAAGTATATATTTTAAAACTGTTGTCAGGAAAATATTCTTTGCTGAAGAATCATTAGTTGGAAGAAGAAAAGTAAATTGGACAACTGATTTTCTTATCAGTTGTCCTGTTGAATGCTATTGTGCAGTTTATGTAACCCGTATATAGTTTGAGAACAATCACGTGAAATCGTGAAATACGCACGATACCGCGATCTTGGCTCATCTAATTACGGTTCAATTAACGACTGATCGCGACACGTGGAAGAAACACGGCGAAGGGATATTAATATCGCATACAGCGCGGAGGGAAGTTAAATTATACGTTCATCGGAGGCGCGTTTTTAATAAACGCGCGGTGAATAGACGGGACGCGCGGAAAAACGTTGCAGTGTATTCGCACACACGTAGGCGCTTTTGCGCTTTCCGCGTGAAATAATATACCTAGTCGTTTGTGATCGAACATGATATAATTTTTCAGCGAATCCGCGTAACATCTGCGCCGCGGAATACTCTCCGTGATCATCATCGTGCGCGCATGAATTTCCACTACCTTGCATACGCACACACTTTCTCTTATATATATGCATGCGAAGTTATACAACTATATATATGCGAATTCTATCGGACATAGAATTATTCATTAATGTATTTATATTTAAACCGGATAATTTCAAAGTTAATGCCCGCAACACATCGCGACGCGGTGCGGATAAATATGGTAAATAAATTAAATGAAATATCGAGTGTGTATGTGTGTTTATGTTACTCTTTTCACCGACGATATCGAGAAACGTGTTATGGGCGCGAGTAACTACCTTATTCGTTACAATTGCAAAATATTAAATTTGTTCCCAGCTGCGATGGAGTATATGCACCAGTGAAAGCCGAGAAGCGGAAAGCCTCGGAACGGATTGAATGAGATCATTAAATCGCGTCTGATACGAATCTTCGACTGCGCAATCGTAATCGGCAAACTCAGCTATCTTATCCCATTTATTCAACCGTTCATCTTCTACCGCATATCTCGCGTTCGTCTCTCTCGTCCGTCGATCGAGTGACTGATAAATTCGTTATTGATTCGCGCTATTCGTCTTATCTTATTTATTCCACTCGTTCTTTATCGTCTCGTTTGTCTCCCCCCCCTCCCGTTCGTAGATCGAGTTATTGAAAAAGAGGCCGCTTTTGTCGAAGCCTGAAAGTGTTATATTATATTATCCGACTAGAGATTTTTCCTCCCTTTATCACTTCCTCCCTTTCTTTCTCTCTGTTTCTATGTGTACCGAGAATCAAGAAATAATATTGCATGCGATAATCAGAAAGACGTGACAATTGGAGTGGCTATATACATACAGAGTTCTTGTGAGATTATTTGCAAACTTCAAAGGAAGCTCGCATAAAGTAAAAGCATACGAAGCATTTTCTTTGAACATACCAGGCTTTGTTGAATTTTATATATTCCAAACTTGAACGATGTTGAATGGAGGGATTAGTTTGTCATTCCACGATTATTTTATTTTCGCGCGAATATTATAGCGACACGTTTCCACTCGCTTCGACATCCGCGTTCGACGGCACGCGTGTGCACAATAACATATAATATTTTATAATCCAAATAATGACGCGTCTCATTTAATGAATAAACAAAATTGTAAAATAATTATGAAAATTGCTAGAATTATATTTCACTTTATGTTACAGTAGAACGTGCTACCATAAATATATGTAATCGTGTGCATTGGCCGTGTATGAGGATTTATTATTTCCGTGCCGGTATAAAATATACTATGTTTCAAGTGGCGGAGGTACAAATTTTGTATTTCACAACGGAAGCGCGTGCTCGCGCATATTTTTAGCTGAAAATTTTTTGCATGGACAAATATGGACAGCCAGCGAATATTCGACGGTGGTCCAGCGTAATTTCTGAAATATTTCCATGTCTAGCCAAGAATGATTAACACGCCGCGAGAATAGAGAAAGTAATCCGTATAGCTGACCGAACTCCGAATAAATCGCCGGAGGCGAGCTGTAGAGTGTCTTAATTGTTAGCAGCAATCGGAGAGGCAATTTCTCAGTCGGCTAATCGCAAGAACTTCCACTAATGTCTGCTATTCTCTCGATTAATGTACCTTACCCGACAATTATCTATCGTCATGGAAGGACCTCGGCTTGATTTTCCACACGGAATTGCGACTGTAGAACGCACCTATGGCGGGACGCATGTAATTTCGAGCTAATTACTGCCGTTACTTTCGTTCTTTTTATCGATCTGTATGCGGGACAAATAACTGAGAAAAAACTTCGCTCTTGCATGTTCTCATACCTGTTCGCTGCAATAAAATATTTCTGAGGCTTACATAGTGCTTACAAGTGCATATAAATCTGGCATTTTTGTAGAACATATAATATTTATTATTCATATACACACACTATATATTATTTATTTCAAATAGGGTTATTTGTCCCCTCTTGGCTGCATATTTCGCGTGGATAAAAATATAAAAAGAAAATTATATATAGATATCTGAATTTTTATGTTTTTAATGACATTTTTATGTTTTCAGAAAAAAAGTTTTCAGCTGAAAACACTTTTAGTTTTATTTGATATGGAATGATAATTGAATGATGGAATGCAAATATGGAAGCAATTAGATTATTGAAATTCAGAAAATTTGTGTGTTGGAAAACAAAGAAAAAATAACTTCAATGTTCTATATGTATTCTATATGTATGCGTGGGATGTAAGTTATTATATATGAGATTTCTTTGTAATATCGCAACAGCGCCCATTATCTAATTAAATTGTATGTTATACGTCTATTTGCGCAACTCGCGAATGTTTTCAATTCGCTGTTAAGTCGACTGATTGAAGGAAATGAAATTTCTGATTTTTACAACCGGATTTGCTTCATTTTTTCATGTACATGTGTATATATGTGGTTATAAATATATCGTTTCGGATATGCTTACATAAATTTGTGAAATACCGTAATGGTAATGCATTTATAATTAGAAATCCAATAGATAGGAAATTTAAAGCTCCGTTTTTAATTGCGCAAATGAATGTACCATATATATGTACATATAGAATAAATGTTTCAAAAAGGACGAGCTAACTACGAGAATATGTATATTTTTCCCATCTTCTCATCAAGACGAACAAAAAATTTCCTATAAACGCTCAGTTAAAAAAATTAATATGAAGTCAAGATTGAAAGAATTATGTTAACGATGTTAACGTAATACACATACAATAATATTTATTTAAATTATTAAATTCACACACTTGTCTTTTATCTGGGACTCCATTTGGAAACGATCTTTTACTCGATTTCGGTTGACAGCGAACGACAACTTTTACAAAGAATAGAAGATGGATATCGATCGACGCGCAATTCTCCAGGAGTGTTTGAACGCGCAGGACAGTCCATAACGCGAGTAATACAGAATTGTATTGCTTCACGCGATGGACATTTCGCGATGAACATTTCCTTTCGTCTTTCTTTCTTTTAGTCTTGAAAATTCATTTAAATCAATATTATTATACGTTAACATCGAAATTCATTTCTTAAACTTGATTTGAGATTAATTTTTTAACTGAGCATTTTAGTCATTATATTCCTTGGGACTTTTCTCTTTGATTTGATGAGAAGAATATAATTACATACAGCTACACTTTTCGAAGCGTAAATTGCGTGTAGAATTTCCCCTGTGACACACCCACGCACGTATTGATGTCTGCACAAGCATCGCATTATTCGCACATTATTATTTGCGAACGTGACCGAGCGATTGTCCATCGAACGTTTCAGAATACCGCGCTGTATTAGAATACCGCGAATGTCAACGGTGACGATCGTTCGAGTTATGAGTGATATTTCATCGAGCACCTCGCGCACGATCCGAAGTATTCTATGTCGACTGTATTTTCGAGAATGCCCTCCTTAACATTCCGATCGCGCGGCAAGGGCGGATAAATCGGATTATGGCTGTGTCCAGGGGTCGCACACGTAAAGTGCACACTCCATGGTGCTTTAGTCGCTTTCGGCGCCATTTCTTCGGGCGACACATTCTAAAATGTGCGTTTTCCTTCGGCGGAACGAAGAGGCTCCGCTCGGGAGAAACGATATCCCGTTTATCGTTTGAGGCAAGGTGTCGTCAAACACGATAGTTGAGGAAAAAGGATAGGATTTCCGCCTTACTTTCAATGAGGAAAGAGAGGAAAAAAGATAGAGTATTGACTCTTCAGTAGCGACGTCGCATCGGGGGTTCCTTAAGAAATTGAGAAAACGCTGCGGCGACGCCTTTCGGCTTTTCAACCAGTTCTAAAAGTTAACGATACACGATCCCCGGTCAAAGAATAAACGTAACAAGAATCGAAATCGAGGTAAAATTGTGTCCGCTGCGAAAAATCCGGGCGAAACAGTTTGCTTACACAATGTGCATTTATCTTTAGAGCGCTAATGTCAATTTTTCACATTCGTCTTTAGTGCGACATCTCCCACAGAGACGTGCAATATATTAAAATGGATATTAAAAACTGTTAGTTGCAATATTCCGACGTCGAAGAGCTTACAAATGTATTATGTAACACATATAGTTAGTGTTATAAATATATTCTCCGACTTTTTTCACCATATCTACGTGAAAGGGAAAGAATTAACACAAGGATGAAAACTAGTTTCCTACGGTTCGATATTTATCCTAGAGATTAATATGATCTGTGTGATCTACAAACGGAAGCACGACAAGCACGTTTCATCTGATCTGATCTGCGTTTCCCTCTCGAAATCTTGAGTTAACGAGATGACGCATAAAGCGAAGAGAAAGAGAGGAGTGTGGGAGCCGGGGGAAATGTCGCGAGAGCCACACGAAGCAGTCGATATCGACACGGTGTGTAAACAGCCGCGCGAAGTCACCTCGCATTTCCGTCGGGAATTGGTCGTCTCGTTACGGAGATAATTTCCGTTTGAACGCGTCCGTAGAGTCGCAGTCGTCATCGCCGTCGTCGTAGTCGGAATGACGGGAACAGAGCGGCGCGGGGTTCGTTAAAACTTGGCTCGCGCGAGCCGACCGATTTATCCGACCTGAAAGTTTTAATGTTCCGGCACGCGGAGGAGCATCGAGACGTGGCAAGACGAATGAAAATTTTTAGTTGTCATGTGTGTTACTCAACAACTCGACGAGCAGCCGCTCGCGTCGCGGTGTATACGTGTGTGCGAATATTAATTCCAGCAGGAATTTTGGAATCTGTCGATCTGTCGATTAACCCGGCATGTGGCTTCTCAGTTGTCAAAGGGAAATTTGCGAAGTCAAAGCCAAGGAATCTTTTTTCACGACTGTCTTAATTAATTATATGGAAAAATGAGACCCATAAAGGCCATATTCTAAGGTGATGATAACGCTAACAATCGCTCACAGCGCGTGAAAGCTCTTATTATATATATATAATGCAAAGAAAATACTTCGTTGAAGAAAATTAATCATTTCGGTTTTTGCCTTGGACCTTTCGTCGGTTTCGTTCGATGAACCATTTGATTAATTATCCTTGGCAAGCTACTTGCTTGCATTACGATAAGACAGTTTTCCTCCTGTAAACATTTGTTATTGCTGTCGCTATCTTGAGAGAGCGTGTCTCTCATAGACCTTCAACTTAACTCGAATTCGATTGTTTCAATTAAGTATGCGACAAACGGGATATAAATCAACTTGTGTGAATGTAATGCTTCGAGGAATTCGGGAAAATCGAATCTTACGATAATTCTCACGACAATCGGAGTCTTTTACGAAACTTTCACAGTATCAAGCGCGCGGTGTGTTTACTTTTGTATCCATTCAACGCATCACATGCGTTTTATTCTTCGTCATTTCACATCGATGGTGTGTAATGAGGATCGCCACTAGCGATGCGCGAGAAAAGGTGCGCGCAATAACTTCGCGCACGACTGCGTCGGCTGGCCGCGATCGAACCTAATAACAACGATATCAAACGTAACGCTCGCCGTGTTATAATGCGCGAGCCGCGAGCAGATATTTAGAATTCAATTCGCATCGTGCCCGCCGTTTTGGGAAACGCGTTTGAAGTAGCCGTGTTTGTTTGCGCGTGCCCCGGAGCGCGCGAAACGCGCTCAAATATTCCGCACAAACACACACGTATGAGTTTGCAGGAGCAGCGGTGACGGCGGTCGCCTTCGGATAGAATCGCAAATTAATCTCGTCTATTTCAGATCGACTGATTCTGCAACTGTATATGCCGCACGTTTAATTTACATCCCGGTTACTTTGTTGCGGCCTTTGATCTCTCTCGCTCATTCCGGTAATAACAAAATCTATCCTCCGTCAATAACTAGCGATGTGTGTAAACGGACGAATGCTCTGCCCCCTCCTCCCTCGATTTTCCTGTCGGGCTCGTTCGAGAGAGTAAAGAAACGCCCGTATTAATTCGAATAACGCAATATTCGCCAATTAATTGCATGTAAATGCGCTTGCATCTGCCCGCGCGCGCGCGCGCGAGCGCGCGAAGCGATCGATTATTTATTTCCGCGCGGCTACGCGTGCGACTGTTAATCGCATACAATCCCTCCTCCCCCTCTCTCTCTCTCCCTCTACTCTGGTCTATTCTATTTCTCTTCTTCTCTTTCTCTCTTTCTCTTTCACGCGCGCGCGAAAAGCGGGATCACTCACGCGGACGACTCGCGCGCGGGGAAATAGGCGGAAGTAGTGTGTCCGAGGTAGCGCGATTAATTCGCGAAATGCAGTTCTCGTCGTCTCTCGGCGACGTGCGATAGAGAGAGAGAGAGAGAGAGAGAGGCGCTCGCTCGAAACGTGAGCGGTTTCAATTTTCCTACCGCGTGAAACCTTGCGTTCCGGTATCGTGTTCCGGTAGCGTGTCGGTGTGTCGCCGTCGCCGCGGAAGAAACGCAGGGGCGGGCGTTGGCGGGTGATAAATCGCGACGGTAGTCGGAGTCAACGTATAATCGGACAGTTATAGCGCGAGAAGCGCCCGAACGAACTGCGCCCGTTCGCGCTCGCGAATTAACGCCCCGTTATAACTGGTAATCTACGATGCGATCGTCTTTAATTCACGCCCGTTCACAGCGCGTTCGTTCGCGTCAGCTCGCCGCGCCGTTCGCTCGCCGGCGATGAGAAGAAGGAAAATGCCGACGCGCCGCGGCGGTGATATTTAATTTAAAAGCGGCTGAAAGTATACATATCGCGCTTCACTCTCGAATTTCGCTTAATTACGTTACACGTCCCCGGCCAAATAATTTAATTGCATCGTAGAATTTACGCTCGCGCGTGTCACTTAATTGGACGTGTAATCCGATGAGAGTCTATACGGGGAACAATACGGACGGTCGCTGCGGATCTGTGCTCCGCGTGCGATATTCAAACGCCGTTGCGCGCCTGCGAATCACGCAGACTCATATTCGCAGACCACGACTCATGAGAGAGACTTGAAGAGGCAGGATGTAAAGGACTATATTCCTTTATTCCGCTGTCTACAAGCGTGCTATCCTCGTCCAGCTTACTCCAACAGGAATGAACCTGGACAAAGATTGAATATGCGCAGGCTATACCTGTTCGGATGTAGTCCCCGCAGACTTTTGTAACGCGAATGTCACGACAATGCGTCTTCTTTCGCTACTGTCATTGCTACTATAATTTCATTTCGTCGGCCGGTGCGACCGGACGTCCATACCACGGTAAAAAGGAAGAAAGTATGATGTAACACATTTGCCGGGTACCATTGCAAAGCAGAATTACATTTTCCAGCTAAATCCTATGATATGTAACGAGGACACACTTAATACGTCGACGTACCGTCGACGGAATTAAACCGCAAGAAGTGGCACGTGCGCGCAGATATTCAAATTGGTCAAGCGCAAGGGAAAAAAGTTGCGAGTAGGGGAGCCCCGTTAGTGGGCAGGAAAACGTAACGACACTGCGGAGGCGAATGAAAAGGGGCGGCGGTTAGGCGGTGGAAAGTCGGCCGCTCCCGAATCCTCGATTCCTCGCAACGTGTATCGCGGCTGGAGTTTTATATTAAAAGCGTCGGAAGGATGGTTTCCCCGATAGCTCTCTTATGCCGCAACTGCCTCGAAACCGATGCAAATTAACCGATCCATTGGGGCGCGAACGGAAATGAAAGAAAAAAAGAGAAAAAAGAGAGAGAGAGAGAGAGAGAGAGAGAGAGAGTGAGAAACAGAGAGCGGGGGAGAAGGGGAGGCAAAACAATAGAAAGAAAGGGAATCAAGCGTATTGAACAAAGAAGGCCGCAGGACTTCCTCGCGACGTCCTCGCGAGAACGGAACGAATCAATTCTGCTTCAATTAAGCGCCGAGATTAATTACGCGCGATACGCGCGAATGGAATTTATGCATTATTCATTCGGTCGCGTTCATGGCGTTCGCGACGCGTCGTATCAGGCCACTTTTATTAGAGTAAATCCGTTTTCGCGCGCTCGCGCGCGTGGATTTCAGTTTCACGTGACGGGTCTGCGTTTATCCGGCTTGAATTCTCGAGTGAATCTTCCGACGCGAATTACCGAACGTTTCTCTCCTTCTCCGAATCGGATTCGCCGTTAATTTAGGAACGGCGATATTCACGATTCATTTCTCCCCGCATGCGAATATTCCGTTATTTTCTGCAAAATTTTTGACGGTCTAACTTTGGAGTTTTTAACGAATCCCGTCTTTCGCGGTTGAAGTAACTCCACACGAAAATGTGAGCGATTTTACAATAAAGGATATTAAAGAAAAATAAGGAACGCGGCGGAGTACGCCGCTGGCGCGGCGTTCCCCTGCGAAATGTTGTCGGATTTTACCAAGCCCGCGTCTGCTTTTTCCGTGTTCGTTCTACTTAAAAAAGTTTCAAAGAGGAAGCATGTTCGCCGGTAACGAACAAGCCGAGGGAGAGTATATTCATCATGGAGAGCAATGCGACGGAGAAACAGACGGAGCGTGTCCGATCTCTACTTAATCGTCCGCTTAATTCTAACGTCCATTTACCACGCGAATCGTTAATTCGCGATAATTCTTTCACGACCTCCCGGCGCGCGTGTCCCTGTTATTATTGGGACTGCAAATCTCACGTGACATCCGCGAATCCGAATTTGCGGAGGCTTCTGCGAGGCGAACTGTCGGCCGCGAGAGAGTAGACCGCGGCACGTATCCCTTAATTGCTCGAAAGGTCATCGAGAGCGGCGCGGAGCTCAGGTGAATTACGACCACCTCGCTAATCTGACGCTAATTTGTACGTATTTTGTAAACTCGATGTTTTGCTATTCATCGATATACGAGTGAACGTTGAAATATTCCCGGCGAGGACAATAAAAATTTTCCAGATGCAAGTACTTAGCGACGCATTAAACGTACGGAAGCATTGCTCGTGAATTTTCACGAACGGGGATTTGCATTCGAAAGAGGAGGAAAAGAGAAAGAGCGCGAGAAAGAGAGAGAGAGAGAGAGAGAGAGAGAGAGAGAGAGAGAGAGAGAGAGAGAGAGAGAGAGAGAGAGAGAGAGAGAGAGAGAGAAAATCGCGAACTCGAGGAACTTGATTCTCGCGCGATGCATACCAAAGATATTTCAAGATACGCACAGTAGACAAGAAAAGTATATACTTGCTCGCCTTTTTTATCTCTCTTTCCACAGACGATCTCACTACAAAGAAGGAAAAAATCATTGTTATCATGCATGTTGCAGTTAAATTATTAGTACAAATGAAAACAATATAATCGTGAGACGGGAATTCCCTCAGAGACGTTCTCTTCTCGCGAAGGGATTCTGAAAGCGCATAAATATTTTCGCCACATTAGCTACATATTCTCGCGTATTGATAACGAAATAACAACAATATTGCTCAAACTCATTGTTCGGCTCATTTGCGTTCGAAATAGCGAGGCTCCTCGAATAATTGCATACGCGAGAATTCGTCGCGTTTCGCAGGTGCAATTCGGCCGCATTGGGAACTGACTTCTGTCGATAGCCGCACCTGGCGTGGAATTTATCGTCAATCACGGATGTCAACGCCGTACGAGTCAATCGACACAAATAACGAACGCGGTTTGCCCCGTCTCCGACTGCGTTCGCCCGCATCATCGTATGCGTATATGCGTATACCCCAACCAGCCCCTCTCCAACCCTCCCACCTGTCAGAGATATGTGCATAGGCGCGTGCGTGCGTGCGATCGTGGTTACGATTATTATAATTATTGGCGTATCATTAATGCATCGGCGATGCAGGAGGAAGGTCGTGCGTGCATGTGTGTGTGTGTGTGTGTGTGTGTGTGGGGTGCATATGTGTTACACGGCGACGCGCGGAATTCACCCGCAACCCCTCGACCTCGCTGAGTAGCCTGTTAATTACATTATTAATTAATTTCACCAGATATTCGCCGTACGTGCATGCTTTAAATATGCGATTATCCGGCGGCCACGGTGAGCTAACCGGCAGACGTCCGCGTCGTCCTGTCGACTGAACGGAAGTTCAGTCCGTAATAAGCCACGGAATCGCCTAAGTATGATATAATTGGATACTTTTTGTGAGAGGAATGCGGCAAAAATTTCACCCCCCGCGATCTTTCCGAGAAGCGACCATCCGCCGACGTCGTCTGACGTCAATCTTTGTTTGTTTGTGTCGTTCGTCTCGTCGTTGAATCCGTTGGAGTTCGGTCGGTCGTGTGTTTTGTCTATCACGGAATTATTGGATCAAGATGCTGTCAAGATTAATTCTTACGGCGGTGTGTATGAGCGCGGGATTAATCTTCACGTGAGAATAAATAGAGCGTCGTTAATAATTCAAAGCGTGCTCAATCAAAGTTTGACGAACTGGGTCACTTCGATGAAGCCAGTGAACGTACGGCTGAATCCCAAATATGTCCGACATTGTTCCCCCCTTCTCTCTCTCTCTCTCTCTCTCTCTCTCTCTCTCTAATTAGGAATAAATTTATCGAGCACGGGATATTCATCGGTGAATCGAGAACCCGCGGTGCTCCCTTGCTGTCGATACACATTACTCTCTTGCGTCACTTTACGTAAGTCTCGACGCGAATTTTGAAAATTTTGGAAAATTCATTCCCGAGCTCTCCGCGCAGGATCATAAATCGTGATACGATCTATCAAACTTCATCGAATGCTTCGATTTTCATGATCTCCAGAAAGCACACTTCGTACCTCATGACTTTCTCAAGAGAGTAAAGTCGACTTTTTCCGCACCACTCAAAAGTGCGCTTCTCCTCTCCATGTTCCAGAGTGCGCTTTATTTTTACGGTCTGTAAACGTCAATTTCGTGCGAATAACAACGTGAAAATTTGTTCACGTTGAGGCAGAATGCGGCTTTTATCGAATTCCGACGAGACGGATGAGAAAAAGATTGATGCGCAATTCGACCGGAATAAACGCGACACAAATCAGCCGGCGCGACTCTCGTCGCTCAAACGCGCTGTATTAATTTCCCGGGACACGGCGAAACAGTTGGTTGGGCAACAAAACGACTTCCCATTAAAGAAACATTTCATCGACAGTGTCCTTAACGTCGAACAAGTCTTGCGTGCGCAATTCCCTAAGGACCTTCTTCACGAAGAGGTTCTAAAACATCGGATTGTTACGTCTACCACGAGCATTATTGCGACACGAGCATTCCCTAAGGGAACGATACAACGGTGGGAAAATATTGGAGGAAATTAACGCGCCACTCGGAGAGATTTCCATGCTTTTTTTACACATGGTGAGCTGCGCCTCTTTCTCTCGTTGCTTCCCATTATCCGACCATCGTGTTTGCAACATCGGAAACTCTCTCTCTCTCTCTCTCTTTCTCTCTTCCTCGTTTTATTCCTCTCACTCACACTCTCTCTCTCTCTCTCTTTCTCTTTCTCTTCCCCTTTTTCTTCCTCCCTCTATTTCGCCGCGGACGACCATAATAGAGGAGGAGGAACGAGCCACTGTTAAGCGCGCATCGTATACAGGAATTGTTTTCGATAAAAAGCTCGACAAACCGCTGAGAGACCGGATCCTCCGATTCTTTCGTGACGCACGCACAGCAGCGCCCATTGTTCGTCATTATGTTCCCTGGGAGGACGACAAGTCTCGACGCAGATTCATAATGCACTTCACGCAAATTGACTTCAATTTCGCAGTCTTCAAAGCCGACCATCGCCAAAAGGTGCCGATAGAGCGGAGCTTCTGACGGAATTCGGCGGAAATTAACTCGAGAAGATGAGAGAGAGAGAGAGAGAGAGAGAGGAGAGGAGAAAGAGAGGAAGAGAGAGATCACACTGATTGCGACACAATCGGTCAGAGAGTAATTTCTGACTGTAGTTTTCGACATTCCCAATTTAAATAGGAAAAAAAACGCGACAGAACACCGTCATCAGACGGTACCATCAGCACCGTGAAAGTTACGGGGATTTATTCGATGGCTGAAATAAACCATAGGGATAACTACAAGCTGACCAAAGTGCGGCGATTAGCATTTTCGTTCTCTCGCCTACGGTATTAGCACTGTGCCGACGTAATATACATATTTAATGGCATGCACGAATCCGGATGCGCATGTCATAAGCCACGAAGAGGGACTCTACAGATCTGATGCAATCAGATGCAAATTATAGTGCGCGATTGCAATCACATTGAAAGCTTACCGACCAATGTCAAACATATCTCACGGAACGCCGGAACCGCACGAGGCTCGACACCGAGGATATTTGGTGCGCGAGAAATATTTTCAGTCCGCCCGCGGAACATCGCAACGTGATGCATTTCGCACGAATAATTATCACATATTGTGATGTCGCGAGTCTTTATTAAAAAGGAATACTCGGACGGTCGGGTGAAAATTTCACGATACGACGGTATCACATGGTCGCCGCGTTAAACGTATGTCACGTACCGTGCGCGTACAAGAACACACCACTTCGAATAATACATCATCCTTCTTCGCAGACCTCCTACATCACCGTTTACGAGTTCACTCGATTTAGCTCGGCCAGATTTTATGTAACTACGAAGAAAACATCTCGATCACCGAGCCGTCGGAAATATCCTCGACGTGATAAGAAGGGGTTGCGCCGCGCCTTCCTCTCACGAACTCTCCCCCGATTTACCCCCCGACGCACGCGTCTCAGCAGACCGTAAATCAAACACCGCTTTCCCGAGGAACAAACGCAAATAAAGATTGGCAACGAGCACTTCGGAGTGAAGTTATGGCCGGCCGGGTTGAATCCGCATTCGATCCCGATTCGAATTTATATCACCCGTTTCGGCGCTTCCCTTTCTTCTTCTTCTTCTTCTTCTTTCTTTCTTCTTTTTATTCTTTTTCATCGTTCTTCTCCTCCTCCTCCTCCTCCTCCTCCTTCTATCCGGTGCTTTTATTCTTCACAACGGAACTGTGTGGAAATTCAACGAGCGAGTTTTTCAGGCAGCAAGAATGCTGGATCGACGGGGTGTGTTTTACTTATTCGGATCGAACGCTGGGAAATCCCTTTCTGTGGAAACGTCCATCAGTTTTCCGCCGTGCTTTAGTCGGCGATGATGGATCCCTCCAATATCAGCTTCGAAAGCTTCCACGTATTTTCGCTTGATAATCATCCACCGTCTATATCTACTGGTTATTTCGTAATTTATTTGTGCGATATATTCATCACGATATATCGACAAGTGACAGAGAGAGAGAGAGAGAGAGAGAGAGAGAGAGAGAGAGAGAGAGAGGGAGAGAGAGAGAGAGAGAGAGAGAGAGCAGACGAGCGGAAAACTGTTGAAAACCATTTTCAAATTTTCAATGCAAAATCTAAACCTCCTTGAAACTTCAAATCGGATTTATTCGGATTTTACATGAATAAAGTTATTCGGATAAATTATTTGAATCGGATAAAATTATTTGAATAAAGAGGAAGACCTCTTTGGCAACTTATTTATACAGGCTTTAACGTAATTTTAATTTTTACGTGACCGCTTTTAATAATTCCGCAAGCTCGCAAGCCCTTAAAGTTACAGCAATGAGAACCTATTTTGTCCTTATTAGTTCAGTTTTTAATATCCCAGCAAATGAAATAATAATTTCGCTCTTCGTCATAAGCGCACCTTGCTTCGCTAGGTGGCCGCGAGCGCGCATTACCGAGACACGAGATACACGGCTAAATCCGAAGCGCGGAATTACATCCTCCATTAAATGCGTTTTTATCCGGACCTTTTTCCCATTAATTTATGGTGCTGTTCGGTTTCTCGTCCGAGAGTTTGCTAGGCCGCGGGAAAGATTGCCGCTTGGCGGAGAAATCCCCTTGTATGGCGTATAGAGAAGAATGGACTCTTGCGATCTAACGAATGTCTTCGATCCCGCGAAAGCGCTTTCGTCATCAGCGAGCAAGCAAGGCCGATCGATATAGAGCGAAATAGAAGACCGCGCGGGTGGTGGTGGCGCGAGGGAGAAAGCGACAGTCCGCTATTTTGCACTCCGGAACGACGCGACGCACCGATCGTACACGACGCCCCATCGAGGCCAGGAATGATTATTCGTTTCGCCTGTCATTTAATTAACGGGCGCAACACGGCCTCGCGCTTTTAACGAAGACTGTGTGTGCGCGCGCGCCGTTGATTAATTTCAATCCCGCGCTCGCGTGTGGTAGCTCTTTGAAAACGAGTTAATAACTTTAACAGGCTCGCGCAAGGGTCCAGCCATAACAAACTCGATATATCTGTCGATTTATACCACGGCCGCCGGTAATTTTTGTCCATCGAGGTCAGGCGGCCGGACGAGAGAAGAAGAGAACAGCGGGAGAGAGAAGGAGAGGGACAGTGTGTTAATGTTGATTAGGTTTTCCGTCAATGCGTCGCTTATCTTATCGACGGCGGTACCTTTAGTGCTCGGCAAACGTTTCATCAATCTCGTCACAGCGGAAGGATAAGCGAAAAGTAAATGAGCCGAGAGTGCGAGTCGCGGAAATGCCGGCGTGCGAAAACAATGGTCACTTTAAAAATTGTTATTTCAAGAAACACACGCTATACCGACAAATAGGCGATTTTACGATGCATCGTCGAAACGGTGTAAGATTTGGGACATTTCAAATAAAAATTCAAGATACAAAATCCCCTGTAATCGTTATCGGCTATTATTCCATTTAACGCGCTCTTTTATGCAAATTCCGAAATAGAGTGCTTCAACAAGCTAAAGTGCTCTCACGCTGGGCGTCCCACTAGATAAATAATATCATATTTAATTATACGAACATGTATATCTCTCGGACAGAATGTCGTAAAATTATTCTACCTCCGCCTATGTTACATCTCGGCACTCCCAGCTATCAGGAGATATTACTCGTCCATCGACCTACGGACGACAATTCAGACAGGGTGATAATCCGCGACATGTCCGATAGTACGCTGACCCTCACCACTCGCTCTGTGCCGTACGATTGAATACGTGTCTCGTGCAGATAGGGTTCGCATTAAGGTGGTTGTTAACTGTCACGTTCAACTAGAGTCCACCCGTGCAATCACAATGCATGCAAGCGACATTAGCTTTTGCTACACGCACAGACTTATGGAGAGTCTGTGTGAGGGAATAAACATCGTCGTCGTCGTCGTCGTCGTAGGCGGAAAGTACGCAGTTGTCGTGTTCCGCGATTTTTACATCACTGTGTCGACGTCTTCTACGACGTACGTCTCTCGCCTGTCATTCGTTTCGTTCGAACGTGTCTTCGCGCAACTGGTTACGCTGAGACGCGGTAAGCTCGATCGCGGTTTCTATCATCGACTGTTTGTTCGACTCCGGTGAGACAATCGCGTGGGCGTTCTCCTTTGAGCGAGTAGTGAAAGCAACGGCTGATGTGTCAGCCATCAGCAGAGTGCGTGTGTTTCACGTAACTGCCAAAAGTCTTCTGTCACTGTTGTTCGCACATCGACGTTTTAAGGCCGAAGACGAAATAAAACGCGACGGCGTATCTATGCATATCTAGCGAATAATGACGACTACACCAAAGTGACACCAAATTGACAAAGCGCTCGCGCATCCCACCTGCCGAAAACGCTTCCATCCATTGCGTCAACTCCGTCAAATCCCGGAAAAAAATACGTCGAGGTCACGGCAATGAGCGGACGAGCGAGAGCCGAAAAGCGCAGGTGACAAGCAAGCTCGAAGTCGAGCGCAGCTGTCACGCAGGAATGTCATCGGACGTCGATTTCCCTCCGAGCAAAATTCCCACCCGACTCGCCACTCGTGCGACTGTCGCGGCACCGCGAAAGGAACCGCGAAACGGACGATTGCAGCAACCACCGGTGAATCCAGCCGAGCCAACACGAAGCAGAGATGCGCGGTCGCGCGCGTTCCTCGAATTCCGGACGGAGCTCTCGCCTCAGTGGAACCAGCCGGAGACCGGAAGCGACCGCGATTCACTGGTGTCACTGGTGACCCAGTTTCCCGCGCGTCAGGAGCCAACTCAGACACCGATTTACTCACCGTCGCGCTGACGCTTGCCGATGGCCGAGTGGAGTGCGGTCTCAGTCTCGAGGCAAAGTCCTTCGGCGTTCGGAGCAAATCGAATCACGATGTAACGCCCTTCGAGAACGTCACGAGACGTACGCGCGTACGTACCCGCGCGCGATCTACGAACGTTTCCGGCGTGCTCGCGGATCGCGACAAAGAGCCACAGGCGATCGAGCGCGCGCTCGTTCGAGAGTCGAAGTGGGATAGCCACTTGTAGCGCCGGCGGATGACCGGGCGCGTAAACCAGACTGGCGGGTTGGCGAACAGGTGAAATGCCGTCGCGTGCATCTCTCTCTCTCTCTCACTTACTCCTGCTCTCTCCCTCCTTCTCCAGCACCCTCTCTTTCTCCTTCTCTCTTACTCTCTATTCCTCTCTTTCCCCCCACAGCTGTATTCGCGTCCCTCTCCTTCCACCACTTTCACCAGTTACACCCTCTCTTTCATCCCTGCGCGTTTCGCACTCCTTGCCAGGTGGCTTCCCCTCTTCGTCTATCGTCCTTCTTGCTTTCGCGCAGGATCCGAGCTGCGTTCGTCTCTTTTCGATTCTCATCACGCATCTTACTTCTTTCCAGTCTTCTCTGGGACAGTCTTCTCCGTCTACTACCCCCGCTGTCTACCCCACTCTCTTTCTTTCTCTAGCATTCATTCTCTAGCATACTGTCTTGCTGTCTCTCCCTGTTTACCGTCTCGACGTACATCCCTTACCATTCTCTCTCTATCTTGTTCTCTCTCTCTCTCTCTCTCTCTCTCTCTCTCTCTCTCTCTCTCCCCCTTTTTCGGACGTCTCTCTTTTTCGCAAAACAACCCCGCTGGCGCGTTCGTTTCTCCTCCTTCTCTCTCTCTCTCTCTCTCTCTCTCTCTCTCTCTCTCTTTCTCTCTCCCTCTTCATCCTTCCAACCTCCTCTGTCCCACCAGAAGCACCACGTCATCTGTCTGTCTCCCTCTCGGATTCGCCCTCTCGCTTCCATCTTCGGATTCACCCTCCCGTTTTTTTCCAGCACGGTGTCTCCTTCCACTCTGCCACAACCCCTCCCTCCTCTTCCTCCTCTCTTCCTTCGGTGTCCCTCTGACCGTTCCACCCTCTTCAATGACTCCCACCCGGTTCTGCTCCTCGATGCTACCCTACCTACGAGGTTCGCGGCGCGCTCCCTACCCCCACAGGGGCACAACCGGAGGTACTTGCGTGCGCAGCACGTCCATCGATCTATTTCAGCTCACCTACGCCAGGCCGGGCCTATACCGTACCTGCTGATGTTTGCCTGCCTGGAGCGCGTACGGGTGCGTTCACACCGCCACGTCGACGGAAGCTGCGAGAGGTGGGTGCGAAAAAGGGTGCTGGGGTGGTAGGATGGGAGGTCTCCCGAGCGAAACTTCTACTCGAATTCGCGATTCTGGGCTACTACCAAGATCGAAAGCGTTTCAGACGACATCATGCGCGCCACCCTATCGATTCGCAGAACGAATGGGATGCTCGGTGGGATCGAGTAATCAGATTAATCAGCGGCGATCCGATCGTTTACTCCACGCGTTATCCACGCTCGCTCGCTCGTTGTTAAGTAATTAACTCGTCGTTAAGCAACTCGAGCTGCGCTGCGAACAAGTGAGCGAGGAACGAGCAAGCGAGTGCGCACGATTCTCTCGCTTGGGCTTCTCTTGCTGAGAAAACGAGTAGTTTTTGAATTACGTAATCATCATGAGCCGAGCGAGCGGGTTGTCCGACCAACCTCCGCGGAGCTGCCATCTTCTCTGAGAGGCCATGTAAAAGCCGCTCTCTGCTCAGTTGTTGTTAATATTGCATAATCTTTTTTCGTGCATTAATGGCCTTTGTGTACCGTAATATTAGATCTTCGTTATCCATTCCGGCCTCCCCATTAGGCTTCCCCATTAGAATGTCCCGCGCATAGTGCTCGATTTTCGCCTTTCGCACTTCGGGCGTGTTCCACGGCGAATTTGGGGCAACGATTTTTCTAGCGAGACCAATCCAAGAGAATCCACCCCGATGGAATTTACGCTTAAAGTCCCGGGGTACCGCCGTCCGTTAAAACATACTGCCGCCGTATTATTTCTCCGGCGACAAGCGAACGCTATCAAGTGCGACTCGGAAATCGCCCATGGAAAATTGCGACGCTTTCGAGGAGAATTTATCCGTCGCCCCGTGTCGAAGTTCGACTCGGTTTACACTGCAAGTCCAAGTGTGTTATTTTTCTACGTATAAATGTCTAAAAGCAACACATTTGGCTGAAGCTCTTCCCATCCATTCTCTCGCCACTTTGGATCGCGTTGCTTCAAAGATGTTCAAACGTATTAAATTACAAGTTAATACGTTCAAACGACGCCATTCGAAACGGCGAAGAAACGTATGAAAAGAATTTCCGTCTAAGTAACGCACTTAGGTTAAGCTCGTTCCCGCGAGTAGTTCGATAAAGCGAAGTGACACGTGTCACGTTGCCCGCGATATCGCGTGTCCGGTATAAACGCACACACATGTGTTCCGGCAGCGCCGGAAAAATGATTGTCGACCGCATAATATCCGACAACGTAGTTGCCCGTAATTTTCCGTGGGGTATTTGCGTAGCGCCGGTCCTTTTCATCCGGCGATATCGGCATTATCGCGACATATTCGTGCGGGTCCGGCTGAGTACAGACGGCACGATAATCACGTTAGCACCACACGTGGAATGTGATTTCGGTTTAATACCCGAAGCCATCTGTTGTGCAAGGGACTCTGGCGCGACCTACGCCACTCGCGTGATTGTAATTTCCATGGGAATTGCTCGCCGACACAAATGTCGCCGGTATACTTCAAACAGTTATTCGCGACGGTCACGCATCACGAGGTGTTCAGCTTTATCTCGCACGTGCGGGCGCGCGTTCGTATATTTTTCCACGATTAACGCCGGTTTCAGAGGAAGAGAGAGAGAGAGAGAGAGAGAGATACATCTTATCCCACTTGAGTTTATCCGGTGAGAGCCGAAACAACACGCGCGCGAATATAAACACACGAATGACACGAATTGCAGTGAAAACGGTGCGAGTGCCTGGCCGCGCTGCAATCGACTGTGAAATTCGTGACGTAGGTTATAAGAGGAAAGAGGTAGGTTACACAAGAGGGGCGAAGAAGGAAAGGGGAAGTCACAAAAATAAGTGATTATACTCCTTCCGCGTCTTCTCGTAACTATGGAAACGCAGCATTTCGCGCATGATATATTCCTGCTTATCTGCGCCATCGAGAATCGTGCCGACCAAAATTGATGTGTTTCGTAACTTGGTCTCCGTAGATTTATTACAGATTCACTTGTCGCGGACTTATGGAGTCATAGATCTGCGGATAAGCTGCGAATTCACGAACGTACAAATGGACTGACCGAACGCGTACGCCGCCGGACTTTTTCGATGAACGGCTTCGCATTTGAGAAACCACGTACATATATACACAAACATACATACATACATACACACACATACATAACATGCGAAATCGTACTTTTTTCTTTTGCCGAGATTTCTCGGTCTGACCCGCGAGATATTTCGTCGATTTCGCTGCAGCTTTTGTGGCACGGTGTTAAACGCTTGGATGATTCGGTCGGATATGAAAACGTACGGTAGGAGGGACCGCGAGCGTTGAAATTGTTTTCGCCTTTTGCGAAACAACAAAAGCACATTGCGATCTCGAGGCAGCCGAGCATCGAGTGCGCGATGCGGCTTGAAAATTATTCTCGATTCGTACGCGATCGATACACGTGCTAGTTACGACCTACTTGATAAACTCGATGACTAATAAGCATCTTGTCAAAATGTCGCCTTTTTGTATGTAAAAAAAATTTGTCGTTCGTTGTAGACGAGTTCGTTAGTAGTCGACCGTACGATAAGCCGATAAGATAAGGTGTACGCATATCACCGTATATTTAGTCTATTGATTAATGTTGCTTCATGACGAAGAAAATTAAATATGTAGATTAAATGTTTTAAATTAACTCAAACTTAAATTCGACCACGTAACGAGCAATTATACTTATAATTTATCGCTTGGATTTTCATTCAAAGTACAAGACTCTATTCCAACACTTTTTAATGACAATCAGATTTAACTGAACTCCAATTGGATTTAAATTATACCCCAAGGAACTTTCTGTGCAGAAAGGCACAGTGTGCGAGTTCATAAATACTAGTTGTTACAAACTCGCGTTATCGCGCGCTTTGTTTCCTTTCAAGGGATCTCGCGCTCTGTCAATTATATAAAATTCACGCGATAGCTTTTACCAGCGGCAATCAATGCGATTTGCATCTAAGCATGCACTACGTAATATGGCTTTTTACGAGCGTTCGAACTCAACTCACTCACCATTGCGCGTCAATTTTCAGCGACGTTCAGCAGCCTAGACTCGTATCAATGTCCATCCTCATTAACATCCGGTTTTGATGGCGTCTTCCCACGTTGATTGTGCTACTTACTTACTTCGTTGTACTCATGACTGCGTGGTAATACGGTGTTTAACAAACCGGCTTTAGCGGCGAATGAACGGAACGCGACATGGACGTGATAAATTAGAGCCCTACGAGAATAAACTCGCTAGTCGTGAATTGTGTGTAAAAAGCAAAAAACCGAAGACTACAAAAATGTAAAGTTGAAATGATATTGTAATCGGTTAAGAATAGAAATCTGCGAAATCTGATGACTGCGACGGTTGAAAAATTTGACACAAGTAAAATACATAATCGCGAGTGATGGTGCGCATTTTACTGCTCGATACAATCATAGGAAGCTGTATTGAATAAAAATCGTATTGAAATATTTATAAAAGGAAGCTTATTGAAGATTAAGAGATTAAAATGAAACATTGAGACTGCAGAAATTAGTTATCACGGCAGAAAAAGTGATCAATAGTTCGTGGATCTATTAATACACAAATATTGCACAAAATAATTCTCTCTAATTATTTTGAGCAATATATTTTACGGAACGACACAAACACATACATGCAAATATATAACGTGCAAAAACCTACATGCTGCATACTGAGAGAAAAAATTTCGTTATAAAAATTTCGTATACAAGTGCTTACGATAAAAATAGTTCTCCAGGCTATAATTATTTCACTATACCGTTATAATTATAAATACTAAATATGTTTCTCTCAGTGCGGATAAATCGCATTGACTTCATTAACATTTCGCAACCCACTACTGTCAAACCCATTATTTTTCATTTTTTGATTCACCGAAATACCGGGAACTTGGAGCCGGCCATGTTCCGCTACAGATTTGAAGCAAAAAATAAAATGTCAATTAGATACGAGACATTAATGATATTATGAAAGAAAACTCATAAATACGAACTTGTTAACTGTTTGCAACCATTTTAGATCAGTAATTTTTATTTTGATATAATTATGTCCTAATTTTTCTGTCGCTAAGAATTTGATGTGACAGCAAAGGAAGTTAGTAAACCTTACCTTCGTGCCGAACTCGCTTGGCCCGAATCGGATCCTCCGGTACGACATCCTCATCCACTGAAACCACACCCCCGGAAACCGCACCCATCATGTGGCCGCAAGTTCCTGTAGATCTGAAATCAAAAGTAAAGATCCTGATTAGTTATACCGATAAATGTCATACGAACTTATCGAGAATAAAGAGGCTCAAAACTGTATATAAGTGTTCCTCCTTAAAATTAAACAAAACGGACAAGCGGTAATTATCTTCAAATTACAGGATGCTGTCTTACTTAAAATTACTATAGCATTATAACGCGAATATAGTAGATAACAACACGTGACATAACACGTCATACGACATTTTTATCGAATCGGAAAATTTGGGAATTGCGCGCGACGTCTGCCGATCTATTTATCTGCAAGTCAAGAACAGTCACTGTTTCACAGCAGTCACGTACGTATATGTATTGTACCTAAAGCCATGTAACCTCCAGCTGGGAAGACACGTCTCAGAACATTGTTACGTTACTAACTCGTCGGTTTAATATTAATATATATGTCCAACATCCTTTTTATATATTATTTATTTCTTATAAATTATTTAAAGTGTATATGATTCTTTATATTATTTATATATTATTTCTTATATTACTTGTAAATTATATTTTATATTATTAATAATTACATTTTATATTTTATATGTTATTTATTTTATATAATATTTCTCTCCTCTCACACTACATTCGCGATAAACGATTGAAATAATCGAAAACTCGGACTGAGACCGATATAGCCAATCCATATCATGGAAAACGATAAAATTTATGTCTTTTATAAAATTTTCATTATAAGAAGGCAATCTACTTTACAGACGCAGAACACAAAAATGTACGATAGTCTAAAAAAAAGGTAAGAAAAATTGACACTCGCGTGATTTTGAGTTCTTAGCTTTAATGCGATCACGTGTCGTAAATAGCGTATAGAGACACGAGAAGCATGTTGTGTTCTGAAATCAAATTTTCAGCATAATCTTATGCTATTGTGTTTATCGCCATATATTCACGGAACTAACGCGCAGTACTTAATAAATTTGTAGCAGATCTCTATGATGTGATAATGAAATCGGATTATCGATTTTGTTCCCTGCGGCAAATAGCCATACACTAATGCGTATAAAGTTAATAGACGTCAGCTCTGCGGGTGATAGGGATAAGAGTGTGATAATAAATGTGCCTAATGGAAAGGTTTCATTAACTATCATGTATATGAAGCTGAGATCTAAAATTGCTGAGAAGCTCGCGTGTATTATCATTGCCGTATCATATTAATAACAGTATTACGAAACGAGTTTTCAACTACGCGCATGAAATATATCTTATCAGATTTGATCGATGGAAATCTTTGCCGATGCAATCATCGAACAAGATAAGACAATATATATTTTATTTTTGCTATTAATAATAGCTCTCTTACGATGGTCTTTTGGCAAAAATTAATTTCTCAAATTTAACAACAAATAAGCGAAAGTATTATTCTTTACAAACATATGTTTAAGTAAATGCAATATATTATATCGATCTTCTTGTAAAACGATTATATATGAGTTTTGGGAATTCATAATGTTAAAAGATAATATCTTGAATATTGAATATATTCCTGTGATTGATCAAAATCTAAATTCCGCGAAATTGTCCGAATGAGTTTCTAGTTTCAACGACTATCGTCGTTTTAGCGTCATCAAAACGGATACAAATTCCCTGACTTGCAATAGAAGGAGACATTTGAAAGTGGCAATGTCGTACCGCGAGTATCTTGATATTTTCCAGTAATGACTTTCGAAGTAGCTAGTGTTTGCCAAACCCAACGTAGCGATCGTGTTCTTTCCTTGCGGTTTTCTACTATTCATGCCAATATGGATGATATTAAAACCTTCGATTCCGTCTCCGTTACAACTGGAGGTAAAATTAAGAATCTGTCCTCAGTCTGTATTGTAACCTTAAGGGAAAGGTCTTTCTTTCTTTAGAGGAAAAACTTTGAATTCTACTTTCGACACGATTTATATTTTTCTTGATATCTCTACCTCATTAAAATGCGACATTGCGCATTACTATTTGTTTCCATTAATTCCTGGAACTTCGATCTCCATATTTTTCTTCCTCCAGTGGGGAACAAGAGAAAAACTCGAACTCCTCGTTCGAGTTTTTCTCTTGTTCCCCACTGCTGTCTCATTCTTTCATCCTTTTCGTGAGGTGGAAACGATACTTCTATAAGTCGCGAATGCATTTAAGGGGAATTCCGATCGTTAATATCGCACGATTAAAGCCGCACGGTTTCTGGAAAATTTTCCTTCCGCATAATACCTTCCTGTCGTCTCCTCCGGCTGGAGTTTCCAGGTCGAGAGATGCTCAGCCATTAACGGCGATTGTGGCTCAGCGGGACGAACAAGAGCATGGACGACTCTCGTCGACAATTCGAAGGAATCCTCGCAATCTTTCCTTGTCGACAATCTATTTCGTTGCGCGTTGTCTGTAACATAAGATGCAGATTCATCGTTGCCGGCTAAATCCGCGAAATTACAACGACGAGAAATAATCACCGATTAATCCGTTTGATGAATCTCCTTTATGGAAGGGAACGATGCGATAATATATCTGATAACTCTCCGATTTGATAACTGAGATTTTTACGAAAACTAATTTTTATTTGTAATACGAACTCGAGAAAAAATGTGTTCGTTGTCGTTCGGATCTAGAAATATGCTTTATCGCGAACTTAAATATACTAGCTCACACGTTGTTTATGTAAAACATTAACTTTCACGCGTTTAGAAAGTTTCAGGTGTGCAATTACGGAGATTTAAGAATTCAAAACGATCGCAGATCGCGATGACTATTTTGTGTTAAAGAGTTATTTGACAATGATATTAATCATTTAACAATGACTATATTTATAATTGCTTAGACATTTAGTAAGACCACACATGATTGCAGTTTTACGTTGAAATTTTTATAATGGAAATTTCCCACACGTAATATGATAATATATGATAATGCGTAACGTAATAAATAAATACCTGAAAAATTAGAGAGAAAGAGAGAAAGTTGCGCAAGTTGCCACGACGATAACTATCTGTTCTGATTCGCTGCATCCGCGCGGCTTGTATAAAACAGAATATTTTTCACTTTTACCAGTATGTATAAAAATTTGGTAGAGCGCGCAATTTATTGATTCCAGAGTGCAACTCTGACATTTTTCACGGCACAACGTTGCACGATGCGTCCTATGTATAATACTCCGTGGAAATTGCTAGCTACCAATTTAACCATGCCAGATTACGTCCGAATTAATTCTGCCGAACGGCAGAATAAACTTTTCATTCCGACCTTCGATTAAAATACGTTTCTAACTGACGTTATCGCCCACCAGTTTAAATAATACCATATAATAAAAGATATTGGTGAGAAAATATGTCGTATTTAACAATATGCTCGCGAGAGACTATTGCTTTTGCAATAATTGTACGTATAGTCTATGCATAATACCGTATTCGTATGCAGTCACAATTCGCTTCTCTCTCTCTCTCTCTCTCTCTCTCTCTCTCTTTCTCTCTCTCTCTCTCTCTCTTTCTCTCTCTCTCTCTCTCTCTCTTTCTCTCTCTCTCTCTCTCTCTCTCTCTCTTTTATAATAGCGTAATACATCGCGTTATACCATTCGTGTAACTGACTGTTACATCGATCGCGTATCACTTTGTTCCATCATAATTCATCTAATGTCTGTAATATCCTGTGACATGCGTCGGTGATTCGACAGCTCGTTCCATCCCGAGAAGTCGTACGAGAGCCATTATTCATTACCGGCAAAATTTAATCTCCCCTAACGATTTTCCATCGACTCGTACAAATACATTCTTCATTTATGGCGTTACATAATTAACACACTACGGAGCGCTTATAATAAAATACCGTCGATGTACGTTTCGTTGTTTGTCGCATCTGTGTCACTTATTTTAAAGATTCACTAAATATAAAGTTTTGTTTATAATATTTAATTCTTTTTTTTTTACAGGTGGCACACTTTCTTCATTTTCGCGGGCGAGACGTTCTATTTTCCCGGTAGTTTAGTTGAAATCACGGGCATGACGAGAATTAAAATAAAGAGGAATATTGAAACGAGGAAGCCATCAAAGAAAAAAATGGTCGAAAATCACGGCAGTTTTGTGCGATACATCGCAAAGCTGGAAATGAAATGGAGACAAAACCCAGCTGTGACTGGCGTGTTTTCTCACTGAGCGCGCGTTTGAATCTCTCTATCGCGATGTCAATATTTAAAATCTTCGCGAAAGTCTGTCCTATCTTTGGTATAAAATCCTCTGTTAATAACTTTCTTATTAGCTCCCGAATATCTAGATTTAAGTTTGTTATTCATCGGTATAAGTTTGATACAATTGCCATACAATGTTTATATCGTTTGTATTTTAATCTACTAGCGCATCGCTAGGAACTTGAAAGAATACATCGCTAGAAAAATGAGATTTAGCGAAATATTTATTGAAAGACATTATATATAAAATAAATAGTATACGAGAGGGAGGGGGAGGGGGAGGGGGAGAGAGAGAGAGAGAGAGAGAGAATTGGATTATAAACAATATTAATAGCTACTAAAATAACCATGTTAATTTAAGCATATTAGGTCTATTTTATATAAAAAATAAATAATATTTGAGAGATATAAATAAGAATATTAGCCGTTAAAAAAATAATTACATTCATGTGATCATAATTTTGTGTTCTCTGCTTTTATCTTCAGGGCCGTATCTCTTTGAAGAAAAGAATACATCATTTTCGCACGTGAATTCGTACATGCGTACGCGCGTCCGTGTGTGCATGACTTGAATTATTTATTCACCTGATCTTCGCGATCTGGAGTGCGCGCAGTTCGTTTTACACGTTAGCTCTCTTCAATTCTAACAACGCTGATCGATTAACGCGACAGTCCTATCAGCGTCGACATTGAAGATCGCAAAAAGTCGGGCAAGAAACCGTTGCCGCGTGTATGTAGGCTACGTTAATTCACCTCAAAATGCAAACAGCCGACTCCACCCTGCGCGTGCTCCTCGCGTTTCAAGGCAGATCCGAGATTAGATTCGGCGCAACAATGGCGCATTGCCGATTCAATAGCACCCCGGGCAAGCCCGGATCGGGACGAAACTTAAATTGAACTAAATTTCTAACGAAGCGTGATATCGGCAAACTCAGCCGGGGCCACTTTTGCTGTCAATAACAAATCGCGCCTCATGTGCACTTGTGAATTCCTACGTGCATATTTACAAGTTCACGCGCATGTTGTCAGGTATACTTGGTTGCAAAACTTTGGTCTAAACAGAATAAAGTAATAAGATACTTATCAAATTGTCGCAATTAAGGGTAACTGTCGTCAGTACATAGGCTCGCGCAGTAATCGGTCATGATAAGAGGAGGATAGCACATAAGACATTCAACAACGGGAAACAATTGGGAAAAACGTCAAATATTCCTATCATATTCTTATCTGGCAGAGAAAAGTATATGCATTTATTCATCAGATAAATAAATATCAAATTTTTTATATAGATACTTTTATTTGTCAGATAAGAATATTCCCGGGTCCGCAACAGATGTAGCAAGCTTTAAACTTAAGAAATTAAGTAAGAAATTGAGAAATCACAGTCGATTATTCTCAATTTGACAATTCGAGGCATGTAGTATCAAACACGGACTCTCTGCCTTAAGCGCGAGACGATCTCTTTTTTATACCTTCAGGGTTTCTTTAACAGACGCCAGCAACATTGCTCTTTTTGCTGCTTTCTCTTGGAAGAATGTTTCGATCTGGGATAAATCGCCGTGTTAACATGGAAATGATCAGCGAGGGTGGCGTAACAATCGCGTATACGGTTCGTGCGAATGCTCTTTCGGTTTATTCCTATGCGCGGTCGAAAAATCACGCAGAAGAGATTCCCAACGGAACGAATCGTTATAAAAGAAACGAAAGATCTGACAAGAGCTCGCGTTTTATTTACGTTCAATCGTGCCTCCGTCGAGTTCTTCTCGCAGCGTGTGCATTTTTCCAAAGCGACCGCTGCTCGATTCGCCGGGGTTTATACGGCAATTAACGATGTGACGCTTGATCAGTAAAGTTTACTCACCAACATATATGGCTGTCCTATTATCATCGATTAACTGGCGCGCTAAATAAAGTTTTGCTCGCATTAATAGACGATGCGGTGAGCTCGCTATAAAGTTCGTTAGCGTCCACCCGACGTATCTCACGGCGGGATAATGTTATCGGGCTTGCGATAAAAACACGGCAGAACGAGCCTGCGTATCCTAAATACGCTTCGGGATTCCGAAATGATGAGTGAACGGTCAATTTGATTATCGGAAATCGCGTCGCGTCTTGTAGCGTTTTATGATGTTACGTACAAGCTGTAATTACGCACGATTAATAGTACAGGACTTTAGTTAAAAAAAAAAAAGACCTAATTTCGGTGACGTTTATGTTTGGAGATTTTTAATAAATTTCCACTTGCGCAAATTTTTACACGAACAATCCTCCTCGAGTAAGTTAAGTGAAGTTCAGTGTTATGTTATCTTCAGGAATACTGAAATTTACGAAGATCCTTTGGGCAAAGGATAAATATGCTTAATACGTAGTTCTCGTGCCTAGCGATCGTTATACCGAGAGATATTTATGCCTTTTTATCTTCACCCGCGTGGAAATTATTACCGGCCCACGTGCAGGTGGGATCACGCGGGACAGTGGGTCGGCTGAAATGGAAAATATTGCGGGCTGGGCGAAGGATTTCGCTGGAAAATGAAAGTGAAAAATTTGCGATTAGGGAAGGGAAGGTCCGGGGGAGCGAGACCGCGGCGGAGAAATAGCCGGTACGACGTTGGCATCAATTTCGGGACACACGTACGCGGATATAAGCGCGAGTGAGTTAAGCTGCGGGTAGATTGTGGGCGCTAGCTCGAAGGCATGAATACGAAAAAGGGTTGTTCTTTCCGGCACGAAGCCTCGAGGCGTCGGGAGATGCTGGATAATCCCTTCGACCGACATTTCCACGTCCTCTGCGACGATTGAGGTATCGAGCGTCGACGACTACGACTACAACGACGGCGGCGGTGACGAGAAGTTTTGAGATCCTTAGAGAGAATCCGGAGCGCTTGTAATCGCGCGTGAAGTTGCTCACGAACCTGGAAAATCTCGCTCTACCGATTGTTCTCTCTACAGCTGAGGACGGAAAATGCGTTAATTTGATCGCCGTCGACTCTGGTAAACCGATTCAGACGAGGTGAGATTTTTACAAGCTTTCTCTCTCTCTCTCTCTCTCTCTCTCTCTCTCTCTCCGTGCTTCCGGCTTCCAGCGAAAACCCGCTTTCGAGGCGAATACGTGTCTCGCCTGCGATATCTCGTGTGCGCATCGCAAACTATAAACTCCCTCCGGTATCTTTATGATGTATTTTCAGGCGTCTTCTACCACCTATCACTAATCCACTACCACCACTGTCACCACTTTTCATTTATATCGAGGGAAGAATACGTGCCACGCGCCGTGTACTGTCTCGATCGTACGTCCGCTGTATAAAACGCGAGGTGCGTAAGAAAATGAAAACGCGAGGACAAATCGTGTTCCTTTGAGGAAGATCGCTTGATCTTTGGAGATCGACATATTTTTCTGAGAAATATAAAATACAAAATTCTACGAGAAGCAATTTTTCTCTTTGGCATATTTATCAGATTTACGGTTGGCGAGTGGATATTATTTCGAATCAACTTTAAAATGAAAGAAGAAGAGAGTAACGTATTGTTTAATTTTCCGATGTATCGAAGTGTTTGTTGTATCGTCAATCTCTCCCAAAACGAGGGAAAGATTCACTTTCAAAGTGTATGATTCGCGTAATGCGCACGTACGGCGGCACGCGAATTCACCCGTGAAACCGGTAACTTCCTGGCAGGCTTCCTGTCGATTACAGGTAATTCCTGCCGACGAATAAATCACGACGATGCGATGTCGCGGATGCGTTCCGTGCGTGATATTTCAGATAGTCCGGCGTACATGTTGACGGCAGCGCACGTTGCTGTTAATATAATATTTACACGACTGCCGCTGTTCCAATTAGGGAGATGAACTGTTATAATTGGTTCATCCTTCATGCCAGCGCTTAAGCGGGCGTGAAATACCTGCGGAAGCACTGTAGTATCGCCATTGCGCTGTAGAAACTGCAACGTGGAACGTTTATCGTGGAACGCGGAACGGATTCTAACCGAGCATTCTAAGATCCGGCCCTCAACGCCCCGCATGTCAGGGTTAACTTTGACCTTTTGGCTCGACTGACTCTTTGCCTCGCGTTGTAGTAAAGTAAAATTAATAAGAAAGTAGGATAAAAGTGAGTTTATGGGCACGCGCCAAGGCTGTGATATCCCCCTAGGAGTCGTTCAGGTAAGTAGATAATTACAATTGATCGCACTGTAAAAGCTCTCGATGAAGTATGGACTAAACATAATACGGTATAATGAACGAATTATAATTATAATTATAGACATCAAGATGAGCATTGTTACGTAAATCAAGAAACGCTTAAATATTATACCCTGTGACACGCGACGAGATTTGTGAACGTAAAATATAAGAATTATAATTAACAATGTATAAGCACGCAAAAACAAATGTAACCGATAATGTTGGTCGCGGAGAAATGTGAAATATCCAGATCATAAACTTGATATTTGTCGACATTTATCTCTCAGCGGAAACTGTCACGAATACCGAATGTGTTGACCGGATCGGACGAAGCCGATTGACCCCGAAAATGTTCGTGTATTTCAAAGGTCCAAATAGTTTTCTCGATTTACGGATCGCGCACAGCAGATGTGTGCGGGACGCTCCCGTTTCAAAGTTCAGAAATAGATGCATATACGTGCATTATTTGTCCCTTCAATCGGCAAATCGGTTTATCGCTCGAAACGATTAATTCAATCGTCGCTGCGCTAGTCGGAGCATCGAGTTTCCTCGAGAGTCAAAAGGCATCCGCGTATCACGAACTGCCGGGGCGATATCAAGTGGCCCGTATTAATGGAATCTCGCGGAACGCGATACCGGAATCGGCGAACGAAGAATCCGAACTATTCAAATAACGAAGTTAGGAAACTGATGCAATAACGGACCTCATAACGATTTCCTCGCGACTCTGTATTTCACGCTAGCCATTACGATTGTCGTCGGGGGGAGGGAGGGAATGGAGGGTGGGTCGTCATCTACAAGCTGTCGAACACATCTGTTAGTCAAACGTCGAACGGTGCATTTCCTCCTTCTCTCTTTCCTCCTCTACCCTCTCTCTCTCTCTCTCTCTCTCTCTCTCTCTCTCTCTCTCTTCCACCCTCTTTTCTAAAGTAGAACTCATCTTGCTCGAAGTGGCGGTGGCGCGAAAAGAAAAGAGGCGCGAAATAAGATGCGGACACGAGAGGTGTCTGTAAAGTGTGACGCGCTGTTAAACTTAATTAAAAATTCACGGATGTAATTAAATTCCGTCGAGTGCGATCGATCGGTCGAATTAGAAATGTCCTTCTGTAGTCTGCTGCTAGAACGCTCAAAATGTCGTGAAGATCGAGGAGTGCAATCAGAAGAGATATTTTTCGCGATGATATCTGAACGCGTCGCCGAGTCGGTCGAACGTTTATTCATTTATCTGTTTATCGAAAATCTTTACAACCGTTACGTGTTCGTTGATCGATGAACAGAGCTCTATTCTGGCTCTCGAAATGCATTCGTTGCCGATGGTGGGATTGCGGTGGAGATATAAAATAAGAATGCTCTCGCGCGGAGAACGTACAACAGAAGGAATATCGTTCCGCTTCGATTCTTCCGCGAGCTAGAGCGAGAGGTCGTGTTTCCTTGCTCGCTACTCGACATTCGGCGCATTTCCGTTTCTAATACTCGAGTTAAACTCACCCCCGCAAGCCAGACTTCTAATCCCTAGAGACTCGACTGCAACATAGTCGGTCTACGAGTGCTCGGTGAGAGAATTCGAGTCGCGAGTTTCATTCGAAATTGCGTATTCCTCGTGATGTGTCGCGGTACGAAAGGAATTACGCTTAATGTGCTGTAAAGCATCGAGCATCGTTAGCAGCGTGTCAAGCTACTTATTCAAACTAGACTTCCTCCAGCCCGATTGAAGAGCGTTAGTGCACATCTCTCGCGGAATAATATTGCGATGAAACCACGATCGTTATGAAGGAGTAACAGCTATTATGAGCATCGCGATAACTAATAGCGGTAACTTATTGCGCTGAAAAGTTCGCTCGTTTTCCCGCCGCGAAATTCCTTAATAACACCTCCAGATAAACCACTCGTTACGTGGCCTCATTAAGCCGTAAGTACGCGCGCGCGGCGGAACCGAGTATCTTCTATTTCTATTTTTTTTCCGATTGAAAAAATTACTCTATGAAATATACAGTAAGCGATATCATCATTAGTAAGTCTACTACCATCGGTAGGATATATGAAACCTTTAAAAAATTGAATTCAGCAGATTACGAGAGTCAATAAGAGCTTATACGAGTTTATCACGGAACCCGCTAAATCCATAATTAAAATAAGAAATATTATAATGATCCTTCAAAGAATTATCCAAGACAGTTTGTGATGTTCGCAATGGTTTCTTGATTATCTGGAAATTACTTAGAAATTTGATAATTTATTTAGAAATAAAAATTCTGTAGTATATATTAGCAAGGAACAGCTAACACTTAATTTTAATATAACACTGTTGTTATTATTTTCACATACAGTTGTCTTTATAGTGAAAGAAGTTTTAGAGAACTTTTCCTCGAAGGTTTTTATGTATTCTGCTAATGATAATAAAGCTTCCAATGATTGCATCGCTTACTCTAACGGTTGTTTTCGACGCTTTATTAACGTTGCGGTCGAGATATCCAGAAACAGTAACACTAATATTATATCAATGTTGCAACTTTCCACTCGAATGCAACTGTTACCATGTTACATTGCACGTACATTGTTAAATGGGGAATCACAACATTGATGTAATGTTATTTGGTATTTACCTGGTCGAGCTCTGGCTTGATTCGACGATCATTACCTACGAAGGCTTCCACTTCCGTTTTTCCGCTGACGAAAGTTTTTCTCTGCTGCGTCACGGTCGAAATCGCGAATCAAGGAAGAGGTCGCGAAATCTGAAGGAATGTTATTTTTGACTACAAAATGTCACGGGTCGACGAGTTTTGCGACGTATTTCTTCCCTCTTCTCCTTTTTCTTCTTCTTCTTCGTCTACCTCGTCTCCCCGAGCAAAACCTTATTTCGTCGAATGAAATTCCACGAGAGGCTTCTGGAACTCTTGTGGTTTGATCAGCCCGGACGCCGCTACCAGTGTCTGCCACCTTCATTTTTCGCGTTCGCCTCTTTTCTGTCGCGCATCGTTTTCGCGGCCCGGAAACGCCGGCGCGTCCATTAAAAAGCTCGCTGCTGCGATCTATGCGGCCGTGCTTTTAGAGCTAATTAATGCGCAAATAATGTGAAAGTAGGGGGATAAATTTCATTAACATTCCGCGACGAGAGACCGCCGATGTTTTCGACGCCGCGAGAGTCTGGTCTACAACGCCAGACCGCTTTTCCCGTCGAATGTTCAAGAGAGTGTATATCGATCGTGGCACGAAGAAGTGCACGCAGCACATTCCGGAAGAAAAAACATATTAAAATCTCCTCAGAGCAAAATACTCAAATTAAATTAATGTTAAATCAGTTTTCATGGAAATTTTCTTAACAGGCTCAATTTTGGTCCAAAGATGTGAAACCTATATTCTAAGTCTGAATGTTTCTTTACGTAGAATTAAACATGTATCAGCAAACGAACACGTCGACTGAAATTAATAGAATTATGTACGGAGAAAAAATAGGTCGAATTAACGTGTCAATAAACGAATGAAACGCATTTTAATTAAAAGAAGCGGAATTTCTGGATTTTAGAACCAAATTTGATTTGCAAAAACTAAAAATCTTTCCTTCCCAAAAGACGTTTGCGTTGTTCACTGCTACGTTCATCGAATCAATCTTTTTTTCCGCGTATAACCTATTTTTGTCAAGAGCAATGGTATCAATAATAATAAAAAATATTGCAGCGTCGTATTTTCAAGTAAAAATAACTATATCGAGAAGCAGTTGCATCGATTATTTGTAACACTCCTCAAATATCGAGAGGTAATCATAAAATAACATTTCCTCGGTATCTCTCTCCTTTCCTCTCGCTCGTGGCGCAGATCGCCGATCAAAGCGGGCATTTTTCGGACGCGACACGATAAATCACGGTAAATAAAACGCAAAAAGAAAACTTCGACTTTGGCTACTGCCCGCTACCGTCTCATCGTTCTCAGGAACATCATGCACATATATGAGTGTGTCCGCTAACGGTACACCGAATTCTTGACGGCGGGTGGTCAATATTGATCAGCCTCGTTGGTGAAGCGATGTGACTTACGATGAAGCGGAGGAAAATGCTGGAAATTCGTATCCGCCTTTCGCCATATTGGTCGAGCGTTCAACACGGCCGGAGAGGAAGGCGAGGACGAAGGATTGCGCGACTCGAGGTAGCCTCGCTGCATGGAAAGAGAGGGAGGGGAGGGAGGAGAGTAACGCGTGTGCACGGCAGTGCGTATCGGAAATCGATGCGTGCGCCCGCCTGTTGCCACATTGCACACGCATTTGTATGATTTCATGAATGTATGTATCGCGCGCGTCGCTTCTTCCTGTCACGAATGACCTATGAGACTTCACGCATAATGACTCGCACGGTGATTTCTTGTCGACGTTCGTGACCGAAAACGTCTGTCTTATTAAACGGTACACTGTGTTCCTCGGATCAACATGATATTCCCCTACGCGAAAAGATCCGTATTGGGATTATATGAATCGGCAAACTTTTATCGAGTATAGATCTTTTAAGTTATCCTTTAAGTTATTTCTTAAGCCGAGGCTTCTTTCACACCGTGGCGGAAAAATTGGGGGAGGGGGTGGGGGCGGAAGCACGATATGTGATGATTGTCGCGATGTCAGTATCGTAAAGTTTTATAAAATGTCAAAGGGAACAAGCAGAGAATTTTCCTCGAAGATATAAGTCGCGATATTTATAATCGAATTTTGTATTGAAGATCATTTGAATTCTATGGTCAGATGCTTCGTAGCCAATAAAACGATTCGTGCAGCATCCGAAGATGAACTTAAGAAAAAATTTTGCCACGGTTTGATCAACACATAAAATAATTATTGTAAGGAAACGCACAACTTCTGTGTCGACGGCTGTACAAGCTCCCGAGCAAGGAATTTTTGCTAAGCGTCAAGCCGCACGCATAAATTATAGTATAATTCGGAGTAATCTCCATATAATCATAGCCACATCCATTAGCGTTAACAATCGATAGATCGTTAATAGACATCGAGCATCGAATTCCTGATTAGACGCGTCTAGTTGAGCGAACCGCTTCAATGAAGGTATTACGCAGATGTATGCTGATTATATCAAGGAGGTACGTAAGAGAATTTCATGCTCTCTTCATTTTCATATAGAAGACGAAATTGGATCTTTCTTGCTATCATCATTGCTTCATCGATTCATATCGCTGTGTTACACCCGTCGCGATGATCAACATACTGAAATTCTGAACGATTTATCTAATTTACGCAACGGAGAATTACGTTCTTCGGCAATTAATCGAGCACGAATGGTCGATCGATAATCTCACGTATCAACATCGAGATACATCAAATGAAATTTCCACATTAATATATATATATATATATACTAGTGATTATCTTGTGATACTTGACTCTTGTATTCCTACGGAATAATAGGCACACGTGGCTTGTGGACGGCCACGATCAATCGATATCATTGTCTCCCGATCAAACCGGTGCTGCGGTTTCTCACACAGTAATTTGTATTCGAGCTATTCCCTTGGTTCCTATCCCGGGAAGTTTGACCTCTCTGGAGAGGATGAGCCTTCGATCTCTCGTACCTCACGGAGAGATACTCGAGGAAGCAAGATAAGACGGGCGTCTCAGGTTTCATCGTAATGATGAAATTCCTTTTTATGCTCGACTAACGAGTGACACTTCGTGTATTTTATTAAAGGAAAATTGTTAAGCAACAATTTAATTTGTCGCATAATGAATTTACGATAACTAAATACGAATGGTCTCGAACGAGTAAATGTCGGAATTATGAAGTCGTAGTTAGAATATGGAAAGAGGAAGGTTTTATATACGCTATTAAGACGGAATTATACAACAAGACTAATTACAACTGTGTGCTAATTGTTAGAAGAATTAAATAAATTATGAAGAATTATTTGTCTTAGATAAATAAATATACAGTTAGACAATTTTCATTGTACGTATAAAATATTTCGAGAAGAAATATTTTACTACATTACTTATTTATCGTAGACACTTCAAAATCTTTTTCATGATTTATTTAATTATACAAATATATAGAGGGAATATATATATGCTTTTAGCACTCGTTGATTTTCGGCGTTAACCGAATCTCCCATAAATTAAAATGGAATCAGACTATTAATATCAAGTTTCACAATATAACCAGTTTGAGCGCACAATACAGTGTTCGAGTTTTAGCATGATTAAAAGCAGCTGCTTAAACGTCCGACGGACAAACCATGTTCGGGGTTGCAAGATTTCGCGGTATCTGATACGTCTTTATCATTACTTAGACAATATAGAATTGTCTCACCTGTTAACTGGGTTACGTTTAATTACTAGATGCATTCGTGACGCGTCCCTAAGCGCAGTGACCCAGTTGAAGAAACAGTTTCAAAGCGGACTGTCCTTCCTTAATTAATGCCATTAAGGCGCACCTTTTTCAGTTTCGAAATGCTATCTCGTTGCGAAGTGACGTCGACAGACAGTATTTAGATAATTAAAGACGAGCGACGATGCGAGTAAAATAATCGAAGTAATCGCGAGCTTAGTCTCGCTATTCTTTAATTGTACTCGCGTAAATTGTGGAATTGACTTGTTGAAGAGATAAATGAAAAAAGAAATAGAAAATAACAAAAAACATTAAAATATAAAATAATACTTGCAACATAATATTGTCAACACACGCATAAGATAATTGATATGATCAAATTAAAAATAAAATTCAGAGGCAGATATGGCTGTATATGAAATACGAAACGTACAGTCGGCTCGTTTATCGAAGGATATGAGATCGTGTTGTGAAATTTTCTAAAGTTGCTCTTAAAGTTGCATAAATAGACATCTGTCTTTGATATACGTATTGTACATCGATAGGAAAAATAAAAGAGAATAAGACAAAACGGGAAACGAATCGAACGAGCGTACCACGAATGAGAGAATCTCATGTGCACTTTTCTCTCATATATCTTGTATGTAATTCCCGTATTACGTCGTCCCTGCAAAAAGATGGAGCGATCAATTTATGAAAGAGCACTGTGGTAAACACGCCAGTCAATTTCAGATGATCTGCAACTCCGCTCGTCTATCGGATTCCGTCTGTCGGGAAAGCACAAAAAAAGATACGCGTATCTTTTTTTGTGCTTTCCACCAAACGAACTGCAAGTGATAAAATCGCAGGGGGCAAGTCAAAGCAAAGAGTTAATTACATCCCCGCCGACCCGCGAGCAATAACGACCTACGGACTCGCCCCGACTGCCATTGCGCGGCTTAACACACGCGGCGAAACATTGGCGCTATCGCCGAAACGATCGAAAGAGCGCGATTTAATTGACACGAATTCTCGCGTTCGTACGATCACAATCGTCAAGCCAGAAAGATTAAACTATCCCCGGTGCTATATTGCGCTGGGAGGAAAAAACGAAGCTGTCTCGGAAGTTTAGCGCTGTTGAATTTTTTAATAAACTTGTACGTTCTTCTTACCTCGATCAGGTATACGTTTCGTATTTTTTAAGCAGTGAAGATCTTCTAGTTTACAGTGCGCACAGTGACAGCAGATCCGGATGTTGTAACAAAGCGTTGCGGTCATCGGCGGTGATAATGATGATAGTCGCTGTTGTCTTTATGTCGCTCGCGCTGACAGGAGCATAGTGTCTGTTATGAAAGGAGACGGCAGGTAAATATAATGAACGTGACGTGATACATGAGAAAGAGAGAGAGAGAGAGAGAGGGGGGGGAGTATTTATGATACAAGTAGATAAAAGACGTTTTAAATATACGATATAAAAGATAAATGAGATCAAAAAGGAGCTCGATGTCAAATAAAATATTCGAAAAAAGTAAAAAATAAACGAACAAGAGAGAACTCAATAGAAACTCATCTCAGGATAAAACTACAAAATTCGCGATTGTTGTTAAAATTTTTCATTTCGGCTTTCAGCTTTTAGCGAGATATTACTTGCGATAAGCTGAGCGAATTAAAAGAACCTGATATTGTATTTTATTTATTCCCTAAAATTGAATTTTTAATTACACACAGTTTAATTACATACAGTCAGAAATTAATTAAAGAATTAAAAATGTACGTCGAAGCCTTGTCAATACCTATTACTAGTTGGTCTTGTTTTATGCATAGCTATATCTCCTTTGATTTTAATCCAATAAAGTTGGTTTAATATCACGGAGAAAATTGGGGTCCATAAAAATAGCAAAAATGTGAAATATCTCTGATAAAAGCGCTCATTTTTAAATTTGATGTTAAAAAGTCGTGGCCGTTTTTCGTAGGCCGACAAGAGCATAAAATCACTTTATATCCGAGAGATAACTATGTTCGATACTCCGATATTTCGATAATAAAGGGGAAGAAAGAGAAGGGGAAAGTCCGCACAGATAATACGATAAGTTTTGAAATAAGTTTTGTAAGGTGAAGAGTGGAGTTATCGACTTTTCCAAATCTATTGTGTTATAGCTGTATCTTCAAAACGATGATTAAATCTGCTGTAGTCGGTAAGAATAGAAAAACGGAAGTAATTGCATGTTCCTTCATGCAATTTCTTTACGATATTTCGATAGTTTTTCGAGCACTTTTATCGACGTGAGAATATTGAAAGAAGCAATAATATGATCATCGTTTGTATGCTAAGTAACAAGCATTATAAAATTGTCTAAAGGTCTAAAGTCAAGAAACTTGACTCTGTTTATAACCTCTGGCGAGAGAGAGAGAGAAGAACCGCGAGAATCTATAGAATTTTCGCGTACAAATTTTGGGGAAAAGAACAAAATTAAAAATATATTGTATGTTATATGCGCACGTGTTATACAAGACAGTGATAATATAATTTTTAAATAATTATGATTAATAGAGAATACCTTTTTACGCAAGTATCAACTCCGTGTTCGATACGACATAAAATGATTTGAACATTTAATATGCGAATATAAGAACACCAGCAGATCTATCTAGTGGAGACAGATACCAAAGAGAAACGTGAGAGCGGCCAACAGGGCATTTTCGACGACACCGACTTTCCGCACTGGGAAAAGGCGCCATCTGCATCCATTCTGAGAGGGGAACTACGATACTACATTCACTTTCAGATATCGGCGGTAAAACCTGCATATGGTGGCAGTTCGTGCTACATCCATTTGTAAGACGGTTTATGTCCGTGCTACAACCATAATAGCGTACTTGACAAGCAAGGTACCGCACAGTGTTATGCGTTTATATAACACAAGAACACTACAAGCGCGTGCTACGCGCGCGCCATTTTAGTTTATTCATATTAAAGTATAGAATAAATATTATAAAACATCAAAATAATCTCTGTAGTGTAATAAAAATTTAATAATATTCGACACCAACATACGATGTATTAGGAGCATACAGTTTGAAATTCCATGACATATTTTCTGCATAGTAACGCGTAACCATATAACTAATGAATACCGACGTTTCACTCTTTTATTTCTTATTTTTCGCGACAACGATACCGCGACGATGCCCTAACGAGGCAAATTCGCCTATAACCAAAGTTCCTGTATCTTGAGCCGTTTAGGAGATATCGAAAGTTACATTTTTAAATTGTACTGTTAATATCTCCGCCTCTACTGGGAATTGAAAGTCGAGCTTTATGATGAGAATAGGGTATATGAAGGACTATATTGTGGTAAAGACACGTTCCTGTATTTTGAGCAACTTAGGATATATCGAAGACCACATTTTTCACGTGTACTGTTAATATCCTTGTTTCTACTAGCAACTGAGAGTCGAGCCTTATACTATATTGTGCCAAAGGCTCGATATTGTATTTTGAGACGTTTAGGAGACGAAGGAGCGTACTTGTATATTCAGTCGTTTAGGAGATATCGAAGGTTATACTTTTAAATTGCAATGTTAATATTTCTGTCTCTACTGGGAATTGGGAATCGAGCTTTATTGTGAGAATAGGGTATGTATATATAGGACTATATTGTGGCAAAGGCACGTTTCTGATTCTTGAACCGTTTAGGAGACATCGAAGGTTACAGTTTTCCAATTTGTACCGTTAATATCTTCACTACTACTGGAAATTGAGAGTCGAATTTTATGGAAAGAATAGGGTTGATACAGCACTATATCGTTGCGAACATACGAGCCTGCATCTCTAGCCGTTTAGGAGATATCGAAAGTTAAAGTTTTCCAACCTGTCTCCATGGATATCTCCGCTTCTACTGGGAGTTGAGAGTCGCCATTTACGGCAAAATGTAGGGTTTTGAGAGGACATTAATTTGGTGCCAGAACCAGGCCTGTATCTCTAACCGTTTAGGAGATATCGAAGGTTAAAGTTTTCCAGCCTTTCTCCGTTGATATCTCCGCTTCTACTGGGAGTAGAGAGTCGTCATTTACGGCAAAATGTAAAGAGTTGAACACAGATGTGTAGAAAACTTGTAAACTTTACCTTCCTGCAGGCCGACCCTGCTCTGCCCGAACCGGATCCTCCGGTGCGGCATCCGCGTCCGCCGGACTTGCTTCCCGCAACGTCTGGAACAAAAATTTAGCGTTCTTGGTTGGTAAGCTGCGGTAGAGAAAAAATGGTTGGTCAGGATGAGTGGAGAATATTCGCTACGATTTTTTTCTTTATTGACATTGAATGTCTAGATAGGAGCTCTTGAAAGAGCTGACGAAATAAAATGACAATAAGAAGCGGAGACAACAGTTGTGTGCTATCGAAAATATTCTTTTACGGATGGACATTTAAATTCAGATCCCGTAACAAGAGTAAACAAACTTGAAAGAAGCACTGACCGAAAACAAAAAAGGTCGCAGTCTAAGAAGCGATATGACGTTGAATATTCTACACAAGACCAATATTCTCACACAGGAATTGGGAATGATTCAGAATGTTTGATTGAGAACATGATGAATTCGAGATCAACGTCCATGGACCGTTATCCGTCTCTGTCTGGATCAATATCTTTTGTATACAACAACGCAATAAATAGATAGACAGACAGAGATTGACGAGAGTAATTGCAAATTCATAAAGTGATGATTACTAGTCGGATGATGACGGATTGTGAATGCCGAGCGCGAAATTCCGACTTCTTATTCCCGGAAAATTCGTCAAACGTACGCTCTCGTTATCGGATTTATTACCTCCCGCGTAATAAATGATTCCACATACCTGGAAACGTGACGTATCGCTGCCGGCGTTCTGCTTCTCGACTGCTGAAGTCCTCCGGATTTCACTCGCTCATGCTTCTAATGCTGATACTCGCGATTCGACCGTGCAGTTAATGAATGAGATGCCGACGCGATGCCGATTGAGTATCTCGAGGACCGACGAGATATATTTCTTTTAATTACACGAGACGGAAGTGACGAGAGCGTCGCGCACGGCTGCTGCTGATGGAATGAGGTCGGATACATGAGGTATTATAATACGCGAGTATTATAATACGAAGCAAAAAGTGTCGTCGCTCGCGAGCCGATCAACACAATCGGCGCGATGTAAACATTGCGGGCCTCGGCGGCGGTTGAAGCAAGAGAGACTTGCCTTTGAGCGTCTCTTGTTTTCTCGAAGGTTTCGGAACGACGAGGGGAATGCGAGGAGGCCTTTCAACTGTACGCGACATTGATGCACTCTATTTATTGATTACTGAAAATAAAGAAAATTACTCTGTCGAAGCATCGGACATTTGTTAGCTTTATGTTAATTAAAGAGGAATGTATACGATTAGAAAATGTGTTAGCAACTAATTGTACAGAGTGTAAGTTGTTGTGACGCCGTTTTCAGAGAATAATTAAAGGTCATGGTAGCGTTAAAGAATGGAATTTCATCCTATGCGAATTTAGTCGCGCTCTTATTAAATATTAGTCCTGTATAAAATGTCGTATTTGAAAGTATTGTTTCGCATTCACGAGATTTTGTCGTGAATTCTGCTCTCAGATTGGATCGCGGGTGAATACTTTTTAATGCGACGGGGAATAGAACGTGAAAATCTTGTATGCCTCTGAATCCGAAAACGATTAGGAGAAGAAGTGAATATTTTTCAATACGAAAGTTCGTATTTAAAAATTATCGATTGCGATTGAATACAAGACATATTTGAAACGAATTGAATCCTTGTTAATGCGAAGCATTCACTACTGCCATCTCGCATTTAGAGCGGTGAAATTTAATGGGAACTAATATTTTTTATTTTCCCTTTCTTCGGATCAGAAAGCAGAATTCAGACGTATTCAAAATGTCAATACTTTTTAATATGTTTCAGTTCGACATTTTATACAGAGAGATTATCCGTTGCGGACAATAACTCTTCTACTTTTCATTTAATATTCAATGATGATAAACATTTAATTGCATTCGTTTGGCTTTTTTTATTTCGAAAATAAGAAAATATATACCGGGGTGAGATTTTACCCATGACAACATTAACGTGATTTTCTTTGATGCTTTTTTAAAAGTTCAAATATTTCGTCGACTCGCGGGATATTTATAATCGGAGTCTCGTTACGTTAATTACGTGAATAACACGTGCTCCTCCGAGCGGATCGAATGCTCACCGACGGCCACTGTCAGTGCCACGAGCGAATGTCCGGAGCGGACGGGATGCTGAATTAAAAAACAAGACGAAGTGAACGGGACGCGGACAACGATACATCATGCGTCTCCATACATGTCAAATTGTTTATTATAGAAGAGACTTTGATACGGCAATATATATTCGAAGATTTAACATTTAATACGTACTTTTATTTTTTCTGCTCCTCCCCCCCTCTCCCCCGCTCTTTTTAGACCATCGGGCATAGAGTCTGGCATAGAGATGGCAACTGTCATTGCAGCACGGACATAAACCGCCTGAAAGTGGATGTAGCATGGACTTCCACCATATGCAGATTTTACCACCGAGGCCTGAAAGTGGATGTACTATCGTAGTTCCCCTCTCAAAATGGATGCAAATGGCGTCCTTTCCCAGTGCGGAAAGTTGGTGTCGCAGAAAATGTCGTATTGGCTGCTCTCAGGTTACTTTCTGCTACCAGCAAGATGGTAACTAACATTATGTTTAATGTAAATTACATTCGAAAGAGAAAGGTACACATTTAGGCTTTCGGTACTGTCATGGCTCTTGAATTACCTTCAGGCCCCTCGGGGCCCTTTGCCAATATGAAAATTTACCCAGAGCTGACAGTTTTTAGCATTTGTCAGTGATAGACATAAAACCCATTCTACATTAGTCGTAAGTAAATTAATCAATTATGATCGATTGTGATTAATCAATTTGCTTGTAACTTTGCGACTTATGTCTAATGTAAAGTATAGATAAATGGGCTCTATACACGTTGCATATCAGCAGCGCAGAGAGGTCCGCTCCATCTAACGACGACCAGTTTATATCACGTAGCCGTTTCCTCGAACTGCATCGTGAGTTTCTGCTTCTTTCCGGTTTGTCATGGATTAGCGCTGTTGCTATTGTTGACAGCAGTTCCAGACGCAGCTGTGTAATAATAGTGTATTCGATATTGCTCGCACTTTACTCGGATTCTCTGAAGCAGTTGGACGTCGTCACATCTATTGAAGCTATCAGAAAAAAAGATCGAGAAGCTAAAGCCTCATCGTCGAGAAGTTCCAAGACCGATTGAAAAGATGAGGTATTTGTAACTGAGAACGATACTAGCAAACGACTCCATTCTCGCGTATCTCACGTATTTGGCGTTCAATGTCTTTCATCCGTTTCTTCCATCATCATTCACGTTCATATCATTGTTCTCGTGAACTCTACGTCACTCGAATCTCGTCATTACTGGGACACGAAATATACGGTAGTCTACGTGATTGCTCCTCTCGGTAGAACGAAAGCGCGGGCGGGAACGAGCAAGCACGCCCGCATCTGTCAACCCGCCATCTTTTCCGCGAACGTTTTCATTCAGCTTCGCGTCAATTCGCGCCCAGGCTGTTTGTTTCACGAAATCGCGAGATTCTACAAGAAAAAGGAGAATTTCGTTATCGTGCTCTCAAACATTTCGCATCACCGACTTGTTTTAAACGACATCTTCCACCTGTCAAATGTGTGCGTGCGTGCATACGTGCACGCAAGACAGTTCTACCAGTACCCGTATATTTATGATCGATTTACGTGGAAATCGTGTCACGGCTAATTGTTCGGAGAATCACGCAGGTGTCGGCAATGACGTGCGTTCATTCTGACGCTTTAAACATGGTTGGACTTGTATATACGTGGCTTTCGATACGTCAGGTATACTTTCCAAAAAAAGATAATTGACGTTATCGTATTTGTTTTTGAATTTCCTGATACAAATCGAATTATGCGCACGATAATCACAGCTCGTGCGTTTTCGTTTGTCTCGTCCGCACTTTTATAGTGCTCTCGTATCACTTTTCGTTAGAAATGATTACCGAACGCTTGCATGAAATGGCGCCTTTGCGTATGCAGGGACTATGTTTGACTTGACGTTTCGCAGGTTTCGCATGTTAGTCATTAGCATGTCTGTTTATCTTGCGTTTGGATTCTCCATATGTGATCATTAGTTATCTGAGTTACGTGTAACGTTTGTGATTGGTGCTTTTTGCACTTAAGATAAGTTGGAATTCTATCAGTTAATTAGAGCATATTAACTTTTTTGAACTGATCATTAAATTGTCGGTTACATGGCCGTTCGCGTTACAATATGGAGTTGCATTTTGACAAATAATTTTTTTGTAAAATAATTTGTAAAAATAAGATTTAGAAACTGTAACTTTTTATCTGAAAATCTAGGATGTATATATTATGTTATATCTGTGGAAGTTATTGTAATTTTTTTATTTTCCAGTGGCAGATCGCAGATGTCAGCAATGAATGGAAAGAGGCCTTCTACAATGCCCTCTAGACATCAGCCAGAGATTTGCCAACCAGAGCCAGTTGTTCTGGCACAACATTTTGACTTGATCAAATATATTTATGACTGTAAGTACTTGCAATTTTTTGTATAACTCATTTAATTAGATAACTAGTTTTGCAGAGGAAAGTATTTTATATTGTATTATTTCAGCTTGGAATTCTGTATCTAGGGAGCTAGATATGTGTCATAATCAACCTCACAGTAATACCTCTAACTATAGAAATGGAGCATCAGTTACATATTACCAAGAACGCGAGCCAAATCCACAACTGAAGGGTAAATAATCAAGAAGAAAGCATAAATCAAGTTGTTGTGAGTGAAATAGTCGAACTTTATATTTGTAAAGATATAGAGACCAACTATTTCACTTATCTTATTTTATGTCTTTAATAAAATACTTTCTTTTTGATTACTGTGCATTGTAATTGGCTGCTATTCTCATACGCTAAATCATAATCTCATATATCAGGAGTAAGTATTGTATATATCAGTCTGATATTATATTTTCTTATTACTGGATTTTGACCTGTCTGCCGCAGATTTATTTCCACAATTATTTTCACTACTTATTCATTCCAAAAAGAATAATATATATTATTATAATAAAATATCCGGTTAAGTTAAAAGTTAATTTCTATCTTTCTGTGATCTATATTTTTGTATATTATCTTATTAATTACATATCATAATGTACACGTCATTGCATATTCACTAATAAATAGGAGATTTATTGCACTTTACAGATTTTGAGCCGTTCAATTTGGAGGCGTGGTGGGGACAGCGTGTTGTTCAAAGTATCACTAGGAATGCGAGTTCCTAGTGCCAGACCCAACATGTCGACTATAATCGGACATTTTCAAATAGACACAAGAAACAGAAGAGATAAATTGGTTACCCGCAAATTCAATCTTTGTTTTTAATTTATAAACAAAATTCGTTATTACATCCAAAACAAGACAAAAAGTGACGAAATGGTAATTTATATGTATATGTACTCGGAAAACAACTTTCGAATCTTTTGATAATGAAAAAAGCAAAAGGTAGTGTAATATGAAAAAAGGAAAAGAATGGGAAAACTGCGACAGAGACACGCAGAATAGTACGCGAGAAACATTCCTATCTTGAATTATATCTTAATGGGATATCGACTTCCGGTCTTCACCTTTTTCTTTAAAATTTCTATCTCTGTACGTATTCCATACGTATGTTAAATGAAGATCGGAAGTGAAAATCATACTTCTCTTGTTTCTGATATCGTGTTTGCAAGTTTGAAAGAGGCGTTTAATTATTAAGAAGATACTTGTATGACGAACTATTTATTTTAATCACTAAGCGATGCGAGATATACACGATGAGGCACATAAAGCGTGACAAGTTAACATTTAAGATTTTAGAGAAATGTTGAAATTATTGCTCTTAAAGTTTCGAGGAGTTCATGTACTGGCTTTAATAGTTTCGCTGCAAATAATACTGCTTGCAGAAAATAATGACTCAGTTTTTAAAATGATGCTTGATATGAAGAAAAACTAGGGAAATTGTTGTGTCACGTTCTATGTGTCTTACCTTGTATAATTTTAAGACGTAATTTACTATGATACACCGAATTTCAATCGTTATTTAAAGAGAAACGTAAAATAGTCATACGTCTTTTTATCTCGGTATAACATTAAATGAAATGAGTTTGCTGCTCAAAGGTGCACAAAGCATTTACAGAGTGCTCAAGCTTGTTTGAGCAAAAATTGCATAGATGAATTCTAAGGGACTGTACCTTCCTAAGGTATATATACGTAAATGTACTTTTCCACGTGTTGCATTTCACACATTTCCAAGGAGATTTTTCACTCTCACGTCCACAAGATCCGCACTTTAGCTAAGTAGCAAGTACTATATAAATAAAAGTGTTTTCCACGTGACGAAGGAGATTTTATTAACGTATAATATAGGAGACGCCGCACTTTAAATTTAATAATCGCGATGTGAAAATAGTGTGAACAATTGCGATTTTAAATAAGATGAAATGTATCATCATATATGAAATGATCATCATATATATCTATTAAAAAAAATTATATATATATACACATATATATATATATATACACATATATATATGTATGTACATGTACATCTATGCGTGTATAGCTATTGTATAAGTTAATCAGATAATGTTTCTAATGATAAAATAATAACGAGCAATGTTTCTATACACATGTAACGAGTATTTCTTTGCACTTCTCTGTTTTCACTTATCTGTTCTTTTTAGCTGAACTAAATTATATTTTTTGCTGTTTTGATGAAAAAATATCTAGCGTCGAAGGAAAAATAAATAGAATTTTCAGTAGTACTACATCTATTAAAAAGAACAGACCAACATATCCACTGTCTTATACGAACTTTGCGTTGTAAAGGAGGGATACTTTAAGCTATTGTATACGTAATTTGCAGTACGTATTGTTGAAAAACTACTAGGAATCCGCTGGTGTCTCTTTGGTATGGTAACTATGGACGGCTCCGTTATGCCGTCACATACCGTCCGCGAAATGTCACGCGAATAGTTATCGTATCAGTAGTCTGATGCACTCGAAGAATTTACCGTTTCCGTAGAATTTCACGTATGCTGTTATTGTACGAGCTTGACCCACTGTAGCGCGATATCAATTTACTAAGAATTTGTTTATGGATATCTAGTTTTGTTATATAGATACGTTGTATAGGTTTAATCCTTTACCTTCCTCCCCCTCATTTCCCCTTTTCCCTTCTTTCGTACTGTTCATCAAACAAATTCGTATATATTTCTACAATTTTTTTTGCTGTATTGTTACTCACCGACGTTGAAAACGCAGACCGCAGCAACAGAAATTCCGACATTCCGCTCGGCACTCTCAAAGACAGACTTTGTGCGCGGGAGAAAAGGATTAAAAATTGAATCTTGGACCGTTGTAACACGATGAACGTATGTCAGCTCTTTCGGTATTTTTGACTGGATCGTTTCACAAAATATTCATTTGCACTAATTTGAATGACTTTTTGCCCAGGAAAACGTACGACACTCACTCTCGATAATTCCGACGACAATAAATTACACGACTCACCGTGCATAAGTGGAAATCGCGTCGATCACGAAATGGCTTCTAGAATTTGTACTGCCGCCGTACGATTCCACTCGTAACGGTCGAGTTAATCAAAGTGGCGGTTTTTTATATGTTGCACCGAAGTACAGTGCGTTGCGCGCACAAATCCACCAATCATGATTGAGATATTTAGTCTGTTCTTTGTAGCTGCACTGCTGAACTGGTGCAATAAGTTAGAATCAGAAAACCTATATTTGTCTCACTTTAACTTATTGCATCAGTTCAACAGTGCAGCTACAAAGAATAGACCAATAGATTGCGTTCCGGTATTCACTGCCAGCACTAAAAATCTATAGTATACATGATACAAACTATATATTTTCAGTACTAGCAGTGAATCTTGGGACGCAGCCTGAAAAGGTCCATTGACCTACTTACAGTGCATTTGTATATTTTGCAGTACGCAAAATTATCGAAATGATGCAAATGGACAAAATAATAAAGCAACCGGTTTAAAAAACGCAATCACATTGTACCGGAATTACGAATGAATACTTGTTTTTAACTGCTGCATCTTTTGATTGCTGATTCTTTTCTGCTCTTTCTCCCACCAACTCTCAACTCTATATCTGTTTCTTTTTAAGTTTTATAAGTTCAGCGATAAAAAACAAACCTATTATTTCTTTTTCGCTTTCACTAGGTCCCAAATATTCATTCATTTCATTGAGAAAGTGCACAAAGTGTAACACAGTGCAACTAGAATGAGCAACTCTGCGCATACAACTGTTCGAAGAAAGCGTCGCTGGAATTGAATGGGTTGGCAGCCCTTTCCCATCGGGCTTTGGCGGTTGAAACACGGGTCGAAATCGTCGCCTCTTAATCAGGTATTTATTTCTATCAAAAATAAATTCCGCACGAAAATAAGTATCAGATTTGTTGCGCCGAATGACAGGCAATCATTTTATCGTATCAATCGGTCTGCACCAACGCAAATAAGCATGATATCTTTCGATATTCGTGGTACGGTATCTCAACCGAACATCTATGGCGTTGCGTCGGAAACGGGAGGCTATGAATCAAGTAGAGCAACTGCTTCTGCTTGACAAAACAAGTATTGCGCGATTTAGCGTTAATATCACGCTTCGGAAAGCTTGTGCTTTTTGCCCGCGATAATGTGTAGAGGTATTAGCGGTCGCGTAAACTTGCGTAAGATTCTCGGTTTTTAACGTTAACGTCGACGTCGGTCTTCAACGAATGTCAGCCATTTCGCCATTCGTAAAAAATGTACACGTTTACCCGCGCTATTTGCTATATTACGACTCTCGTGCCATATCCGTTTGTCACCGTTCAAAATGCAGTCAATCCGTGTTTATTTGCATATTAAAGCGAATCGCGTATATATTAACCTACTAAAATCGTTGCGCGAAGAATTAATAAAATATCTTTATTGTTAATTATTATTTACAGCATAACATTTTATTGCGGATGTATTCTCGAAGAGTTAGGATGTAAAGTCGCGTGAGAATCGTCGGCGATGTCACTGATAACGACTCTACGATGCTTGGTGAGTAGATTTATTGATTTTATTTGTATGATTAATTGTTAGGGTAAAGAATGAAAGATTAATTGTAAAAAGGAACTAGGTTCTCGATTTTGTGTACTTTTCTGCAATATGATATTTGTATGCGTGACTAAGCACTTCAATGATTTAATTATTTGCAATAATATGATGTCCGAAATTTCATTCATAACGACAATGTTCTTAAAAACATTGTCGTTTTTAATATGTTCCTTTAAGTAAAATAAAAAAATAAAGTTTTTATTTTTCGTGTGAAGTCTTTGTCAGCAAAGGTTATACCGAGAGTTATTTGTATATATTATATACTAAAAAGTATATCTACAAGGCATATGTCAAGGTAAATACGTACACGTGAGTAAAACTTGCAAAGAGGTTCTCTTACGATCGTTTTACGTCAAATGCAAGTGCTCCTTTCGTCTAAAAGCTCGTCGCTCGTTTTATGACTGCGCATCCATAGCTTTTAGGACACGTCCTACTCCGAAACAGCTTAGAGTTTCCTGCGAAGCCACAGTATAAACCGACCAAATCGACGAGCCGAAATGTCATTTTTCGTATAACGCTGTTAGCTTATTCAATTTCTCTGCTTCCAAGAAATAGAGGAGTCACTTTGGTAAGAAGGTTATAAGAAATATATCATAGAAAAGCGCAAATTAAAATCGATATTCTTATGATATTTACGATTATGCAAAGTCAAATATCGCAACAATTTGGTAGGATTTAATATGATTTGACGTGATTTACTGACGCCTGATATATATTCTTTTTTTTTCATTTAAAACGAAGAGCATTTTTACATTAAGATATACAACTTTCATTTTTTTAATACATAACATATAACTACATTTTATACATAATACATAATTTAATACATAACATATAACTACATTGTATACGTAATACATAATTTAATACATAACATATAACTACATTTTATATATTTCATTCTTACAAATCCGTACAAAGAGGAAATAACATAAAATCTTTTTTCATAAGAAAATCATATTATACACAGAGACTTATATTCTGTCTATATTTTGTTTAAAAACTACATAAATTTCTAATTAAAATTTTTAACTTGCGCTTTTTATTTAATGTTAAAAATTTTACATATATACACTATCGTAATATATTACATATATTACTTTGCTCAAGTATAATTTCATTTCTTACTTTTGTTTTTATGATTAAAAAACTTTTGCATCGTTAAATGTATATTATGAAATGTACATATGTGTAGTTAGACATATTTATTTGTAACGAGTTTGCTAGTACATCCCTATTACTCACGCATATACGCATCTACTAACATCTCTGATGTTGCGAGGGAAGTTAGTCGGCGACACGACGCTATACGACTAAACTTTCTTATTGGAGTTGCTAGAGTATTGTACGATCTCACCCCTCCGATCACGACGTTTCTCCCTCGGGTTTGTCCAACGTAAGCCCGGTGCGAGAGCTTGAAATGGAAACCTCGGGGACAGATACGAAAGTGTGCACACGGGTGCACCGTGCTTGCACGTGAGAGACCGTTCTGCCGAATTGCAATTGGAGATTATATCGATTTGATCGAATTTCACGCCATCCCAAGAAGCAACCGTACCGTCCGCGTACGCCCGATCGTATTTTTTTATTTGCCTCTTCGGAAGAGAGAGAGAAATGTTTTCCCGCAAAAACGCCTCTCGGGAGCGGCGCCTTGCAAAATCGTCCCCGAGGTGAGAGACACTTCGTACAAATCGCGGCGAGCGTTTCGCGAAATTTTACTCGCAGGAGAAATTCTGATAAACTTTTGTCGAAGAATAGCGCGGTTCTCGTATTTGTTACGGTGGAATTTTACCGCGTTAACCATCACATGAATAGATCATTGGGCGAACTTTTATCCGCACTGAAAATTTCTAGTAAATCTTTATCTAGCAGGGAGGAAGGATAGTGCAATTATTGTATTCATAAGCAGAGAATTATGCAAATGCTCTATACAGAATAAATACACAGGATCTATTCAGGTGGTATATCCAGTACCTTTGCAATTTCTCTTTCGCTCTTTCTTTAACATTTGAAAAGTTGTAAACTGTATATGTTGTGTTCGAACTTTATCTTATAATTATGCAAAATTATGTGCGGATTATACGCAAAATTATATCACGCCATGCAAAGTTACTTGTAAAAACAATGTCATATTCTAAGTTGTATTTGGAAGCGCACTTTTCTCGCTTGAATTTTTTACTAGACTCGCTTTACGCTCAAATATTCTTATTCTCTTCAGACTACTTTGTTTCCTGATTCTGTTAGCCTCATCGTTATAGCCAAGCTGTTTCGGTATTTTTAACATATTTTTTGGATAAAGTTCCACGAGATTCTGCAGGTTCTGCAGGTTAAATTTTCGTACGTTGAAAAACTTTTTCATACAAAGCTTTTCATACAAAGTATTTACTATTTATTACAAAACAGCGCGCACTGCGGGTCTTGACAGCGCCAAGTTCTTAGTGAACTCAGCAGCATGAAAGTTTTGCTTTTCTCAATGAACTCGCATTGAGAGTATTTACATACATATCGGATGTATATATATACGTGTATTACACATTCTTTTTTATTACGCTCCCCGAGGCGAAATTTTATTTGGCAGTATTCTTGTTTGACATTGACAGAATAGAATTCGTGGCCCACAGAATATTATTACAATCGCAAATCAGTGCTTATAAAATTGACATTAGATTTTCTTTAGAAGACCAATATTCATGTAATTGTAAATTATATACAATCATTGATTAATTACATTGATTAATGAGCATTAGTAGTATACATTCCGATCAAATTATTATACTCCGATAAGCAAAGCTGAACTATGTATATCGGTGCGTTAGTAGTTGTTATCCTGACCTGAATCAGAGCCGGTTTTAGTTTAAGCGGGGCCGCGTGCTAATTAAAAAGCGGGGCTGAATGCAAATTAAACAGCGATACTTCATATCATTAAATTTATTTTATATATATATATATGTACATATTATTTTGTATATATATATATTTTTATGAAAATTAAAAACATAGACTTTATTTTTATACAATATTAATATACTATACGATATAAAATATGAATAGAAACAGAAACTTTATCTTTGGTATTTAAACGGTATTCTCTTTAGCATTTAAATGAGTAAACTTAAAAAGATACTTTTCTTGCCTTTATTGCAGCAAATGAATCAATCGTATTATTAAAATCAATCTCATGAGATATGTCACTTTCTATCGACATCAATGTTATACCTAATAATCTTTCTTGCGACATGGATGAACGAAGATAATTTTTAATTATTTTTAATTTCGAGAAACTCCTTTCTGAAGAAGCAATCGTTATTGGTAGAGTTAGCAATATACGAAGAGCTATATATGTATTTGGGTAAGCTAGATTGAGTTCAGTTTTAACTAAATATTTTAATACATCAAGCAGGCAATTTTGTTCGTTTTCAGGAATTATATGGATAAACGATTTTAATTCTTCAAATAGTTCTAACTCACTTATATCAAAATCATTTTTATCTTGTAATATAAGTTTTAATTTATTGCAACTTTTTATCAGCTCTAGATCCGATAAATTTTTTATGTCACGAAAACTATATAAAAATCCAAATTTGTTTTTAAAATTTTGATATAATTTAAATCGTTCATTAAATGATTGTATAGCCTGATCAACGATTAAAAGAAAATATTCAATGCGAAATTTTTCTTCTTCGTTAGTTATTACTTCATCAGCGTATTCATAGTTAAATTTACGCTTTGTAACAGCAACCTTATTTTTAGGAAAATAAGGTTCTATATAATTTTCTGCTGCAATATCATTGGCAATTCGCACACTTTCGTCATAACCGGTAGTTCGAAAAGTTGACAAAAAGTTGAGTAAAGTATCTAGAAACGATATTGCAACATCCATTTGCATGTTTCTTTGCTGCATAAATTTACTCACTTTGTTTACTTCTACAAGTAATTTGTACCGTATCACAATTGATAATATAAACTGATAAGATTTAATTTCTTGTAACAAAGAATATGCTTCGCTAACGATTTTTGCATCTTTAGACTCGCTAAAAATTTCTTCAAATGTTTTTATAAGTTCTTTAATTTGGAACTGTATAACTTTTACACTTTCAACTCGACATTCCCACCTAGTTTCTGATAATGCTTTCGGTACAAGCTTTAAATATTTTTTCGCAATATCATATCTATAGTTAGAAGCTGACAAGAAAGTATATATATGTTGAATAAATCCGAAAAATGTAATAGCCTTAGGAGAAACATTAGCAATATCTGAAAGTAGGAGATTTAAATTATGACAACCGCATGGAGTAAAAAATGCTCTTTGATTTTTTTGCAATAAATGTGCTTGTACACCAGATTTGTGCCCTTTCATATTTGCTCCGTTGTCGTATCCTTGTTCTCTACAATGTTGTAAATCAAGTTCAAGATCTGTTAAATGTTTTTTTAAAATGTGTTATTCCCAATCCACTACTGTCTTTAACAACTAAAAAACCTGTAAAGCTTTCACAAATTTGTACTTCGTTTTTATATACATAAATGTAGCGTATTATACAAGATAGTTGTTCCTGATGGGAAGTATCAGGAGTACAATCAAGGAGAATTGAAAAATATTTAGCAGAATTTCTAATTGTATTACCTATCAATGATATTAGTTCATTTTGTACATTTTTACCGAGTAATGAGCCTTAATCTTTTTATCTTTTACATCATTGACATGTTCCATCAAAATAGGATCGTACCGAGACAGAAGTTCAACAAGCCCTAAGAAATTTCCATTATTTTTTGTAAAAAGCACATCAGACGAACCTCTTAAAGCCATGTTATGTTCACATAGTATTGGATAATAGATAATATTCGTTCTAAAATATCCCTCCATTTATGTTTTTCTTGTATAAAAAGTTTCTCAGATAAGTGAACGATATTATCCTTATTTTTAAGTTTTTAGCGTGCATCATTCCACATATCCATTGACTTAAAATGTACTTTAGACAATTCATGTCGCTTTAATTGTTCTGATGTATGTTGGCAATTATTAAATCCATCAGTCTCAAGTTGACCCAGACCAGTTTGAAATAACTTACATGGAAAACAAAAAATTCGGTTTTTCTCTTTCGAGTATGTTAGCCATGGCCTATCAACTAGCTCTTTATTGCACATTTTTCTACAATAATATATTTTAGAAAAGCATCTATTTGTGTTATCTTTTGGATAATAATCTAGGCAATGTCTTTCAAGATCTTTTTCAATTAAAAATATTGTCTGAGATTGTGTTAGATGTATTGGCCATGTGCTGATGTCTTCAAGTTGTTTATAATCTTCAACATAAATTGTATTATCTTCCACTGTATTTATTATGTCCTAACAACGAAAATTCGTAAAATATACGTAAGTAAAAAAATTAATATTTAAATAAATAAGTAAATTAGTTTAATCTACTACTGATTAATAAATTCAGAACAACTTTAATCTTTAATGTACTTACAGTTTTTGTACTTGAGTGTGTCAAATCAACATAACTTTTAAAGTCCTGACTTTCATTCGTTTTGACATATATTTTACATGAATCTTGTTGACTCACATCAGGCGTTTCTTCGGTTTGATTATTTTCTACTTTATTTATAGATTCTACTTTCAGAAATTTATTCATAGAACCTTCTTGGGTTTTAATAAATTTGTCTGTAGCTTTGCGTTTTCTCTCCTCCTCCGCACCACTAACATATTTCCTGCCAAAATCTCTGTTCCTGCTAGTCATTATTTAAAGAAAAAAAAAAATAAAACTTTTAATTGCACATAGACCGCACTTTCGGGTAAAATTACTAAACCTATTTGTAGCTTTAATGATGTCGAGAGTACTAATTGTCTTTATTCTAATCTATAAGCAAAGAGTAGACTTTGGTGCGGGTTTTCGCCACTAACAGAGTGCCATGAGCGCTAGTATCGTATGGACTAAAGTAATTAGCGAGGCGCTGGCGATGTTGCGGAGAATTTTTATATAACAGTACCCATGTAGTCACTAGTCGGCACTAGCGTTCGCAGCGCTGTGAGTGTGGAAAACAGCAACGAAATCCGCTCTCTAGTTATATTTTAATCGCTAGCATGGGGCCGGTCAAACCGCGGGGCCGCGTGCAACGCACCGTTCGCACTCTGTTAGAGCCGGCCCTGACCTGAATATTGCATCGATTCTTGGAATAACGAAATAGAGTCTCGAACATGGCGTTAATTAATATACTTTTCTTTGATCACATCATCGTATACGTTACTAATACATTTTCAGCTTAATGTCATGTCATTTATCATAACGGAGGTTTTCGCTTTTAATAATCGTTTGGCAAACTTGATGAGAATAAGGAAATACCTAAACCGAGATTTATACCTAGATCGATATTTATAATTTATTATCATTTGGCAAATTGTAACTTGACAATTATATTTGACTTATTTTTTTAATTTTTTTAAAATCAGAAATTAGGAGAGACTCCTTAGAATATTTTTATCGATAATTAAATTTTTAAAATAGCGCGTGATCAGTCTTTGGTCTTTTACGAATTTTATTTAATAGTTTGCTTTCGTATTATATTATTGTATTACGCACAAGAGATTTAAAAACTCATCTCACTTCGCGATAATCTCCGTGAACGTAAGACCAATTAAATTACTCGCCGCGAGATGAAATGCGCTCATGAAACAGTTGATTCGTGTCCGAAGCAGCAAACACAAGAAGAAGAAAAAACAAAATCGGTGTAGTTTAATCCTCTCCGACAAATTTTAAATGATGTCGTCTCGTCTTTACTTTCGTTCTTTACTTTCGTTCGAACACTTACCGAAATAGAACATGACGTCAGGAGGCAATTGGAGCTTAAACTGATAATCCAGGACTCCTAAAACTTTCGCATTAATTCGAAGACATCTGCTTGAACATATTTTCTTCGTCATTTCGCGATAAAATTATTAGAGTGGCAAAAAATCTAAAGTCATTGTCACGAAGTTAAAAAACGGGCAAAAAGTTTCTGTGGGTTTTATTGAAACATACTTCTGTGTGCGATCGATATGGAAATACATACATGACCGGAAGGAATCTTCGAGCTTCGTGACATGGGAGGCAATAGGAATCGAGTGAAAATATCGGATCTTAAATACGTAGTTTGCGAGCTATGGCCGATTAAAAAGGACTTAGAGTATTGTGTCTCGGGAATACAGATAAATTCGGGAGAAGAAAATCTTTCAGATAATCACACACTATCGCTCGTTTTTTTTTTTAAATAAGCCTGTTATCGGATACATTGTTATAATAATAAAAGATTGAGATTATTACTCTATATACTGTTGTATAATATCGCACGTTCGTGATTCCCGTCGTTAATCAAGAAATTGCTTACAATATTGCTGCTAACGTTCATTAAAATCGCAGACTTTATCAGCCGCTTGTCAAAGAGAAACGAGACATTAAATATGACGACGATCGACGTACCATTTTATGTCTCATGTGATGAGATTTTATCCGGGAAATTACGATCACACAGCTCGGAAATATACACACACACACCCACGTATAGTGCGATCTTTCCCTCTTAAGCTCGGCTTAACGTTTTGTTATTCTGCCTCGTTTCTCACGTCGCTCTCTCGAAGATAAACAGAGAAGATGACCTTTCGATCTTGCAATATTCGTGGCCATGTGAGGTATTTGGTCCGAATTATTGTGAAATCCATATGATAAAAAATATTATCGATCAGGATGAGTGATAGCGTGAATTCGCGGCCAATCAGTATGAATAATGGAGGATCCCCGTGATGATTCGGGGATAACAGGCGTTTGACCCTGTGTTCGAAATTGCGAGCTAGCCAGCGGGTTTGACAACTCGCGCACACAGCTATTCTGTAAAAAATCTTTTCTCAAAGGCCACTACATTGCGCGACGATGAAATGTCCGTGCGAGAAACGTAGTGCAAGAGGCCGTTAAATCAGTTGCATATTAATTAAGGGAGAAGAGGAAGAGGAGGGGAGGTACTCTTTGATCCATCACTGCATGTGATTGCGCCTGCAAAAGTTGAACCAAACTGAACGTTCGAAAAGTTCCAAAGTTCTCTCTTCCTCGTCCTCGTTGTGTCGAAGCGTGTCGATGAATAAAGTTAATCGGAATTTCCGTAATTTTATTGTTCATCAAAGTATAGAGATCGGATAACGCGCATGCGACGACGTAATATTATAAATCGCAAGCCGGACAGATGTCGGGGCGGGGATATTGCGAATATCGACGAGGAAACGTGTGAAAACTGATATTCCTGGTGAATTTCAGGACGTTGATAATTTTTCGCGGTGATTGAATAGGTTCTTATTTACGCACTCTCACTTCTTTCGTGCGCACGCATACGTTGAGCAGAATATTTTGTCAAGATTTTTCTAGGAATATTTTATTCCATTTTTTATTTTCTTAATTCCCTTTTACGACTCAGCATTATCGCGTCATCCGGTAGTTCAGAGAACTCTGGATACGTTTCTTGAATTATGAACATCGGAAATATACTTTGTGTGAGTAATATGCTCGCTCTAGTTGAACTATTTATATCTACTTCTTTGAAAGTTTCCTTAATTAAATGGTCGTAAATGGTTTGGTTCTACAAAAAAAATTCACTGGCTAACTTTTATCTTTAGAATTTTACGATATTAAATTGTCACTTGGTTCCAATACATGAATTATATGAATTAAAGAATATGAAAAATTGTAGATTGCTATAAATTCCTTTCTCTCTTTATATCTATATATTACCCCCTGTCTGTATAATTAAAAATAATTAACATGTAATTTAGTCTTCGATAGGGAGAGAAAAAGAGAGAGAAAATATTATAATCTAAACATATAAATTTCAATTTTGATTGACAGCATAGATTCAATAAAATATTGCTGTCAATAAGCTTGCTATATTTTCTGTCTCAATAAAATCAATTTTATCGTGCACATATTAATTTTCTCCTCGCGATTCAATAAGCCGTGTACGTTGTTGCTTTTTATTAGGTGTAACAATCGTTTATTCCCACCGCCGTTTTAAACGCTTGCAATCGTTATCTCCGTACCTCACGCGACTTTTACATCAAAACGTCCTATAAGTTGATTTTCAGCTTCTCATATAAGCTTCTCGAGAATCTACGAAGCATTTTGTTCTTTGACGAAATGTTTTTCCGCCTTATAAGACGTAAACTCACCTGTTCAATTTATCCGTAATGGATCCTACAATTGTTCCATGCAAGCTTAAGTCGATGGAGTTTGTAACAATGTTTAAAGTTAAAAGAAGCTTATTGTTTGCACATAAGCAACGTACGTTGCGAAAGCTCTGCGATAAACAATCGATTTTGTATACGTCGTGCATCTTATTTAATTTTCTAAAATTCTAAAATTTGTCTTATGCATAAACATCAGTTCCGAAACTACATATTTATCCTTTAAACATACTAAACATATTAAATACTTAACACTTAATAATAGAACATCCCATATTTAGAGGTTTAAAATATTCTTGTTTATAAAGAGCATTGATTATTCCCACGTTTCAAGATATGAATATCTCAAGTCTATTTCAAACAATCTATAATTTAGAATTTTGGCAACATAATTTGGAAAAAAATTATATCTGCATAGAATATTCGGAAAATCAGAAAATTTTTTTTTCAAATGCATATAGACGTATGATGTGCGTTTATAAATTTTCTATACGTCACACGACACATACAACCAGATGGGATTTTCTCTCGGATTCCGTTGCGGATTGTAAATCTGAAACAAGCTAAAAATAAATTCGCCCTGTGAGACAAACAATCGAAATACAGAGTTGTTGCGAAGAGTCACAGAAAGCATTGCGAAGGACTAACCAACCCCACAATACTTTGTTCTATGTTGCTCAATTTTCATTCTGTATTCGTCCACAAAATTCAATAGTAATTATTTTTTCCTTCGCGCCGTGTAAATTGCAACTCGACATCTCCGTAGAGCGCGAATCCAAAGTAATGAGCGATCGCAACCGCCCAACGTATAGGGCATGCACGTCATGTCGTATATAACATCTAAATAACAAACCTTACGCGCATGCAACAACTTCTTCAGCCATTATCGGGCTGCAGGGTACGGCTGTGGGCTAACAGCGAGACAATAAATTGCGACGTACATTACATGCGTTCAGCTCGCGACCGTGTGGAAATAGCGATCGATCGGATAGCGGGCGATGTACATGCATATGTTCCTGACATCGGTAATGTTCTGTGTAACTTCACGGATCGACACTGTGTCGCTCCTTGCGACACGTTGCCATCGCGTAGCCGCCAGTCGAATATCGCGCGCGCGCGTGATTGGACTGATTCGCATTTACAGTAATTCCGCTATTTTTCGTCACTTCGCTCTTGTACAACGTTATGAGCGCATACGTATGTACTATAGACGTTGCGTGCAATGTCCCGGAATTTCGCGCCGTTGCAAAGGGAGAAAGAGGGAAAGAGAGGGGGGAAAGAGAGAGAAAGAGAGAGCGAGGGAGACGCACACGACGATAACGGTTACGAATGCGCGGAGAACATTGTTGGACGGTGATGGAAATGTTCTAATGTGGCGGCGCGGTGCTTGGAAGCTTACGGATCGATGTCGCAAAATGGGCCGCAACACAGCTGCCTTTTGTTGGGCGAACTTTCGCGCGCTCGGTAGTGGACGCGCGGTTCTCGCTGATGGAAGTTACCGTTGGACAGTAATACGGCGATGCTCTCTATTCTTTTAGGCGAGAGCGTAATGTTTATCGTGTATACGCGTATAAACGAACTCTTGACTTTTTACATGAGGACATTTCAATGAGATTTTAATCGGGTTAGCTTGAATAATAATCAATGGTAACACGGGATAAGGGCGCGCAGCGGCATTGCATGCAAATTAGAAAATTATAGCGTCAAAAACGTGTTTCCTTAAAGTCATATATTACAAAATGTTACTCTTTGTTGGTGATGGTAAAAATAATTGATTCAGTATCCTTTGTGCAATTTTATAAAGATGATTTAACAGCGTAGAGGGATAGTGATTTTGTACGAGTTTTATGAGAGAGTACAAAACCGAGATGAAATTTATCATAAGGTCCGTCTATATGAAAAATCCTGGAATTTTCATTCCAGTCACTTAACAGCGCACTTTTGCACAAATGTCCGCATTGGCTCGTAGCAGTTTCGAGAATATATTCGTATAGCAGTATTCAAATGTGGAGAATGCACAAAAAGAAAATAAAATTTTCTTTTTGTACACGAAATATGAAACTCTTCGTGTGTATCTCTCTCTCTCTCTCTCTCTTTTTCTCTCTTTCTTTCTCTCGCTCTGCTCGCCGACGCGCTATGCGAACGAATGTGTGTTTTGAGAGATCCTCCAGGCACAACTAAAAAAATCTCTCGCATGCGCGACGAAGCATCGCTCAAAGTTAGGCAAATTAAAATAAACTAGCGCAAAGTAAATTTATCTTTTTTTGGAAAGAAAGGCGTTTCGCATCGTGTCGCGTAAAGTGCGCGTTTTTTTTTATCATACAGCCGAAGTTAATTGGTTTGTTTGAAGCAGCGCGCAGCTAACCGCGATCGCCCACTATTAATTCACATACCTTTTTGTAGCTAATCCTACCGTGTGTTCGCAGCTGGGCACACGCTGGTTAGGCGGCTACGCTTAAACATGGATACTTGAGAGAGAGCAGACGCCTATCGGCAAACGATGCATCGTAATGAATCCAATCGCCGCGGCGCGTTAAACAGCTAATATTACATTTTGTCAGCTATGAATAAACCTAAATCGAGAGAGAGAGATAGTTAAAGCATGATGCGAGATCGAAGTTGTAGCGTGAAATTATTTCGGCGATCGCCATGAGCGAAATGTTACCACCGCCGTCGCCGCCGTAAATCCTAAACGTACCTACGTTCACCGATTTATTTTTAGTCTCCCGCGAAATATTCTTCGATAAATTTTCACCGCGATAAACGTCAAGGCAGTTGGATTTATAATGCTCAACGTGCCTTTTTGATACATTATTTGCTTCTGAATTACGTCAAATAATGTTGCTCGAAGGGAATTAACGTAATCATCAAACGCGGTATTTTTTTTTAAATTTCATCACTTAATACACATTCTTTCTTATTCTTTTCATTTGTCATTTTCATGTAACATTTCAAATAAGCAACACAGAATAGAATTGCTAGAATACTTAAAGAAAGTGTTTGTTTTATCTTACTAGTACTTTGTAAATAATTCATTCACGTTCTTTTGCATATGAAAGTGAATAAAGACGTAATAAAAAAAGATACGGCACCAAATTTCAATCTTATTTCTATTAAAAGCATCTTGTAATTAATGTATTAAAATATAATTAAAATTACGCCGCCCAGTTTTTGCAATTTACGAATACGCGAGCAAAGAGGAAATTAATATATACACAATCTGTTTTCGACATATTAAGTGTCACGGATTGATATTAATTTTATTCATTTAGAACACTGTGTATTGATTGTCGACTATAATAATAACTTGCCAATGAGTCAGGATAAAACAACAAACAAGATTACTCGCACGCGTGAGTGTCGCGGTTATTTTGCGTCCCGATACTGTTAAGCCATACATATTAATTCAGTAAGGATAATCATTATTTAGCATGTAATTTAACGACAGCTCGTCATAATCGACATCGCGGCAGCGGCAATCATTTCGAACGATTAATGTATTCCTGACCTATTATACATTCTACTTATTAATGGTCTCCTAATCATATTATAATCCGTCGTTTGAATATCCAGGTAAAACATAATATCATAATAACCGCCCAATGTACATAGAAGAGACAATATATATATTTGACTGGGCGCTGACATATATATATATATATATATATATATATATATCAGCGTCCGGTCAAATCAGCAAATGAAGCATTCCAATCTAGCTATTTGTAGGTACATGTAAAGTACATCAGAAAGTCTATAGTTTACGTTGAGGCTCAAGATATTCCACACGCATCTAATTTGAACGTTTATTACCATGCGGATTGCACAGCCATCATTAACTCAAATAACCGAATTAATTTCGCGGTATAAACGTTACGGTGTGTCGCTAATTTGCGATTCGCATATATATGAACGTGCGAGCCCTTAGTTGCAATAATTGTTGCGTCCGTAGTTGACCGCAACGCGCAAGCAAGTCGGCGTACGTATACGGACAAACTATAGTGGTGTGGAGATTACGTTCGTGTTACGCATCCCCGGCTTATCTCAGTTGCAGTAAATTAATTCCTTGACATTGCGCCATGATGCGCGGCTAACATCAGATGGCTGTAAACCGAATCAAGCCGGGCTTGAAATTTGAAATAGGTCACGCAGATTGTAAAAAGAGCAACGGGAAATGCACATGGAAAAAGGCGGCGCGGCAGGGTTTTCACAAAGTATGGCAAACACTTTGTCGCGAGTAGTTGGTTATGCGAGAGTTACATGTGCAACTCGTTTATGTGGCATGTCGCTTTGTCGGATTGTTATTCTGATACAAATACAAATGTGTGCGTCTATTTTTCTGGGAAAACGGAGATTTGCATCGTAGAAAGTGGAAATAGAAATAGAAGAATGAGAGAGAAACGGGAAGAAGAGAGAGAGACAGAGAGAAACGATGAATAAGAACTTAGAAATAAAGTACAGAAAATCAGGGCGAAAGAAAGAAGAATGAGAAAATGGTTGAGGAAATCATCATGCACGGGGCTTTGCTCTAATAAGAGTTAGCAAACGTTTAATTTGTTAAACTGTTAGAATTCTATTTGGACCGGCAGGGGGGGCGGAGGGGGAAGTCACTGGGCCTGGACATGACGTTTAATATACGTCCAATTTAGCCAAGCGGGGACATGCAAGGCGGTTAAGGCGCGGCAACCGTCTGAACCGCCGCAAATGCGGAGTCGTCTACTATTTACGGATTATGATACGCGGCTCGCGGGTTTGTATCCGCTAATTTGTATGGAAATTTCCAGCCGTCGCCGCGGGTAAAATACGCGTGGCATAGGTATCCAGCGTTACAATATCAAATTACCCGCTTCGCGTGACGTTGAATTTGCTGTCGCCGGCACGACGTCGACGGTCGTACGGTCACGTTATGCGCGACAGTGTGCATAAATGTATGATTTAAGGGTAGTTTACCAATCATTGACTGTTTCTCCAACGCTGCCAGCTGAAATACCGACCTTGCTCAACAACAAGTTGCTTCAACGGTTGCCGAGTCGCATTTCATTTGTAGTCGGCAGTGATATATATATTCTCGAGCTACAGCGCCCTCATATCCGTTTTTTATTTCAAATTTTACAACGAAAGAATTCTCTATCAAAATATTTCGCAACACAATTTTTGTCATACATTGAGAATCAAATTTAATTTAATATGTTTCGCGAAATAATATTAGTGATGTATATTGAGAATTAAATTTAATTTATTCGAAATGGCTGATGCAGCACGGTGAAAAATAACTTCTCTTTAATTGTGTTCAAATATATGCAATATTGACGCATTATTAATAGTAAGAGATTCGCGAATTATTAACAGAGAATTGTTTCAATATAATAATTGTTTCTTATTTTTTAATTTTTTGTTTATCTTATATTTTTTTTACTTTTGTTTGTCTCATTTTTTAATTTTTTATTTATTTTCTATTTTTTTACTTTTATCTCACTCCCAATTGTTAGGTTTGGGAGGGGAGTTGCTATTGTAGTAGAATATTATTGATTACATCCGATATATTATTTCGATCCGAGTATTGAAATCGGGCCGAAATTATTCATGGTAATAAATTAGAATGTCGAACACCCAGGAAAACTCGGCTGTTTTTATCTTCCTCCGTTTTGTTTTGTTTGGTTTTAATCTATAGGACATTCCTACGGTGTGTGCGGGAAAAGTGGCCGAAGTATTTCCGAAACTTCCTGAAAGCCGAAAGCGCACAGCGAACAACGGCGAGAAAGAGAAAGTATGCGGGGATGCGCTTAAAACTTTCAGATAAAACGGCTGCTTTCGACAAACTTCGGTATTAGCTGCCAATTTTCTTCGTGTTATACCGCTGCGTCGCTAATATATTTTGCACTGAGTGGATGAATTTGAATCTTGATTTATTACTTTTGAAATTTCAATAACTCAAAGCGAGGCGAAGAGAGTGGTACGTCAGAGGCAATTTTACATATTTTTCGCCTTACCTTTTTACAGCGATAAAGCGGCGAAAATTTATTTTCCCCCGCACAACGGTTATGCATTATACGACGGTAATTAATACGTCCGCGCGCCATAGAGCAAGAAAATTAATTATATTATTTGTTAGTGGATAGCGACACGCTACATCATGACGCTATATTCGCAATTAATTTAACGTTACATTAGCTAGGGTAGCCTCTGATCAAAGAGAATTATATTCTCGAAGAAAATAGTGAAGAATTATCTCTGCGCTCGTCTGATTTTGTTCCGCTAATTGTGAATTTATTCTTCGTCATCGAAATTGTATCGGAAATCTCTAGCGTATAGAAATCAAAGAGCGCTGTCTATAGTGTGCGGTAATTAAAAGTCGCTGCTTTATAATATACAAAGGACCGTTGCTGACTGCTGCTCTTCTTACGCGAATGGAAGAAAGATAGGAGGAATGCTCGACACCGGATATAAATATCAGAGCCGACGTAGGAATCGCAAAAACGTTTTAATGGCTCGCGTGACAAGATTGTCGCAATGAAATTTATTACTCCGCTGAATCGTCGAAGTTGTCTCGAGAAGGGGAAGAAAAAGAGGGAAAAAAAGAATAGAGGAAAGAGGAGGCGGAGGTCTGCCAAGGCACGCTTAATAATCGTTTAGAGTGCGGAACTCCGTGCGAACACTAGAATTACATTGCCCAGTCGGAATGGAGAGAAAGAGGAAGAGAAAGAGGAAGAAAGCGAAAAAACACTGCATCGCGCTCTTTCGTTTGCTTATTAAGGTATTGCGCGAACACGTGGGAACTCGTGCGGAAATAAGCGTTTTGTAGTTACACCGGGCCGGCTAACCGCGACGCTCACAAAGACGCATTGTCAGGAGGCCATTGTGCGCGCCGAACAATCGAGACCTTTAAAGAAGCTATCACGAGTGGCGTAAAGTAATTCGCGCGGAACAGATTGTCGCAACTTTGTTGTCGCATCGATTGCCGCAAGTTTCTGTTGGTTGCTGCGTTGTCGTGGAACAATTACAATCTTAGCAGCGGGAAGAGGAGAGGAGAGGAGAGGAGAGGAGAGAGATGGAGAGAGAGAAAGAGAGGAGAGGAGAGGAGAGAGAGAGAGAGAGAGAGAGAGAGAGAGAGAGAAAGGGAGAGGAAGAGAGAAGTTCGATGATCCTCAGAAGTCGAACGAATTGTAAGATTTTCCAGAAAATGTTATTTCGCTATTGTCACGCATCAAAGATTTTCCGCCGTACGAGACATGAGGAACAATGTGGTGATCTCGCCGTAAAAGAGAGAAAGTAATAAAAAAGATTTATTTTTATTGCGTGATGCAACGAGAATTAATACATTCACGTCATAATAGAGCGAATCAACTTTGTGAAGTCGGGATAAAATTGTAAATTCCCTATAACTTGAAATTTCTGATATCTAATTGCATAATTGCAGATTCTCGATACATTTCTCTTGACATATTCCGAAAATAAGATTATTATATTTCATAAGATTATTGTATTTGCTATCGTCCGCTTAAAATCAGGACGAAGGTGACACTCGCATGCCATTATTCCCTCATGCGTTCGATGTTATTTACGTATGCGTCACGCGAATACCACCACTTTGTATTGACTAATCTAATTCACGCCACCTCTGTGGCGTAAGGTCGCACTGCGTCTCGCATCCGACTGCAATCGTTCTGCAAAGTGTACCAGAACTTCCCCGGCGGCGAAGATTAAGTCTTCCGGATCCACGCCTGGTGTTCTCGGCAAACAGCGACGCTGGAATGGAGCTTGCGGAAGGTCGACTGCGCTCATCGCGTTAATTGACACGAAAGTTACGGGGCGGCGCGCCGAATAATACAGCGAGGAATCGGGAAAGCGAACTCGGACGCGCGCGAGTCTTCAAGCACGTGTCTTCACGCGTTTCATAGCGGCTGAAGAGAATGAAGATGGACGTGACCGACACGGATAAAATGGATTATTAATGGGAACCGGGGAAGTGTCTTTTAAGGGAACGAGAGGGAGAAAGATAGAAATTCTCGCCATGCGACGTGAGTCGAAATTGAAAGCGCAAAGTGGAACGCAAAGTAGCGCGGCTGAGGGAGTGCTTTCTGAGCGGTGTGAGCTTTCGCGTCACTAATGTATTTTGTATCACGAAATTTTCCGCCGATGTACTTCTTCTAAGATTAATTACGTCGGTAAGAGCAATTGACTGCATCGGGGGGAGAGAGAGGGGCTTTGAGGGTCTTTTCTCGTAGAAATTTCCCAGAATTTTCCCAGATGTAGCATAGGTTAGAATTCCCAAATTTGTTCCTAAATTGGGCAACCAATTATGATATCAGTTGGAAATCCCAAGGGTAGTTTGAATCTACATACATTTCGGGAATTTGGATCTCAATTTGACCCGATAAATTTTCTATGTGGCATCTCACGGTGATCAGCACTGTTTTAGCATTGAACAATAATTACATGCGCAGCGATACGTGCGTATATGATTATTGTTTAATAACAGAAATTCTATCACTTGCATGTGCTGCGTTCCGGCGAGATGATGTAGCGTCTCGCGGTGCAGTGAGAGAATCTTGCATTCCACATTTCTGAAATTCCCCGAATTTCCTTCGCGTCGAAACGCATACGATATCATTTCATCTTATCCGCCATCTTTTGCACGAAGGAAAAGTACGGGCGATCTCGCGAAGAGAAGAGTTCGCACATGAAATGCGATACCTAACGCGTTAACTCGATGTCTACACGAAATGAGATTGCCAGACAACGAGTCGATTTTTCTCGTGTCTTCGCTCCACGTTCGTCCTCAAAAGAGATCGGGATATAATTTAGCGCCAGAGAAGAACAGAAAAAACCGAATCTCCGGCAAGAACGTACGGAGTTGATCTCACGAGCGGCCGGAACACGGTCGTAGAAAAAACCGAACGAGCTCGCGCGAAGGAAACGAGGATCTACTTGACGTTCAATATTTCGATCCCACATTCGATACATTTCCGACCGAGCCTGGCTGACCACAATTGGATTTCCCAGGGAGCTGAGCCCCAACGGCGAGCCGAATATCCGTTTGTTCGGCACATCCTTCGCCGCTTCTAATCCCACCTTTCTCTCTCTCTCTCTCTCTCTCTCTCTCTCACACGCGCGCACGAGAGGGCGACGCTAAACACACGTTCGATCTACCCGATTAATCGAGATTAATGGGAATCCAGTAGACATCCGGCGCGGTTTTCCACTCATACTTTTGCCTACCGGCTCGTACGTAGGCAAGTTCATCTCTCGATACATTGAAAATGCGCGTGGCGGCCTCATCATCGGAACTGACGTTAATTAATCTTCTCCCTTCAGGAGAACGTGCAAGACTGTCGGGAAAATTGCGCAGAAAACGTGTCGTTGTGTTTTTCTCGAGCGTGGGGCGTTACTGAGAGCGCTTTGAAGGGAAGGAAATGACGAGAACACTTCTCTTTTTGTCAGGCGATTGTATCGAAGGGAGAAATGCTATAGGCGAGATATGGCGAATGTGTGAAAATCGATACTTTTCTGTTTCTACAAGTTGTCCGGTATTATGATACTTTAAAATAGCGGTTAAAGTATCAAGCGCGCGTATTATTAAAGATTCGATAAAAAATCATAATTCTTCCTTCGAAAAAGATTTTTTGTCTCTAAACGTAATTTTATTTTTGATAACATTACATTGACAATTGATTCATTTAGTTTTATAATAAATAATATTAAAATATATTGTCATCTACATCAATCAGTTAATTGTGTAGTTATATTGCTTGATAATTCAATATTATATGTAACTGCGTCGAAACATTCCTATTTTTAGAAAATTTGAACAAGTAATATATTTTAGGAAATATTTTTTTCAAGATCATTTTAGCAGCAAAAAAAAACGGGAGTTAGCTTACTCAAATCATATTTTCCACGTTTCTTAGTCCGAAGATAACTCGTGTTTTCTTTTTTCTGGGCGTCAGAAGTTGAGATTAGGGATTGACTTGCGCAGATCAAAACTTGTCAGGAGTTCGTAATCACGTTTCCATTTGTGGAATAATTTTCAAGAGTGATGACAATTCTCGAGCCCAATATATTGATATTTTAGTCGAGTTGATTTTATTTAGTTGTAAATTTATTTGCGTTTAAATCACAGAAACGTAAAGATATTCGTGAAACGGATAAATGAATTTATAAAGAATAAACAAACTCTTTTCATCGTTATTTGCATCGTTTATTGCATCCGACATTTTATTCACATTGGTTTTATACTAAATTAAAAACTGAGGTGTTACTGATATTGTTAATCTTTGAAAAATACAAATAAATAGATAGTAATATGGGTATAGTAAATTGGATTTCTGTGTGTTTGCAGTTTAATATTTCAAATTTACAGAAAAAAAGATACGAAAGAAAGTGAATTTAACATTGTTACAATTTTGTTTAACGGTTAAAATTAGTTTGAAGTGAATCGGAACACTTGCAGAGAAACATTTTCACGGATAATATTCAAAGTTATCATATCATATATACATACATATGTAATTGTCTCCTTTATTTATTAACAAGATGTAAATCAAACAATGTAATCGAGATTGTTGAGTAATATATAAATTATTAGGTAAGTATATAAATTAGATAAATATGTAAATGTATGTAGAGGGAATGGATTAGCTACTTCTTAATGATTGTAATAAAAAATGCTATAAATTAAATTAAATTTTTATTAAATAAATTAAAACGATATTTTTATTACATTTTAAGTTAAATTAAAAAATAAATTAAGTTAAGAAATAAATCAATTTAAATGAAATTATACTTGTTAATATTTATTTTATAATGTATCGTATTAATTATTTCATGGTAACTATGTATCAATTATTTCGTGATATTTTATTTAAACTGGTAGTTCAAATTACTTCATTTAATCTCCTATTTTATTAATTATCAACGTAAAATATTTCTGTTTTTCGTGACAATCCACCGTGTACTTAAATGTCGACATTACATTTGCAACGTAAACATTGTTATAATATCGAATTAATACCTATTCCATAACCTGTAAACGATGAAGGACAAAGACGAAAGCTGCTTCAGGAAAGGGCATGCATGACATAAGAGCTCTACAAGAGTTGCACCCTCTGAATCATTCAAAACATCATCCATCATAAATCGGAACGCGAAATTAATGTTTGCTTTCGTCCCTCGATCCGACTTCCGACTTAACGTGATTAAACCTCCGCTTCGGGCGAGCCTTGTCGCCTGAAGTTCCTAGCCGGAAGCTTCTTCCACCAGACGGACTCGAACTTCACTTCGTAGTTCACGAAGGTTGTCACGCAATTCCGTCCTAAGGTGGCAACGATGATGCCGGTCCATCTCGCCCCGGTAATTACTTTAATTAAATCGCTGTCACCGTAAAGCTAACGTCAGGAGAAGCGGGCGTTCGTCGTCTTTGGTTGAAAAATCAGAACGCTCCATCCTGTCAGGGAAAAGAATAACTTTAGCCGACTCTAGTGCCGTCGATATGGCCTTATCTAAATTGTCAAACTTCATGTTGCTGTATCCCTTATCACGCTCTACATTACATAAAACTTCATCAAACTCGATCTCTCTGGCGGATGATCTCACTCTCTTGTGTTCCACGCGAGAGCTGTTGCGATGAATAAGAACGATAAGGTCACAAATTTCTTCTCCCGTGTGCCTTCGTGTTTCGCGATCATGCAACATACATCACATGCAACTTGTGATTCACGTGATCCCTTTCTCTTCCCTCCCTCTCTCTCTCTCTCTCTCTCTCTCTCTCTCTCTCTCTCTCTCTCTTTCTCTCTCTCGGATTTTCTCTCTACTTCAGCTTATGTTCACTGAGATCAACGCGAGCGCTTCCGGCTAGAGCTGATAGCATTCGCTCGAGGAACCAATCGATAACGCCTCGTTATATGGGAATGCGCAAACCTATCGGCTGTTGCGTGGAAGTTTTATACATTTGCATTTGTAACGGGCAACAGGATCCATTTGTCCCGCGGTTTCTCGCGCGATTGGTGTTCTGGTGCGTCTCGCACGCGGTGACTAATAAAGGTGTACGAACACTTCGAATCGGACGAAAACACGAAAACATCTCCTCATATTTTTGACACATGCACGCGCACACACGCGCACGCACATGCACATACACAATTTCGACAATTTTGTTACGACGAACATAATAGGTAAATGACATTTTATCGCTACTGTCAGAGCGCGAACGCACTCGCAGTAACGAGAATACTCGTCTTCGTGTCATCGCTGCTTATCCGAGTGCCATCGTGAGAGACTGTTCCAACTAGTTACAGTGCTGGCTTCGTGTAACTTCACTCTACTCGGGCTCGCAGTTTAGACGGTTATTATTTCAGCGCGAATTAATCAGATCAAAGATAATAGTGTTAGCGTGAAGCATCAAAATTCTGATATCAGGAAACGGAGTAACGAGAAGGGGAAACCCGCAGAATTAGGATGCTCTCATGGCTCGAAGCAAGCGACTATGTTTCTCTCTCTCTCTCTCTCTCTCTCTCTCTCTCCCCCCCTCTCTCTCTCCCTCCCTCTCTCTCTCTCTCTCTCTCTCTCTCTCTCTCCTTTTGAAATATCGATATCACGGTGAGATTGTTGCGCATAGCGATGCAATGTGTTTCGCGTGCACGTCGCAATGTTCATGTACGGTACGCGTTATATATACGATACGGTATGGTGGCCGGCTGTTTCATAACGCGAACAACGTCGGGGCGGAGTACCGCGGCGTCCCTCGCGCATTACTGTCGTCGCGACGCTGAAAGATGAGAATAGCGGAGTCATTAGCGCGCCGGTAGAAGAGATCATTTCCGGCCGTGTTCCCACCTTTTTTGCGCGGATGTTACGGCGATGAGGATCCGCGCGTATATATCGCCGACGACGTCTCTCTCTCTCTCTCTCTCTCTCTCTCTCTCTCTCTCTCGCTTTTCTTCGAAATAATTCGCGGGCTGCCGCGAACATCGTCGCGTAAAATATCGTGTACATCGGGGATGCTTCATATTCTGTACACGCTGAGTTTTATCTCACTCTTTCTTTCTTTCTTTCTTTTTATTCTCCTCCCTCCCCGTCTCTCTATTTCTAATCTCGAGGATATTCATTCAATTTGTATGATCAAGAGGCATACTGTGTCTATATTACGCGAAACTGCGAATTGAAACGAGGTGAGATATTTATATCTCAGCAATGTCTAAACCGGTCGAGGTTTTTTCAGTCACAATTGGTTCGGCCTTAAAAAATAAGAAGAAAAATGTCCTTTGTGTTTTTTGTGTACGTTGTCTCTAAGTGTAGATATTTTAAGATAAAGTCCGAATCCCGGAAAATTTCGACCCAGTAAGAAAGTAAGAAAGTAAGAAACGCTAGGCCGCAGAGGAGAGGGGATTTGTGCATTTCATCTTTCCGAGGCGTTATGAGCGCGCTGAAGAAGCAGCGAGTATGAGTGAACAAGCGATAGAGAGTAAAAGAGAGAAGAATATTGCTAGAATACAGGAGTAGAAATGTGCGAGAAAGAGAAAGAGAGCGAGAAAGAGAGAGAAAGAGAGAGAGAGAGAGAGAGAAGCCAAGATTTTTTGCATTAAATATTTTTTATTGCATTGCTATAATAACTAATTTATTATAATAACAAGTAAAATAACCATAAAACTCAGTGTTCTAATAAATAATGAAGACACTGTTTTTGAAGTACCGGACTGTGTATCATTTGGAGTTTTCGATACATTTATCTTCAGATTGCAAATCGCTCTCATTTGCAGAGTTAATGTTGAGTAGAGTTTTTCAGTTGATGCTATTGTTTTGTTATATCATTTTTTTATAGAACAGTTTTGTAGAGTTTTATTTATGGTATTCAATAGAAGAATTATTGTTAGAGGTATAAGTTTTATTTGTACAAACTTATTACTTGTATAACGAAAATAATAAATTACATTGCCCAAAGATACACGCTTAGGTGCGGTACGATGCACAGTACTAAAAGCGTAAACATTGCCGTTTGTCTTGAATAAAGAATTAATTATATTATAATCATATATATATGTTAGGTTTCTCAGTTGGTTATATCATTTCTTTTGTAAAGTAGAACAGTATTGTAGAGTTTTATTATAATTATAAGTTCTACTTGTAAAATTTTATGTTACATATATAATTTGAAAATTTCTAAAAATACACAATACGTGTGTATTATATACACAATACAAAAAGGTAAGTTTAATACGACATTACGGGCTCTCTGAGACGCGTCCCGGCGGGACAAGGTCGCGCGACTTCGAAAACAACATGTTCATAAGTACGCAACTGCCGCGACCGTCTCCATTATTGTTTACGCCGCGGCGGCGGACGGATCGGCGGACCGCCGCGCATAATAATTTCCGAATTTTCACAGTGTACGCGCACGTGTAACGTGTAATATTCGTGCGTGTGTGTGTGCGTGTGTGCGCGCGTGACGATCTGGAGCATCTTGAGCAATAGCAGTGTTTCATGGTCTTTAAAGGTAAACTTTTATTGGTTAACTTTGTTAAGTTGAAGAAGTTAATTTGTAGTCTCGAGTCTTCGTACTCTTGATGCGAGACGCATTTGTCGCTGTAATACTAATGAGGAAACTCGCTTTTTGTTACAGATCTGCTGGAGTTTGCGACCATGCGATAGCTGCGATTACCGGGACGCATTATCGGGATGCGGTTTCGACGGACGCCGATGCCGCACCGGAGGATCCGGTTCGGGCCAAGCAGAGTCGGCTTGAAGGTGAGATTCACTGATCGTTTGTCACTTCTTTTTGATTCATTGCGATCGAAAACTGAGCGATTGGAATAAAAGCCATTGAATTACGATGGCAAAGGATCAACGTTTGTATCTGCGCGCGCGCTTCCGCGAACTGAACTCAACCTAACTTAATTTTTAACCTAACGATGTAACTAACGAAACTATATTTTTTGTTACAGATCCGCAGCAGAACGCGGCTGACTCTGGCTGCTGTGTATCGGTGAGTCAGAGAAGAAAAGACATTTTTATGGTGATGGGAGTTTGCAATATCTCGAGAAAAGCAAAGCGATTTAATTATACTTTTTTCACACATTGCTCGAAATAATCAGGAAATCGTGTCTTTCAATGACTAAATTGTACAACAGAATCTTTAAGATATAATATATATTTCTCTCTTTTATATTTATTCTGAATCATTAGAAGATACAGATATAAATGCTTTAGTTTATTATATTGAAATCAAGATATGGAATTATTTGCTGCGATTCAATCAATATAACTCCTGCTTCGAGTAGTGTGTAATGTTAAAATTTGATCAGAATTGCGCCATCGCACGTGAAATTCACTATTATTTATCTTATTCGGCTTGACAAATTTTATGTCTGTCGGATTTATTAATTTTCTACATTTTTCACGCAAATCAGAAGCGATAATATTTCATTTGAAATTATTGATGAATTCGGTACATGTGTTTATTTACATTACGACTTAGTCTTTACGAAACAAGACGTGCGTTTCTTTCGAATTACTGTTCGCGAAACAAAATATTTTTGTTTTTTCTCTCTTGTCTAAACGTCGTAATTTTCATTCGCGATTGATTCTACGCGAATCGCGTCTCACGTATACATTCTCGGAACGTTGCGAATTTTTCGGAATTTATCGTGTTTACTTCTTTTTGGGATAAAAACCTCATCTTTTGAACGCGACTATATATACTTCTTTGTCTTCGTCATTCCTTTTCTTTAAATTCCATCGAAATTAATGAAAAAGAAAAGATAAACAAATTATCTATACCTTAAAATGAATGGTGATGTGTATTGTGAGTCGGGAAATTAATATTACACTATACTTATCAAGTATTCCGTTATTTAAATTATAGAGTGCACGACGAATTTGACTGAATTTTAATGAAAAGGATTTATATGAACATACGGAATATGTAGCTATTATTAATTACATATTATTCGGAAATATAGAGAGAGAAAGGGGGAAAGAGGAAGTTCTATTAAATTGGTATTGCTATTATCGAAAATGACTCGCGATAATGAAACGATCAGGTGGGGCTGGTTCGGCGTACTGTTAGTAAAAAGTGAAGTAATTATTAGGATCGAGGACATAGCATGATACGACGAGTTCTGCAGAGACCTTCCAGAGTTCGCGAGCAATGACGCCCTGTGAATAGTTTCCTCTTTATGTTGCCTCTCCGAGCGGCTGCACAAAAGGATTATTGAAATACGCCTGTTGGCACTTTCGACCCCTTTTCTCTCTCCTCACTCCGCCGTACATTTCCCCATTTTCTCACACTGTCGGCTGACAGCGACGAAATTCCGCGCAATATTTGCCATACCACTTAAAACTCGAAGGACTCGCGAGAATCGATGGAAAAGTACGCCGGAATTCCAATTTAACCGTTCCGTCGTCGATTACATTGATTGGTTCTCGTTCCGGATGTACGTCTCCGGAAATTTCAGTCGAGAACTTTTCGGGGCCACTCGAACCAAGTTCGTCAGTGACTATGTTCTCGCAATACCCGATCACTACTGATGTATCGAACTTATTTCGCTGTGAGGAAAAGCAACGCTCGATAAAAACTACACGTGGGGAAAGTGATAAAAGAGTGAAATTTGTCCCAGAGAGCGGCCGTTTTAAGCATATATTTATCGCCAGATATAATATAATTTCAAATAAGCTATTATGTTTTGTTACATGATCAAAATTTTAGGTATCATATGTTTTTTTAATTCCAATCGTCGATGATTTTGGCTCGAAATGTCATTATTTTTAGCAGGGATTTCCAAATTGAAATTGAAAGAAAAAAAGTAAATGGTTAATTAATCACAAATTTATTATAAACCTCAATTCATAACGATTCAATCCGCAACAATATAATTATTATAAAGACAGTGATAATAGAGTATCGCGTATAATTTCAGTTTTAGATAGATATATATTTATACAACAATTTTGTTTATAATGTCGTTTATGTGATTTGTATGGAAATGAAAGAAAACACGGTGGTTATTCATTGTGTATATAAACCTTCTTCTTCACCTATGCACTCTTTTTCAGCAAACGTAGCGTTCAACAATAAAAAAATAACCGAAAAAATTTTATGAGCTTCCGCGTATTGTGGTAGACCTGTTGAAAGTATAAATACGAAACTATGTACGGGGGGCAAAACAATGGAACAAAAAGCTACTTGTAACAAAAGGGGTTACCGAAGTACTTTTTTGCTGGCTATACAATTACTATCCTGCATTATTGTAAAAATATATGCTTCGGTACGAACGAACGATTTATAATTATTAATGGAAAATAAATGATGATAAGATATCTGCAATGACGACGAAGCGACGTACGATATCTCGTTGACAGACTCGCCTATTTCGGAATAAAGCTAACGCGAATAAATCCTAAGATTATCGAAACATTGAGCGGATAATACAAGGAGATGGTAAAACAAGTAAACTAAGGCGATTACAAGCTCTGATCTCACTTAAACACTTATTGGCATAATAAACTCGATATCAAGTAAGGCGCTTACCATCAGCCTTACTATCATCAGCCTTACTAATCAACTTGTTCTGTATGGATGATTGGTCAACAAAGTTCAATAAGTAATATCGTAGTTCAATAAGTAATATTGCAGCTTTATTTGCGAGCTGACATAATGCAGAGATCAATAAGATAAATACGTGATGGCTGAGTGATGAACGTGTATGTACGTACGATAAAACAATCAAAGATTTCCGTAATAATTACAGATAATGTTAACATCTAAGTTGCATAACGTGAGTTGAGAGAAGTTAATATCACGTCCATTAATAACACGTTTATTTTTAGTTATATTTAATTCTAATAAATATAGGACTGTTTGAAAATTTGAAAGTTTGAAAGTTTTCATAAAAAAGAAAAAACTTTTAATTTAATAATGCCTAATTTAAACAGAAACCGGTATATTTACGTATACTATGCTTTTATATAATTTCTTTTACATCAAATATTACGTGGATTATACTTAAAAAAGTAAATTGCTTAGATAAAATTTGAATAATTAATATTACTTTCATTAGCAACACATATATTTTTACATATATTTATAGTTAATAATAATAAATGTCGTACATCAAGCTATCTGAAAATTTACGTAAAATAAAAGAAGCGTGACGTGTATAATTCACTCGTAGTGGATTGCAATCTCTGTTCTTTCTCTCTCTCTCTCTCTCTCTTTCCCTTAATTAATCACAGATTATTACATTTACGTATACGATACTTTTACCTAACTTTCCCGCAGTAAAATAACGCGTGCAACGCTGATAAAACAAAAAAATAGGTCTTTCAGATAATGGTTAGTCCTACTTTTGTAATTATATCACTTGAAGATATTTATCTGACATTATGTAGAACAGCACAGAACAGACGCCACTTACATTCTCTTTACTCATTTGCAGATTTGACTGCTAAGAATTTCAAGTATCCATTTATTATTCCTGCTGAATACGCTTCTTATCGTCGCGCGCGCGGCGCGGTGCGCGCGCAGTTTAAATATTTGTTTTCACTTATCTTTCTTGCAGCCCTTGCGGTTAATTGATGGACATAAACTCCATTTTCCATCGCTTGAACAAGTTTTGAGTCCGGTTAAAAGTTTTGTTTACAAAACCGCGAACATAATGGGAATATGTAAACCAAGCAATGACTTGAGAAATCATTTGATGATGTCTCATACGATTTTCCTTATTAAGAATCTTTCGATTTATCTTCTCCTTAGGCGGAGAATTGATTATTTCTTCGTGTAATCTCGAGGGCTACTAGTAAAAAGCAGGGTTGATATTAGAGTAAATTGCCTTACGCGATGTAAAATTTCAAAGAGCTGCTATTAATGTTAATCCATCCATAATGTTAATCCAATGTTAATATACATCTTAGAAATAGTTTAATATATTCGAAGTTTCAAAACTTTGAATAATTTAATTTTGAACATTCAAAATATCAAAGCTCTTAAATAGAATTAATTTTGTACTTATCCAATACCGCGCGAAAACCGTCGCTACTATCACAATCGCGATATCAATTATGATGCAGTTTGTAGCGCGCGCAAACTGCGGCAAAATAGCGCGAAATGCTCCTTCTCGCGGATAATGTTGACAACATTCAGAGTGAAAGAAATACGCCGGAAACTTGCGGATCGATTGCATCCTACGCTTCTCATTGAGAGTTCGTGAACTCATTTTCTCTATCCATTCATCGTGCTCTTTCGTTCATACGTGCAATCCGCCAATCGATCGAATGAATTGAACGACTAAATATTTTTAAAGAAATATTTTCCAATATAAATATTATAACGTGCGATCTCTGTTATAACATATCTTCTATAAATATTATAATGTAAAAATTGGTTACGTGCACACGAAAAGGTGTATAACGCGTGTGAAATCCAAGATAATAAAGTTTTTAGGCTTAAGTAGCACAATTTTCCGGCACAATTTTCAAAATTTCAAAAATGTAACAAAATTTTTCTAGCCTACTACTTTTTGCCAATTTTTTTCGCAAATTGTGCAATTTTCGGAACATGTCTTAGTCGTTTCTTGTTGTACTTCGTCAGCGCAATTCAGTACAACTCGTAGAATTCGAATATCTACCACGGTTCAAAAGCTATAGTGATCTGAAAATTATTCCTAAAATTATTCCTAACAATTACTTTCTTTGAATGCTCGTACCGCGAAAACCAGCCATCTTGAGGACATTTTGCAATTAGAAAAATTACATTTTCGAAATTTTGAAAGTTGTGCCATTATTTTCTAAAGTTTACGCGATATTTACAACACCATCCATCATAAAGCGAATCGCTCGCTGTCGCGAAATCTGATCTAAAAATTTATAATCAGTGACCGGAAGCCCTCGAGATTGAATTTCATCAAAATTGAGCTATTTTTATTTCCCTGCCGTTTTTTAGACAGTTTTTGAAACAGTGAAATTTTGCTTGCCGCGTGAAGGATTAAACCATAATAGAGAGGAAAGAATAGAGGGGCGAGAAAGGGCGTTAAAGCGCTTACCGAACCGTTTGATATATCTGTGTCAGCGGCGTGATAAAAATCGAGAGATTCCCTTCCTCTATTTTCCCGGATCCTCACAAATCCAAAAGTCCGGATCCATGCCAAAGGCGCGATTAATTCCCATTTATTATTTACGCCGGCGCGTGTTCGCGACGGACGCGAACGGAGTTCCGGGACGCAGTAATAGAGCACTCGGGATCGATTCGGTGCGGCTGCTGATTTGTATTCCGGGTGTCGTCACTGATCGAGCCGATGCACGTTCGCGATGACCATCTCTCTCCAATCGCTCGACAAATAACTGGCTTATGCCCGCTATGGCGCGATGAATTACTATTAATCGTGATTCGAACGACGGACGTGACAATAGTCGATACACACCGGTTCTTATTACCGCGAACATGAGCACTGGCAATTGGATATAATTTATACGAGGTTGGGGCGCGTTCGCGCAAATACGGATTTATCGGCGTAACGACTACTCACCGATACTTGCTGATTCCATTCCGATACTTTGTGTTTGAATTTTATGTGCTCAGTTTGCAATACACACATACGCGTATATACATATGTAAGGTGTGCTCGTCGACGAGCAAAAAGAGAAACGTCTGTTGCTGGGAGGGACAAAAAATTTTTGTATAATTCAGCAGAGATACACGACATCTACCGTCGGAATCCGCTCTGGAGGCAGGCGGTTGACGCATCGGAGGCGGATACAGCGAGAAGAGGTCCATTATCCGAGCGTTCGTCGTTTGAATGTTTTATCGTTGGAATAATCCACTATCCCGGCGCCGTGGCTTTCATGGAGAAATGCGCGCGGAATTGCTATTATTATGGGAATGTTGTACAATCGCGATGCAACTTGTAAATAGTTGATTCAATTATTCGCAGACAGCTTCGCGATACCTTCAGTATCTCATAGGACCTCACGAACGGTACAAATGGTCGTTTTACAATTATTAGTCGAATATAACCACAATGCGCAAATAACGTTGCCGGATAATATCGTGAGCAATAAGGTTAACAGGATTGCATCCTCGTTTAAGGAACACAAACTACCGCCGCTTACTTAGAGCCGCAAAAAGTGGTTCAATCTGCGGCATGATGTTCAGTGCGGTTTGTTTTTGATTCCCATCCCGATTATGAAATGTTCTGCCAGATTTTCCCGCGCGTTATCTAGACCGATTTAATCAAACTATCGGTTTTTGTGCAACCGTGATCCAGGAGATAATTATTATCCGCCATTGGAGTTAAGCCATTGCTCGCCATTAGTCGATGCCGGGCGAACCTGAAAGATTCACTTTATTCCTCTCGTGGTCATTCCAATGCTCGTTTGTTAACGTAGAAAGGGAAAAGAGGATTTTATCCGTGTTAACTGGGAGAATGAAGCCTGGCTATAAATATACGAAAGCCGATTAAAGTAACATGAAATTCGTTCTTTTTTCCATTTTCATGGGGATACATCAAATGCAAATATTCGTTGCTTGGGAACTAAATCCAGCGTAATATTTGAGCAAGTACACAATTGCGAGTTGATTCGTTGTTAACACGAAGAGATTTTCACTCTTTCTTTTTCTCCTGCCGGGATCATGATGATATATATGTATCGAATAATTATCTAATAATTATCTAAATATTAATTATTAAAATTATCTAAATATTAAAAATATTTGAAACGTTTTTGAAGGGGAGATGGGAAATATAGAAATCAGGAATCTTCAGAATTTTCAGAAATCTTAAGAATCTTAAAATATCTAAGTGTTTGGGCAGTTAAAAATATTCAAAGTGCCGTAATATTTCACGCGACGAACGTCAGACGCAGTGTTACAAAATTTAGGAAGAACTATGCGAGACATTTCAAAGACATATAACATGCGACGTGAAATTTGCCGAGACAATGCGACGCCGCGTGACGCGAAACTGTGCGAAACGGTATCGTCAAATGGCGATACACCATTTTTGCGATCGTTTTACCGGGTGCTTTAGAAGAAGAGAAGGAAGAGGGGAACAGACAAGCTGAAAGATCACGAAAACGTTTTCACGAGGCGAATAGCCTCTCGACTCGAGCAATATTTTTGTGACGACAGTCATATGCACGGCTGCCATATAAACACGCTCGCCTACGTTGGAAAAGCGACGCTACACGTGTCTGTTTCCGGTGCGGCCGCGGGGACAGTCAGAAGTCACCCGTGGTGTCATAATCTCCTGTAAATCGCGCATGACTGGAAGCTCGCAACTTCATTAAAGTTTGACGTACGCGGGATTGGAAAACGCGGCGGGTTCGCGGTTGCTTTCGCTCGTAAATCGTACGCTCGTAAGCGGCGATGCTCGCTCGCTCGCTCGTTTTCCTGGGCTTCGCCATTCAGTCGGATTTGTAAGTGTCGATGTTGAACTCGCGGTTGCTGCAGTGCACGTTGATACGTGTACTCCTTCGCGAACATAATCAGATCTCAGAGGCAGAGAAAGGGAGAAAGAGAGAGAGGGGATTGTATGAGATCTGCAGTATATATGCGGACATACTGCAGTTCATTCAAAATAGATATTTTGAACTACACGTGATATACCATACACGAAATATTAACTGAGATGAATGCTGAAGTTGAGTTTACATAGATCTATAAAATTAATACTATTTTAGTTGCACTCCAATAGATTACAATGTAATATTTTATAAAATAAGACACATTTACATATGATTTTTTAATATTCAACCACATAGACGATGAATCAATAAGAATTAGACTCTCGGATGTTATTATGAAATTTTACATCTTCGGGAATAAAGAATCCTCGGAATTATTCATTTATGACGAGTATTTTAAGTTGATTATATAACATTTGTATTAGTTTTTCCACGAAAAACGATGCGAGTCTCGTTTGGTAGATGAGTCGCCACGATAAGTCATCAAATTGGATTTATTAGTTGTATTGAATTTTAATATAGGAAATGCAAATTATGGGAAAATATTTTGACATTCCCTCTCTGTTTCTCTCCCTCTCTTGTTAAAATATATATAATATTTATTAGAATATAATATTTAATATAATATTACATATTGTAATAATATTAAATAATGAAATAACGGTATACACAAATGCATATAACTATTACTTCGAATGATGCATTCGGTATTTTTCTGCTGTAATATCTCCTTCAAGAATTAATTTAAGGATCATTAGCTACCAACGAAACACCCTTACGATACTGTTGAAAAATATGGTTTCCAACGTAGAAATCCCATAATATATATGCATCATATACCAAAGTAAATACGGACCATTAGAAAAGCTTTATCATCCGATAGAAAATATATTGCCTCATTTTCTTTGCTTCAATCCTAATCATTTGCGCGATACCACGTCCTGCTCAAATAAATACACGAGCAAGGAATATACAAACGATATTTTATCTGATCTTTATTTATATTTTTCTACAGTAGACCATAAATAATTTTGAATACCCGATTTATAAGATATCAGAGGAGCAAAGAGAGCTGAGAGCTGTAAAATTTATCTGGCCGGAAACATACCGTTTCGCTGTTGTATTAAAAATGTGTTCACAACAAACGAATGATATTCTTGTGGCGCGATATTAACTTTAATTCTATTTTATATATCACGTGTTCGTCCATCTATAAATTTAATGTCAAACCAATCTATAAGTTTACGCGTTTCATTTTATTTTATTTTCATTTTCGTACTCGACACAACGCGGCCGTACAAATAAATAGCAAGGTGTCAAACAGTGACGAGGACAGCACATTTATTTACGGCAGAAATTATTAATACGATCCACGTTTCGTTCAATGAAACTTGTCAGCCCGCGCGTATACACATAGCATGTGTCGGTGAGACAAAATGCAAGTTACGAAACGCGTCGTCAACGATTTTGGTTTGCGTGTTTGCACCATGAGCATCAATGCCGATAGGTGAAAAATGTTTTTCATTGCACAGCTAACTTTCTTCCTCGTGTGTACATTGTTCCTTTTGCACTTTAGTATCATTAGAAAATAATTACGCATCGATATATATTTGAAAGATATAAAAAAGAAATAGATCGTATTTGAATTACACCATTGCTGTAAGTTTCCACGGCGAATTTTTCAAAAAAGTCACCATAAAATAATGAAATTAATTAAACTGAATGTTACGCGTACATCCAATTTAAATGATTAAAAAGCTGAAATAATTTTACGGCCATCGAAGTTTTTTTCATGGTTTTATTTTTTGTTTTATATACGTAACATAACAAAAGAAAATAATAAAAGTATTTTATAACAAATATAATAAAAATATTATAATAAAAATATGTGATCTAAGAATATAGCGGAGCGTTGGTCAGGTCGAGTGTTGAAATTACAATCGTAAATTTGCGCTGATAAATTATCTTATTATTGTAAAATCATTACAAATCAGTTAATTGAACATTAAATATTTTCCAGGGATAATTATATTATTTCATATGAGGATTGTTTTGAAAGAATTTCATGACGGAGTGAATTTACGGCGCGATGTTCCAGGGTTTTATCCTCGAACGCGGGGCAGAAAACGGCGGAAGATAAAGCGAAGTCTAAAGAAAGTGACATTCGAGAGAATATTGAGGAATATTGTCAGCGGCAGTGCTATTATTGAGCCTACTTGTACCTAATGGGAATACATTTTTCAATTCTCATGCATTCGGGCGGATGCTCAGGCTACAACCGCGTTCTCTCACGTTCGCTCTTATTTGTTTACACCCGTCGCGTAAAAGCCTTACGCGGTAATTTTTGCCAAGTATCACGCAAACTCAACGCGACGTCGCCGCGATGCAGCCTTGAGATCTTCTTCTTCCTCGTTCTCCTTCTTCAGTGTATTCGTTCCACGGTGCTTGTTGTTGATACCAACATTTTGTTATTCCTACGCGCGGATAGGCGTTATCGTTCATGCCATTAAAATACGTTATTTCGTGGAAAGTATTTTTCCTGGTAAAGCCGGCACATCGGTCCATATCTCTCAGACTGTTTCGTTTCGCGATCATCAAAGTGCAACTGCATCTCGCGAATAAAACTCCTGCCGCTTTCTTCTGTTTCCCCGTGAAAGGTTCTTTATAGTAACGAGAGACGATTTTGCAATTTTTGCGTGTTCCATGCCAAAGATTATTTAAATTAGTACACTCTTCTGTGAGTGAATATCTCTTGAAGTTTGCCACCTAAAATTTCAAATTCGTTATGAGCAAGTTTCGAAAGTTACGACACACACATATAGAATCACTATATCTTCAATATTATTATACACACAACACATATATAATACATATACACACATATACAGGTTAGCCTATATAATTCTTTATAGCTGATAGCTAGGGAAATATTTCATCGATTTAAAGTAAAGGTTTAGATTTTGAATTGTGTATGGATCTGAAGAGCCTTCAAACTGGAAAGAAGGTTAATCTCCTAAGTTCAGTTGCATGGGTAAGACGAAAGTTAGCTTTAAAATTTTTAATGAGAACTTTTATACAAAGTTATCTATACAAAGTTATTTGAATTTTATAAAAGAACAATTTACTTTTAATTGACACATATTTTATGTTTTTATTAAAAAAATATAACGATGCGAAATTTTGACTTATAGTTAGATGAAACACACGCAAACGATTACACTAAGTCAAAATCACAAATACACACACGCAATCTACTCTAACTTATTCAATTTATAAAATGTACAAAATGTTTACCACAGACTTGTAAACATTTATTTATTTAAATTAACAAATTATTTCTAATATTTGAATTGATAACATTTGATTTGATAACATTTTAGGGTTCACTGAAGCGCAAATAAATTCCATGCTACATATTTTAGTCTGAAAACCTGATAAATTAGAAAATTAATTAATATTATCCGTACTGTGTAGACGCGAGACAATACTGGAGGTAATTAAAAAAGTGAATTTTTCAGGAATTTTAAGTATGAGAGTCAGTTATCGCTGCGGTAATTGGACTTTCTAACTTAATATATATATTCACGTAATTTCGGCCTTCGCTCACACATGGTTTGCATTTGCGATATTATCCGTTTCATTAGCGTTATTGTGTATTATTTGAAAATAAAAATAGAGTTTGTGCGTTCCGGATAAAAATAACGTTTCGTAATTATAGAAATTAATTTTATCAATTTCATATTTGCACGCGTGCGGGAAAAAAATATTTATATACATCGTTCGCCGAATGCAATATAATTTTTCATCAATAAAGCATTTAAAGTACTCTCTTAGGTAAACGAAGTGTGCAAATTAAAAAATATTGCCGTGTATTACAGCTTTTACTCAGGTAATAATTGAAAAATGAAAAGACGAAAATGAAAAAATTATCTATTTTGTAGATCAAAGAGTATTTTAATGCTTGTACAAATTGAAGTATTCGACTGTAACTTTATACTCGCTGAAACGAGCCTCGCTTTAGGCTGCTCACGTTGATTTATTTACTCCATTAAATAAATCAATGGAACTAGCAACGTAATGTACATAATACATTTAAAACCATATGCTTCCCCCCCTCTATTTTTCTCTCTTATTCTTTCTTTCTTATAAAAACATAGTCATGAGAAGAGAAAATATGTTTCTTTTTGTATCTTTTTTCGGAAAACTATCTTTTCGAGGAAGCGTCTTAGACATTTCCAAGCATTTTCTCGATACAATAAAGCGAAAAACATTGTAACTTCGGAGCCGCGGCGGAAGGTAATTTCCGCTACAAACGACCGAATCGATAGAATCGCGAAATCTACCACGCTTATGGTTCACGGAGGCTTTCTCGTGCTTGTAACAGAATTTAACGATACATCATTGGCAACAATACGAGCATCAGCTGATTCTGTTGTCGACGTGGTAAGACGTCGAGTCTGTTACCGGTTAACTGCGGTGCTAGTCGATAAATAAACGAACGTGTTTGCGCGTGCGTTTATCAATAATACGCCTGTCAAACACGTCGATTCCTTGTATGCCGTGATTTACAATTAATTTCGTATCGATTGCCGAACACCGTTTTGCATATGCGTTCGAAAGGAATGCGATTCGCGCTGTGAAACAGTATGCGATAGAAAGGGACCACGCCCTTTACAGCATCGTGATTCCGTTCACGGAGAGCTCTCACAAAGGATGAACATATAACCCTTTAAAATTGGTATAAAATTACTACTGGTTACCTGCGCGAAACACTCGTCAAAAGACGCAAAAGAATTTGCTTCGTTATAGTTGTTGTCGAGCATAGTGCCTTTCGGTTTCTTTAAAATATTTAATCACCGAGTTCGCTGCGAGCTGTTGTATGAATTTTTATCTCGCCGTTTACCATCCCAAGAGGATTCATTAGTAATCGTGCACCGAAAAAATCGTATTCTTAATTTTAGAAAAATTGTCTCTAAAGTTTTCTTCTAATCGAATATTGTAAAAAGTTCAGAATATTCCCCTTTAAAAGTCTTTTATTTAGAATAACATTTAAAATAAAGAAAATATTCTAAAATAATATCATATTTTAACTGTTTTTCCCCTTTTAGCCCATTTAGAGGCTATACTATTATTATTAGAATATATTCTACTCCCCACGAAAACAGAAACGTTGTGTCCACGTGAAATCCATGTGATTTTGTACATTCCACGTGAATACAACGTGCATTCCACGTGGATTCGACGTACGTTTTTGTGGGGCTACTACTATTTATCCATATTAGAGGGATATTCTAACTCTTATTAGAATATCTCATTAGAATATTTTCTTATACTTATCTTAGAGGGAAATCCTCTCATTTTTATAATATATACTTGGCGCGTATTATAGTGGCAAATACTCTATACTTTAGTTACTTTTCTATAATGTAGAATAAAATTTTTTCGGTGTGGAGAATCGGCAGTAACGATAATAATAAAAAGTTATCTTATCGCGCACGGCCACGTAAGAGCAATAGTAACCAAGTTGCTACGGCGATTAGCACGTGTCTCCCATCACGTCTTTCAACCTAACCTAGAAACCTTTGTAGAGCGATGTGATTATTTACTTTTTTTTCAAATCTTCATAGAGAACCGAACGGTTGATTTTCGATCGAACCGTTCAATCGATTGAAACATTGCACCCTTTTATGAGAGAAACATAACATAACAAGATAATAATGATATTTGGTGAATACAAAAATTTTGATAGATTTTATAATAGAAAAATGGATTGAATAATTTTATTAAAAATGATTTGTTCTCTCTCTCTCTCTCTCTCATTCTACCAAGTAATTGCCATTGTCTTCTCTTATTTAACAGTACTTTTACACATCTACATATTTAAAGGCGCTTCCATAAAAGTGGGTCAATCAAACATTCTTTGAGAAATCCATCAAAACTTTACACTTACCAAGTAATAGTGATATTTTATTGCAGACGCTTTTAACTTATACAGATGATATGCAAAGCACGAGTGGTATAGAATTAATTTAGCTAAAAGGTCAAAAGGCATGATGATATAGCTGGTATTATTGTCATGCTCAAAGCAAATAGTATACACTTAACCTTATCCAAACACACCACACATACACATACATACATGTGTATATACAAACATACGCGGATAAATATACGTGCATATATATGTGCATACATATACGCACATGTACACAGATGTATGCATATACAGGTAAATATCTACGTATGTAGACATGCACGCATGTACATTCAAAATGTGACATATTAATTAACAAATATTCGATATTACATATATTTAAGATATGGTCGTTCAATGTGAATCAGTAAAAATATTTCTGATTAAATCGGTGAAGGAATATTTCACCGATAATCAATGAATATTAACTGATTTTCAATGAAGATAGTCTTACCTTACTATTTCAATTTATATTTTGTTGATTTTGACCAGAGTGGATGTAAGATTTCACTGCAAATGAAACAAAGTAAAGTAAACAAGTTATATTCCGTACTAAACCCAATTTGTTGCGTTCGCGGCGACGGAATGAACGGTTTCACGTGTGTTTTACGTGCAAAATTTTATTGATCGCGACTATATACTTATGACTGAACCGCAAGTTACAAACATAACATTTCAATGAAGAATAAACTGATTGTTTTACGGTAGAGGGCGAGGTACGAGAGAAACGAACAGTTGCAACGGATGTGCACAATGCTGTTTGCTTTCAATTATTTTCAGTCACGTAAATGTGATTCGTTTCATTATGCGTGCGTGCTCATTTATTTTACTTATTATGCAAATAATACCCGAGCGGTAAATTTATATCGCGGGCAAATGAAAAATACGGCACCGCCGGCTAATGAGGGCGCGATGAAACCTTCCGGTTAAATTCGCAATTTGCGAATTTATATTCGGCCGTGGCAAATTGTTCGCTCCTCTTTTTTCACATAATGTGCCTGCCACGCGCGCGCACCCGGGATGAAACATTACGTGGACAATCGAGAACGATCTTTGTAAAAGTCGCACCGTCGCGGTGGTGGCGTTTCGAATGTCGCTGTTGCGCGCGAGGTCCGACGAGAAGATTGAATTGAACAAACAAACGATAAAGAGTGTGGGACTTGCTGGGAAAGGGGAAAGGGGAAAGGGGATAGGGAGAGTGGAAAGAGGATAGAATTCGTCCGCGCGTTCAGCAAATTTCCGCGGCGGTACAGTGCGCGTCTGCAAAACGCGTCGGGCGCAAAATGAGGAAATTCCCGGCGCGTGGTCTGAATATTAACGCTCGCGGGTGACAATTAAAAGAGTCGATTTCATTCACGGGAAGTTATTCGCGCTCGGCGGGCGCAACGCGAAATACGTCGCGCCGCCGCGACATCAGCAATACGGAGGAAAATCGTACATTTCATAAACCGAATGCATTGCAAGAAATGACGAAGCTTACATCTTGAAAGGATGGCTTGTGCCACATTTGACCTTTATCCGGCTTCGTTCTTCTCGTTCTAGAAAGCTAAATGAAAATAGCTTTTATAAACAATGGAAAATGAATATAGGTGTCTTTTGTGAGATCTGTCGTGAAATATTGTCTGTCTAGTTTTGAAGTTTCGTAACGTGGGTGGATTATCCCTTGTTAAAAGCTATTTCCGCTGTCATTAAGTCATGTTTGCAATGTGATTAAATCTTCGTATTTATTGCTCAGAGATTTTGTCGTAGAACGGTTAGTAAAAGCCTAATCAATCAGTCAATCAGTTTCTCTTACAAAAATAGGCGCGGTTTATGCATATAAATCTGCGAGAAAGACTCAAAGTTCCGTTCTGTTATTCGGCAAGGCACAGAGGAACACGACAGTAACAACGCGACGTGCCAGTGAAATGAAAAACTCTCGCTCCGTCGCACCGGTGCATTCTAAATATACGAAGAACGGAAAACCGATGAGCGAAGTCTTGCGAGAAATTGGGCAGGCGAAATTTTTCCAGGACACATCGCGCATTCATAACGCGTCGATAAAGCACATTTCACGCGATGTTGATTGCGCTTAAACGTGCGCGCGTATGGGGGCGTGTTTCACGATTGGAGGAACTTATATATTCGCACGCGGTCACCGCGGTTATCTTCGGACGTTTTCCGAGTTCTCCGCCCGATGAATCATGCCATAAATTTCTCTCGCGTTTTCTGATACGAAACATTGCATATCATGCTCGATTCTATTATTCATGCGTAATAAAGATTTATGGCGTCTGGCTTTGGCGCAAACGTAAACGGGAACCTAAGGATTTCTGAAAAATTTTTTCCGCGGTTATATGGTAATGAAAATGATTAATATTTCTCGTTCCCGCGATGTCTCTCCCGCATGCCCCCTTCCGCCCCGTACAAGTTCCATTGATCGCCCTTGAATATTCAAGCTGTCCTGTAATTATCGCATATATATATAAGTGGCCGCTAATTTTTAATCTAAATGCACTCGACACTATCAATTTCCTAAATGTGGTTTTAAATTTTAACGCATGACCTACGACTGACGACACAGGTCAGTTGCGTCGCCCGCGAATGAGAAAACGAAAGCGAAGTCCTGTATCTCCTGTGATAAACGAATATTTTATGGCAAATAAAATTCGCGAGCGTCCCGTAATATGCTAAAGTCGCGCCTCTCTTTCTCGTTTATGCGCAGCCCAGACGCTGCAGCGTTTTAAAAGCATAATATCGAGAGTTGCAGCTTTTGATGCTATCGAAATTACATGTAAATGAATTTCGTAGCGAAAAGGTGCGAAAGGCTCGACGTGTTCGCCGGCGGGACATGATTTGCATTCAATCTCATCAATAATACCAACCGCATGAAACTTTCAAACGAGATTCACGCCGAATAAAATCCCTCACGGATGAAAATGAGCAATTTTCCCGACTAATATCCTATAATCAGCGCGAGTAAATTCTCCTCGAGGGCTTTTGTTACCGACATCGACGGTATGGCGAAGGATTCCCGCGGCACCCTCGAAAACACGTACCTGTTGCAATCCTCGAAAGTCGTGGATCTCTAAGTAAAAAGCGTCGCCCTTCCGTTGACACGACGAGTGTCAGTGTCGTTGGAGATTCGAGTTTGGGGTGTGTCTCTCCCTCCGAACGTTCTCACACCGACGAAATCCCGGGCCGCGTTTTTGCCGAATCGACGTTGTCACAGGTCGAAGGTCGATGACGATTGACCATCGCCCGCGAGGTACCATTCGCGAAGTCCCCGGCACTATCTTCGGCAATCGTTTGACCCTCGCATAGTAACAGCGTGTCCCAGAGGTCAAAGGGTGTTCCTCGGGTCCCCCTATTGAAACTTGAAAACAAGCGTAGGAATATACTGATTCATTCCGTTGGAATCTATCGACGATCTCGTTAGACTTTCACATCGTAAAATTGTGTAATATATAGAGAGAAAGATTGATTTTTCCGAAGAGAAAATCCAAATTTTACGATAACGTCGATGACATGATTTTTGACGCGGATGACTTGTCACACACTATTTTGTGTCCTCCGAAATATTTTTTTTGGTTTATAAATTCAATTTTCTACGGAAATCACGATTCACGTGAAGTTCAAGAGGAGTAGCCCGATCCACTTGAAATTCATACATAATAAAAGGTAATTAACAATCAATGTCTAAAAGCGGACTCGTCTAAAAGCGGACAAGCAAATCCAAGCGCGACGGCAAAAAGCGGAATTTTCTCAATTAATTTGCGAGTTTCGCATTCCGGGGTGTCACTAGCCCGCGACGTCGGATTCTGCAGCTTACCGCGTCCCATCAAGCGACCGAGAATTTTTCACTCGTATGAGAGCGCACGATCGCGCGGATATTGGTGGTGCCGATAGCGGCGGTCTCTGTCGAAATGGCGGAATAGATTTAGCGAGTTGATTGCCGCTGTCCGAGCGGATACGTAAATAAACGTATGGAGATTCGCTCACCGTGGAGGGCAATTTATATAAGCCCGCGTGCAATCGATGCGAAAGTAATAATGTGTGAAGCGCTTCGGCATACGATTCGAAATTGACGCGATGCGCGAGCGATAGTTAATAGATATTTTACCCTTTGGCTATTCCGGAGATCGGTGGCAGCAGTTTGACATGTACATCATACTTCACGGCTGATTGTATTTGTACGTTTCCCGGCGAGAGCGTCGAAATATCTTGAAGTCATTTATCATTATATACGTATATATGGCTTGCACGGGTTGTGAGATGTATGCAAACAAGTCGAGTCTCATATTTGGAGAAGATTCATGCGCGTTAATTTATCTTGGCTCCGCGAGTGCATCTCTCGGTATAATTTAAGTATTTACGCAGCAATTTTGCACGAGAGATTGATCTTTTTTCCACGATCTATATCGCACATTGTGCATGCGCTCATTGTGCATTTCTATTCACCTTCGTTTCGTAGGGTCTGGCGAGAATTCACATCCGCTCTGAACACGATTACTTTTTGGAACGACAGAATCGCGCGTGCACGCGTATTTTGATTTGTCGTCTATTGTTGATTTTTGTGAGTAAAGTATCTTTTTCGAGAATATTACATTCAGTCATTCTTCTTGAGAGAAGTGGTAAATTGGCCACGTGACTTTTACGTGGACTTTACCTTGTGAAGGTAATGGATTGAATAAATCGCAAAATTAGAGTCAGTTGAACCATGAAAAGGCGAAATTAGGTGAGCAGCGATAGTCAATGCAGTCACAAACGATAGTTATGAGCTTAAGCTGACTTATTACCGGTTAACTTTAATCGCTTACAAACTGCTTGTTACGACCTCGGTATTTTAACGACAAAATATCCGACCTCGATCAAGCTGTCACTGAAATACATGTCTAAACTGCCGTAAAATACTCGTGTGACCGTTCTGTATCCGTATTGAACTTCTATTAATTATCACAGTTGAAAAAGCAATGAAAATTGCCTATAACCGTGAAAAGTGCTTCTAGCTTTATAGGAGGATCTCTCTCGGTACGTTGTACGCTGGCACTAGACGTCGAAATGAACGTCCGATGAAAAACGCTCGCGATAAATCGTTACAGCGCGCCGAATGGTAATCTATTATCGTTGCTCATATGGATTAATCGTTGCAGGTATCGATCAGCGCAGATGCACTGTCGTGTATATATCGCAGGGACCTCATCGTAATAGTTAATTAATTACCATATGAATTCAATTTGCTCAGTTGGCCATATGCGCGCACGCGTCCAATATCCGCAATTATAACATATCCCTAAAATAAACAGCAGCAGCGGAGAAACGTGCAAGTAATATTTACAAAAGAGCAAAAGCAACATTCGTTTTGTTATTTTTGCGGGGAGGGGGGCTTTCGTGGAGCAGATGTGAGACGTGAATTAGAATTGTCGTAATATGGAATCTGGATTATCCGGATAATTAGCGTATCCGAATTTGAGTAATTGCATTATAATGATATTTCACATGCTATATAAATTAGGTATTAAATTATCCAGACATATATGTATAGTTTAACGCAACGATACATAGCAGCTCGTATATTGTTTCGTCGGAAATCAATGCGATTTATGAGTCCCCGTGCACTACATCACGCGATAACGCTTTGTGAGCGTTGAAATTGACGCTCACTATTCCTGGTTGTAATTCAGTGACGTCTAAGCGGGGTTTCAGCGACGAGAATCGTTGCCATCGCTGTTAGATTCCGTGTCCGAAGCTCTGTAACGTCCAGCCGCTTCTTTTCCGTAATTGTACCTTTTTAGTCCTGCGTTGATTGCACTTCGTTTCATTTTGCTATACTCATGGCTCGATTAATATTCATATTTCACGGCACCTAACGAATACTGCAACGGCGTCAATGGAAAGTTTGGATTTCAGATCGCTCGTGCGGCGGAACTCGCGTGTTCGTCCAAACGGAAAAACAAAATCGAAATTTTGCGAATTCTCTCGATTCGATATCCGTCGCGATTTCACACTTTCCCCGATTTTATACATTTTATTACCAGCCGTTTGCGCAGGCATCGCGTGCGAAATATCGCTATAATCGAATACCGTGCGGTGCCATCGACGAGATCGAGAACAAAAAAGGAAGACAATATCTCGTTTCCACTTAGTGGGAATTTTTTCGCGAATTCGCGACGTATTGTAATGTCATTTTAACATACACACGAGCCATGAGACTCGAGTAGGGAAAATAAAAGAGGAGAGATAAAATAAAAAGGACACGAGAATGAAAACCGCAAATTAAAATCCGCGAGAGAACTGATCGCAAAGTAAATATAAAAAAAAAAAATATTGCGAATTAAAGACCAATCGCTCCGATCGGGAAATCCATCAACACGGCGTGCGAGTGATGTGAAATTTTTCATGCGATAGTTTCGCAATACTTGCACAAAGATTACTTTGCAATTTTTGCGCGGAGGCGGCTCTCCGCAATATTTACTCGAAAACTACTCTGAGATGCGCGCGTGAAGACAGCTTGGCAATATTTTTGTGAAGACTCGCTACGTGATCCTACTGCGAGATTTATTCCCGCGAATTGAACGATTTAACGAGAGATCTCCGGACGGACTAATCGCCGGTACAGCGACAAAAAATTAGAAACTGGAAGTCGGCTTTAATTAAAACTTTGATCAAGTCTCACTTACTCGACTACGTCCAATTTATTTCTTTTACCTTGTGTTATATTTCCTTGTGTTAATTTTATTATTTCATAGTTATTGCGAAGAGAAAATTTACTTTTTGCGCACTTCTTTTCCCTTATCTTAAACCGCTCTGTTCCGAACACGGAGAGCGAGAGAGTTAATAAACATATTCTTCTTTTTATATTGAATAGAGGGGAGAAGAAGTAAAGTAATCATTAAAGTTTCGCGATGCTTCGACCTCAAAGGTCAACAGTACAGGGCGCTTGCAAGTCTAATGTGTTCGACTTCGCTTGTTTCGAATCAGTTTCTCTGCAGCTGCATCTTCGTAGCAACCGCGAGCTCTGCTAGACTTGAAATAAAAAATAATTTCTCTAATTAGTCGCGGTGGCAGTAGAAGTATTCCGTGTAGACGAATTAAGAGCACGAGAACCCCAGCTATATTTCTTTTTTAACTCTCTGCTTTGAAAAAGGCAAATTTTCTCATGGTTTCCTGACATACTGCCATGCTTGTTTACGTTAGTCGTCAGCTAACGCGATCGACCGCGGTACGTTACTCGCGAACGTGGTAATTTTAACCTTTGACGATTGAACGAGAAATAATTACCACTAACGTTTCAACATTGTACTTGCGATTCACGAGTTGAATGTAAAATAATTGCGGAAAAATTGTTTCCGACAAACACGAGAAAGAAAGAAGAAAAATATGTTGTGTTTCGCGGATGATTTTAATATTTTGGAAAAGAAAGAAACGCGCAAAACGAAGATTCTAATGTTTGAAACAAACGAGCGTATGTGTCGAATTTAGCCACAATTTTGATTATATATAACGTTATGATTATAAATAACGTTATCACTCCCAAGTGAAAAATTGAGGAAATTAATAACCGCGATGATTGCAAAATTCACAGACGCGAACAAAACTAATAATCGTGAATTTTGCGTCTGGCAGCGCACTTCTGATGTGCATTTTGTATTGCTCGAAACAATTAGAGGACCACATTGAATTAATAACTTCGTCATGAATATCTCGAATTAAATATAACAAAGATTGAAATATTTATATAAATAAATTTTATGGAAATAAAAATTACAAGCAAATATATTTAAAAAAGAAATAAATCTCTGGGCACTTGAAGGAGTGATTTCAAAATTATCTCGAGCAGTGAATCTCAGTGGACAGACACTACAAATACATATATATACATACAAATATACGCACATGTAAAAATCTACAACTTAATCGCAATGATACGGTGATTTTTATTACAATCTATCATCTTAAATAATGTCTTGTTTTTAATTCATAACTACCAGCAGGTTAAGGCCACATTCTAAAACAATGTGATTAAAAAAGCTATAATTAATAAGATATAATCATCTAAGCACAGGATTCTTTGTAATTGTTGCAAAAGTACGGAACTCTCAGCAAACTTACCTTCGAGCCAACCCTGCTCGGCCCGAACCGGATCCTTCGGTTCGGCATTCGCATCCATCGAATCAGCACCCCCGGGAATCCGCCGTAGCTGCAAGCTCCGTTGAATTTGTAACAAAAGGAGGTTAGTTATCGATAGGTATCAACGTACATCGAGAATAAAAAGACCTAACATTGTATATTTTCTACTAAAATAACGAAACGGTAATACAAAAACGGGTGTTATAAAAAGTAGACAATAGGCAAATAGAGTTACCTTTAGGATCACAGAATTCTCGTTACTGTTCAAGATGATGATAGCACTATATATAACCACGCACTCAAATATAACATAAGATAATGCGCGAAATCGTAGGAAACAAGCATGGATTACGCTGATGTATTGCATCGCATGGGAACATTTGAACGCTTAAGAAGCGTCTTATCGCGTAGTGCATGCATCTATTTAGATGCAAATCGCATTGATTACCGATGAAGAAAGTCACTGTGCGATATTGCTTAAAATATATTTATGATTTTAAGAAAACTTTAAGAAAAATGAGGCATGATCGTGACATATACTATAAATTTTACAAATTCTCGCACTATTATATTCTCAACGAGACAGTCACGGTGCTTGCACCGTGTATTATTATTGCATTAGCTAAGTTTAATTTAATGAAATCGGAGATAACGAACAAAGTCGTCTCGTGTGCTTATTCACTCGTGTCGGGAATCGTCACGACCAAGCGTACGTTTAAGTATAACTGAGTACAAAACGTCGAAGGTTGAGCGAGCTTTGTCGTGTTTGACAACGCGTACAGACAGATGATAAATTAGATTTCCTCATAGTGATATCAAAATAAGCTACGACGGATTATTGCGAAAAAATCCAACATATATCGAACGATTATCTCTCCTTAGAAGCATGTCGATTTGCGTTTGTCTATGTAGAATGTCTGAAAATTCAAGACACTCCCGTTGTGTGCAGGTAGATTGGGTCAAACTGAGACAGACACTGAATTTTCTCTACTATTCTGCAAATAACTACGTGAGATTTTGAAACATTAATGAAAGAAGATAAGCTAAACACATGCACTGTGATTGGCCTAATCTCTCTCATCAATATTTAAAAATTTCTCGTAGTTGCAAAATAGTAGAAAAATGTTCAGTCTGTCCGTTCTACACGTTGCACACGGTGAGTGCACACGGTCTTGCTTTGCAAACAACCCGCATATCGCGAGAATATATTTCGTTGCGCTATTAAGGATAATCTCCGCGGCGAAGTATGATCGCATGAAGCTGCCTTTGCGCAAGCAAAGCATTGTTAAGAACAGATAGCGGCTAGTGAATGAAATTTTTCCCCGCGCCGAGCATTATTCCGCTTAATTAATATCTGGCCGGACGAGTGAGTCGATGAATGCGGTCGACTCGCGATTGTTACATCGTGCGGGCGCGATTATTCAGCAAGGGAAGTTACCCGAAGCCATCGGTATTTTGCTAATTAGCTGCAGTAACTAATAGGGAAACTGGAATTCACCTAGTCAACTGCCGTTGAGCCGCGGGACGTTACGGCTACACGATGTTGACCAGGGCACGACCTTGCGTTGTGTTGCTTGACGCGTGACGCGGAACTCGGTTAAAACACGCTCGCGCTCGGAAATTAGTCTCGGGGAAAATCCCCGTTGTGGCAAGAAAGGTCAACGCGTTTTTCAGCTGCCACGGTTCGTTTGTGTTATCGGCGCGACGTCAAGTTGCTGAGCAGCAATTCCGACCACCGTTGGCCGTTGGATAACAAGCGTTTAACTGGAACTATAATTCGATACGACGATTAGAAAGTTTCCGTTGGTCAGACCGTTTGCCAGCGGTAATTCGGATGCGTGATTCCAGCGCGCGAATTACGTGACCGTTGACCGTAAACGCGTGCTTTTGTGCTGCAAGTTACCAACGAACGAAGGCCGGGACGTTCCGTTCATAATAATAATCCGATCCGAAGACGCGAATGTATATCACTTTGTCCGCCCACCGTCTCATCGTCATTTCGCATTCGGCTCATGCTGACCCACAATTCTTTGTTTTCGCGACTCCTCAATCGTCCGGTCCACTATCGTCCGTGGTTCTGCAACTTTAATCTTTTTCGCCCAAAGGCTGTACTATAGAGCTCTTTATGGAGAAAAAAAAATTGACCGAGTTAACGTGACCAAACGCATTTTGGCTAAAGGAAACAGAATCTCTGGTTCTTCTCAGCCAAATTCGGTTCCAACAGCCAGAAATTCTGCTCTCTTTATTCGAATCAGTTCATTCCAGACGCATTTGGTTCGTCCATTGTTCGATTTATTTCACCCTGTATCATCCGAAATTTAGAGTAAAACTTTAAAATCGTTACAGCGATGCTTCTCATGTACCGGATGATTTTTAAAGCCGACTGTAGGCTAGAATTCAGGTCTAAATTGATCAGATTCCGCCTGCCTCACGATAGATTGATTACCAGGCATGTCTCATGTCAGGCAACTCTCTTGATACATTCGATTAGGGTTTCAGTGCAAGTCAAGTGCCTCATAATGTCGCTGAATTATAAAAGGATCGAGACCTCTCTGTCGAAATGCCAATTATCCTCATTTCTCTCTACTCGTCGACACGATGGAGGAATCGTGTCCGTTGTCCGAGAAGTCGTAAATGGACGGAACACTGGTCACGAAGAGCCATTCAAGATGTATTAATAAATAAAGCAGAAAAGAGAGGACAAAATTGTGCCCTCTCTCCACTCCCTGCGCAGTTTCACGAGGCGACTGACGACTCCGTTCTAATTTCATCCTTCGCTTCGTTATTCAATATTTACGTAAAGAACTTTACACCCTCACTGTTTCCCCCTTTCGCGTCTTCCTCGCGCGCGCTGTCCTTCTCTCTCACTCTCTCTCTCTCTCTTTCTCTCTCTCTCTCTCTCTCTCTCTCTCTGGAAGAGGCTTTTCAAAATCAAGCAACGCCCGGTGTTTTGAATGAAGCGACCCGTAAAACGCATTGTCGGAAGCCTTTCTCGCGGAGATCTTATTTTCCCGTCCGTGAAAGTGGCGAGCGCGTCTGGGATGTCGAAAACAAAAGCCTTGGCCGAGGCTGGCGCGAGCGAGGGCGCGTCTTCGCCGGTGTTCTCTTTTTTGCGATTCCTTCGAGATCTTCGCGCGGAGGTCTTCCGGATGCATCCGACGACCTCTCTTTCTTCATCTCTCTCTTTTTCCTTCTCTCTCTCTCTCTCTCTCTCTCTCTCTCTCTCTCCCTCTCTCTCTTCACATCCTGAGCATACTTACGAGCACGGCGCGGCGGTTATCCCGCTATGGCGGATCGATGTCCGCCGCTAGCCCCTTCCTCTCGCGAGTATCCCCGCGCGCAGATAGGCATTGCAATTTTCCGCTCTTTCACGAGAACTCCGCTGCACTGTCAAGGTATATAAATAGCATCATTATATTAGCTATAGCAATTACACTTTTCGAGAACAACATCAAACGGTTCGTCTTCGGTGCTAAATAACTGTAATTAGTTTACGTCGGTGTCACCAAGTGCTCATCGAGTTACCTCTCCGAGCAATTCTCGAGCGATTCGGATCTTACACTCCGATGCAATCAACATGTAAATGTCGTTTATACGTGTTGCCGGGATTTTTCCTCAGACGTTCGAGTCTCGTCAAAGGGAAGCTGACGTCTGTAACATAATTACAGATATTTTACAAGCTGATCAAAGCACTTTTGCAATTGCATAAAAAAATAAAGAATCATGTCTCATGCGGAGAGACACGATTTTTGCCGAAGTAGCGAGTAATTTCGCCTTCTCAGCGCAGCTTGCCCGCGTCAATATTGTCATTGTCATTGTCTTCTGTTTGACGCGTGGCTTTCTCCGACCGCGCTTTTCGCTCGAGCTCCTCCCGCCTGTTTCTTTGCAATGCGGCGGAATCTTACGCAGTCATTGTATTCTCTCGGTATAATCCTTGAGGACATATATTCTAACTATGAGTTAACGCGCTATACGGCTTCCCGTGAGGGACATAAGTACGAACTCACGTACAGAAGTTATCGTGACGCGTGGCTCGGTTAGTATAGCCTCTGGTATGCGACACACACACGCACGAATATCGAAATTTATAGAAATTTATTCCGTCGCATGCGACCGGCTTCTTACGAGAATTCATTAACGCGATATTACAACTCGCCGTAAAATCATATTCAGCATCGCGTAATTACGGCTTATCTCGACATCCCTGATGCAAATGGCTAATTAAAAATGGATTAACACTGAAATGCGTATTTGGCAGGGCGTTATTCGCTAGTTGCGGCTCGCATGTACGCAGTAACGTCCAAAAGTTTCCGAGTCAAAACTATAAAAAGAAGAAGAAAGAAAATGAAGAAACCATTTTTGTTCTTTGATTAATCAACCTTTATTTCACGTTTATTGCGTGTCTTTTTTTTTGAGAGAACGACAAATTTTTGTTTCTAATTTTTCTATAGCAATAAAGAAATAACCCGAATTTTTGTCTGTAACATGGTTTATGCGACAGTGCGAGATCACTTTTTTATCACTGATAACTGTGCAATGCAAAATAATTAAAAAAAATACGGATGGGTGATGTTTTGTGCTCAAAATTGAAGTTCGATTCGTATGGAGAACAAATTTACTAGTGATGAGAAAAGTAATTCCCTATAGTGTGAAGTCCCATTTGAAGGCCAAAATTTCAGAATATTTCTTGCCCGGCTGGAAACTTTTGAACCTCACTGTACATACACGCGCTGGTGTTTTCGAACTTTAGCTACGGAGGAAATCGAAGAGGAAATCTCGTGAAAATGTATGAGAAACATTACCGACAAAATTGCACAGCGTCCAGTGCGTTTTACAATTACACATTCACGCCCTCGGTAGGCAAGTCGAACTTTTCTATTTTCAAACTGAAAATCACAGGTTATTACGGCGAAACCGCGGATAATTACTTGATCGATTACTCGAAATAATCGGTCGTGCAGTAATTAAATCCGAATTCGAGATTTGCGCCAGAGCGCAAAACAGCGAAATGATTTGCCGCTCGCACGCGGGGAGATTCGCGTTATTTTGCCGGAGCCGCGTTATTTTGAGCGAGGAAAACTCCGGTGTGTAGAAAACAATACGGGCGATCGTTCCGCCGCTCATTCCGTCTCATCCGACTGCACTTGTCCACCGTTGAACGCGGGTGGAAAAGTGCCGTTTCCCTCGTCGCACGTCGTCGAACGTTACGGCAATCGTCGCATTCGTCGCAGATCTCTCGCGTTCACGATTTCCGCGAGGACTCGCGCTCTACGCGGGGGAGGGGGGGGGAGAGGAGGAGGGTAGTGATCTCCCGCACGACGTGCGCGGGATCAATGATGATCCACGTCTAAGGCAGTCGGTGCTCCGTCTACATGTACGCACGTACACCGAGCCCGAGACACGGAGAGGTGGTGCCCCGAAGACGCAACTCTACGCCGGAGTTTCGGGGTGAAACGCGTGCGCGGGTGGTTTTAATCGGGGGCGGGGGCGCGGTCACGGGGACAGTATCGTCGCTCTTCAGTTGGGTTTGGTACGCGTCTCGCGACTGGCCGCCCAGCCACTCCGTGCCTCTCTCTCTCCGCGTACAGAGAGAGTACTCCTCGTTCGCTCTTGCTGTTTCTCTAGTCGACGACGTCGTCGTATTCGCGGATCATCGTCGGATCGTGCGTCGGGTCGCGCCTCGCGAGTCGCGCGCGCGGAACTCGCAACTTGCGACGAGTCGGTCGCCTCCGGTGCTTGTTTTTCGACGAGTTCGCCGCAATTTTTCGCCCGTGTCCTCTCGATCACGTACACACACACATACTCACGTCCGATTTTTGCCGGAGCGGAAGCGGATGCCACGTACGCGTTCGAGGATCCGAGAGTGTTCACTGGTAATTTTTGTCTCTCTTTCTTCCGCTCACTCCTTCCCTCGGGAACTAGATGAGACTCGGCTGTGCGTATGATAGGGGTTGAGTCGGCGATCACTGCGCGGACACCAGTTCGACGATTCTCTCAGTTGCCCGATAATTACGTCGACAGTCGCACGCGCGCGTAGCGTTTGTTAACGCGGAAGAGGCGACTCTCTTCCGCTGGTGCGAACGGTCGAGTTAAGTTGGTACCGTGCGCTTGACGTAACGATGTTACGTGTGCAGGGAGGAGAGTTTGACCTTGCGGTCCTGCGGGATGTGTTAAAATAAATGGACGCGCTGCGCGACCCGCGCTCTCTGTCCTAGAAAAGCTGGCGGTTCGCTTGACAAACGATCGGAGATCGGCGACGTTGCGACCTCGTCGTCGTCGTGATACTCGTTAATTATAGAGTGGCGGCGGATAATCGCGACGATTCGGCGAGGATTAATCAAATAACCGCGGATATCGGCTGCACCGCGCTGCGTTGGCTCGCGCGCGAGGTGTATCGAAAAATCGCTCGCTTTTCGCCTACCGTTGCGGGATAGGACGGAGGGTGTAAAAGCGAATGATATCAATCAATCGCGTATTATGCGCGTGACTGTGTTGGCATGTCGTTTTTAACTCGGCCTTGTAAATACGTGTAAACCATCGCGTTTCGAGGCGATTTCAAGAAATCGTGTGTCGGATGAGTAATTCATGGTCAAGCCGTGGGTGGGTTTATGGCGGAAATTTCAAGACTATTCGCAGGCGATCATGAGGGAGAGATGTCTCTGTGATCCGGCAAAAATCGTAAACTCGCGCGTTAGACTCTGCGACACTGCGCTTCGTGTGAGAAACACATTCCGAGACGGCTTCGACGCTGGCTGAACAATTCTTCGCGGTAAGGTGGGTAATTCTAGAGTCGACATGTGCGATTTTCTCTCTCTCTCTCTCTCTCTCTCTCTCTCTCTCTCTCTCTCGGTCTGTGTCATTTGAAGATATTGCTGAATTTATAACCTAATCTCGACTGAATCTCGACGTGAAAAATTCATGCTCGTGTTAAGAACAGAGCGATTTCATATTTGACGGTGGGTGCAATTTCAAGCTTCGAATTGAACACTGGTACTTAATTAAACTCTACTTCTAATTATACTCATCTAATAATGACATTGTGGAGAATTCTTTTCAAACGCTTGAGCCAAGATTGAGAGAAACAGGGAGGCTTCATATTTGAAATTATGAGTAATTCGCTCGTTAAGCGATTGAATTTAGAGACGGTTGCGAGAAAAGTTTTTCATTATTCCGCTTCGTTAGGCAGAGGCGACTAAAAATAATTACGACGTTCGGCGGGTTTGCGAATCAATTCCGACTGGATTTGGTACACGTGTTTCTCTCGCGCGAGGTTTGTTTTCGCCCAGAAAAAACCACACGAATATTTGACTGCGCGAGACAAATGTGGTAATTAAAAATGCGCGTTCACGTGATACGATAATGATGACGAAGTTTCTGAAATCCCGTTACGGTGCAATGCGCATTTACGAAACTCCCGTCGCGAGCTTCCTTTATTGCGTGCCATTCATCTATGTTTGTTTTTCTTCCTTCTTTATCCGCTCGTCCGTCTAGGACAATATCGTTAAAGGCACTTTGATAAACGAGCGTTACGGGGTGGCACGTGTTGTTTAACAATAAAGGGCCTGTGACGGTGTCCGGTTATCAGTGGCGCGACGACAATGGTGTATGCAAGAGCGGTTAGACGTTGATCACGACTGTTTCGATAATCCTGTTCAGAGTTCCCGTGGCGGTGGGACGCAATCGGCTATCGATTCGCGTTCCGTTTAATGCGGAACTCTTGTGCACACCGACGTGTATGCACTTCGCTGCAAAGGTACTCGGCGGCTGTCGCAATCAAGTCGCAAAAACACCGTGCGTTGCGATGTACGCGGGAGCGATGTCGTCTGCGCTGTCGCCTTTTTCGAACGAGAAAAATCGACGGACTCACGTTACTCCCCCCTCCCCACCCTCCCGCGATCGAGTATCACGCGATCGTATTTCGGAATCTCTGGGAGATTTGAGTAAGTCGCTTTTCTCTTTTTTCTCGTCCTGCCCGTAACAAAAAAAAAAATGCGACAAGACGATACTTTGAGTCGTTGATGAGCTAGCGGCGCGAGATTAAGCGGGCGAGGTGGATTTCGCAATGCCTCGCTGATGACAAACGAAAATCCAATCCTTTCTTCTCGTCTTCTTAGCGAGATGATAATGTGCAATTCATGTTGCGCTGATTACGCGCGCGAAGTCACATGTTTGCTCTCGCGTCATGTATCGCGAAATAAACGTATTATAAACGTATGCTGCATTTAATCCAATTAATAACACGTATAATCGCGTTATTAATATTGATTTCACGCGTGACCACGTCATAATCGTCTTGTAACTTCCAGAACGACACAAATGTCAAAACTCCAGCTCGGCGTTACGCTGATTCGACCGACTAACAGTAACTCGCGTTGCGTTCGCGTGTTGCGTTACCGCATAAACTGCGGTTTGATTCATTGTTCTGGACAAAAAAGAGAGTGAGAGGGAGAAAGCGGGAAAAAGGAAGGACGATTTAATCGTTGATTTAGCGAGCGAGATTGGCGGCACCCTCGTCGGATTGCTTGCTCGTTATTGGTTAATTAACCGCGCGGATTATGCGTGCGTTAATCCACGCGAAGCTGCACCTAATCGACGGTACAATATTGTGGCTTCGTACTGCTAAGGGCGGCCGGCTTAATAGCTCATTTAGTATGGTCAAAGTGATTTTAATTGTACGTTTCGCGGCCGTGTGATTTGCGGTTCTGGACCTCGGCCGTCTCCGCCGACGATATTTACACGCGTTTGCCCGCCAAACTTTAAAAGCGGGCGGTGCGAACGGCCGAGTGGGATTTCGTGCACGCCCTCATTAGTCTCTATTATCAACGTTATTACTCTCCAGCCGGCGCGTAATCATTTCTCTATCGTATTATCTTGAACCTGATAATAATTCGACGATCGAGCTCGCACCGGCGAAAGCGTGCCGGTCGGATTCGTGGATTATTGCTGAAACATACCGCGCCGGTCAATCGGCCATTGCTCGCATGTTGCGTCGATGTGTTCGCTAATTTTCCCGAATTGCTCGGCGCGAATTTCCTCGGCGCGCCGATTACCGTTGATTTAGCGAAAGACCGGCCGCGACGATTATATTACCAAAGACACGGCGCGGACAAACGTAATTCGAGAGGCGCGCATTGAAAGCAAGAAACAAAAAGCACCATCGTTTGAGCGGAACTGAATCTCAGGTTACGCGAATTAACGTAACGTGTAAAGTGCGATCGAGTCAAATTGAGTGAAAATTGCCTCGATTATCGAGCCGGATCAATGATCGGGTGTATCGAGGAGAGGTAACGTGAAAATTTGGCCGAGGGAAAATTAGGGCGTATGCAAGCCTGAAATTGATTTCGTTTGACTCGTTGGATTCCAAGCTTATTTTTCCGACGGACCTTTTATTTTTGGATTATGTGCGTGTGTGTGCGTGTGTGTGTGTGTCTCATATCGTTTCGTCAGCTCGCGTTTTACCGGCCGTGCAATCAATTTCTTCAAATGCAATTAACTACATTTTCTACACGCGGTAACCGTCCTCGCTTTCAACGCGTTCATTTCTCATGGCTGCGGGCACCTTGTCGAGGGGAAGGGGAAATAAAAAGACATGTACTTTCCGCGTTTATATCATTAGTAAATTTTATTTCATTAGTAAAATTTTAGCCGGCATTCGGTTGGGTGGTATATCTGCGGCTTCTTTGCTTGTCAGCGCACGCGCGGCGGACGTCGGAATATTTATTATTAACGAAGTGCAAATTGCACCGTCCCTCGGGGGTGCGAGAAGAGGATCTAAACGGTGAGAGCTGTTAATCAACTATTAAATCGTACACACGTTCCCATGAGATAAGCAGCGCCTAGGCGGCAAGGCAACGGACGGGTCACAAAGTACTTAAATAAATGAGGCTCGAGTGGCTGTCGGGCGCCGGAGTTGATTGGCCTAATGGCGCGTCGCGGCTCGATTTTACGGGTCCAAGATCGCAAAATACGTTGTGTGTAGAGGGAAGAAACGGCAGAGCTCCTAGCGCTCAAAGTGGCGACCACCGACTTCGGAGGCCCGCTTCTCCCTTCTCGGTCTTTACACGCAACCTTCCCGTACTAAATTGCCTTCAGCTCTCCTAAAATGAAGCTATAATTTTGCGCAACCCGCGTTAGAATTATTTTCCGTCTGCCGGCTCGTCTTTCGTGCCGCGAGCAACATCTTCTTCATGACGCGGGATTTGCGAGCTTCTTGACGTTCAGCGCGCGGAAAATCCGCGAGAATGGCGCTGTCTCATTGGACGATAAAAATCTCAGATTGCATCAACTTGGACGCGGGATTAATTAATTAACGTTGTTCATGATAGCGGTCGCCGAATACGGGCGATTCGTTACAGTCGGGAGTGAACTCGCCAACCCTGCGCTCTTGTGGTCTCCTTTTCTTAATTAACATCGTTGTTGATTAAATGGGCGAACGTCGATTGATCGTTCCGCTGAACGAGCCTGCGAACGGTGTGCGGAACTGCGCATTCTCGCGTCGATCCTGCGCCCCGATAATAATCTGTAATTATACAGCCGCGAATGATATGGACCGCTGAAAAGAATCGCGTATGAGAATATTGAGATGGATTAAACATGTCGCGTTGACGCGACAAAATTATTCGTTGTCGGAACGAAGCACACAGGCGTGTGCTTGATTAATGAAATTGACTCCATCGCGCGTTTTACACTGCAGCTTCGTTATCGCTTTATTACATCTTGGCTGTTCATTAGCCGACAGAGAGAGAGAGAGGGAGAGAGACACGCGCTAAATAAATCAGTTAATTGAAATATAGAATTTCGTATACACGCTTTGCGGCACAGACGCGTGCCGCTTGTCGATTCTTTGAGGGAATAATTAATCGAGACTAATATACGCGCTTTTTGATGGCGTTACATTATCCGTTCGCTTTACACGTATTGTGTTACACATCGATCATCGGTTACTCTAAATTTCAATGAACGCAGTGAGCGTGTGTGCGCGCGCGTATGCGTTGTTTTCCGTTCGCGTTAAGCTCGATCAAAATTTGGGGATGTATCGTTCCCGTGAGCATTCCAACGTGTGCTTTTGACAATTAAAATCTCAGGTCGCAGTTGTTTCATCGTGCCTGTTTCGCAGTTCGTTTTTGATTGTTTTATAGAATGTCACGACTTTGTAACAATTAATGGAATTCGTTAAGGAACAGGTCACGTATTTGAGAGTCACGTATTTGCTGTTATTCAGCACAAAGGGTGAAATATATGACGGGAAGAGGGAAGGCGATGAATCGACGGTCTTGATTACTGTTCCGGGACATTTTCCTGAAGAATACTATCTCACGGCTGATCTATCGCGAGTTTTATCTCTTGTCTGTTCAACATTATCCATATATCTTTGCAAATCGATGCATATTTATTAGGTACTCTGATCACATAGAGTTTGAAAATATATCAAAATACCGTTGACTGATAAATATAATAAATTGCCCCACTTTAATCTTGCCGACTGAAGCGAATTTGATGATTGATTTCACGGGACAGTGCATAATTATTTATTCGCGGTATTTGTAAAATAACTTTCCATTACCGCGACTTCACGTCGATTGAATATGCAATTGCTGGAAAGCAAAAGTTTCTCTTATGTATTATCTTACTCGACAGTCAGGCCCACATTGAAAAATAATTAAGCAAGCGGGATTCGAAGCGAACTCCATTCGTGCCATTTCTATCGTAATAAATCACCCATCGTCGGCAACGGTGCGGTTAATAATGTTAATTAATGATTCTCGTGTCATGTGCGGCACACGTGACCGTGTGCCGCATAGAAAAGAAATATAAAGACAGAGAGTGAGAGAGAGGGGTGACGAGAAAGAGAGAAAGAAAGAGCAGAGATCGATTACCCCATTCGTACGATTTACAAAAATAATTAAAAGAGCAGCCGACGTTCTCGATACTTTATAGCAGCATCTTGCGCTTCGCATTGCGGCTCGATACCGCCAGTAAGATAATAAAATTGTTCACACAAGCAATCGATTCGCTCATGTGATTACTATTTGCGTCTTATTACAACGTTGCTCGGCGGCGCATTTGTTATACTTATATATCACACTTTTTACTTATTGTATGCATGCATTATCAGATCGAGAATACCGCGCGAGGTGCCGTCGAGACTGCGATAAAGCCTCGTGCGGAATCAGAAATGTCGTGCGCAGAGTGTTGGCACGGTTATTGCGTTGTCGCATTGTCCTTCTTTCACACGCATCACGCGTCTTCGACGGGAATGACGGTTAACGATGTTAATTAACAGCCGACCGTGGAATGTCAGCCGCAACCGTCGACGGTACAAAAGGGTGAGATAAATAATGCTCGAATAGCTGGCAGCTGGAATAATTTCCACGGAATCACAAAGCCGTCCTCTTGCGCGCTGGCCTGTAATGGACGAGTTTGAAAAAAGGAGGAAAAATAGGAAAACACGAAACGCAATGACGTCTAACTGTGTACGCGCTAGATCAACAAACGCGTGACAATCACATCGACCGCGTTAAAAAGCGGGCGGGAGCGTTTGATGAGCGAAATTCGCGCGTTTCGAGCGCGAAAGTGTTGAGCGTCGAGAGCGCGCCATTACGAGCGATATCCTGTGACTGCTTGCACAAGCCAGCTTGCTGCTGGCATGCTTTAATGTTCGTTAAATCAAAGCGACCTCACTTGTTAAAATAAAAATAGAGAGAAAGGGACAGAGCAAGAGAAAAAAACCCGCTGTTTAATATCCATCAGTTCCTCAATTTTTCCCGTAAACGTTCGCTGAAGAGTTTCCGTTCGATTTAGTCGATAAATTTGAGCGAGGGCGGGACATTGCAGATAGCGTTTATCACGAATGAATGCTAACGTATTTTATATCTGCTACGTCTTCCGTAAGGTAATCTTGAGGAGCTTCGCGATATAGGAAATACGATTCTGATTTGCGATGTCCTATCTATCGTGTCATCCGAGATAGAGAGAGAGAGAGAGAGAGAGAGATGACGTTCGGATTCCCTGAAGAGCAGGATCCAAGGTTACAACGCTCCCCGGTGTCCTTATCGTTAGGATAAAAGAAGAAATCGTTAATTAAGGCTCGGTGTCTCCACGTCAACGGGACTAATGATCCTCTCATCGTCGCCTCGATGTACATTAAGATAGCTGTACTGATAGACGACGTTGATTGGGCTAATCACCGCGCGACGCGATTTTGGGGTGGGTTCTGATACATCATCGAGGGTAAACAGAGCCGGCTTGTAGACCTTAATGCGTTTAACGTCGTCGAGCTACAAAGCGATACCGCTGCAAATGGAGGTCAGCTCTCGGATGGCTGACTTTTTGTTCAATATCGAATAGGGCCGCACCTCCGACGACTGTCGTAAAGATAACGCCGGTCTTTCCGATTTTCGATATAATGGAAAAATGATAAATGAAAATTGGATTTTAACTCTTGGCTACGCAATATAAAAATGTTACCTCCTGCGCTCTCTTTTATCGTGCAAAATTTCCCAAACGTCTCACGACTAATGTTAATGCCCTTAAAAAAGAAAAAGGAAAGAAACACACTTTCCATAATAAGAGGAATATTCTCATAATCATCGTGGAACTTCAATGTGTATTCCGACGGTGAAATTGTAGTCTTTCTTCCTTTTTTGTTTAAAGCTCTGCGGAATAAGTTTTTCCTCGTCGACGGTGGCTTCGTCTACCGGAATAAATTACTGGGCAGAGATTGAACTACTTTAATTTGATATTACATTACAATCTCTCGTCTTGCGTTGAAATGACATTTCGATAGGTTTCATTGCAAATATTAATGAGAGGAGATTAAACTTATTTTAGATACGGAATAATTCTGCCCCGTTTCGCGTATGAAGAGTCTTAAACGAATAAATGGGATCCGTTCATCTCTTGTAAGATTTTTATCTTTCCCATATTTCTTCGACGATCGTAGAAAGAGAGTGTGATATATATCTTACGAAAGCATCCAGGTAGAAGTTTCGATTTCACTCGTTCTCAGTTAAAATCTTTTTCCGACACCTGCAGAGAGCGAGAGGGACGATAGAGAAAAGGATTAATGCGTCGTTGTATCACGCGCCCTACAAAACATGCGTTTTCGCTTGCGCAAACGCAGATAGTAATAGATAGCGCCAATACGACGCAGGATATTGATCGACGTCGCAGCGTGATTGCTGATATCAGGGTCGATCTCAATATGTCGTTGGAAGCAAGTAGCGATAAATAGCTTCTAATGCTGCGAGCATTTCGTGATTGTGACGATAGTAACGTATCGCCCTTCGATGTTTGTACAGTTAATGGAGGACGATACATCGCGCAGATTCTCTGATACAATAAGGAAAACTGTACAAACCCCTCTCGTACAGTCGCATGCTTTCAAAACGCGGTCGCTGAAAAATTCGACGAATCCTGAAACTCTCTCTCTCTCTCTCTCTCTCTCTCTCCCATTCGTGATATTCGGGTCGACTATTTCGACAGACGGCAGAGATTAAAACTTGAATATTCGTCGTCTGGGGAAATGAGAAAACGTGACGAGGGTCGTCGTCCTCGTCAAGACTGGTCAACACTCGCTAAGAGGTTGAGGCAATGTTTACCCGCCGGCTTTTATTTTCGTCATTTACCGCTCGCCGTTTATTGCCCGTTCGAACAACCACCTTCACCACTAACCATACTTTTGCACTTATCCCGGAGGAAGTGAAAGTGTGTCGGAGGGTAGCTTGAGAGGTTCCGGTTGACCTGAGGCAATCAAAGAATTTTACGGAAGGTCTGAATATTCGACCGTGTTTCTTGGCTGTTGTCCCTGTAAATAATCATAATGGTGAAAATAATGAGCGAATCATTAGGCGTTCTTTTACAAGAGACTTTCGTTCTCTTTTTCTTTTCTTATTTCAAATTCCTGGGGTCGTGTAAAATAAGACAATAACTTGTATAACGTTACATCTCGAAGTTCTTCGTTGGCTCTTTAAATTTGACGAGACTTGTGGAGTTAATGGATTAGGATTAGAACATATCGATACGGATCTGGCTAACAATGTTGGGCGTTAATCACTAAAAATCTTCGTTAACCAAAATAATCGACGAATCAATAATAATCAAAATCAATCAGTCATTATGTGTGTAATTATGAATATTTAAATTGATTGATGAAATTGGTTATTAAGTGTATAATCTATCAAATCAAACTAATCGATTCATCATCATCAAGAAATCATTATATAATCATGATTTAGTCGATGTTAATTTTTAATCAAGCAAATCTCAATCGTTTTATACCAACAATATTGAGCAATTATGCCAGCTGGTAGACTTGTCGACTTTTTTCGTAAGTGTTCGAAGAAAGAAACAGTGGTGAAGATCTTTTTCGGAAGTTTTCGACGACTGAATCGAATGCATGTCGCACGCAGCGTAGAACGAATAACTGCGAAGCAAATTTGCATGAAAGATGAATGTAGATTATAGGATGAGTTTACGTTAGCGCCTCTTCGTCACCTTTGACATTCGACTCGCTTCTGTCTTTATGCATATGCTACACATCGCTTATTTCTAAATCCTTATTTAATATTAAGCGGTATCGATTTGTGCGTCTTCATGAACCGGTGAGATGTCAGATCATTATCATGCGTTACGGCGCGTTAGCGCTTAAACATTCGCCTTAAATAATTTCGTTTTACCTCCTAATCTGCATGTCCGTGCCGCCCTTTGCGTCGCGCGTTACCGATCGCGCTAAACGTTTTACGCACGTCAATTAAAACCTCCCTATTCCCGAGAGCCTCGAACGACTGAATATTCACAAAACATTATACAGAAACTACAAGCATATTTGTGGATACTGTTCCGTTCTTCATCTCGCATTTTTGCGAGAAATAAATTTTCGTTAATTTACTCGTACGAGCAGGCGTTTAATTCCTTTGCTTGGTACATATAAAAAATATCACCGATTTTCATTATCTTTTTCCGCGCGACGATTATAGAGCAGCATCGAAATCATCGGTTGAAATCCATCGCGATCCGAGACTCCCGGAATGTGAACGTGAATACATAAAATCCGACCCGCCTCTCTGACGATCATCGCGCAAGCTAATTATCGCGACGTCACGATTAAGTACCCTCGTGCGGCCGAAGCACTCGTGCCTCCGCTTGCGCGTGAGTTAACGACGCGAGAGAGCACAAAGAGATACATTCGCGATATCACCCAGCATCGAGCAACGCAAGCACGAGCATTTAATACCGTCGCTTTGTGTATACATCGTCGTTGCGGCGCTGACGACGCGCTTTCTCGCCGCCGGTGGCAGCGCGCGCCTTCTTTTTTCCACGCAAACGTCGGATTTTTGCAACGCGCACTGTCGAGGCGGCGCTTTGCTGCTGCGACAAAGGTATCGGAGAAGGATTACCGTGGGTATTACCGTGGGATTAACGCGGCTATCGAACGGCCATTGGCGCGGAAACACGGCGAGAATAATATGGCGCGGCAGGTACGTTTCATTTAAACGCGCGAGCTGGCCAGCGAACACACCTGCTACAGTCGACGAGGCAATTAAAGTATCCGTTTATTATATAGGCGCCGTAGTATTTCAGGGACGTACACTGCCTCGGGAAGTTTTCCCGTACCGACGTGTGCATTATTCAATCGGTAAGCGTTCTCTTTTGTCATATGTATGTGTGCCGTGGTGATGACGGGCGAATCTCGGAAGCAGTTTTATGCTCCAAGAACGCCTTCATGTCGATGAATACTTTGCACGTGGCGTTTCTATCCAGAATGATCACTTTCGCAAGTTTCCATTTTCGTCTAAGTTGTAAGCTTAAAAGTTTGACGAAGAACAGGGATAGTAATTCGGATATTGGCTCTGGCAACCGATAATCTCGCTTTTAATTTACAATCAATTAGTCGACAGCATCTCTCCTCGCGATGGAGATCTGCTAGAGTACTTGGAGAACGCGAGCCAGCGAGAAGTTATCATTAACGAAGATTAACGGCTACCTAAGCTAAAAGCCTGGATCGTTCGGATTATCCTCGTGGCGTATTATTTCTGAAAAATCGCGTTCCGGATGGGAAAAGTTTGTCTTTGCAGAATTATGAATTTTCATGTTCAAGTTGATAAATGAGCCGGACGAGGCGTTCCATTATTTCACATTTAAGGTAATGCGGGTCGGCAGCATTTCTCGGGGTGTGGAGGAAGGGAGGGGGAAGAGGAAAAGAAACACTGGGTAGTAAGTAATAATGGCCTATAATAGCGCCGATCATGTCTGTAGATGGCAGACATGATATAATCTGCAATTTCCATCTTGCCGATGTAATTTATGCGCTCCGGTTTACCGGGTTTACCGGTTACCGGGAGAATGCGGTTTTGATCTCGTTTTTGTCCGCTTGACGGGGCTGTAATATTTTTCAAAAAGAATCCGTAAATCTCGGGGCATCTTCGTGCTGGTCGACTCCAAAGGACCTGTCAGGAGAAGAACAAGTTAATGGAAAAGTGCGGATCAAAGATGAGAATGGTAGAAAGTCCCAACTACTTTTACTTCCCTCTCTTTCTTTATATTGTTTCGTGTTTACGGTTTCTTTATAAAACTATTCTCAGTGGACGTAATCTTTGCAGAGGATGAATAAAAAGCTTATTAAAAAACCGAGACTGTCAGGATGAGTTTATTAACGGCAATGAGGGGTTTAAAGAGTAGGATAATTGAAGTTATAGAGTCGGTGGTAGAGTATATAATAATTTTCTTCTTAAAAGAGGGATAGATATGAAAAATGACGAGCATATTTCATGGATAATCTCTATAAAAAAATTTATACCCTTTGTAAAACTATGTATTATATTCTCGGCGGATTAAAATTACGCGATTAAAATTAAAATATTATTAAAACTTAGAACTATTAGTATTTTTAAAATTCGAGGTGCATTTTCATTTTATCCAAAGCTCTCCTCTGCTTCGTTTACTTTTACACGCTTCTCATCCTCTTATTGCGGAGAGAAATGTTTGTAATTAGAAAGTAGTTCGCCTTCTTCTCTTATATTTCTTCTACGCTTCCATTATTGATTTCTAATTAGACCCAATATTTATCCTCGCGTACCTTCTTATTTTGACATCTGTTCCCGGCAGGAAGAAACATCGATGCGTCGATTATTAAAAACTATTCTTCTGACGCATCTCGCGGCGAAAAAATATAGTTATCATTTATAATGATGCTCGCGGCACGGTATACATGCTTCTAACGTGATCGATGGTAGGTTGGAAGAAAGCATCGTCGTTGTAAGCAGCGGACACTACAAAACTTCGTATAAGCGAGGTAGCGTTTCTTTTCACAGCTGTTCAAAAAGTGGCGCCATCGATCGTAGTAACGCTACAATATATTACGTCATCGCGCCTGTATCGGGACTCGTAAAATTTATGGTAGGATTTATAGACAAATATTTCCAACCGGCGGGCCTGGAAAATAGACATTGACCTATGATCAATGTGACATCTCATAGAAAAATAAAACGGTCCGGTATTGCTTCACTACGCGTGATATTGCTCGGAGGGACATTCTATCGAGCACACTATATGTATAGTATATATAACCTATATAGTGTATTGGGTATCGTGGATTAATTAAAGCTTGTTAGCAACAAAAAAAGGTAAAAGAATGCGTGCAAAGGGTTACCATGATGTATTTGAAATTCAGTGGGCCGCAAAAAAGAAAAGAAAGAAACCATGATAAAATATCGCGTTTTTACGGGCATTTGTCGAATTCATCGTCCACTCGCAAATTACACACGTGAAAACGGAAACGGTGTCGTACATTTAACTCGCAAAAGGTGAAATCCAAACGAGAACGGCGGCGGCGTCGAAAAGGAAGTGGAGTTAATAAGGTAAATATCGAGAATGTGTGTGAACGAACGACGCGGTAAAAATGGATATTTACATTTTCTACTAGATTTTTCGTGCGCCGTCGCGCCTTCCCCCCCCCCCACTCGCGCTCTGCGCCCCCGTCTGTGCGATTTTGCCTTCGCCGCGAAACGAAGCTTCGCCGTGCATCGCGTAAATGCGGTGAGACTGATTTATTTGAGTACGCGTGAAAACGCAGAGAGCCGAGTTACCGCGAGTTGCCGCAACACAAGCCTTGTTTAAAGAAGCTACTCTTCCAACATCACGACGCGATTTCTTCAAGAGGAAAACCGCGCCACCGAATATTCTCTTTGTAACCATGCTACAACCTTCAGAGCAAACAAACCCTTTTTGCAACAACGAGTGACCCCTTAGGCAACTTTTTACATTCTTTGTATATACGATTCAATTTTCCCGTAGTTTTCATTTTATCTCCCCTGCCTTTTATCGTGCATTCAGATTAGGCTGTCTCTTCTAGACAGTAATCCCGCGATCGTTTCCAGACCATTTACCAATTTTATGTAACATATCTTGGTCGGAATCTATGATTCACTACTTTAAGACTGAGACCCGTCTTTTGAGCGCACATTTAACGTTAAATTCGGCCATCCGGCTTTCAAGTCGGAAATAATATCGTACGCAACCTTCATATACTGTAAAATGAATGTGGAGTTGACATGAATTGCCTTGGCAAAAGTGTATCGAAATTTAGAAAGTGGGACAATTTTCTGGAAAGCTGTAATAGCGAAATTCGAATACCCGGACGATCTCTCGAGATACAATTTTATCGAAATATTGGAATTATTTCGTTACATAAACAGACACATTGGTAATTTATTCATTCGAGTACAAGGAAAGCATACTCAAATGGATAGATATTAATACACCTATGTACGCTGTTTTCAAAGTAATTTTTCCTCCTTGAAACAATCATATGCTCCGGTAAAATTGTATTGCGAAATATTTTATTTCAATATCAAAGAATTTTAATGTTATGATTTTTCGGGAAATAATTCCTCTTTCCAAATATCAATATATTAATTTCTCGGAACAATTCATACCCAGCGAATAAATCACAGGATCAGACGGTTACATTTAACGTTAACTGTGCGGTCCGGATACAACCCTGGAACGTGATAGAACAAAAAAGAGAAATTATCTGGTACTAAGAATATAGTAGAAATTATGAACAGTGAAAATAATGAAATATCGGTAAAAATAGAGAATATATATAACAGCGAATATAATAGGAATTTGTATTTGATTATAAAATATGGATTTTACCATATGTTCGTATATGACAGCTACGTAACATTTTCATATATATATTACATATATATTATCATACATTCATATATATATTATCTCCATGTTTAATGAAAAATTCAATGGAATGGAACACGAAAGGTCGTTTACACCCTTCGACATTCGCGATGACGAATATGAAAAGGGTAGGGCGATGGATGTTGCATTCGTCAGAAAATGAAGCAAATGTCAGTCGCGGTTAATCAACAGAAATAGATCAGCGGCTGTTTAGAACATGCGGGCATCGGTCAGTCAGCCGTTATTTTTCTTTCTGCCTTCATCCTTCTTTTTTTCTTGCTCTATTCTTTTATTAAAGTACCGGCATCTGTAAACCAGCGTCTCACTTTTTCTTCGAGCATTCAACATTCCCACGAGCACGTACAACACTCGATTTAACAGAACGCGAAGGGACGGCAGAACGAAATTTTTGTCGTGGAATATTTGTTCCTTCGTACATGTAGAGTCGAGAAATGAATGTAATAAAAACGAATATAAGATGATAAAAATATATACTGGAATCCATCGAGCATACGGACGTCGATGTAGCGTAGATATCTGAGAAATATGCGTATCATTCATCGGACGTAAACGCCGAGTATTTTTACTTACGTATAAAAATGATGATTACCGTCCTGCAGAAAAATATCGTATTTCCTCTTCGGATGAAAACTCTTGAGTCGCGAATCGCTAGGTTCAGTACTCGAAATATCGGCGATAACTCTAAGTTATGGACGGACAAGAGGAAAGTATGATTATTTGATCTCTCTCTTTCTCTCTCTCTCTCTCTCTCTCTCTCTCTCTCTCTCTCTCTCTCTTGCTTTTCGTTATTTTCTCGTCCTTATCGTGTAGGATATTACCTGTCAAAACAATATACAGTGAGTAAAGAGTATTAGTATACGCCCTATTCTTTTCGGGATAATCTTATACAAAGAAGAATGACTCCCAGGACGATATTTTTTACGATATTTCCCGTGCGATGGTAGGCGAATTAATGCGAACGTCAATAAGCAAAATGATTAATCTCATCCATTCAGATTGATTAATACAGGATTAAGGGTCGACCGAGCGCAGGGAGAGACGAGTGATGTATTCGAAGATTAGGCCAGCCGAGAAAAAGAAGGAAAAGAAAAACTCTCACCTCAGGGGAAAAACCTTAGGCTCGCGTCGAGTACACAACCAAACATTATTATCCTCCCGTTAGCCTCAAATTGCTCACTGTCAGCGGCATTTAAACCGCCATTAGCCGGTATTCGCGTTCATTTTGTGAGAAATACATGTTGCCACAGTGTATTCTTATTCAATCCATTCATATAAACGAAAGCAATACGTTCGAATGAAAATATTTTGCAGATATCTCTCTCTTTCTCTCTCTTCCGTGCAAATTCACTTCGAAAGGGGCAAAAAAGGCAAAACAGCGCGAGAGGAATGCAAATACTATTTTTTTGCTGCTGTGTAACGCGACTTTCGACAGTTCCATCGTCACGTCTACGGATGCTTTTGCAAATCGCATTTCGCGTGTTTGCGTTTTTACAGAAACCAAAATTATTATCTCGACGCAGCGCACGTGTGCATCGGTTGGCCATTGAAATATCGACGCCATCGTTTACGCTGGTTGTTTTTTCATCGTCGAAGGTCGTCACGCGTGGCTGTTATCGGTCGCAAACGGGAAAAAGCGCAACGTATGCGTTCGATCGTTGCGCGATAAGAGGTGCCGTACAGTCACGTCGTTGATAGCAGACTGGGATTAATCAAACAGCAGGAATTCGCGGCGATAATCGGGGCGTGTTGCCGACGACCGACGATAATGCTTCTAGGACGCGGAACAATGGTGGGGAGGATGCGGCGGATCAGCAAAGAGGCAAAGCGCGACGAAAGCGCCGGGCGCTTGCGATGCTGATTAGTCGCAAGATAAATATCCGCCGAGACGCCGGATGTCTCCGCGAGATATCCATTCTTGTCGCGTTCGGGCGAGATAAAAGTGGCGCGAAATTAAAACCGGCACGATGGATGATGCGCGTCTGGCGCGGAATTTAATAAACATATTTGCAATTTGATTTCGATCGCGGCTGAAATGAGTTTACCGGCCGTTTCGTTTTAACGCGACGGAAAATCCTGTTTGCCGACGCACTCAGGGGGGTGCGCTTAATGTGACACACCGCAATTCCGGCCCGGGCCGCGTCATATTTTACTTAAATTGGAAATTACGTCGCTAATTGTAAACCGCGTGTTTTTCAATTACAGCCTTTAGCCGATAATTACATTTGTATACTTGCGCCGCTGTTGCCGTCACGCGCTTCGCTTCACAAACGAGATAGGGGTGCGGCGGGAATATATCGTGTCGAAATCAATGAAAATAATACTTGGCGATAATCGCGCGGTTACGAGTGTACGTGCGAATCGTGGGTGAAATTGCGAGGAAAACATACGGGAAGAATTTTCCGGGAAGATACCGACACAGTTTCATGCGCTGGCTCTCCAAACGGCTCCGGCACTCTTTTTAGGTGTAGTTTGGAACGTAACAGATGTCCGATAAGAAAACTTAAATCTCGAGGATTTTTCAGGAACAAGTTCTATCGTTGGACCATCAGCTACGCTGCGAATTGCATCCGAAAAAGTGCTTAAACTGCTTTAAAACCTAATGTACCATACCGTACGAACTTGTCCGGTTAGGAGATATATTATTTTATATAAAAAAGAAGAACTTGAAGAAATAGTGTAGGGAAAACTGTTTTACGTACATGATACGTAAATGTTTACATCGTAAAGATGTGCAAACGAATGATTAATCGCTATGATACGTCAATTTAAACTTCGGCATGAATACATTCCAGTCACGCGATCCGACACGCGGCATATTGTTCGATAAAAACATTCTCCTTGTGTGGCGATATGCTTTGTAACTGAACAAAAAAAAAGATGAAGACTATTCAATCTCCTCTGTAAAGATAAATCGCTCGCTGGCGATGCATTAGTATCTTTTTGGAGGATAATAATTCAGACATATTATATCTTGCGAATCTCGCAGGAGGCAGGGACTCAACACACGCTCGCGATAAGATTACGCGATCCCCTCAATTAGAAGGAGGGTCGAGGTACAAAGCGGACGGGTATTATTTTCCAGGCTTACATTACGGACAATCAGGTTTTCCTCCTCTTCCCTTCTCTTTCTCTCTCTCTCTCTCTCTCTCTCTCTCTCTCTCTCTCTCTCTCTCTCTCTCTCTCTGCCCCTCTCCCTGCTTTCTTTCTGTTTCTTTCCCTCTTTCTCTCTCTATCTTCCTCCCTTCCCTTCCTCTGCGAACTTACCCGTGGGACTTTCCTAATGAAATCCGCTTACGGGACCTCATTAATCTTCATCGGGCGGTATCGATCAATTAATAGCGATCACCCGTGTACCGTAATCCGAAGTTATCCGAGGTCTCGTCATGATCCTTCGTCCTTCGCTTTTTTTCTTCTCATTCAGCGGCTTTTTATCACAGCCTGAACTACTTGCGTCAGAACGCCCCCCGGCTGAGGGCGGCTGGGTGCTCCACAGGGAGCCACCTTCTCCTTTTCTTTTCCTGCTTTCTTCCGCTTTCGGCTTTCATTTTTTCTCCTTTCCTCTTTTCTTCTCGTTCCTCAGACTTCCCTCGCGTGCGAGCTCGACGAGAATACATCACCGCTGTTGTTACGTCATCCTCTCGCGAAATTGCGAGCGGCAGGCCGGCCATGTTTTTATTCGCCGCACCGGCGGCGACGTGGGCCCTTCCGCGTCCAGTTTTTCCCCGGATTTACGTGGTTTTCGGCGTTTCCGGAAATTTAGGATTCCGCCACGAGTCGTAGTTATTCTCGGTAACGGACTTCGCTTTTTGCATGTCCGTTGCGCGTTCGGATGTGTGGAGTATGGACTCGGGCTGGAGAGCTACTGTTGTGCACAACGGAGGCGGTGAGGAGGGCGAGAAGGGGAAAAATGAATTCGCCATAGAAACACATCGGCTCATGAAAAAAAAAAAAAAATCTAGAAACGGCAGACTCGCGCGAGGAAATGCGCGCGATGTGCTCTCGCCACACCGCCGCGCCGCGGTGAAACATTCACCGGAAGGAGATTGGACGTTTATGCGGAAAGCAATAATGTCTCAAGATACGCCAGTGTGATGTATCGTTGGGACGAGAACGGAATAAAAACCACGACCGCATTAAAGTCGTGGTTGATAGCGAGTCGGTGGAAAAGAGAAATCTGCCAGGAGCTCGCATGACGAGCCGTATCACATTGAGAGCACTCCGTGAAACTCACTTCACCGGGCGATCCCTGGCGATACGATAATCATCGCGCTGTGTGTCGCTGTTTGCTAATTTGTGTGCGTCGACTTGACGGTCGACCGGTAATCAGCGAGCTAGTACATTTAATTGAAACGCGATGTTGAAATACATTCTCGCGGGAAGAAAGCGGCTGCGTATTCAGGTGAAGCGGCTTAAAAGCGCGAAATCGGATAATGCTGCGCGCAACTGTGTCCTCTTGAATGTGATTGGTAAATGAGTCGGCCGCGTAATTCCGTGTTTGCTATCGACGGGGATTACGATTGTGCACGTGTTCGAACGTAGGAGACTTTAATGTACTGCCGCGCCACCCCTCGGCTCTACCGGCTATTGGTTAATAATAATCGCGCGGATAAAAGAGACGGTCGGATTGAATCAGTCTTGTTGCATAACGATTATGTCGCGTTTTATTCGCGCGCGATAAATCCGTGCTCGCAGTGTGCACGTTAAATCGTGTGAAATTGAATTGCCGAAAAACGCTGGGAAGTATTTTAATGCCGGAGATTTAGTTGCGCTCGTTCGCAACGAAGATGGGAAATTTGCCCGTGTTACATCGCGCGCGAGCGCAATAATATTATTTTATTTTCGTTAATCGCCGTGAATATAATAATAACAGTAACAGGCATGACGCAACGCGCGCGAATGGTAATGTAATTTCGCAATTAGCAGCGTACGGATTCATGGGCGAATCTGACGATAATTCGCCGCGCGTTACTGCGACTCGTCGAGATCTCGTAGCGCTCGTCTCGTCTGCAAGGCAAATTGCAGATTCCCGATAATTTCTCGTCCGCGATAGCGGCGGCGGCGGCTGGCCGGCCGATACGAATATTTCACAGGCGCGGAATCGCTTCGGGAATTCGTCTGGTATCGTATCGCGAGCAAAAGAGTAGCTCTCTGTGCCTCGTCAAGTTCCGAGAGAAGCTGAATATATAAAATTCTAGCGGAATGCCTGCGCTACGACGGAAAATAACTTCCGCGATCCGCCTCTTTGAAACAATCGCTGCGCGGACGGCGTTAAAAGAGGAAGAGGAAGAGGAAGAGGGAGAGGGAGAGGCAGGGAAAAAGCGACAGAGCGAGAGAGGAAGAGAAGCTTTTTTCCGGGGCACAAGTGGCGTTAACAATTTTCGTTGAAGCCGATATCGCACGAGCGAGTCCGGATTTCACGGTTACGTAGCCGAGCCTATGGCTAGATTACGCTTTGAAAAAGTTCCCGACGAAGTCCAATACGCCGTGCGGCGGTCTGGCGCTTTGCCTGAAAATTTCCGTAATAACGTGAACTGAGCATAAGTCTCGGTATGCGACGCCACATGCCGTCTCGTGGTTCACAAAAGTCCAATTCTGATCTCTCCTGCGCGGAAACTTGATTCGCCGAGCGAAGCTCGTCGATGGATACGTCGTCTCTCTCATCCAACCTGTCGTTTCTAAGATAAGAAATATATTCGGTCGGAGTAAAAAGGCCCATTTGACTTTTGAGACGAATATTTGACCTCTTCAGTGATACTTATGCATACGTGTACATTTAAAAATGTTAAATTTTTGCTTTTTAATCCAAACGCTATTGATAAAAAGATACAACAAATAATTATTAATTAGGTATATATAACGAACAATGTCGCGAGTAAATATCCAGCACAAAATCCCATAAGAAAAAGAAACATTTCGTTATATGATTGGCAGATGTCACATTTATGTCACTTAAAAATTAAATCGTTATCTTGTGATTTCAATAAATTCATCCCTGAAAAGATTGACTTTATTATACATTCGATGGAAATAAATTATTCATCAGATAAGTAAATGTCGTCCTTCTTCGTGATACTTTGCCAATGTTTCGGTAGCATTCGTTTCTTCTTATCGTTGAAGGTATCTATCGGAAATCGAAGAAGTATCTTGAAAGCCGAACTATTTGATCGATCCAGCAAATATTATATTAACGCGGTTCTAATTCCTCGACCGTAGATCGTAAGTACCCGCATGCTGTTCTACAAGCTTGCGCGGGTTTGTATTTCTAGAACCCGCAGATCCATAAATATGTCCGTACTCTAATTCTCCCCGGTATTATCATAGTTACTTTAAGCCGTTGGTTTAAAACTAATCCACGACAGGTGTGTGTGAATGTCGGCCGTTTCACACCTAGTACGCAAACCGCAAGTATGAACATTCAAAAGTCTGTGCATTTCTAACGCCTGTTTATTTATAGTCGTTATTCTTGTCTCAACTGAGACACTCGGGTCAGAGAGTTCAGAGTTCTTAACTTTCTCAGCTGGATCTGAAAAATATAACATCGCGTGCATCACGCGATGTGCATCGCGTCAGGATCGGACATTAATTAATTGAAATCTTAGTTGACTAAAGTAATCTACAGATCAACAATTGGCAAGTGAATCAATCGTCAAATGTGCAATCACGAATAATTTAATCGATTGGTGAAATTAATTACTAGCCAGCGTATAATTAATTAAATCAAAGTAATCGATCGAAACAATTATACATATAGTCACGGTTTACTCGATGCTAATTTTCCTCATTTTAGTCAACCGAAATTTCAATCGATTAATAGCCAACATTGAATCGCACTGGATCGCGGTTCGACGGGAACCCGCAAAGCGCGGAATTTAACACGTTCGTTATTAGGTTTCTCTTGGAGGTTTCTTTCTACACGGACGGGAAAAAAATTTTTTCATCACATATACGCGGCGCTGGTCTCTCCTGAGAAATCATCGTGTGTCATACAAACGCGAAATTGGTAAGGAATGTGTTAATTACTTTCAGAACTTTAGGACTCCACGTGAAGCGTTGCTAAAAACGTCGCGTTTTCAGATCCATGAATTCCGGTCCAAAGTTGTATCCTTTGGGTCGCTTTGGGTGGAATGCTAGCTTTCTTGTTCGCTGAAGCGACAACGAACCTTGACATTTTCTATATTCTCTTTCACGTCGATCCGCTGCTGCTTCGAAATCTTGAAATACTGCGCGCAAGCATTTACACACACACATAGCGTATCGCGACAATTGCTAATTGCGTTAATCACTCGTCGATTCTTTTCAGTCGCGCCGACGTCTCTCGCGGGCTAACTAACTCCAGACGCAATTAGCCAAGTCTCGTCAATAATACCCCGGCAAATAGCGATCTTTCGCGCCCATGCTCTTCGTATTTCTACCTCTCTCACGCTCCCTCGGAATTGTTAGATTAAACTTACATTGGGCTCTCGGGCAAATGTCGAATGGGATCGCGCGGATCCACGTGGATATTTCGCGGAAATGTATTTTTCCCCCAGGGTGATAGATTTACGAGACTATCTGGGTATTAAGAACGCTTTCATCATGCGCTGACCGTGCTTTTATCTTTTCCTCCCTCTCTCTCCCTCTCTCTCTCTCTCTCTCTCTCTCTCTCTCTCCCTCTTTCTCTCTTTGTCGGTTGTTTTCTGCTAGCAGCGAGCACTATCTTTCAGTATAATTGCGATTTGATTTTGCATTAGGGAGATCGGTATTTCTTAATAAATGCTCGTTCTCCCAAACGCGGCCCAAACGTTGATCCCTTTGCGAAAGATAATGAAGATATAGATTAATAACCGCGGCTGTGATGTACTTGAGCCCGCTTACCTAGGGAGATATCGCGTGCGTCTAAACCAACCTGTCAGCCGTTTAAATCGTTAAACGCAATCTACTTGCTCGCGCTACCCTCGCGGGAAATGCAACGAAGGGTGGATGGATAAACTCTGCTGTGATTATTTCTCATGCAGCATTAGGGGTGCGAATCGAATTACGCGCGAACTGCCTCCGCGATCGGCCGCCATCGTCGCCGTCATCTTCGTCGCCGTCTTCGTCACTGTGATAAATGCTTTAATCGGCTTTCATCATCGTGTTACCGCGGCGTTATCGGCAGCGTGATCTCTCGCTACCGACGCGCAAATGTACTCAAACACGCCGCCGCCGGGAGTAAATGAAACGAGCGAACTTATCCGGTGATCAATAACGCCCGGCGACACGCACTTTGCGGCACGCTAAGTGAGAATCAATTCTGTCTCCCTTCTCCCTCTCGTCGCGAAGGTATAAGTATCACGTTTCCGCGTCCGAATAACGGAGAGGAGGGCGGAAAGTTACTCGGTTTTTTCCAACATTACCCCTCCCATCGACTGCATCCCTCGCGGTATCCCTCCCGAGGACTAGCGAGGACTAGCTGCATAAGCGGGAGGGGGAACGTAAGCATAGGGCGCGGTGTGAAAAAAAAAGAGAAAAGGAAAGAGGACGGAAAGTAACGCACCGTGTATGTCGATACTGATCCCCCCTCACCCCTCCGCCGGTGGCCGCACAAAGAGCCGCGAGCGAGTGAGCGAGCGAATTTTATACAGTCGCGAGATCTTATTTTTCAAATAACCCACCTTGCTCCTTCATCCTACGGCGCGGTCGATCGCGCGGCCGCAACCGGTGCATCCCTTGGTGTTTCCCACAGCCCGCGGTCAGATCGCTCCGGACCGGCCGGTTTGTTCGGTGCAGTCCATTTCGAGCGATTAGCGTCGTTTGCGTTTGATGGCTCGTAATTAGACGGCTTTGCTAATTTATTATGGACGAAGACCCCCGAGGTGGTATCCGGGAGGAGAATTCTCCGGACTCCGGTCTCGATTGCGTCCGGGAAAGCGGGCGATCGATACCGCTTCTTCGAAATTGCCGCTCCCCTTCCCCCGCCGGTTGAGAGTTCGTAGCAGACGGAGGTATGCGCGGTTGTTGGAAGAACAAATGTGCGCGGCGCACACGTACACACGGACGACGAATCAGCTGAGCCGCCGCAGATATTAATGCGCGCCGCGCGCCGCGCGCCGTGCGTCCCGGCGTTGCACTTCAATCCGGAGGAGGAAATTTTCTGCTTTTCTTATCGGGCGCGTACGCGTGCGTAGCCGACACGAGGAGCATGCTAATGTCGAAAATAAAAGTTCCGCGGGAAAAGCCGCTTTGCGCGGAGTAATATTCGGAATTAACTTCGGAAAACGTGTACACGCAGGATAAAACTCTGGCGGCGCTCTTGCTTTATTTCCTCTTTCTCCCCCCCCCCCTCTCTCTCTCTCTCTCTCTCTCTCTCTCTCTGTCCTTTTATTTTCTTTTTTCAACGACGAGGAGCAGCAGGAGAAAGAATCCTTGAAAGCAGCGTTTCGCAGGTTCCTTCGCTGCATTTCTCAAATATTCGTCTCTTGACACACTTCGCAAACGAGACGGAACGTTCGCGTCTCGCGTTCAACGGGATTCGCTGTAATTATCGACGTGCTCGTATAGAACCCGATGACGCGTTCTTCCCTTCCCCCGGTGCCATGCTATCTTTCCACTAACCTCCTCTCGGCGAAGGCATTTTGCACACTCGTCCCCGTCACCACCGCCCTCGGCGACGACGCGGGCGCACTTTGCACGCGAGTCACGCGATTTGTCGCGAAGCAACGCCTCGCGCTGCCGCCGCAGTAGAGACGCTCAAAGGCGGCGGGAATTTTCCGGCGCACTCGCGTTAACTCGCGCGGCATGTGTATAGAGTTTCATAAATGCAGTGCCAAGACAAAGTTGCTCCGGGTATTAGGAGCACGTGGACCAAGAATGCGCCGCGGTGTATTCGCTGCGACGTTACACGCGCGTCCACGCGCCGCTGATACGCGGCTACACCCGACTTACTTTCTTAGCAGTTCGCGCCGTGGTATCCCGCGGACGCGCGGTGGGAGAGGGTCTACGTCGTCATAAATCTGCGGAACTGCGACCGCGGCATGAGGACACCTGGAATGAACGGACGAACGACGGGATATAACGCGCCGTCCGCGTGTGTGTCGTCGTGCCGGCCCGCCTTCGCCCGCGGGCATACCGCGGTCCCGCACACCACGGACAAACGGAAATTAAATTTATCTAACGATCCTGTGTGCGCGCGCGCGTGCGGTTGACCCGGATAAACGTCGAGGTTGTGTAAGTTTCGGGCCTATCCTCGCCATGTCGCGTCGCGTCGATGTTTTCGACCCCGCTTCATTCACGGCCCACTTCATTTTTCCATTATCGGCGAGCACAAATATTTCTTTGCGGTACGAAAAGCACGCGTTGCATGCGCGATCGCGAGGGCAGAATACGAATGAGTCGGAATCTCGAGTTCCCTCGTATTCGGTCTCGCGGTTCTCCTCCTCTGCTCCCTCTCTCTCTTTCTCTCTCTCTCTCTCTCTCTCTCTCTCTCTCTCTCTCTCTCTCTGTCTCTCTGTCTCTCTGTCTCTCTGTCTCTCTCTCTCCCGGTTCCTTTCCTCCCTTCTCGTAAGAAATGTAATTTTACGTTTCCGCCGTGCGCTTCGCGACAATTTATTATTCCATTTACCATTACGCTTAAGCTACGAAGATAAAAAATTTAAAAATCGAGGGAAAGTGAGTCGTTGCCCTCAGACAATCCGCGGACGTTATCTTTCAGATTGAGTCATTTTCCTTTGAGAATTTTCTCGAGGAATTTGGGTGTGCTCTACGCTCTTAATTCATTCAGCGCGCAATCTACTCGTTCTTCCGTGGAAAAAGTTGAGAAAAATTATCCTGTGATGTAGACAGCGCGAGGAGAGATCTCGTCTCTCTACATTTTCATGTCATAACTTTGCGTTCAGGCTTGACGAAGTATTTTCCAGCCGAGCTGTCGAAATCGTGTCTGTGAGTCCCCGAGCAACCCTCATTATGCATGCCCATCAAGTGAAATAGAATCGTTCGACGATCGGCTACAGAATATCGTTGGACGCTTCAATTTCCTTCAATGTCGAAGTGAGACGTTCTTCTTGTTACACGTGTTTGAACGGCAGGTAAACGTCAAAGCAAATGTCTTGCAAGTATTAACATGATTCGCCATTATTCTCTCCGGTTCTTCTCACAAAGCTTCGTGGTAAAGTTAAGCGGGATGGTTCTTTTTTATTAAAGCGAATATCCCAATTAGCGACCAAGTAAATTTATGGTAAAAATGAATTAATAAATTAATAATATACGCGTTCAGAGAGCTAGATACACAAAGTGCAGTTTTGGACACCCGCGACGCCTTCGTGACGAGGTCGAAAGCGCCCCCCCGTTGGAAAAGGGTTGCTGCGAACGTTTCAGAAATTTACACCCCGGAATTCTGCAGTTGAACGAGCCGAGAGTGATCTCGATTGTCCGTTACCGTTATGTTCTTTCCAGTTTGGAGAACACACACCGCGCGGAGAATAGGCTTCCGCGCGATGGGTGTTCCGGCTGAGAGCGTTTTGACACGCTTCTTATCTCGGAGCTTTTATACACCACGTCGGGCCGCCAGCGAAACGAGCGCATTCCCGTTCAAGGCTTTGCTCGGCCACTCGATATGTATTCCACATCGATATTTTCCACATTGAACTTAAGACGAGCTCCCAGCCACGTGTATTCACGCATGTCCAATTTCCGTTCGGGCCTCACCCCCTCCCCCAAATGGAAATCCCCCTCTACACCTTTTATATCCGGCGCCGCCACGGTTGTGCAGGAGATTGCAGCTACGGCCACCGCGCTCAGTCGCGATCTTTCTTTGCATTAGCAAGCGCACCTTTGTGACGTTGCTCGGAAATACGCTGCGATCGCGACGACTAAGTTCGTTCGTCAACTGCGGTCTGAGTTCTGGTACGAGATGACCCAGTTTCGCGCTTTGGTGTAAAGTTTTAACTTGCCGTAAGAGACGCCCCAATTGCATCAGAAAAACTAGAGTGTCGTGTCGCTAAATAGTTCGGTCATCTCTGGAAAAATATCATAAGTAAATAAACACCTCGCTATATAAATTAAAGACAAATATAACGCGCGCGATTGAAGTCCCAAAAATATTCAAACTCTTCAACGAAATCAACTTTGCGTACGTATAACTTGAGACGTGTGTTATTGATTTGTCTTCACGATGAAGTGTTACCTGCTCACTAATTGAGGAACATTCGCGTTAATGCCCTCTCGAAATTCTCGGCGAACTGTAGAACCATGGCGGAATTCCGTGATGTAAATTTCTGAAGTATTCAACACATCCTTCTTCCGGCGGAGGCAGCCTCGATTTCGTCGCGAAGACGTCGCGAGAATCAACGTGTAATTTCCACGCATATTCCGCGGTATTCTTATGCAAAGGCATCGAATATCGCGGGCGCGATATGTTCGCCGTTACGATGTCGCGTCGGAAAATAAGAGATAAGATGTTTCTTCTAGTGAAACTTTCACGAACGTTATTCGTTCGCGGATTCACGGCTTTACGAGTCTATCAAAAAATCTTTCATTAAAGTTAAGATCTCGCGCAAGTCCTGCGGGTAGGTTCTATACAGTTTATGTACTTTGATCTTGCATCGTTGCGCCGCGAGCAACGAGAGAAGCGATGAATGTGTACTTTATGTATCCCCGTGAAATTATGAGCTTGTGGCTAGTGAAAAACGTACGCGATCGAGCGAGCGAGCGAGCGAGCACGTCGTCGTGGAGCTGTTACAAAACCGTTACGGAGGATGCGAATTTTACGCGAATATCCGACCGACGAATTGCATCGAATCTTTTAGAGGAAGCTCATTAAATTCCGCGTAATCTGATTCCCGACACATCAGTCGCGGCAACGGGGCTCCGCGCTCGCGAATTAACGCGATCAGATTGCGTTTCAATAGGGAGATCGATTTCTCATTTTCATAATGTGTTCGAGAGCGCGTGGCGCCGCGCGCGTGGAATCAGATACGCCGTTTTTTCACATTTATCAGCGTTTATCAGTCGACCGATAACCTTCTCCACTCTTCGGTTTTCTTCTCTCGAGTGCGTCAATTTAAAATTAACATTGGCGTAATTAATAACGGCGCGCCTCCCACGTCCCCGAGCGACCTGTCTCAGAAATTTTATGGAAATGCATGTCGGTGAGGTTGCGTGCCCACGACGTCACATACGCGCTTTGTGATGTGTGCGAGGTTGGAAATTGGTTATTTCCACATAATGCCGAAATTTCGCTATGTTTATTTTCCACGAGATGTTTGATCGAGGTATTCCCCGAATTAAGCCGGGCTTTACAGCTATTTGTTTAAAGCGGACGTGGAAGTGGAGGGAAACATTGCGTGTTTAGTGAAATCAATTTCTCTATGATTGCATTCGCTCCCGTCTCTTTCCTGCGGAAAGACATTGTCCAATATCGCATCGATTCAATTCAACTTTACATTTTCCACAAGAGAAACAGACCTAATCTCTTCTCACTTTTCACCCCATTACTAATCACAACATTTACATCGGTGCGCAAATGAAAAGCATTGGATCAGATTGATGTTTCAGATATTACAAAGTGATTGAAAATGTGCGCACAACGCACTTCTTTTTATACTCTTCTGAAGTTAAAAGAGTGACCCGTCTGCCTCCCGGGACTATTTTATTACTACGAAGCGTAGTTTCGTCCAGAATGTAAAGTCAATGCAATCGCGCACAGTCCCAAATTACACATGGCAGGTTAAACGAATATGCTACGAATATATAACGAATTTGGTGTATGTGTGTGTGTGTGTGAAAAATATCGAGGGACGGGAAGAGAGAGCGGGGAGAGAGGAAGGAACTTCCTGCTAGAAAATAGACTGGGGAATTAATCCTCAGCATCGCGCCGAGCGTTTTTCTATCGCTGCGATAAAAGCTGAAGCGCGGAGAGAGAGAGAGGGAGAGAGAGAGAGAGAGAGAGAGAGAGAGAGAGAGAGAGAGAGAGAGAGAGAGAGAGAGAGAGAGGGAGTGAGAGGGGGGAGGAGTGGGGAAAGAGAGGCAGAGTTGACGAATTTTTTCCCGATCGTCCATTCGAACCGAGTACATCGCTAAAAGGTCGAATGGGAAGAGATTGCCGCAGAAATGTCCGCGTCGCAGCGGGTCGCGGCAATTATTTCAGCTTTTTCACTGGTCGTTGCAGCTCAGTCGTTGTAATGTCGCGGTCACACAATACTGGTAATATTGACAGTAGATGGTTTTTATCGTTTGCTGCAGCGTTGCGAACTGGGGATATTGCAAGTACTCGTCGAGTGCGCCAATGAGCCTTTGTTTTTCTCGTCCTCGGAAAATCGCGCACGTATTTCGTCGACACAATGTCCTGCGCTTGCCCCTTTCCGCTTCACTGACCCTCGGGTCTTGTCTCGCGAAGCTTTACATTAGAAATTTTTCTATTAAAGACAACGCGACTGCCTTCTTACGGACGACCCTACAACGGGATCGCGGTTATTTCGCGCACGTAGTGGGAGGATTTATTCGGTAGCGGTCAGAATGAAATATGGGAGTAATTAGTGAGGCCAGCGCCTCCGTACACTGCGAATACGGGCAATTAGAACTGGATAAGCGAGAGTAAAAAAAACTCCCCGATGTCGTTCGGAGAAGCGCGATTTCATTCATTCGTCGACGCGAATTAATCAACGGAAACGTCGTTTGCAAACGAGATCGCGCGAGATAGTCGTACTAGGAAAAGTTTATCCAATCGCGCTTTTTACCGAGGACGACTTGATAATAATGACGCGTTATGCATCTTTCGTAATGCTCGAAGCTAGCACGAATCTGGGACTTAATTCGTCTCAATGGAACTTTAATTTAACTCTGACAAAAACAGAGGAAAAAAGCTTTTAGAATGTCATGTTTCATCGTAATCTCGTCAATGTCTTTTATCCGATGAAATCGTGCCGTTTCAAGCGCGACTTGATGTGCGAGTTTCTGGAAAATTGCATGCAATTAGATAACTGCAATTAAAGTTTAAGTATGCCGAGGTGGCGAGGTATTCCCAATGTGAAGGATTCCCTAATGTTAGCCTAGTTTCGACTGCAAGTTCTGAAGGATTGCTCAGTTCTTCATATTCCCGCGGTTAACTCGCGACCGCGTTTGGGATACCAGAATCAGCTCCCGTATATAATATAATTCTCAGATCGTTAGGGTAAACCGTATTGGTCGTAGAAGTACATCTTGCGCAGCTGTTGCAGATGCTGCTGCAACTGAGCGAATAACTGGACCGAGTTTAGTTGCGGACATTTCAAATAATAATGGAGAATATCGTCGGCGAAATCAAATGAAAGAGATTTGCGATTTTCGCGACATGAGAGTGGAACTTTCCACGTTCAGAGACCTTTAAATTCCAACGTCGTCAAATTTTTCAATAAGATCACTCTCGAGCTAAATCGCTTTAAATAAAACATTCCGACAGAATGCGGAATGTAAAATTGAAATTTGAAGTTGGAGTGACATTAATTTTTTACGCGTATACTTTCATGAAAATTGCTATTGCATTAGTTGTATATAAAATATTGTTTTCTCGAAAAATCATCAATTTAAATTTGCTAACAATAAAATTATATCGTTACCAACAATCTTATACACATACATACATATAACTTTATTTTAACTGATGACAATTTTATTTGAATAAATAACACACAAACGTGCAATTGAATAATCCCATTAATTTTATAAAATTTTGTACAATTTTTCCAATTGGAAAAATTTATTTGACATAGCAGTGGTTTTAATCATTTTAAAAGGGGTTCGAAAAGAAGTATATTTAGCAATTATAATGTTTTAAAATAAATATTCCTTTATCTAAAAAAGAACAGTATAGAAAGATGAATTAATGATACAGTCGGACTTAATCTAAAAATTAACCTAACTAATTTAAACCAAAGTATGTGGAATAATAGGATTAATTTGCCGAGGAAATAAGAGATTTCGCGTAAAAGCATCTAATAAACATGTCGGATAGAAAGGTGTCATTTGTTCACGAATTTGAATCACGCACTAGACGTCTACCGCGTTCGAGGCCATCGTCCGAGTCCACTTTGCATTCGCAAATATCCTCTGCGTTCGAACGTCAAGGTCATCCTTCTGGCTCGACTCAAAATGCGGTACATATTATACACGCATGCGAAAAACTTGCACGTCCCCCCCCCCCCCGGCAAAGTTCCGATCACAGACACGGCGCTGTGCATCGCACAATACACCGCGACGTTACTTGCATATGAGATGCAATGCCCTTTCGCAGCCTTTCCTTCGCTACCTCTCACCCTTTCTTTCTTGTTAATACACTGCCGTGATATAAGTAATTACGAAACTAATATAGCCGCAACGCGGCAAAGGCGATACCACGGCATACTTCACTTGAATTCTCTAATTAGAAAAGTTGCGACTAGTTCAGCCATCGTCAAGGGCGGCTAACACGACGCAAAGAAGATTTAATAATAGCGAACAGGGCCTAAAGTCGTGGCTCCCCCTAATCCCTAATCACCAATAATGAAATTTGTGCGCTACGCTTCGAACATTCACACATGCGTTATTAATCGATCTTAACTTCGGAGGAGCTACGCGCAGAACTAGTTAGGCAACAGAGGATCATCGAAGAAATAAGGCTACATAATGGAGCAAGAGAGAACTTGAAAACGCTATTTATCACATTACGTAGGGAGGTTGCTCAGCTGTTCGATACATCAGAATATTATCTGTGTCATTGATCACATCAATGCAGAAATTGGCGCACTGCATAATCGAGAAGATAACTTTAGAAGGCACAAAAGCTTATCAATTTATTAATTCATAATAACGAGAAATATTAACAGACTGCAAGAGACTAAGCAGATTAGCCACTACGAGAAAGTTACTATTTATCGCCTCGTTAAGGGAAAATTTTGATGTATATATATATATTTTTTTTTTAACATACCAAACTAATCGTTCATACTAAATATTTTACAATATTACAATATTAATTTTGATATCACTCTTTCTCCTCTCATCTCATTTCATTTCTTAGCAAATCACAGAGTCGCGAAAATTACTGTACATCAGACATTGTTAATTTGCACATTAGCGGTTTCATTCATCTCGCTCTATTTTCTACCACGCGAACGCGATCGCGCATATTCGAGCATTATCGTTTCGCGCGTTTGTCATCACATTTAGACACTTCGCGCGTCTTCGACTTGGAAACTCGAAGCCAAAGTGGAAGCAGGCGTAAACGACGCTGCGTGCTCGCGTATGTTCACATAATAACAACGAGCGCAGCAGCGAGCAGCGTCGCGAAAGTAAGAATCACACTCAAACTCAATGATGCTCGAATTAACGACACACTCCGGTTGCCTAGCGAAATCGACGATGTTGCGTCGCGATATATCGCGCCATTCGGTAATTAGCGGCTCTCGCCGACATGTTTCGCGGTGTAGGAATGCACACTCCGCAATTCCTCTGCGAGTTTCACGACTGTAAACTATATGCTTGCGAAGAGAGAGAGAGAGAGAGAGAGAGAGAGAGAGAGAGAGAGAGAAAGTTTCAATCCCGCAGTGGAAAAAATTTCGTTTGTCCCGGCGCGAGTCAGGCCATTCGTAGTCGTTATGCGAAATGTAATTACGAGCGGATGATAACTCACAATTAACTCGCGCGTTACGAAATCGCCGAAATTCTTGGCCCGTGCATATCGCTTTAATTCATCGCGTGCTATCTCCGTGCACGCGCACGTCCGGTTTGACATAATGTACACATTGGAATGTTGTTGATCCCCTCTTGCGTCCCTCTATGCAATGATTCTCTTTCGCAGGGGAATTACAACGAGCATCTCGGTAGAACGCACGACCGAGCGATTTGCAGTAATCAAATTTTCACATTGCTTTGCAATTAATTCAATTTAATCGACGGCGGAGCGCAATGCCCCATGAATATTTCATCGTTTTTTCGCGTGAATTTTGTCGATGAAATTATTATAAAGCGTTCTTTGATACGTCGATTAAACATTGATAGGACAAATGCACCCTTTTGCATGCGACAATAAATAAATTTGCTCTTAACTAAGCGCCCCGAATTTCAGCTGCCCATCGTCCGTGCAATTAATTGCCCGTGACTAAATAAAATCCGATAGAGCATCATCGTGGGAATCTGCTTATACAGAGCGCGCCGATACGCCACGCCGGCCGAGGGTGGGCGTGAGGGCGCGAGAGAACGTGAGAGCAAGTGGCATCGGAGGGCGGGAGGAGGGGGGCTCGCGTGGAAGAGGAGGGGCAAGACGGCGGATTTACATCGCGCGGCTCGTAATTAAAGTTTCCTAATTTCCGGGAGGCAACGTGAGAATTTCCGACCGAGCCATTTATTATATCGGTGCGGGGCAAACAGTTTTCGGATTACACGGGAGAGCGAGAGTTAGAGAGAGAGAGAGAGAGAGAGAGAAAGAGAGAGAGAGAGAGAGAGAGAGAGAGAGAGAGAGAGAGAGAGAGAGAGAGAGAGAGAGAGAGAGAGAGAGAGAGAGAGAGAGAGGGAGAGAGAAAGAGAAACGACGACGTAGAAGGGGCAGCGGGTTAGAGAGAAGAAAAAAGAAGAAGAGGAGGAAGGGGGAGATGCAACGTCGTTGGATGTTTAGTCGACGGTGAAGCTGCATTTTCGATACTTCCACCTCTTCCCCGGCGGGAAAGTAGATTTAACTTTCTTCGACGCGCCTCAAGTCGACAGGCCGCCGCGAAATTCCACGCGAAATATCGCAGCCTGTGACATCGCGGAGGAGAGCATGCTCGCCGCCGCCATCCCTGCTGCCAGCCCCATTCTCTAAATTCCCGCCCCCTCGTCACGGCCGCAGCGTGCTCCGTGTTTTTATTTGCAGATTGGTCGTTGTCGCGCGAACACGCGGCTGCGCCTCGGTACTCTCCGGATATTTAATGAGATTCGCATGTTAGTCGCTCACACTTGGCGATAAGTTAGCCCGGGGGATTCACGCTTTAGATTTGCAAGACAAACTCAGCGACGTTCTTGCAAGCCGCCGTAACACCGAAGTAATCTGAGTGTTTTGTAATTCTAGCCGCACGACGCGGGATCATTCGGTTACTGTTACTCCGTGTGAAAGAGGGAACGTGTGGCGCGGGTATGATTGGGAGGGTATGGGAAAGGGGAACCTTTGAAACTGAATATTAATTAATTATTAATGCAGAATATCGAATTATCAACGATGAGAGTATACGCCATTAATATAATAAGTGCATGCCATTAATATATTAATTAATACAATAAGTTGTGCACGATGTTAATATGAAATTACAGTCTATCGTTAACCTAACCGTGTTATTTAATATTAATTGTATTAGTTGAGATCGGATTAATTAATTTATCGGGCCATCTAATCGTCAGATTATAAAATCTTTTTCAGAATTTCCACACGTGTGCGTATACACACACACACACACACACACACACACACATGTTATTCCCGCGAACACCATGCATTTGCATGTTCTTAGCGTCGAAATATACAAGAAAACTCCCGGTAGACTACTCACGCAAATGCGAACGGCTCGAGCAAATCAGGAAAATTCCCGGCCTCTCGGGGAAAGTATTTGCACAGATAACAAACTTCGTGTGAAAAAAGTGACGCGGCTGAAACGACTTAATCGCGTTTGCGTTTCTCCATCGCGCGGGGAAGGCGAAAAGGTGAAAGCCGCAGCTTCAATAACAAGCAGCGTTACGCTCTAATGGTAGGCATTAATTTTTAATTGATTATTCGCACAACTCCCTCTGATAATGATGTCGGGCGTGTTAACAGGGATAGGAGTGTAAACGGGGAGTGACGGGGAGCCGGAACAGGAGAAAGGGAGGGAAATTAGGAGGCGGAGGAGTTACGAAACTTACGTAACACGATGCTCTCGGAGCGTAAAGTTGGAAAGAGAGCGCGGCGGAGAGAGAAGTCGCTTTTGAAATCGAACGTGCCTCTCCCGCGAGGCTCTTGGGAAGTACCGACGGGGAAGTTAAGGGCGCTCGGCAGGAAAAAATCTTTCAATAACTCCTCAAAAGCTCCCGATATGGAAGGACGATGCATACGCGTTCTCAACGTGTCGCTTTATCCAGCACAATTCGTGGAGATCGCGCGGGCGAAATAACGAAACGACTCTCTCTCTCTCTCTCTCTTCTCTCTCTCTCTCTCTCTCTCCCCCCTCCCTCTCTCTACTGAAGTGTAATTTCGCTGCGTCGCTTCTTCTGTTCTCTTTTTAAAAAAATAACGCCGACCCTAGGAACACGTGCGCCGAATTGGAGTCTGATCCCTTCCCGTCGAAATGCATCGCCGAGAATTGCATGCGTGCGCGCGCGCGCGCGCGCGTGCGTAATCGTCGTAAAGTTCGAATTTAAGGACGAAGGGCGCGAAGAAATATTGTTTCCGGCGTTCCGGAGGAGCGTCTGCGGTGAGTCGAGGCGTGTGGAACTAGTCGAGAATCAATGACGCGGAAGTTTGGGCGTGGCGGAGATACCGAGTCCGTCGCAGAAGCGCTGTCGAAACTACGATCGCTCTGATCCTTTATATAAATAAAGGATGAAAAAATCCATTTGTGTGCCGCACGGCGTAGGACAGCAGTAGAACCAGCCACGCGCTCTCTCTCTCTCTCTCTCTCTCTCTCTCTCTCTCGCGGTTTTGTGGCTGGCGGATTCTGCACATCGCCGCGACATCGATTTCGCGGTGCGATACGGCGCTGTCGTGTGCGCCGATAAAATTGATTGCCCGGCCGATCGAAGTGAAACGAAGCGCCGTGGAGAGCGCGTGATTAAAGTCTCACCGGAAAGAAACTACGACGAGGCATTTCGAGGCCGCGCCTCGCGACCACAGGAACGTGATATCGCGGTCGCGTCTCTGAATAAGTCCGTTCGACGCATTTCCAAATTCTATCCCGAAAACTGCCGGCGGCGCAGCGGGAAACACGAATTCTTCGAAGCTTCTTTCACCGTTTTTGAGCCGCGCGTGGAACTCCGTAAAGGCCATCACCCACAAAACGTAAACGTAAGCAGTAAGACGTAAGCAGTAAAGAAACTGACAAATTACAATCAATTATTCTCGTAAGTTTTAAAATGGCGTTCTTAAGTTTCGATTGTGATTGGTCGATTTGCTTACTGCTTACGTCTTACTGCTGCAGTTCGTTTGTGTGTGAGGGCCTTAAGTCTCCCTGCGCGTCACTCGCAATTATCGAAAAAATCGCATCGGCCGCCGCTGGCGCTGCTCGTGCTCGCGCGCGCTAATTTGCGAAATTGCGGTATGGGTGAGAAAAAAACAATGAGGGAGCGAGAGAACGGAATCGCGCCTGCCGTCCATTTGAATGCCCGTTACCAGCCAATTTCCTCGCCGTCCGTTCTCTTTGTTCGAGCTGGGCTATTAACACCGTGGAATCAAATTTGCGAGCAAATATTCGTCGCGACTCAATTTCCCCGACCGCGCCCCGACAGGTACTCGATGCGTTTACAGTAGATACGTATTGCATCTTCGGGTAAATAAGTCGCGAAATTGAAATCGAGACGTCGACTTCGCGCATCTCTTGGTCCGTTTTCCGCGCGAGCGTAATTCCTATTATGCAAATTCCGCCGATGTGATACAATTTTGTTTACAGCGGATCGAATGTGCAGCAAACGCCGCGCGGAACGCGGACGCAGTCCGATTATTGTTCCGCGAGACGGCTTTCACGAGCGTAATTCCTAGCGAAGGTGCGAGTTCAAGGCAAAGAGTTCGGCTCGAGGCCGGACGAAACGATATTTATACGGCGACAAATGGAGAACAATCGTCGCCCGGTCGCCTCGCAGATCGATGGTCAAATCGAAGTCAATAATGATTTTTTACGGATTTTTTATGGAACATTCGATTTTAGCGTTGGCTTCTTTATGATGCCGGTGATGCGTTTTGACAGATTCGTCAAAACGTGATGCATTGACATCTTGTCAATATCGCATCGATTTAAGCTTGATATCTAGACATTAATTTGATATCTGGAAGGTATCACGCAGATACCGAGTGATTATTGATTTAGCCGGTATTGTATCCGAGTGAAGTCGACATATGGATGTATCGTGATTAGATATTGAATATAATAATAAATAAACAAAATAATGTAGGCTGCACAACGACTAGACGACTATAGATCGACATCTATATAATATCTCGCACATATTGTCAGACGACATCTTAGAAATATCGAGAGACGTCGGAATAAACAGCTGGAACGGCGAGATCGCAGTTTGAAATGAATAACGCGCGCGTACGCGATTCCGTTCGTTTTTATCGATGGCTTTCCGCGCGTTAGCACTTGTATCTCCGAGGAACTTCGGCATCCTGCCACCCTGCGAAGCCTTAATGGCATTCTTCCAATAAAAATAATAATAATAAGAGCTTCATCTTTTCGGGATAAATCGTGCGTCTCGAATATTCCTCTTACATCCTTTCCACCTCTCCGGGTGATGTTCTCGCTTTCTTGCTTTCTTCACGTCGGACGCGGCGCCGCCGTCTTTCCGTCTCAGTTTTCCGCTTCGAAAATCCAGCGTGAAAGCTCTACGCCGATGGATCTCACCTCGTTTCATTTTTGCCTCGTCTTTACTGAGGACCATCTAGCCACATGCTCTCCTCTCTCTCTCCCTCATTCTTCCTGGCTCTTTCACTCTTCATGCCGACGTTGACTTGGGGCTATATCCGCGCGAGTCGTTTCCGTTCTTCAGCGTGTCACGTAACGTGATACAACGTCCCTAGCATTTCGCTCATCCGTAGATATCCGCGACCGACGGCGAAAAGAGGGCGGTGGACGTTGTTGCTCGTCACGTCGCGCGAAAGGATTGAACGTAGTCGCGCGCGGCACTCCGGCAAGTACGCCTGCAGTAAATCTTACGGTCGGCGTCTAAAGCTCCCAGGAACACCCTCTGCTTGACGCAGACAGGAAGGCTCTCTCTCTCTCTCTCTCTCTCTCTCTCTCTCTCTCTCTCTCTCTCTCTCTCTCTCTCTCTCTCTCTCTCTCTCCCTCTCTCTCTCTCTCTCTCTCTCTCTACCTCTCTTTCTACCTCTTTGTCTGCGGCTTCTTCCGTTTGAAGCGCTTTTGAAGGGTTATGAAAGGCGAAAACGCCGGCACGGTCCACCGAGTGATTTTCGTGTCGCCGATCCGTATCGGTTTACGATCCGCGGGAATATCGATCACGACCCTTTCGGCCATATAAGCTGCATATGATGGAAAAGTGGAAGTATGATAGGATCCTTCATTTTCTCCGCAGTCTCTCCCTCTCTCTTTCTCTCTCTCTTTCTCTTGAGCCTTTTGCACATTCCCGGAAACAATCCCCGCTGTTATATTTCCAGTACAAAAGGATACTCGAGATATTACTTAGTCGGAAAGTTTACTTTGATTTTCCGCTTCCCTCGACGACAAATTACCGGACTGATCAATAATTCACCTCCATTAGACGCGAAAAGAAGTGAAATCTGAGCCAAAAATCGAACAAAACTTTTTTGATTAGCCTAATGTACGCCTGATGTGGCACGAAGACCTTCGATCTTCTCCGCGAATGGCTCAAACGGATTTCACGGACCATCGATTTCATGGAAATGCCGTGTAATTTCAGAGCGAGCGCAGCTGCATATAAAAAGGGTATACTCATTTTCTTTCGCTGCTTAAAAAAGTATTCAATTTTCGCTCCGATATCGGTATCGGCCACGTGGATTATTGGATAGCTCGGAGTTTAGATCGGCTTTTGTAGGTCACGGAAACTACTCGTCCATTTAACTGTCACGAATCGCCGGCCACGCCGTACTCGTTTGTCGGCCGAGAAATTTTAATTAAACCGTCTGGTGGGTGTGTGTATGTATGTGTATGTACGTAACCGCCCCGGGTAAACACGGACTCGAAAAAAATTTTTCAATTCGGGAACTTGTTCCGGGACTTAATCCTAGTCCTGATATCTCGCGCGAGTGTGCTTTCTCACGCGTACGCGCGACCGAATGCAAACAGCGGCGTCCTGTGCAGTTATCATTACACATACGTAACATATACATACACACACACACACACACATACACCTAGACGAGGCTTTATACGTTAAGCTGGCACGGAAATAACGTTCAAGCTTGAGCAATGATCATAGACCACTGATCCATAAAACGGCGAATTTATATAGAAATGCAATCTCCCACGTTCAATTTGGATAATTTTGACCGCGTTGATTTTGCCGACGTGATCGTTGCAACGTAAACGCGATCGCCAATGATGCTTTTAATTACAAGAGCACTTTGTATGAAACTTTAATTGAGACAGACAACTATTACTTCATTTACACAGTGACAACTATGCGCAATAGTTTCCAGTCTTCCTGCAATGACGTTTGAATTTTTAGTTTTGTATATATGCGATAACATCACGCGCGACATAAGATTGATATTGATAAATATTACACGAAAACGATGTTTAGCGACGATAGAGGCCTAATTGTTTTATCGTGGCGTCAAGGAAAGTTTTAAATTTTTGAGGATTCAGACTCGCTTTTTTTCATTTATTTTGCGTAATTAATTAAACTTTTATGCTTGGGCTACATCGAGCGATAAAAGGTTCATCCCTCTTTCGAGCTACAATTTTGACATTTCGCTACATTTATTAGCACCACTGGGATTGCTTCGTTGAGGTAGCGTAAAGCGTGACGCTGGTCATTTAGAGCAGAAAGGGTGAAAAAGGTACAAAGTAATGAAGGGTGAAGAGAAGGATTGGTAAAAATTACAGGGAAAATTATGCCCCGGAGGCCTTAATTCGGCACAAGTTAGCGAAAGTTCACGGAAATAAAGTACTCGAGGCATGGAATAAATATTTGCCCTCGTGGGCTTAATTCCGACGCTTAGGTGGCAGCGACTGCATTTTACATAAAATTTCGCCCCACCCGAAATACTTTTAGAGGTGGCCATCCGCTGGGAGAACTTAGCGAAAGCGTATGTACGCACCGCCTGGATGTTCCATTGCGGCGCTTTGCATCTAAAATTTACGGCAATTTCTCCGAGGGCGTCTGTGCTCTTCACGTCGAGGTCGAAGTTTACGGAATAAAATCGACAAGTTCGGGCGATTCGACTTCGCGGAACGTATCGCGATAGCATCGCGTCGCTCGGGGAACAGTTTCGCGACACCGAAGATTAATTCTCCGCGTTGAACCGACGGGGCGTCGATGAATGGACGCAAAATTTATGCCTACATTTCTGCGATTATTTATTAGGAGGTTGTCGAAGTTTGCCATATCTCTTTTCCCTTCATGGCCTTGAAAGATGAGTCACTTTACAGTTAGAGACGCGGATCGAATAGTTCTTTGAAAAAAGCAGCACTTTAACAGGACAAATTATACTATTAATAAAAAGAGATCCGAAACTTTGGCAGGCTCGTGATGAAACAGTCACATATATTTTTTATTTCATTTCATTTTATTTTATTTCATTATTTCATTTTTAAGAGGACAAATGCGTCTGTTGTTGAACTATCTGTACTCATCGATCAGTATCACCGAAAATCAACACCGAAAATATCGAAGCGATCAAAACGACCGGTTTGTAATTTCGTTGAAAAATTACTCGAACTCCCACAACGATCTTATATTTTATTTTATATTTTTAACGGGCGTCAGAAGAAAAAACTGTAACAGAGAATTAAATACATATTTTCGCCTGTGCACGACAAAATATTGTTTTTGTTTGTAAGAAATCATTTCGATTGCTTTCCCGAGGGGGTAGGCCGCGTTAATCGCCGGTAATTCCAGCGTTAAACAATAATTAATTAACAAATCCACATGTAGCGATGATCGCCGCCACAACGCTCGTCAATATTCGTCCCGTTGATGCGTCGATTACTCATCTCTCTAATGGTTCACAATTACGCGGCTAGACCGTCGCGAGTAAATTGAAAAGCATTAGCCGTAGTAGTTCCTCCAGCGTGTCAGAACCCAACACGACGGCCTTTCCATGAACTTTCGGTTCTCGAAAGTCTAATCACGAGCGCGTGAAGCACATTCCCTCCCCTCCTCTCTCTCTCTTTCTCTCTCTCCCCCTCCCTCCCCCCGGCACTCTTCAATCTAACTCGAACGACATTCAATATCGAAAAGGTACGTAAAGTACGAGAACGTCCGGGTTCTCGAGGGTGGCGAGAAGTTGGACTCGAGCGAACTTGCACGGAGTGTCTGCGTGGTGGCGCGTCGTCGTCGCATCGCGTCGCAGCTTTCTCTCGCAGCCGTCACCACTGCCAGCACCTTGCAACGACAACGGCGTTTGTTCGTCACGCGGGGGTGAGCGTGCGCGCCGGAAACCGATCGGAATTTGTCGCTTTCCAGCGTCGCCACGTGCCGCCGTCATTGCGTTCGATTCGGCGCGAGCGATACGAGATACCTTCCAGATTGCACCCCTGCCGAATTATACATTCCGCTTCGTCGACGTTGTACAAACGATACATTCTCTCTCTCTCTTCCTCTTCTCTTCTGTTTTTCCTTTTGTTTTGCGATGTAGGTCCGACGGCGGTCATGACACAAATATCGTGGATTTAAATTTTAAATGGCCCACCACGGCTGGACGTGTCATTGCGCGCGCGGCTCGCGAAACGAAACGGAACTCGCACGAACTGCAATCCGGACTATGACGCGCGTGGTTATATTTAATTTAGCGCTAATGAATTTAATATGTTACATTCTCGTCGCGACCGCCGGAAAGAATTCGCAAAGAAAAATTCGCAAAATAGTTCGTAAAGTAAAATTACGTGCGATATGTATGTGCGTCAGCATTGATCTGACGTTGTTTGGTTTGCCGTGTATACGGTATCGATGCATATGTGCATTATGCGAAACGATTACATTCGCGTTGCTTCGGGGGTTGCGATTTAAACCACCAATCCGACGCAATATCAATGCGAGAACGTAAGATTGCCTCATGAAATATTTATTGTGCGCGAGGTATATTTGTTCTGTCGTCGCGAGAATGCGCTTTGGTCTCTCGAAGATCTCCGTATCTCCTGCAACAATAACGCGTCATCCATCATTTTTCTCGGCAGGCATCTCGCGCCGTATTAATTCAATATTTGTATTCGCCCCTCGTGAACTTTGCACCTGTGTTAATAGGACGAAGTTCGGGAAAGAGGACGCGTTAGCGTTGTGCAGAAAAATTTGCTAGCTGACTCTTCTCGCTTCCTTCTTATTTTTCTGCCTCTTCTTCTCGCTCGCTGTTGATTTATGCATTCTTGAATGTATAATCAAGTGACGTGCTGTAAATAATGTTATGAAATATGTATTTATTTTCAGCAATTAAGCGCACTGTCTTGAAGTTGTAAGAGCGTTAATCATTTGATGTTTCTTGAAGAAAATTCACATGAGGTAGACGAGGAAATGGTTTCGCCGTGAAAATAGAGATTTAATTATCAAGTCGGGGTTTTTTTTTTTTTTTTTAAGAAATATCAGATTACAAAGTTCACGCGTAGACGTGTGTCTCGCGCGCGAGTAGAATCTCATATAATAAATATTATTGTAGAAATTGCGTAATGAGAACAGGAAATATACAGGTATCATATCTTGTAATATCAGTATTGTTTTCAGGTAGATTGTATTTCCAGCGAAATTAAAACTTTCATTTCGCATTTTCGGAGAAAAGAAGCTTGAGAGGGGGAGAGCCGCTATACTCAACGCGACTTATTTTACATTTCCCCGTTGTGATTATCGTACGGCGGATTGATTAAATTGCTTACATTGTCTTTCACTCCGAATTTGGAACGCATAGATTTCCGCATAAAGTCGTAATACACGATTTGAAAGGTGACAAGAATTACGCTGTCACAGATTTACGTATTCACAGGATCGGCAGCTATCCAGTTTCCAAAATATTAGTTATTGAATTTGCATGTTGTTGCCAACTATTGTGCTTCAAATTACCGTCGATCATCAGATTACCAGACGTGCGTCGCTGTATCCATTCACTTAATTACGGATACATCGATACAGGGAAATACATTTTATCATATCTACAGATTGGCAAATTTGCGTGAAATGTTTTTCCGTGAAATGAAACTTGTACGACAAATCCCTTCCAAATTACGAACTGTGTGACTGTACAATTGCGATTGCAGTTAAAAGCGGCCAAAGAGGAAATAATAATAATAATAATAATAATAATAACAATACTAATTATCATTAAAGAGCAGAAACCAGACGATAAGAGGCGGGCTAGATATCAGACTGAATATGAAACCGAGCGCCGTCGTATCAGCATTCCAAATTATAACAATCTGTTTGCCAACTGAATAATTCTGATCCGCTCTGATATTAAGTCTCTCCGCCGTTCTGCTTTTAAGCTTTGTTCGCTCGGCGTTGACTCGTTTCATATTCATATTATTCAAACGCTCTGCTCTTCGAAAGGGTCATGACTCGCGTATAATCCTCTTCCCCCGGAATAGGCGTTTGAAATTTGACGGTCCGTCGTGTTTCCCCGGTTAAGCCCGGGAAACCGGGAAATACAAAATGAAATATGTTACGCGTCACCACATGTGATAGCGGTGGCCAAATGGTGTGTGTCCATTAACTTTGTGTTAATCGCGCTCGATCCAGCCAACGCAGCGTGTAGTCTGCGGCGAGCGCTCGTCTCCTGTTGGGAATTTTAATGTTGGTTAACGAGCTCTTAGACGCGCGCGGCTGCTAATGCCGATCGCTGCTTAAGTCACATACACACGGTGCTCCCTCTGTATGTACAGATTGCACGAATTTTACTGCGCGACGAAAGCTATCGTAAACGATCAATCTTATCGTTATCGGTTACGTCGCGGTAGCACGTTGCATCCGTAGAAACGTCACATGAAAAGAAAGATGGATCAGACGTGTCATGTGTGTTTTTATATGTTTTTACATGTTGGATCGAGTACCACGGAGAAGAGAAGCGAGAGAGAGAGAGAGAGAGAGAGAGAGAGAGAGAGTGAGAGAGAGAGAGAGAGAATAGAGATAACGAGTCCTTCTTTCCGAGTTTTTCTTGTATTACATAGGTGCATTGACGTCTCGTACCGTGGAGCGCAGTGTCACAACTGTAGATAAGGAAAAAAACTGATCGGACGTTTTTTATCTCTTTCAGAATGTATCAATACGAACTTGTGAATGTAGCCGGTATCTCTGTCTATTCACCGTCTTTTCACCGTTAGTTTCGTTAAACCTTACACAGTTGTTAATTGCTCTATATCATTGACGTAGCCATGTAAAATATGTCGCATGTAAACGGTTTATCGATTTGCCTCGGGTTAAATTTGATTACATTTAAAATTTAAATTTAAATTTAAAATTTAGCAACGTAAAATAGCGATAAAATATCAATATTTAAATCCTCAATTTAGGAACAGTTGGGATTCGCGGATTTGTGGAATTCTGAGGTTTCGTTGACTTCGAAAATTTTCTTGGCCTTCATGGCTAGAGAGTGAGTGAGAGAGAGAGAGAGAGAGAGAGAGAGAGAGAGAGAGAGAGAGAGAGAGAGAGAGAGGAGAGGGAGAGATATCGGATGACCTTAATTTCTCTCTAAAATGAGGCGGTGACGCGTTGTTGTATGTTTAATCCGTTTCATAAATCATTGCTTATGACGTCAATTTATCATAACTTACGGCTACTTGTCACGTAATTAATATGGAAAGATAAATAAAATCTTTCAGATCTGATTAAAAAGAGTTGCAGCCGTTTTATGTTATACGTTTGACATGTTAAAAATATTTATTTGTCAGGGACAAGTAAAAACATAAAATAATGGTAACCTTGATATTATTATCCCTTTCTCTCTCTTTTTTTTTGTAAATGCTCTTATACATACAAGACGACAGAATTTCGCGTGTGCAACATGCGATAAACACATGGCGAATTGAATTTTCAAGATACAATTAATTTCGCCCTGTATATCGCTCAGTGAAATTTGGTAACGTTAATTCACGTTTTCAGTAATTACACGCGATACCTCTGTTATTATTGTGCGAATATCCGAATAAGAATGTAAATCAATGTGTCGATTCCAATAACATATTAAGTATCCATATTGCAATATACACAATTTGTTGTTATACGTTTATATGTCGCAACGATATATTGTAATTTTAAGGAACACATTACGAAGAATGCATCGATAATTCCGGAATTCGTTAATCCGTAATTTAATTAAATCTTTTTCATTTTCGGCTCCCGCGAGTTTACACCAGGAATTCGTTAATCAGAAATTAATTACATCGGCAGTACCGTTTCCCTCTCGGCAGTTTATACTTAATATGCGTACGCGCCCGTGTCACACGTCGGTTTTTACCGATTTTTTCCTCGACCTTGAGACGGGACGCGCAATACTTTGAACGATTTATCTTGACGTACGAAACAAAAGTAAGTGGAGCTATATGGGGCGCGCGTAATCAGCCCTGATAAATTGTTTCTGTAGAAGGAAAAGCTTCGCACTGTCGCGGACGTGCCATAAATTTTAGTATATCTTGCACCAAATGCGATGCATGATCTGTTTTATAGCCACCGGTGTCGTTCTCAGCATACCTCCAGCGCGCAGCATAAATATGTATTTTTCGACTATGTTTTATATCCGTGCGCTCTTTACATCACGTAAAACCTCTAAATCTCGACTTCTATAAACCGTCCCGAATCAGCGCATAATTTTGAAACGGGTTAAGCAAACATCGCCGTCTGTCCGCCATATCAGATTCTTTGAGTAAAGTAGCGAGTTAAGTAAAGTATATCCGACGAAACGGGAGTCAGGATGCCGTATAATTCGATAGGAGGAAAATTACAGTGATGCGAAGTTTTCGAAGGGGTTTATATTACTTGGAAATTTCAAAGTTTCTCTCTTCGCGATCGACGCTTGAAAAACATTATTAAAACGTCAAAATCTCTCTCGCCCCGCGCGCGCGTGATTACTTGATAAAAATAAAACGTTTCCTATTAAATTTGAATAACTGAAATTAAGTGCAACTCATGCGCAAGATGAGATATAAGATGAAACTTACAATGTATACTTTGCTAAATCTTCGAAAAATCGTAAACAATTTTTACGGGGAATAACGCCGAGTGAACAACGGACGCAAATTATGAGACAATCTGCATATAAGAGCGATTCATTTCGTTATGTATCTTACTTTTTGTCTGATATTTCATTTTACGTACAAATCATACTTTATATGCAAGGGCTGTATAGACTTTGTCGTCCGAAATGAAATATTCGCACATTCGCAAGAGTACAAGTATCGCGTAACTTCACGGCCGAGTAATTATTCTTTTTAATGGCGAGACCATTCGGTGCACTCGTCCCTTTCGAATAGTGCGAATTGGAAGCGACCTGTCAGAAAAGTTCCCTTTACGCGAACGCATAAAGGGAATATCAGGGCGAAGTAACATTCGCTCTGATACGCGTCCTTTGATTAACCTCTAATTGTGTTTCCGTTTAGAAGTGTCATCTTCTAAAAATGCAGCCACTTCGTTCTGTGACCGCGCATGCTTAAAAGCGCGCCGGCATAACTAAAATTGCATTCGACCGCGAAAAAGAGAATATCAATTAGTCCGTTCAGGCGGCAGATACTCAATTCAACTCCAAGCGTATATAATGTTGTTACCCGTGCGCCACGCGTTTCAGTTTTGTTTTTTAAGCTCTCAAATCTGATTTTCTCTCTCTCTCTCTCCCTCTCTCTCTCTCTCTCTCTCTCTCTCTCTCTCTCTCTCTCTCTCTCCCTCTCTCTCTCTCTCTCTCTCTCTCTCTCTCTCGTTCCGCTCTCGCAATCGGGATTATATCCGTGACTATAACACACACCAGTAGTGTCCCGGAGAGATCTTTCGCATAATTGCCGCCGTATATCGACGTTGCTTGGAGGTCTTATTCCCATTGTTCTCTTTTCTTCCCTTCTCTCGTTCCCCCTCTATCTCGTTCGTGTTTTATTCTGCTCTCTGACACCTGCCTTGTATTTCCTCTCCAATTGTAACTCGATCAATGTTACCATCAATGTTCGCATCAGAGTAGGAATGCGGTAGAGAAGCGAAATCGAACGTGCAGCAGCGGCAACGGCGGAACATTTGGGTCAGGGCATGTAAAAATAAGGAAGGTGAATCCGTGATTTATTCATAACGATGGCATAGAGTTGTTAGGACATGGCATGACGTATTATTTATGTATAGAGGAAATACCGAGTCATAAGCGAGTCATATGACTGTTTGTCGTTTTGCTAATGAGGGGTTGCAAATTATGCAGTCGCGACTCTGCGAGGTAATCTCATCGTGTCCAAAATGCAAGAGTTCAAATGTTTAAAAGGTTTGCGAAAAATATACTAAAATCGAAACTTACATGTTAAAATATCTCATAAAGCTTTATTATTTATTATTTAGATTTCATTCATCTGTAGTTTGTACGATTAAATCGTAATTTCTTTACAGTTTTATATTCGTACGTCGTAAGATACTGTTAAATTATTTTCATTGTGTTGTTTTATTTCTTTATTCTTTTTACTGTTGAAATTTATAAGAATTAAAATAATTGAGAGATATACGTATATTACAATACGAGACAATGGAACATAATTTCGAAGGATTTAAGAGGAGCTTATACCCAAAGATTAAAGTTCTTAAAATTTTAGTCAACTCACAATCAACAAGGTTGCGGAGCTTAGAGACTGAAGAACTTGAATATCTTCGGAAAGTAAGTAAAATAGAAATCGAAAAACAATTACCAAACTATAACAGCTAGAAAAATCCGTTAAAATCGAGAGTTAATCAGGAGGATTAAGACTGACGCGCTGAAAGCGTTATCAGGTATTAAGAGTGAAAGACGTAAGCTCTGTAACGAGCTTGTAAGTGCAGCCTCCAGATTGGCCACCAACACGATCGTCCCACGTTAACTCGATGGGACGGTAATGTTCAGAGTTCAGCGAATTTGTCAACAAAGTATTCTTGCGAGAGTGGCGAACTTGGCGGAAAGTTTCGGGAAGAACGGGAGCGGATTAAAGGGCGGTGCGCCGGAGTATCATTAGCTTACACGCGACTCTAGAATTACAGCTTCCGAAACACGAAAATAAAATGTCTGATCGCGTCATATATAGTCGGATATAAAACTCGAAATCGCTGTCAGCGCGAGTTATCAGGATCGCGCGTTGCGCGAGTTCGCCTCGTGGGAACGAGGAGGGAAGAGCGAGTGGAGGAGGCGATATTAGGTGCGCGGCGGAAAAGAAACGGCGTTTTCAATTTCTGTTTTTACGATACACGTAGCTCTCGCCCGAGGCTCGCCTCTTGACTGTTCGATTTATCCCGATTGGGGCATCCTGACACGTCCGATTTTTCCCGGTGACAGAGTGTCGATAGGTCGATACACTTTACCGTATGCGTCGAGTTTCGTCCGATACTTCGAGACGAATGATCTTCCACGGGAAGACTTATCTCACTTCATGAGAGGATACATTTCGCGAATAAACAGAACTTTACTAGAAGCTGACGTTCCATTTATTTTGTCGTGGACGCGCATACTGATTGCGCGCTACTCCGTTGGTTCTCCATCGCGCCGGGATGTTTATACGGCTCTTAATTGTTAAGTGCGCTCCGCGCGACTCGATTGACTGCATTTTTAGTTTGTCCGCTGGAAACGAGAGGGGAGAAAAATTAATTGTTTTGATATGAACAATTATGAACGGCGAGTTTTGAATTTCTTGCTACATTCATTTAAGGGGATTGGAGGGTCAGATTGTTGAAAAATTGTGCTTGTTTTTGACAATATTTTACGATGAACCGAATAAATGTGCAAGAATGAAAATTTTAGGTATATTTATATAACATGTGAAGAGTAGAAAAATTTATTAACAAATACTCATATAAATATACGATGTATGATAGCTGAAATATACTCTCCTCTTTTTTCAAGTTGTCGTTTTTGCAGTAATATCTCGGCTCTCGGTGGTCTGATCAGAGCGAATTTTAGCTAGAAATCTTAAGGAGGCTCATCATTATCCGGTGAAGCACTATAAAGAAAAATCGAACAAAATTAACAAAAGGCAGCTATTATTAGGAAAAAATTCAAAATTTTCAGTTCTTTCACAATAAAAAAATTAATATTTCGAAATGAAATATTTTGACGGAGTTTCCACAGTTCACCTAAGAGCCAGATGAACAAATATTATTGCTTTAAAATCTCAAATCGATACGAAGCTCAGTTTCGGAGAAATCACTGCAAAAAGTTGAACAATAAAATTTCGAGAGAAACGCGTTTAAAATTTAAGTGGACGTGTATTTATATGAATATTTGTCAATAAACAAATTTTTCTACTCTTCATATGTTATATAAATGTATCAAAAATTTTCATTCTTGCATCTTTATTCAGTTCGTCACAAAATATTATCAAAAAACAAACACGATTTTTCAGTAATCTAACCCTCCAGTCCCCTTAATCGATGCGATATCTAAACTTTGCCTAGAAATTTTTTAGAACTCCAGAGGCAACATAAATTCCTAATAGATTGTTAAATTTATTCCAAAATTAATCATTTCAAATCGGGACCGAATCGGGACTCTCGTGTGCCGAGAAAAAAGTTCCGTGCTAGAAGCCGCTGTCACCGTTCGGAAATCTCGAGATCTCATCGCGGACTTCTCACAAACACGAGCTTACTTCCGGGATGGATCCAAAGCGGCGCGTAAGGCTACGCGTTGCTCGAATAACATGACGCTGCAATAAGAGAGACTTAGGATAATGCGTGAGTAAACGGCAATCTCCGCGCGAGCAGCCAACGGCAATAACTATTCATCGCTGCGACGGTATCGATCATCCGCCGCGCCGGCCGGATTAAGCGAAACGGTCGTAACGTCGTCGGATCGTCACGCTTCTCACCGTTACGGTAGAAATGTTGCATGATTCCTGCGACTCAAGCGGAAATCAGAACGCAGAAATTGGCGGCATCGTTGCGCGGCCGATGATCGCTTCTTGAATCGCGGCGTTGTTTCCGTGCGAGTTGACAGCGTCGGGCGACGAATTTATTGGCTGATCCGCGCGCGTTCGCGAGAATTTATCGTCGCAAGATTCCGGCGCTCATGTTTCGCCACGACAATGGAAACATCCCAGAGGCGGAGTACATCGTAACATTTCGCCGTCACGTTGGCAACAAGCGCGCGTGAGAGCGACGAATGGCTTATTCCGCGCGCGGAATCGTCGACGTCGACTCGGATAGTTTTCTTCTTGCACCTTTTTTCCCCCGAATTCGACGCACGGAAAAGCGCTGGCTCGTCGGTTCGTGTAATGGAAACGCGCGCTCAGGATGTAGAGGAGAACGCGCCATCATTGCCATGGTCGGACTCGTCGTTGCTGTCGTCCAAGTACCCGGGACGGACGGAGCACTTTGCGACAGGCCAGACCGATGACGGATTACACGTCTGACAGGGCGGCGAGAGAGATGCGGTACGCTGCCTTGTTATGGAGCTCGTCCTTCCGATATCGCTCGTCCTTCTCGAACGGGAATTCTCCAGACAGCAGGTTTATCAGGGCGGAACACGATCCTACGATTTCGTATCCATCGTCTTGTCGCGATAGCCTTCGGATTCCCTTCTTTTTCGCCGATTTCGACGGTATTCACCTGCCCGAGCGCGGGCAGTTCAGCTGTGAACAGTTGACGATGTCGGATCCAATTGGAGTCGAGGATCGTGGCGAGATATGTAAGGGTTGTGACCTTTCGACGACGATGACGACGACGACGACGGAAAAGGTATATCGGAACTTGGGGGGAGGGGCGTCGATCGGCGCCGGTACGTTATAATTATACGGAGCGTCGGTTTCCTGGGGTTTTGTCGTCGCTGCTTTGCGACTACCCGGGTTATATTCCGGGATTACCCAAGCAGCAGGAAGGAACGACGCGAGGGAGAATGCGAGAGGAAATGGCACAGGGAGTTTCAGGTTCTAACATAGGCGCGCATCCTAATCGGTGCGGCACGGCGCGGGGAGACTGAAGAGAATCTCACTCGTGGATCCGCCGTCGAGATAACTGTTGGAAGGAGTTACAGGTGTCTATTCTGTTTTATTTCTTAAATACGAGACCCCGGCGAGACCCCGGCGAGAGCGGATTTAATCCGGCGCGTCGAGTTCAACGCGCGTGTAACTGCGTTTCTCGTGCCATTTCCTTCGAGCAACCGGGACAGGTCGACTTGGAAAAAAATTGTTTTTTCTGCTTGATGTTTCTTTTCAATATACGATACCTGGCGTCTGGCATCTAAAGAGTAAAACGTTTACATAATCTGAGAAAACTGCTTTTCCACGTGATATATCACGGTAGCAATTTTTTCGTGTTTCTTTTAACATCTTCTCTCTCTCTCTCTCTCTCTCTTTCTCTCTCAATTTTTTTATTAAATTTCTCTCTCTTTGACAACGTGGCTCAAATGATTGTCAGCCGGGAAATTACAAGTCATACAGTTTATAAAATATCCGAGGAACATCCATTCGTTCAATCGTCAGCTGAAAAAGAGGATCGAGTTCCGGAGTGGAGACGAGCGTATTCAGCGCTCATGTCAGAATTGAATGTGCCTTAATCTCCATTTCCGTCACGGTCCTGTGACGCCAACCTAATTGCAGTGAAAACAGAGAGACATAATTCGCCTGTACGTCGGCCAAATCTGAAAATTGGAAGGATAGTCTTTCTACTACGTAATCATAATTACTGCGAACGACGCGGTGCGCGGCGGTGTTTCACGAGGGAAATCCGGTACATGCCCTATTTCGAAACAACGACAATGTTACTGAAGATAGAGTCAGAGAGAGAAGGGGGGGGGAAGGGGGAGATAAAGATAGAGAGCGAGCAGAAGCGTGACGTGAGAGGAGACGGAGGAATAAATGAAGTGCACAAAGTGCTCGATGTAAAGAGACGCGGCGGCGATGGCGGCGGCGGGAGAAACAACGACAGGTTCTGTCGTTGAAAACTATTAACTACCGAGAAATATCGCCGCAACGCGTAGACGCGTGCGCGCGCGCGCACGCGTGCTTGTCGAGCGGTGAAGTGTATGTCAAGAGAGCAATTCCATTAGCTGATGCGTCCGTGTGCGATCGGCTTTCTGGAGCGGACGCGCTTAGACATGTGCGAGATCTTGACAGAGATGGCCGAGCGTGATCCATAAATGCACGCCCGCTGACTGGCTCGTTGATAATCTGGGAAATGCATTTTTTTCGCTAACAAAAATAATTCGGCTATGATGGGGAGGGGGAAGGAGCGGGGGCGGCGGAGGGGCGCAGAGCGAAAAATGGACGCGCGAACGAGCTGCGTTAATCGCGGAATGCTGTTCCTTTCACTCGGTCGGCTTTATTCTCGAATCTCGCTCCGGCAGACGCTCCGTTTCCGCGGACTTTTTCTTCTGGAAGTAAAATGAAATCAGATGAAAAGAGCAAAAAAATGAAAAAACGCAGTCACTTGCTCGTACGCGTCGGGGGCCGCGAGAAGAACTCACCATTATCGCTGCTGTTATCCTCGCGACTGCTATAATTGTCAGGAGAATACGCACAGTTCGTACGATACCTCGTTACCGAGATATCGCACGAATAGGGAGTCGTGTAGGGAAATTGGCTGGCATTTTCCTGCTCAGAATGCGACGCACTTCGCTCCTGACGTCACACGATCGCATTCGGAGCGCGGCGCGAGCGAGGCGAACGAACGTCGCGATTTCCATACAATTTTGGCTCCTAAGCCGGCGGTGCCGATTTACCGAGCAACTTTTAACTCGCAAGTAAGTCGTGTAAGACGCAGGTCTGCAAAAGAATGCGAATGAACGCAGAGTCAGATCGTATCGTCGCGGCTAATACCGTCGCCAACTTGCTGGATATAAGTTTGTCACTTGAAATGATGGATGACGCCGCGGCAGCGCCGTGTATCGCCCGCCTCCGTTTCGAATTATCCCGGCATTCAGCGTGCACCTGACACTCGCATACATCTGCGCAGATGACTCGATGTCGATAGCGCTCGTAACTTCGACTCGTAAAATTGTTCGATCGATCAAGCAATCGCGATCAACTCTAATCGAGTCGAGAAGAACGTGCCGCAGCTGAAACTTTCACATCGACAAATCGAGGGCTCGCGGATTTCGTGGATCTCATGGTGAACGCATCCGATATGTAATCGGAATATTTATTAAAAAAGAGATGTCATTGTTTTTTATTTGTTTCATAATAATTGTTTGTTTCATATAATATTCCGAGTATATAAACCGAAGTTTGTATACTCGTAGTTCAATAAACTTTATATTTTTTATTGCATTTACGAAATCTACGAAATCTCAATTTATATAAAAATCAGTGTCCAACATACGACACGCGACATTGTTTTTAACAAATATCCCGAGAGATTATATCTAAAAAATATAAGTTCTTATTTTTATTGGCAATCTGCGTTTAAACTTGGCTTTTTTCTGGGACGCGGATCTCGTGGACTTTCTCCTTTATTTCGCGGGCTGCAAACTTATGACTAATCTCGTCGATTGTCTCTTTTTTCATAAATATATATATATGTATACTGCGCACGGTGACGCTAATAGAAATGCAGCAGGCCGCGCAGATAGGCGGAAGTAAGTTCGACGCTTGGACAACTAATTGCTCGGCGCAGCTGCAAAAGTGTAATCAGTTTATCGACCTCGGACGACGAACGGCTGCGGTTTTCATGTCCGGGGATGATTCAATTTTCCGCGTCATTACGTAGAACAAGCGAAAGTTTGCGTACGACCTGGTCTCCGAAACTCTCTCGAACTTCGATAGTCTCTGGCGATTACGCGTTATAAGGTCTCTCCGCGCGTAACCACCGCCGATGTGTCTCCCTTCATCATTCAGTTGCGCATGCCGCGCGCCAGCACCGAGAATTCCAGTCACTTGCGAAAAGTGTGTCAGACTGCTGTGTAAAATATGCTATGTGCATGCCATCCGAATAAAATACTCGGCGGCCAACAGAGCGACAGAGGCAACGGCAGCGGCGGTGGAGGCGGCGGCGGCAGCGGCGGCGGCGGCGGCGGCGGCGGCAGCAGTGGCGGCACGTTTGACGCATTAGCATGCAAAGCGTGCAACTATATATTCATAGTCTCATGCACATCTCCATTTACATCAAAACACGTGCGCTGCCTCTGTCTGCGCGCCTGCATACGTACGGGGGAAGTCGCGTATTGTTGATGTGTCGAGGACGTAAGTGCATTGCTTTCTATGCGTTTTGTTATCGCGTCGGGGGGCAGCAAAGACCGCGAGAAACAAGTTTTCACGGCTACATTGATCTGCCGCTACGGTGTGCCGTCGGGTTCCATCGGACCCAATTTTGACTCCTGAGTTTGACTCCCCGAGCAGTCCGGGCTATTTGTAAGGACTGACATCCCGTGACTTTTATCACTCCTGACACGGAAGCGCGTGTGTCCCTCGTCGATTTTGACGGGCTTGAAATATATTACAGAATAGCGGGAGATAAGAGACACGTGACCTTTTGATATTTTTCTGCCGTTACATTTGCAGATCTTTCTCGTCGATAGATGAATATTTCATTATTATTTCTTGCTCACAGTTAGGAGTTGAAACAACGCTGATCAATCGTATTTAGGTAAGATAGATACTTCCACGTTGCAAGAATTCTCCCTTCGCGATGAAACGTATACATGTATATATACATATATCTTTCCACCGAAGAATGTCTATAAACGTAAAGAAAAATGTATAATTCAAAACGTAATATAATCGAATAACTTTGAGATATATTCTTTTGTTTCCGACATCGTAACATTGTTCGGTAATAGGCACACACTCGCACATTGAACGCCGCACAATATTCCTCGGGGCAACTGGAATGTTCGGGCATATTATATATATTATACATATATGTATACGCCGCAATATGCACGCTCGCAATTGCACGCACTCGCATCTCTCAAGTGTCGGATTGACTTCCCAAACAATCGATCTATAAAGCGCGAGTGCAGACGCGTTCCTCTCTTCAGGACGGCTCTCTCTCGTTTCACTTTGCGTTCTCGCGCAAATATATTCGGTGGATAATTCTCTGGATATCCCTCTCACGTGAATTTCTCTTGGAGGCGCGTGCGGTAGTCTCGTTGCTGCGATTCGTTTATGCGCGCGCAATGTAACGTTTCCATTTATTTATGTGCGCGAATATAACGAGCGAGTGAGACATTTTTTATGGGTTTCTCCAAATTTTCCTGACCGGTTTACCAATAGCAGCACTTACAAAATTGCAGATGTACACCATATCGTTTGGGAAGGTCGTGCTTTTACCGATTACATGGTGGCATGAGAACAAATCAATCTTAATCAGTTTTAACGAGTCTATTTTTTTAATCGTCATCAAACCTCATCAAAACTTACGCATTTACTCAATATCTCTTGCACGAGTCAGCGAGAAATATCGAAGTGTACAGGCTCCGGAAAACCGGGTATCATTGGGCTGTTCCGCTAATACGCGCGGGCATCGCGCGATGCGTTGCGCGAATTATTGCGTCGTATAGTAATTTCCATAATTTGCGAGCGCCGACGCACGTCGCGTCTCTCGAGCATCTTAATGACTCCGGCACGAATGCGGAATTAGGGGGATTAAGGCGAAACCCCGCACGTTCGTATGCACGTACGTAGGATACGTATGCGAATTCGTTCGTAAAGTACGCGCGGACGGGCGCGTACGTGAATAAAGTGGCCCGCGGAAAGTCGGCTGGCAAGCCGAGTCGGATACACGTCGAGCGCACACCCGGACTACACTCACTACGGGATTAGTATTAAACGCGCGGAGAGTAATGTTCCTCGTAATAAAACTGAAATATTGGACCTCGTCCTTCCCACGCTGCGAAATTGGCCGCGCAACTGTGCCGAGTAATGGCGAAAAGATTGAGCAATCCCGGCGATAGCCTCGCGGCCGGCTGAAGAAACTCCTCAGGACACGCGATCCTTCGCTGCTAACGACGGGGTTCTTGTATTCCGTTAATTTTTTATTACCTGTCATGATCTCTTGTTATTATGTTTTATATTAATACATCAGTGGATTATATTAATTAATTCATTAGTATCCTGGAGATCTCCTTTACGTTTAAATACCGTGTGTTGCCACATTTTAGGTACGATCGTATGAGTCAAGTGATAATTTTATTTTATATAATCTAGTGTGTATATATATATATATATACATGAAATATGATATAAAATTTTGCGCTACATTTCGTATCGGTACATCTGTGCTTGAAATGAGATGAGGAAGAGGTAAAAGCTACTCTTTGCACGGGTAACGTTGCTTTTCATCGTACAGCGCATATTATTTGTAGCAGTTCGTGCCGTCCGATCCGATCGGCGCTTTCAGCGCGGCCAAATTGGAAAGAGAAGTGATTGCGATTGCGCGACCAAAGCGTCAAGTCCATTCGCTAATGTGTCAATAGCAGCCAATGGATTTTAATAAAGATTTGATTTTGCGCCGTAACGTCACGATATATTATCGGTCGTATATCGAAAAAATTTATGTCTTTATGAAGGAAGCGGAGATGCCGTGCAGATATATTGAATCTCAAATTGCACATTTTCCTTTGCATTTGCGGACTCTCCTCGACCAAATAAAGAAAAGATAAACGATAGTACCGAACGTAGTAGTAATATATTTTGTCGCGAAGAAACGATTCTTATAACATGAGAAAATCTGTTTCTTTTTGATTACTTTAAATCTCTCTCTCTCTCTCTCTCTCTCTCTTCTTTTCTCACTCGCTCGCTCGCCAACTTCCTGCCGAGTGTTGTTAACTGTCGAACTTAGATCGCACCGTTGTGACTCGTAATTGTCTCGATGATAGCGCGATTAGCATCACAGTGGTGTGATAAACACCATGGATGCTGCCTAGCCAGTAGACGTAACTGCAGGAAGGAAGGAAGGAAGGAAGGAAGGAAGGAAGGAAGGAGGGAAGGAAATCGCGCTTTCTCTGCGCTGCGTTCTCCGACAGTCACATCGTGAACGTTGCATTGCGCTCCCGAGAGACTTTGAGCGAACCTTAAACCTTGACGAAGCCGAAGCGAAATTGTTTCCGCTGTTTTAACTATAAAGCACCGACACAACAGCCTCATGACTCAAATCCGCCCGCTTTACTCGGCTTTTCAGCTCAGGTGTCCTTCTGAGAAATAGCGACGTTCATAACAATTTGCCGCGGGAACGCTGCAACGCGACACAGCGTCCCGTGACTTTCGAAATACGAGCGCCTTTGTTCATTTACAATCTTGTCTCGCGTTTTGACAAGAAAAAAAAGAGAATCCCAAGCGGGTAAGAGAAGTTTGAAGTTCATTAGCTTCGTACGATATTTTACTTAGCTCATTTTCGCGACGTGACAGATTTAAGATCAAACATCGACTTGAATTATCCGGCATATCAGATCGTCGAGAATTCTTTCTTTTTGTCTGCATCGACTTCTCGCACAACGACATGCCGTTCCTCTTTTTGTTTTTCGTCGCGACGTTTCCTTGCACTTAAATATTTATCGTTTCGTTATCATCTCGCACGTTTACCGCGGGAAAATACACAAGAACTTTTAAATGCTTCGAGAGCCTTTTTGCGAACGTTTACCTTGAAATCAAAGTACCTTCGGAGTTTATTTCCGCGGTTAATTACCTCTAATGAGCTCGGTTTGTCAAGTTTAAAGGACCGGTGCCTCGCGGCAATTAAGGCTTCGGGGATTTTAAGTCGCGCAGGATTGTATCGATTACCGTGCTGTCCCGCCGTTAATGCGCGACCATTCGAAGAAAGTTCCGTCTTACCTCACTGTCGGCGAGGAGCGATCAGCAATTCTTTGGTCACTATAAAAGTAAAAGCGATATCGTGTCAGGGCAGGGCTAAATATCAAGCGACCAGCCGTTCGAGCGCGAGAAAAATGAAACGGTAGAAAGAGAAGGCGAGAGGAGAAGCGATGTAGAACACGAAATTGATATAACTAATGGTTATAAGTAATGCACTCATCCGCGATAACTCTCGATCGGGGCTAACAGGAAAGTTCGATTCACAACGCCGAAGTCGGAGTTTGAGTTGATAAATGTCGAGCGTTCTCGTATTTATTTAACGATTGCCGAGTCATGCTCGCGAGACGAAATTAATACGACAGCGAAAGGGCGAAAAAGAAACAAATGAGAACATCGCCCCTTATTTTCTCGCTTTCCTTCCTTTTTCCTTCTTCATGTCGAGGGAAAGGAAATATTTTATTTAGAAGAATAACGTGGAATTTTGATTCTCCTCGTAATTGCGAATACATTATTAAATGTCCGAAATTGAGGGGAGCTTTCGCACCGGCATTGTACACAGCGATTCCGCCGCACTGATTTCCATGATCTCTCGCGTCTCTTTCTCGTTACTTTCTGTTACTTGAAATTTGTCTCTCTCATTATCTCTCGTCGCTAATTCACGTCGGTAATTGGTAGAACACGAGAAATTAAATTCGAGTGACGTACGTAAAACACAGCGCCTCTTCTCACAGTGATAAGTCGTAACAAGAGCGAGTAACAAAATTTCATTAAAAATAATTATTCAATTTCCGGAAAATTTTCTGAGATTTATTCGCGTGTAATTATTCGGTGTTATTTTGAGGATTAACGCGCGTTTATTAACATCATTACGGTGGCAGACCCCTGGCGCCGCGAAAGTGCAGTGAAACATTTTGCGAATGTATTTTAATGAAGAATTTAACAACGGGGAAGAAAATATCGGATATTTGTTTTGCAAGTGGCACGACATTTTCGTTCCGCGCCCAATACGCGCGTTTTACGAAAAATGGGAACGACACCCTGTCGAGCGCATATGCAACCTAACCTAGGAGTAGTCGACGGGGCTCGGGAAGGAAATGCATGCACTCGAAATTTACCAGCGAATCGGAAAACAGCGACACGCCTCGGCACCCCTCGAACTCGACTGGTCTTCCGGTTGCGGAGGCAAAAAGAGAAGAAAGGTAGAGGTGAACGGAAAGAGAGTCGGAGGGGGAGCTCGACGGTGGTTAAAAGGGACCGTGAAAAGATATTAGACGCACCATCGTAAAATATCGGATGTTTCCGCGATGTAGGAAAACAACGAAAACAGCGATCGCCGTGCGCGAAAAATTGTCGCGGGATTTTCCCCGATCGTTGAGATTCCATTCGTCGTCGTGGTTTCGAATGTCTTCCTCGAAAGAGTCTCCGGGTAAAATGGACGCGATGCATAATACAAATCTTTCCACGAGACTTTGTGGAATAATATAATAAATTAAATCGAAGAATCTCACAAAAAAAAATGTTACCCACATCAAATACATTTCCTTAACGAAATATTCTTGCACAGATTCTATGAAAATTTCACGATACTTAACATATTCTCTCTTTCAGAAAGCGACATATAGATAACAAAATAATATTTATTTCTTACTCGTATATAATGCATAATTATATAATATATATTATTAAATAATATATAATATAGATAGATTATATTTATATAACGCATTATTTTAGTATTTATACATTACATTATGCGATAATATCACATCATTAATGTAGATAAACGAAGAAAATTCGGGAAAGAGAAATTTCGTCTTTGCGTAATGCGTTGCCGAATGACGTCAATCTCATTATTTCGGATTTTACAATCTCACTAAAAATCGCATGAAATTATATTCACCGAAAATTTCGAATCGATATATACAAATGCCACGTGATTATGCACAATCCGCTAAATCGAGTCGTACATCTACGAATGATGCTGCATAATGCAGCGAGTGCAAACAGGGGTGGAAGGGTGGAAGGGTGCAACGTCCCGGGTTACGTGTGTAGAAATAAACGTGGAAAACATTCATGACTGACGAGCGGCGGTACGTTGGTCATGTAAAAAGGGAAAAAAGCAAACAGAACCTTTTTATAATATTGTATTTCTGGTTTTCCCGTCATTATTTACTTGAGCGTTTTTGTCGTGTATCGCGAGAGTTTGATGGGATATCCAGCAGTACGCTGCACATATACAATAGAAAAGGAGCTTTGTAATATTATAACAAAATATTTGTATTATATATAAATATCTACTTGTGCAAGCACGCACGCACGCACGCACGCACTCCGGCACCGCACGTGAAAATATTCCCTCTTCAATCGTTTTCGTTTATTTGCGACAAGTTTCAGCGCGATATTATTTATATATCGTAAATAGCTGACGTGCGAAAATAAGAGCACGAGCGACCGGTCATTCGAGAGATTTGTGCGCTCGTTGTAGCGATTAATTGAAAAATTTCCAAAATACCACATGACGTTTAATTCCGACCGAAACGCGTTTCGGCACGGCGTAATTGCACCGACGGAACTTTGAATCGCTCGCAACGAATGGACCATTCATTTTTTGCTGACTGCATAACTTTGGTCGCGCACGCCGATATCGCTTTTCTGTAATAGTCGTTAATAATTTTTTCGGAAGACTGTTATATATTCGTTATTAAATATTCGAAATTCTGGCGGTTTAATTCTGTTCCCTTATTACGACGGGTGAAGAAGCCGGAGGAAATGTTAATTGTGTTTTCATGCCTCCTTGCGCATCCCGCTCTTCTATTTTTCCTGCTCCGTTGGAGAAAGTTATACGGCGAACGTTGCGGAGAAATATTTCTATTTGGAGAACTTTATCGAACTCTCTCCTGTCTCTTCCCTTCGTTATCATTGGAAGCACAAGAAGCGCCGCAGAGGTGGATAATATCAGGAGATCTCTCCCTTTTCGTTTTGTCAGGCATCTCCTCCTGAGAAAACAAGTACTTTTCTTCCCCACTTTTCCAATTCGCGCAACCGCAATACAGGATATTTAATCGTGCTTTAAAGTTAGGTCTTTCGCGTGAACATTTTTTACACTTCACGTGCAAATCACGAGCAAGGATTTCGAGTGCGATACGTTGCTGTCATTAGTTCCGCACCGTGAGATATTTCGCGGACGTTTCTCTTTCTCCAAACCACGAAACACGATTCTTACATTACCTCCCGCTCCGACCGATCGTCAGCTCTCGCGCAATATTTGGCCTTCTACCTCCTCTACGTCCTCGATCGATTCAGCGAATATTCACTGAACGTCCTCTCGCTTCGCATTACCCGATATCCGGAATATGAAAAAGGAATATTTCACCTCGCCAAAACAACGACAATTCGCAAAATGCGCGGATAAGACTTCGGCATTGCAGGCGGGCGGGAGTAAGAGCGGAAACGAACAAGTTTCTCTCGGTACCAGAGACATTGTATAAAACGAGTTGAGACTGTAGAAAGATGAAGCAACAGCGAGGGGGAGAAGCAGACGCTCTCTCTCGGAAAAATCGAACGCGACGGAAATGGAGAACAGAGCAGACGTCGAATCCGCGTATAACGGGCAGCTCATGTAATGCAGATTCATGTTTAGGAGGCCACTCGCTCATAACTACCCGTTACCTCGCTCGCTTTCAGCTCGCTTTCATCTCGGAGCCACCCCGTTCCGATCGCTTCGCAGTGATAAATGTCGCTTGCTTCGTTTCTGCCTGCTCTCCCAACCGTCGTCGATCGCGTCATCGCTCGTTTCCTGGAGCGGTGAAAAATTGCGGTGGAAAATTCCTTCGAGCAGAACGCACTCGGACGACACGGTCCGCCCGTTGTTTGCGACGAGGGTAGTCGGAAGGTAAAGTCCTTAGTAACTTCCGCTCGCTCGCTCGCTCGCTCGCTCGCGCGGGGTTATCGCAAAAATGACGAGCGGCCGGCCGACGTATCTGTCAAGAGGCGGAACTTCTCGCCGTTGCAAAGTTTCACCGAGAAATTGCGGGAAAAAAGGCGAAGTGCCACTTTATGTTGCCGTTTTTCCGTTTTCTACTCATCGCCCGAGTCTACTGCAGTTAGACTAGCTTTCTTATCTCCGAAACTTGCCGCGTTTGTGCGCGCTATTATTCCTTGCGTAACTGATTTACATTTTACGAGGCCGCGAAGTCGGCCGTTGCTCGGATTGATCGCCTTCATCTTTCACGGTACAGATAGTCGCGCCGAAAGTTGAATCGCTTATCCGCAGAGGAGAAGGGAAGGGAATAGTTCCCCTTATTTGATAAGAAATTGCGGATCTTTGTTATTACGGTTGATTAGCCAGCCAGCCAGCCCGACCGCCGTGACGCATCGCGGCTTCATGGTGAAACTTTCCGCGCGCGAGACTCCCGTCAAATTATTCGTAATCCGATGATCGTCAACCGACGCGATGACCCTCTTCTCTCTTCTTCTTTTTCTCTCTTTCTCATCATGTTCCCGCAGCGAATCAGCGCAGCGAATCAGCGCATTCCGCTACCGTTCGGACAACTTATCGCGAAAAATCCTTTCGGGCGAACTTCCGACTCTAATGACGTGCGGGAAGTTCATTGTCTTCCTGCTGCTGCGAGAATTGGAGCTCTCTCAGGAGCAGGGCTTATCGGGGAGAGGATTCTCCTCTCCCGTTGGAATTTGTGGCAGTGGCGATTCGTCTCAAAATTGTATGATTCCGATAAACCAGGAACGCATGGCTGACGAGAAGTTCGTTCTGGTTTTCAGTATATATACTTTTATTTGTTTCCATTTCATCGAATACCTGCGTGCGCGTCAGTTTCATGATAAAAATAAATGGCCGCCGGAAACCACAGGCACGGTAAAAAGCAAAATACAAAACGTGCGAGCGAGACAGTCGCAATGCACGTCAGCGTACGTCACGTCGTGATCCTGTAAATGACCATTATTATACAGGTGAGCGAAACAAAAAGTTGGGAACACGTTTCGTGGGCTTGCAGGAAGATAGATTAAAACTTTTCCAATTCCAGAAAGCGTTGACCCCTTTCGGCTTGCCGCGGAGGACCTCCACGTATATTTTTTTCTTTTCCCTTTTCTCCTTTCGTGGCAACCGTCCCGAAAGATTTTTCGCAAGCGCCTTCGCTATCCGTTTCAAAAGAAATTCAATTATTCGAATAAGATATCGATCTTACACGTAGCAATTAGAGTCTTCCTCTCCCTTTCTCTTTCGTTCTCTGCAAGCTGCTCAATCTCCTTTATATAATCGTGCGGACGTGAAATCCGCCAGGTAACGCGGGAATTAAATCACGCACAGTCATCTCTGTAACTCGCGTAACTCAAATAAGTTTGCGTTTTTAGACACATACTTAATTAAGTGCAATCGTACGTGCTTTGATATTTACGCGAAACATCATGCGTCCAGTCTGAAGCCGGAAGAGACGTGAACGCGTATTTACTTATTAAATTATTCATTTACCGTTGAACGTGACCATTTTGCGGCTCATGTGCGTTCGCGGTATGGAAATAAAATTTTCCCGCAAGGCACAACGTCCACCGGATTAATCCGGCACGAAGATACATAACCGTCAGTTTAGAGATGGCTTTAGAAATCCCGTCGCGGAGCGCACTCGTGCCTGCGAGGTGAACAGCTCGGGTAGAGAGAGAGAGAGAGAGAGAGAGAGAGAGTGAGAGAGAGGGAGGGGAAACAAGGGGAAAGTATATGCACCAGCGAGCCAGCTACTCTCGTGTTATGCATAAACAAAGCGCGGAGGAACTCTTTACTCGGTGTATTCCTCGAGTGCACCCGAGGTCCTCGCGGGATGCGCGACTCATAATCGCCACTTCGAGCTATAACATCCGCGATGGTTATTACAAGGAGGTAAAACAGATCGACCTCGATTAAATTGAACGGCCGAGTGCTCGCGTATATGCTAATTGAGTGGCTATATCTAGTAAGCGTGTGTAAAAAGGAATCACTTGCGGGCCACGAGAGGAGAGAGAGGCTCCGAGTCTTGTTTGCTCCGCATGGAATAAGAGTCTTACAACGCAACATCGAGACCGTCTTTGTGCGAATTTACTTTACAAGTCGAGAGAATCGGGTTTCTCGGCCGTAGACACGCGGGGGAGAACTGAAATAATTATTCGGGAAAGCTTCTCTCGCGGTTTTACGTTAATCCTCGCTTTATCGTGTAAAACGAATGCGTTCCGTGCCAAGACACGATATATATTTCAAACCGGTGATACTCCCCCCCCATCGGCTGTAATACGACTCATCGGGCGCTTCGTGCGCGTATGCGTGTTGCGTTTTATTTATAAATTTTACTTCACGAGCTTTGAGAACATTAATTTATGAGAAGATTAATTTATTTTAAGCTGGAAATACCACTCGTTCGCGGTTATACCATAACTTACCGGTTACGTCGCCTTTTATATGTTTTATTTTGTAATTTGTATTACGTGAGTTTACGATACGACATCATATCGCTCCGCGTTGCACGATGCTCCTCAAATCACATTAGCGTAATATCATATGAAACTTTCTCTCAATAATTCGAGCGAAAGTATGCTCCCATGCTGAGGTTTACATTCCGATTGTTTATTTAGCGTGAGACGCTGTGAACGTTCGTCCACGATTCTCGAAGATAAAGTAATATTGCACGAGGTGAGGCAAATAAAAATGTTGGAGTCGATCGGCTATATTTGAGCGTTAAACGTTTGCTGGTGATCGAGCCTCTCTCTGTAACCTGTGACGGAGCGCGCGCTGGCTGCCAGTAGAAAATGACCGCACTAGTCAGACAGGTCGAGAGACTCCACCGCGACGTTTGCGCGTCCGATGACGCAATCGGGCGCAGATATATCGATGAGCGCATGGTCAGAGGGTGGCGCGGCGAACATTTACCGCCCGCACCCGTGTCAAGAAGCCAAGGTCGTTTTTATCTCGCAAACAAGTGCCAGCTTCGTTGCCGTGCCACAACGGGCTTTCGCCGGAGAGCTTTTCACAGCCTATCACTTCTCTCCTGAGCGATATCCTCTCACGGAGAGGGAAAAAGTTTGATTCGCGCCAAGCGGCGTTCCGCTCGTTAGTCGCGAGAGGAAAAAGCCGGCCGCAATAACCTAGCTCAGCCCGCGTGTTTGCATTTCTTACGCGCTGGCGAAAAATACACACGCTTTTCTTTTTGTCGATGGAATTGGCTGGTGTGTGCGCGAAGGGGAGCGTCGACGACATGAGAAGAGGTATTTCGAAGAAGCGACCGAGCCCGAGTCTAAATGTGAAATCATTGTTTCACGCTGCGTTTGAATTGGCGAGGTCAACGCGAGATCACATGATTACTTGAAGTATTGAACAGGCAAAGAATTAATTTTCAATGCGATGGGTCTTCTTTGGTCTCATCGTTCTCATGAGAATTTCTGACATTGTGCGATATTGCACTGAATATCACAGAGAATTCTCGCGGGGAAACGTAAACTGGCAAAGTATGGTATTTTCAATAATTTAGAAATAATTTACGCGAGAATTTGACTTATCACGTTACGGATTTCAAACTATGAGAAAGAAAGAAACGTCGTTATATGATGAATAGTTTAATCACCGTTGTGCACGCATATTATTTTCGTTAACGTGGTCTTTTTGCTTATTGCAGAACTTTTTGTGATTTATAGACCTCGATATCAATATTAAAAAGAAAAAGCTCACGGAAATTCAGTAGCGACGGATATATGCTAAAGCGATCCAAACATACATTCCACATCGTGAGTCCCAAATCTCACTGATATACGTGACCGATATATTCAAAATGAATAATTGAATAAATCGCGCGCGTTCGATCAGGATATGCATAGAGGCGAGTGACCTTTCAAGTGCTACACCGCATATAAATTTTAACGAACAAATTCCTTCCTTCCTTCCTCCTCCTCTCTCTCTCTCTCTCTCTCTTTCTCTCTCTCTCTCTCTCTCTATCTATCTATCTATCTATCTATCTATCTATTTGCTGCAATCCAGTAGATTTTTTAGAATATGAAGCGAATCGCGTCGGAAAGACGAAACCGCAAGTATCAAATTGTCAGGAGACATTGCTCGCTTATTTTTTTGGTACGTGACGGTCTGTCATCTTGCGAGTCACCTCGCAGGGATGGGTGCTTCGACAAGGCGCGTCGCGGTTTCTGTTTCCGATTTCACGGGCACCGCTTCCTGACAGTCACCGACGGTCACGAGGCCATGGCGCAGCGCGTCGCGTCGGGAAAGATGGATTGGCACGTGAGATCCTGTTATTAACGCTTTTCGCACGTCCTCCCACATATGCTAGACGCATTGCGTCCGTGAAATGCGATTTATGTCCGCGGCATCGACTCGTGATGGGAATCGGTCGGAGTGAGAGTATTTTAATGTTTCGTAATTAATGTTTCGTGTTTACGACAAATGCACTTCTTATATTTGTATGGAAATGTCTTCGTGAAAGACAATATCTCATACACTGAGAGAAAAGTATATGATATTTGGAACTATAATGATATAGTAACTAAATTATAGTCCGAAATATCATATTTATAGTAAGTATTACCATAATATCGGTAATAATTACGATATAGGCATAGTATAACCAACTATATAATATTTTTACAAAGAATTATAGTAAGTTAAACTGAAATTATTGTATGGATACAAATATAAAATGGTAGGTAAAGTAACTCTTTTATATAGTCAATATTACCAGAATATTTGCTAAATGATGACAGATGTAACTATACGAAATGATTAAATCTCACTATATTGTGAATGAGAAATTACCATATATGTGGTAAAAGTAATTAAACAATTATTTAGGACAATCATTGACTATGTTGTGTTTATTCTACTATATTTTGCAGGTTCCACGAACTATAAAAATATGGTTGACAAAATAAACTATAAAATATAGTGAGATTATAGTTAATTCAACTATATTTTTCTATCGGTGTACACATTTTATATATATTTTATTCACTTTTTTTCTTATGGGAAGCATGTCGAAAAGTAGATGAACAATTGAGACATTGAGAACGCCGGCACTCTCTGATCTTTGCACAATTTTTAATTTTTTCTCTCGCGAGTCAATATCCGATTCGACGCAGGAGAATCAACGTCCGCAAGGATTATGCAAGTATCGGCACAAAAAACGTGCTCTCCTTACGGCTCTTCCGACTCGGTGAAATTGATAATGACAGAGAAGATATGTGAACTGTTCGATTAGTTTTTCGTACGTGAAAGCTCCGAGAGGGGCTCCATCGATCTTCGAGGATTCACTCGCTCGGTGAGAAGAGAAGAGCCGGTACGGTGGGAACGTTAAAATCGCCCTGCACCTCATGGTGATTAAGCTTAATTGAAGCTTCCAGAGCGGAAGTAGCGGAATCCTCCACAGCGCACGTATGCAAAATATCCGACTCGGGATTAACGTGTTTTACCACGAATTCGCGATTAATTCGTTTGCGTTCGCGCCTTATAATCTACGTCGTGCACTCTAAAGATACATTTCCATTTAGTGCGTGAGGTTACTCCTAAGTCTAATTCTGGATTAACGACGACCTTGTCAACGCTAACGCCGCGGCGTTGATGTGAAATTCGGCGTGGCAGTTCAATTCGCTTCAATATACGCGCCGACAATGCCGATTTGTCAACAATTACGAAACGTATTTTTGCGATATTAGATATCGAGGGCGTTTAAACTCGACGCAGCTTCGATATTAATAGCAACACGCGTTTGTTTAATTTCAAAGTTTGCCGCAAAATTGCCCGCTACATTTAACGCTATTAGTGCGCTCGCGGAACGACGTTGATTGTTGGGAAATAATTCATCGCGTTCTCTCCTTTTCTCAGTTCATACTCGCTGTATATTCTTCACTATGTTACACACACACACACACACAAAAGTGTGTTATTTTGTGATAGTTACAAGTTACAAGTGCGTTACTTTGTAGAATTTTCATCAGGAAACATTACAGAGCGCTCCGCTTCTCTGCCGCATTATTTTTTAATTATCATGTGATAAATGCAATTTACCGTTTGAGAGAAAAACGCAAAGGCATATTTTTGACTACCAGAATATAGCAACTGTAGCTATTTTTATTTACATAAATGTAACATGTGGCTCTTTAGGATTAGGACATCGATCTGTCATTCCTGACATTGTGCTAAACTACATTCATCTACATACGCATTCATCATGATTATTGATCATTCGAGGAATCGATCAACGTTCCACCAAAGCTCCTGTGATAAGCTGACAATTTGAGATTTGGTTAGTGCAAGGTAACGTTTCGTCCGTTACGCGTAATCAGCAAGGAAAATATATAATCATGAACAATCATAATGAATGCGTACGCGGTACTGAAAGCGTCTGGTCGAAAATGTTTAATGACTGTCGATTTAATAAACGTTCAGGCATTAATGAGCCCTGCTTACATCACTTGCTCGCTCCTCCGATTTTCCATATTTCAAGAATCAAAATTACTTTTGCTACGTACAAAATAGCATATCGCACGAAATGGCAGCTGCAGAAAACTTCACTTTACGCAACGCATAACACGTCACTTAAATTCGTTTATTCACTATGTGTGGAAACCGTTAACGCGAAATTTCGAGTTTCTCGGGAATTTACTCGACCGTTCTCCAATCGGACTTTTCTCTTTTTTAACTGCAATATTTTCCCCATTTTCACGAAACTCAGCGGAAAGTATGTATACCCTAAGAAGCATATATGCGAATCTGTTTTCACCGTAAAATTTCTCTCACGATAAATATACAAACAAAGCGTTTTGCGAAAAATGCTTTGCGCGTCTCGCTCTTCCATATTATTCTTCCGTATTTATTTTTTGCACCAAAGCCGGATCGGATTTCTCGGGACTTTTTCCTCGGATATCTTCGTCTCGCAACCTGATTGGCCCGTCCTTTGGACACTCACGTTCGCGTTCCGCTCCTTTAATTAGGCAATAGTTGAAATTCATTAAGCGAATCATACTCGAGGTGAGAGAGCTGTGTGCGCCGATGTCGATGGGAAAGATCCAGTAACTTTCCAATTCCCGTGTTTCACGTCGAAGTCGTTTGGGCTCTGGTGCGTAAACAAAGACTCCTTAATTAAGGATACAATTAAGACGCAGAGCTTTTTCTCCTTCTCCCTCCGCACGGCATTCGCCCCCTCGTTCTCGCTTCGAACTGCGCTTCGCGTTTCCGTCGAGATGGATTAAGACATCATTGTGACATGGCCCGTATAATCCGCAAACAGTACGGCCGTGTTGCTTGTGGATGTAATAGAAAGCGAACACAGCAATAACATTTCGATTGCACCGTCGCTATGTCGTCGGACGATAAGTAAACTGACTGCCGTAGACGTCAATTAAATCGTCAATCAAGTCATCAAGTAGGCCGCCCCGACCCGGCTTTCGCCTCGCATCCTCTCGCTGTGAGCTGACTAAAATATCATAATGGCGCGCGTTTAAAACTTTATTATTTTTAAGCGTCTATTTTGCTCTCTGCACTGTGCACTTTTTCCGCCAAATGCGCGAATGAATACTTTAGAGCAGCAGGGCGTGTCGCCGTCAGCCGCGCTCGTTGGCAGCGTTCCACGAGTTGCACATCGCAAAAAAGATATGGAAGAATCAATCGTGGGAGTAATGTTTCTCCCCCGCCTCTGCCCCCTCTTCTTCGTACTAACCCGCAAACGCCAACCCGGATCGAGCGAGGTCGACGTCCGTCACACCAAATTTGTCTAAAAGCGAGCGTTTTTTCATCAGCGTTTCGCTGGAAATCAAAATACCGCCGCGGTTAATTGCTTGGCAGCTGCGCGTACGCGAGAATGTTCATACGCGAGGAAAATATCCAGCACAGTAACGTGCACTCGCACGCACGAGCGGGTAAATATCCGAGTAAATATCACGGCATGAGAGAGGAGAGGGATACTGCGAGAGATTGTTCGGCGACTTAATAAAGATCAGCCGAGGCCAAGGAGGGAACCGCGCCGCGCCATTGTTCGCAGACTTGACCGACCACTCCACGCATTTCAGCCTCGTTCTTCCCTTCGAGCTGCCTTTCGCGCGGGTCTCATAAAGGGCGCGCGTATCTTCCACTCTGCGCGACGGAAATACGCTCATGCTTTTCCCTCGGTCGAGTTTTGCCGCGCGCGCGACCTCGCTTTCCCCCAAGTCGCCGTATTTCTTTCGTATCCCGAGCTCTATTCACATCGCGCGCTCCTCCTCTCCCTGCGCTCTTTTTGCCGCAACTTTAGCCACCGTTGACCGATCAGCGGGCGAAAGCCCGCTTATAAAACGGGGGAGATGCGCGCGCGCTCGGGGGCGATTCTTCCGCTTCTTGGCACGCAAAACTGCAAATTTCGCAGTCTCGGCGGATCAAGAGGTAGAGGGGGGGAGAGAGAGAGAGAGAGAGAGAGAGAGAGAGAGAGAGAGAGAGAGAGAGAGCCGGGGGAAATGCGGTTGAAGCGGTGATTCGGACAGCGCAAATAGATCCATCGGTGGTTATAGGCACGAGATTCGAAGTTAGACAAACTCCAGCGGTGAATCGCATTTTAACGCTGTGTACTCTTCGTTTAACTCCAACAGTCCATTTACGATCGGTTTACAACGGTTACTACACTTTAATCGCTATCGTTGCACAAACTCCAGGGTGTGTTACAAATATGTGCCTCGCATATATTTTTTCAATATTTTCCTCCGGCCCCTTTGCGTTCTCGCATTATAATATTATACCCCCGTGACTTTTCGTCCTATGGAACATTGTTACGGATATAAAAATGGGATTCCCCCGTTTGATGTGATAAAAGTACGCCGGCTGAAAAATATACGTATTTCTGTATCAGATCTCTGTGACAAAAAACCGACGCGCGGAATAAGAGCGGGATTTCCCAATTGACATCGCAGCCGAATAGCCAATCCTGGGACAAATCCCGGGAATTGTCATTGGACTCTAGCTGGAAAAGTCCGGGAAATTATGCGGGTCTCATTCGCGCAACATCGCGAAATCGTTCTCTCGCGCAGACGACGGAAATTTACGGGCGAATCTGAGGTCGCGGATAAAATACGGATATGCGCGACAGTTGGTTTACAGTAGCGAGCGACTGAGCGATGTCAAAGGTCAGAAGCAGCCCGATACATTATACATTCCTGCAACACGCTTGCATATTGTTGCGCCCTGCAAGCGGCGGCTGGTCGTCGGGAGCGACCGCAGTGTGTGGCGTTTCGTCGAGACTGGAATCGGAGGAAGAGCCGCAGGTCTCAACAACAAGCTGCATGTCACCGGCTTTTTGCGGCGACTCCGTTTCTCACGGCGCGGCGAAGAGAACGCGCGCGCGCGCGCGCGCACGCACGCCGGAAAAACGGCTGTCTTCACCGACGCGTTTTTACGCGAGCGTATCGATTATGCATATACGCTGTCGCGCGTTTTACGCTCGCCGGAATCGGCGGCTCCGGCGAGCGTGAATTTTTATCGGCGAGCAAAATCCGGCCGGCAATTAGCCCGCGCGCGTTCCGCATACCGTTACCTACATTTTATATCACCGCGCACGGTGATTGGCGGCTACCGATCGCGCATTGTCCGTGCGGCTCGATCCGGAATAAAAGAAAATGCCGTTGCCGCACATTCACGTCTTTATACAGAAGCCAATTTCGGGCCACGCGGGCGGAAAATCGGTGTCGCGCGTCGCCCGGCCATCTCGCGCCATCGGAAGCGCATTTGTCCCGGCGAGCGATATTCAATAACTCGATGACGAGATCTGCAAATGACTTGGTGATCCAATAAAGCGATACAATTGACGTTGGAAACACTCGTTATATCATCTCCGCAGGCATTTTTGCCGGCGAGGCTCTCGAACGAGCGGAAGTTTGGGGAGAGACGCGGACAGACGTAGCATTACCCGGCCGATTGCTTTGCGCGTCGCTCGTTCGCGTAACATACAGATATACGAAGCGCGGAATGCATTATTCACTCCGGACGCAGGAAATTAAAACACTCGTCGCGCTCGAAACGTACGCACGCATTTCCGCGTGTGCGTGTGTGTGTGTGTGTGTGTGTGTGCAGATGTGGACATTGCGCGCGATGGACCAGTGGTTGACTTTTGTCGGAGAAGAGTCGGAGAAAAGTGAGAGGAGAGAAGAGAGAGAGAGAGATTCACTCGCATAGACCGCGCTACCGCAACGAACGCGGTACGCGCATGCGCGCCTCTCCCGAAGTGCGCGAATTGTTATCGCGCGCATAATAATTTCGCGTAATCCGTAATTATCACATGGAAATCGCACGGCGAGCCAGCTCACGGTGGATTGCCTGGCGAGTGTAGCGCGGGCGATCGAACAATTTCGATGGGATAATGGCGTGTAGAGGCAGATCGACCGCGGCTTCATCGCCGTGATGATTGTTTAGCGCGGTTTTCCGCGCTGTGCCGTTTCAAAAGTGAACGCTTCACCGCGGGGAAACGCTAGTCCCGAGATGCCATTATGTACGGTTCGTTCTCTCTCTCTCTCTCTCTCTCTCTCTCTCTCTCTCTCTCTCTCTCTCTCTCTCTCTCTCTCTCTCTCTCTCTCTCTCTCTCTCTCTCTCTCTCTCTCTTTCACCACCTGGGCACACATAATCGTTGTGCTGCGGCGCGTCGATTCCATCATAATGGGAGTCTTCTCTCACGCGCCGCGCGAGAAACACACCCATCACATCCAACCCGGAAACAATTGCATCGTTACCGGTAGTGAGCGACTAGGTAGGTGCTACATTCGACGGGTTCTTTTGTCAAGTTGCGCGAAACGCTGTTAAACGTTCGTTTTCAGCGGAGCCGCTTTCAGCAGAGCGCAGCGCGAGATAATTCATCCTCTCGTATCTCTGATAAGGAGGAAATTATTTTATCAATTTTTGAGCAGGAAGCTATATTTAGTTCAGTTGAATTATATATCGAGCTGCCGCTTCAACCTTCAACTCGAACAATTTCGATCGCGCGAGAACGAACAGCTTATAATTCTACTCAATTATAAATAAATTGCTGAATCAAGTAAGGTGAATTATGTTATGTTTCACGTGTCAAAATTGCTGAAGTTGTTGTATTTATATTTTACTTGTATTTTAATAGAAATAATATTATATCACACGCGTGAAATAAAAATATTCATAGAGATTTACATTGCACGAAATACACGTGATAATTCCACGTTGAATAAGTTTAGAACAGATGTGTGTGGTGTAAATTTATAGTCGACTGAGTTTCGAGTTCCGGTAAACACAGGGAGAATGACGATGAAAATAGGAACCTGTAGACCCGCGGAAAAGCAACGGAAGTTATCTCCTCCGGCGCGGCCACGTGTAGAAGGTCCTGAAATAACTCAGCAAACTGCATTACGCTAACTGATAAATCAAACTTCGGCGGCGATGTTTTCTTATAGAGATACGCTCCTCCGCTCGCTCGACAATCTCACTCGTTCGTTCACTCGCTCGCCCTTCCATTCACTCACCCGACCTCTCTCTTTCATTCACTCGCTCGGCCTTTCTCTCGTCTCGCTCGCACCATTCATCATACTCGCTTTTCTCCCCGGGGGCTTGTAACATACTCGCATAATTTGCTCTATGATATACCCTCCAAAAGTTACAAGTGAAAGCCTGTAAAGGTGTCGGACACCTAAGTCGAAGTGTGTGATAAAACCATTTGTTACGTTTCGGTCACGCTGCTCATTTCAGTGTTAAAACATTTAATGCAATTTGAGGCGTGACAATTCACAATGCAAAGAAACGAAGAACTAAAAGTCGAAGACTTGTATCAGACAGTATCAGACAAAACGCAATCCAAGTGTGAGTTGGTTTCTCTCTTCTATTAGCTACCTTGACCTAACCATTCGGCCTTTATTGTAACTCTTCGACACTCGCGACACGCCCGATGTGGTTAGCCGATTAATCGATCGGTCGACGGGACCGATAATTCAGCGTAAACGGCAGTCGTGGCCGGCAATCGGCGCGGATCTACCCGCGATCGAGAGCGTTACGCACACAGCGCGCGCGTGGCCGCCGGACGTCATTCAACAATCGACGCGGCAGAATTGCGACGGGAGTTTCCGGAAGTGAGTAGCAACGGGCTGCGCAACATGACTCCGGCGGCTTTTCAGCCGCCAACAATGGACGTGACGCTTCGTGAACCGAAAGGGCGTGTTATGCAACTGGGAGGACGAGTCGCAAGTTGAATGCATAACTGTCTTTAGGGTAGTCTGAGATAAGCCGCACGTAGAGACGACGTCGGGAGCCTTCGTGGACGAAAGTCGTCCCACATTGTACACACACACACACACACACACACACACACACACAGAGGGACGTTCTTATGTACTCGCGGCTGCACTTGGTACGTGTGTGTTGTCCATCGGCGTACGTCCGCCTACGTGTGTGCAAGTCGTGCCGCCGCCGCAGCGCCCAATATTAGCCGCGCTCGGGGACGGTTTCAAAGTTGGGAGCCGGGCTTCCGGGAAACGACAGAAGTGCTTGATGTCCGTTGTAGGATTTCTATGTATATTTATCGTGCGCAGCAGGGGCAACTTTTCACCAAAGGGCGAGCCCGCGCGCTGCGTCGCGTGCACATTCGCATTTCGCTGCGGCCTCGAGGCGCCTGAAAAGGGTTCTGTGCGCCGCGACGGCGAGAGCCGTCCTTGATTACGGGTCGAAATTTCCTCGTAATCTCGGCCCGAGCCCGCTGCGCGGCAGTTATTTGCGCCGCGAACGGCGAAATGAAACGCGTGTCTGTGTCTTATGCAAATAACGTCGCGCGCGAATAAGCATGGAAATCGCCCCGCGCTACAACGTCGCGTCCCGTCGCAACGTCGGAATAATCGGCGCAGCTCCCGTTTCTGTTTCCGTTTTTTTTATCTCGTTTCCGGTTTTTATCTCGATACCCGGTGACTCGAAATGGAACGCAGCGTGATATCCGATCGCGGTGATTGCCGTTTCGCTTCGAGCCTACCGAGGCAAGGATGGTGATCCGATGCAGCGTTTCTCAGCTAAGCTCGCAGCTAAGCTCCGTGTCCTTGACGGATCCGTATATGTCGGATGTTATATTATGCGAACTTCTCCGGTAACGTAAATAGGAAGCACTTGCGCGCAACCTCCGCCGGGAGGGGTAGTAAAACACGAAACTATCCGGCGGGAGGACCTCTCGCGGATCCTCACGATGCTTACAATGTGTCTCTGAAGAAATTTTCCGGCTATTCCCAGCGGAAGTAAGTGGGCGAAGAGGAAGAGACGATGGAAACGGTCGTTTCCACGGGGGCTTGTGAATCACCCAGGCGAGCTGCTCCGGACCTCACCTGTCGTAAATGGCGCGAAACGTTAAACCACGTGTGTCCGCGTGACGTGTGTCCGACGAGCGCAGCACCGTCGACCACCGCCTCCAAGAATTTCTACGTCACGTTTACGACGCTTGTTACACGATGATTGCGAATTTGCCTGCCGTCGCAACAGCAGCTTATGTAAAATTCTCGGCGATACAGACTGCGTTCCGATATATGCCGCTGAGTGCAAATAATCTAAACTTCGAGTCTGCGGGCAAACCTGGGACTTAAAATCTGCACTTTATGCTAAAATATTGGAGAGCTCTTTTTCATGAGGTTTTACGTAACAAAACGCAGTTCGTAAAAAGTGCACGTTGGATCCTCGAAACGATGCGGCCCTTTTTCGCAGAACAGACAGCGAGAGAGAATTTATTTCTCAAATATTCCCAGAAATTAAGTTCTCTCGTTGGACACTTGCCGCGTTCCGAACAATTGCGAGTGGCTCGCAATGCGGTGCGCACTTGAAGCGTCCTAATTCCATCGGGGGAAAACGTGTGAAAACCGTTGTGCAAACAAATGTACATTCGCGAGCAGAGAGGTTGTCCGTCACTTTTTTATATAAGTTTCAAAACACATCCGTCTTGTCCAACGGCGGAATTTGTTTTCCAAGGGTAGAATTCTCACAATGGACAAGACGAATGCGTCCCGAAACTCAGGCAAAAAATAGCGGGCAATCTTTCCGTCGGCGGTTGTACACTGATTGGCAGCTTCAATCAAGCCGGCAAGTTGACGCCACAGTTTGCGATCATCGTCGACGCCAGCATCACAACCGGCATGGCGACCAATGTGGAGAAGCCTTTACACCTCAAAAAAACACATAAAAACAGCGTACCTGTTTGACAACCGCGCGCGATTGGCTCGCTCGAAATTTTGCACGGCCCGTTTGTCGCGAAGAGAGACAGACAGGTAGAAAGAACGAGAGCGAGAGAGAGAGAGAGAGAGAGAGAGAGAGAGAGAGCGAGAGAGAGAGAGAGAGAGAGCGAGAGAGAGAGAGAGAGAGAGAGAGAGAGAGAGAGAGAGAGAGAGAGAGAACACGCGCGGATCTCATCGCGATCCGTCGGAAACGCCGTTGCGCAATCTCGCGATAAACCATCGCGATTTTGTTCCGATACGCGCGCACCCAGTGCGTTATTTAACTGCAGGGCTCGTATTTCTTGGCCGCGCATCCGCGCGGAATGCCATTGCGCAATGCCGATTGATAACATTTTACTATAATCTTGATTGGATTCGCCGGAATTGCGTTCCGTGTTTTCACGACGCATTCATGCGTGTTCGTGCGCCTTTTATTTCGCTTCGTTCTCTTTCGCGCCCGTTATCAAGCTGAAAATATCACTTCGTCACTCTCCTCTGTACAGTAGCCGGCAGAATAGGATCATGCGCAACCAGGCCGTTTAGATTAGAATTTTCTAACGGTACGTGTTATTGATTTGCTATTATTATTCTTTTTTTTTTCATATTGTCGGTCGTTCAAACTTTCTTTTTATTGTTGTTTCATAATAATAATATTGTCGGTTATTCGAGAAAGTGCAAGCGGTAGCGATGATATCGTCACTCGGAATCGTAAAAGCGTACATTTAACTCGAGCTTGGGATGAATTAATTAATACGAGTGAATGTTTCAATGTATTCGAGCGAACTTTCGTTTCAATGATACGATGGAGCACGATTCACTCTTCAATTTCGAATGAAAATATTCTCTCGACGATTCAAAGTGGAGAATTCAATCTGCACGAGCGAAAAGTCGAGTGACTCGAGCCACACTCTGCCTTTCGAGGGAAGTTTCACTAGAACGGAAATTTTGGGAGACTACATCTTTTTTTGAAGTTGCTAAACGCTTACTCTTCTATAAAACTATATAAATAAGCGAATGACAATGCATTTCTTCGCGATCGATTGATCTTGCCCGAGAAAATTAAATATTGTTGATCGCTCGTCTCGACGCGCTGATGCTCTTTCTCTCTCTGTCTCGGTATGGTTCGCTTATTCTGATGAATTCGTTCCCTTTCTCTTCATTCCACCCGTGTTTCTCGGTGTGTTTTTCACGCATTCGCGCCGGGCACGAATCATATCCATGAAAATGGTAAGCTATAAACCTCGATTACAGTACGCCGCTCACGATTTATTCTCCGGTTATCCCGCTGCTAGGACGAAAGGGGCGTGATGAAAATGCGTAAGACGACGACGTGCGTTACACTTTGAAGAGATCTGCACGAAGCGACGACGAAAAAGATGACGACAAGGCGTCGTAAAAGCGATCGGTTAGGATACCGGGCAAGTTCGACACGCGTTCGTCTTGCTCGTGGCTTAAACTAACTCTCAGCATCGGGGCACTTTTTCGAACTTTCGCATATAATGCATTTGCACACTTTGATGCAACTTGCATCCGATGATATTACGAACGCATACCATGCATTCGTAAGCGAGCGAGTTGTGCCGCTGTTGCCGCTACTGTTGCGAGCGGAAACACAACGACCATCGCGTAGACGTGCTTTACGTCGTAGCACTCCCTCGCGTAATACGCGAAGACTGTATATGTCCGCTACACAATGAATTTCTAATCAGTCGTCAGAAAAACTAACGCGTTAGGCAAGCCGATCATAAATTTACAGCGAAGTACGGAACACACGCGAGCTCTTCACTACGTGGATCGATTATTATGTACAAAGACGAAAATGTATTATGTATAAATGGGTACCGGTAGCAATTAGGGACGAGCGAGTAGTTGCGTTCATCATCTACAGGAGGTCTCTTTCGAAGCTTACCGTTATCCGGGCGAATTATGTTTGTAACGCAATTGTGCAAAGTTGCGAAAGTGAAAATACCTCTTGAAGAATATCTTTTAGTTACTTAAAGCAGCTTTAGTCTCTTGTTTTCTGTGCAAATAATATGAAAACGGATAGGAAATGATTAGATTTTTCAAATAGAAATGAAAATATCAATCTTGCGCTCTGACAAGAGAGTTCAGATGATTATTAATAAAAATACTTAAGTTTGTTTAAATCTCGAAACCAAAGTATTTACAAATATTTAAGTATTCTTAGTAATATACTTATAAGTATTTTAATACTTATAAGTATATTAAAAATATTTTTAAAATTATTTGAAAATATGTAATTGTATTTTGCCGACTAGGATATCGTACGTCATTATCGCAGAATCGCGAACTTTCGTCAGAAACGGATCTGAGGTCACTTCTCGCGTAGCGAGAAAAGCACCTTCCGCCTAACGATCGACTTTTGTTGATGCGCGGATGTGCAAACGAAACGAAAGGGGGAGTACAATGAGGGCGAAAAGAACGACCGCGAAGGGTAAACCAGCTAAGAAAACACGGTACTAAAGGACAGGCAAACGGCGGTGAAAGGGTGAATAAACGCATGGAGGAGGGGCGCCTTTAAAAGAGAGTGGGCGGCCGTTCGATTGAACGGTGTCGGGCTTTTGTGATTTACCAACCGGAAGAAGATCAGAAAGCAGAAACTCCGTCGGGGTGTTCTTCCGTGAAAGTCAAGTAACGAAGCTTCTCGCAGCATGCCGATGTTTAGGGCGCAAGTAGCCTTGAGGTTACGGTCCTTTTCACTCAACGCGATGTTGAGACGTTACATCGGCGCGGATGCGTTTCGAACGAGGGAAAATGCTCGCCCGCGATTTTTCGGGATAAGAGCCACGGCCGAGATTTGCATTCATTTTGTACGTTGCCGTAATGTGCACGGCGATTTGCATAATGACCGTTTCGCGAGAACGTTAATCTTCAGGAAATATTTTAGTATTCTCAATAAGTATCTCGGCTATCCTGCGAGTAAACATATTTTTTTCGGCAAAGGAAAGTAATTGCATAATATCGCACTTTGCCGGAGAGAGTTCTCGTTGATATTAACTAATGATTGTTATTTAGTTTTTTTTAGTTTTTTAATCCCCACAGGCAGAGTGATGGTTACTGATTAATGTTTCACTATGTAGTCTAAAAGAAGAAAAAGAATAATTGGTGGTTGTTTGACAAAACTACAAAATGACTTTTCTCAACATGACGTCATCAATTACTTTCGGTGCGACAATAAGAATAATAATAATAATACATATGTGGCGACGGGGGATTGTAGTTGTTATCCCGAGAAATATGTTCTCTTTATGACTACAAGTTATCATTTTTCTTCTCCCCTTCCTCCGAGGAAGAGAAAGAATGTGGCGGCGCATATACGCCGTTGTACGTAAGATTGAGGACGGCTGATATCCCTTGGTATTTACTCATGTTTATCTCCGTAAGATAAACAAAAAAATCCCTCTTTTGTGCCCTCCCATTTGCCGTTCCCTCCCTCGGAGTTCTAATGTTACAATTGGACGAGTCTTGCGGGGTTCGCGCGGCTGAGCTGACGTCTATTCGATCACAAATGCTTTGTCAACGTTAGGAGAATCTCCGCGAAATTGCCTCCATATCCCTCAGTGTTATAAAGAACGCAGGGGCCGCTCTGTCGCTCCGATATCAAATCATTCGCCGAGAGGCGTGAGTTGTTTGTAAGACGAGCCCCGCGTAAATCGAAGCGCTCGCACGCTACTCCTCGGCATACCGGCCGCTCTTTGGCGCGTAAGCCCGTAAAGGCGAATGCATAGATATAGAAATGCTTTCTCAAGGATCGCTCGTCCGCCCGTGCATGAGCGTCACGGAATGCTGCCTGAAAGAAGGTGGTGGTGGTGGTGGTGGTGGGTTAGTGACGGCGGCTTATAAATCCGATCCTGGGATACGCGATCGCGTCAACGTCGAATCGCGCGGATCATGTCCCAGTCGGCTCTCTCAGTCGCGTCCCCACCCCTCCTCTCCTTCATTCTCTTTTTTCTCTCATTTTCGCTCTCTGCCCTCTCACCATTCTCCCGTGACAGAATTTCGAGTGCGATTCGCACAAATCTCCGCGCGATTGGCCGGAGTCACGCGTGGAATTCGATTATCTCAGGCGGAACGTGGAGGGTGAGAAAAGTAGAAAGAGACGACGGTGCTGCGACGAGCTGCTGCGCGACGACAGCGACGACAGCGACGACAGCGACGACGCATTCGCGCTGTTCTGGAGAGAGATAGGGTAACGCGCAGAATCGATACTTATTATTCCGGAGGTGCTCGTCTCTCTCGATGAGAGACAACGGGGTCGCGGAGTCGTGATAAATATTACGGGATGATGATGATAATAAAATCACGAGGGTTCTTTTACCTTGGCCGGAAAAGGGCGGATGTCGTAAGGGTGATTCTGTATGTATTCCGCGCATATACACGTGAGCAGCGGAAAAATCGGGCAGAGTATTTATTATTCCAGGAGAGTGGATCTTCGAACGAATACAAGGTGGATGTAAATTGACATGAATATCATGAAACGATGATAAGACAATCGTAAAAGTTTGCCGCGTTGGGTCGCGTGAAGACTGAAGGGTGCTTTGTGCTCCGCGCGAAAGGGTGTCGCGTGCGCGTGCGCGATCAGCTGGAAATATGAGGCTCTTTGTTTTAAAAGGATAAAGGACCGTTCGCTAAAAGAGAGGAAGAGAGAGAGAGAGAGAGAGAGAGAGAGAGAGAGAGAGAGAGAGAGAAAGAAATTATTTATTAAGCACTCTGAGGAAAAATTCTTCTTAAGAACACACAATACATGAGGAATGTAATGATGCAGAGAATGATAAATTGAGGAAATTAAGATGCATATGTACAGGACAGAAATCTACCAAAAAAGAGAGAGAGAGAGAGAAATAGACAATTATTCTTTACTAATGCATCGAAAAGATAAAATTAAAAACAATAATTTAGTAAAGCTCTTTGATTGTTACAGAAAAAAAGTCGATAAGAACTGCCACAGATTGTTCGTTGCGAAATTATACAAGTAAAATGTCAAATTTATATGTTTAATTGCGAAATAGATATTTGCCATCTCCTCTAGTCAACGCGACACGTTGTACCAACGAGCCGCTGTCTCAGTCCTCAGTTCGTATTCGCAGAGGCGGTTTGCACGCGACTGGCGAGGACGAGATAATGGAATGGAATTACGATCGTGCCAATGAAAACAATACTACGGGCGTGCACATGCCGCGCAACGTTGACGCTCCATCGCGGCTCGAAATGCGCGGTAGTTCGCGTTCATCGTAAACCAAAATGTCGCGCACCTCCTCGTCCATGAATCTTCCAAAAATATTCGCCTCGCGCCGTGGTATGCGCGAGGCTACATCCTCTTGATTGCATTTTCTTGTTGTTCGTTAATTAACGCAAAATATTTCTCATTCTTAGTCTTGATAATTTTTTGATTCTTCGCCAGAAGCCAAACTGTATAATCTACTCTACTTATAATAAATTTTTTAATTTCGAGAAATCAATCATACGCTCTCTGGTATTAAAGCTGAATCTACAAAAAGTAGAGTAACTCGGTTTGTTTTCCGAGAAACTCATATGTAAGTTTGATTCTGTACGATGCAAAATATTCACTAAATAATTTATCGCGCTGAGAGAAAAAATATCTAGAAAATAAAAGAATATTTATTGAGTAAACACTAATAACCTGCTTATTTAGATTAATATTTCTGCACTGAGAAATAATTTCTGTTAAATGAGAAATATACACTTTCTCGAACTTCCTCTAACTTTTCATAACTTTATAACTTTAATACAAGCAACTGTTTGTTTTATCTAAATGAAAAAATTGAATTTATTAGTACTAACTGAATCAACACTTTGCATTCTTTTTATATTTCTCTCTCTCTCTCTCTCTCTCTCTCTCTCTCTCTCTCTCTCTCTCTCTCTCTCTCTCTCTCTCTCTCTCTCTCTCTCTCTCTGTATACATCTATTGCATTTATCGAATATTTAATGTTTATATTGGAGCGTAAAATTTGTAATAGATATTATAGCATATACTGACGCTCGGCGTATAACATAATAAAGGATCGTAAAATGAAAAATCTGCATGGGAGTGTACGGCGGCGCATAAAAATATAATTTATCCGATGTTGACGGGATGCGCGTAATTTATTTAATATCGTCAGTACGTGTTTACCTAGCTGCGGAAGCGAGAGAGAATTACTGCGAGCGATAAATCAGAGAATTCTCCGGCGAATACGCGGGAACGCGACGCTTCCTTGCGCGCCAGGTATGCCGAGAGGACGTGTTTTTCAGATGTGCGAGGAGACGCGAGGAAGCCGTACACGGATTTCGCGTTTCCGAAAGTGGAGTCCAGATTTATCTGCCGTGTGACCCAACAATAACGGGACCCACATAAAAGGAACGGACAATATCTTATATTCTACTTTGCTCTAGTTTCCCGTATAATCCAATATACTCTCTTTACGCGCTCATAAAGCATTGTCATTCCCAACGGTGTTTGTATCCTTTCCTCTTCTTCTCCTTTTTTTGGAAGCTTCCGTCTCTCCCTCGAAGGTGAGGATACCTTTTTATCCCACGATGCGAAGTCCAAGCGACTTTTCCGCGTTGTCAACGTGCAACAAAGAAACGCGGTCGTCGTCTGAACGACAACTTTACGCGTATCGTTGGTCATTCGGTTGTACAGTGACCACCGGTGACAGTAGCCTTAAACGTTTTGTGCAACCAGATTATTATGGTTTGTCCATCGTACGCAATATTGCTTTATTTCTTATCCATCGATTATTGTTCAAAGTAGAGGGAACGAGCTTGTCGACGCGGTGCGTTTGTCGCACTGGTACGTTAATATTAAGAAAAGAATTCATACGATTAGAAGATTATGAAGAGAAGAACTACTAACCTTGTACCGAATATTAAGGCTACTGTGCCGGTCTGTGTACGATCAATCGTCGACTCCTCCACTAGGCCGACAATGCGCAGCTACATTATTCGCAGAAGCACACATACACTGAGAGAAAGAACGTTTAGCGTTACTAAATTACAGTTGCCTGCGGTTCCGATTACATGTTGTTGCCCCAGCAAAAATTAGCGGTCGCAACATGCATATATATATATATATATATATATATATATATATATATATATACTACTCGTCGTCGACACTACGGTAACACTCGCCTACGGTAACAAAAATTGTCCTTCTGAAATATTTGCGATTCCTCCACTGTACGACAGTTACAAATACCAAGCACTTTCCGCCCCGTAAGCAAATCTGCCACCGGTTGTGCAAGCCGCTCCAATAAATTAACGCTAATTTACTTCCTCGATCGATCGGCTTCGTTATCGTCGATGGCACATCGCGCGCGCATAGCTAATCGCGCGTTTCGAAAGACCCGTCCGCTCAGAGGACTATCTTCGACTGCTTCTCTCGTTTGTACAACAGCGTATCACGACAACGGATTTATCCTCGAGGCGCCGGCGGGTGTAATGGCCGCGGAAAACACGGTTCGCCACTTTTGCCGTGTACGCGCCCGGGGATTACCCGATTTATCTTCTTTATTCGGCTTCCCGGGAGCCGCAGCCAACGGGACGGGGGGAAGAGAGAGAGAGAGAGAGAGAGAGAGAGAGCTAGAAAGGAGAGAAAAGAGAGAGAGAGAGAGAGAGAGAGAGAGAGAGAGAGAGAGAGAGAGAGAGAGAGAGAGAGAGAAAGAGAGCGTAAGGGCGTTGTCGCGCGCACGCAACCTTGCCGACGGGGTTGGCGGCACGGCAGAACGATGGCGCGGGACTCCGCCGGCGTGTACCGATGTCCCTGGAGCTCGCTTTTGTCTTATTGAATTTATCGTCTCGTCGGGTCTAACTTCGTACGGAGTTGCAGCCAATGGCGGGGCCGCCCTCTCGCTCCATCGAGTTACTCGCGTCCGTCGACGAGGCGAGACATGGCGTGGCGAGGGACGAGGACGAAGGGCGAGATAGGGATGAGCGAAGACGGTGGCAGGGGTGTAAAAGCGAGGTCTGGCACAAAGACGATGGAGAAGGAGAATTTAAGAGTAGCCAATTTATGGGAAGCAACGGCAAGTCGAGTGTATTACGTATTTCTCGGCGAAAAGCGCGCACCATCGCCGCCGCCGGCGGGATCGTTCTCGTACCGTTGTTCATTGGCTCGGAGGCTTCGAAACGGGATTTAGTGGTCGGCTGAGCCGCGATCGTCGCGGCCGGGTTATCGCGCTCTCGACGTTTTATCGCGTTTTGTACACCGCGCGGTCGTTATTGGACGCGATTAAGCCTCCGTCGAGGCTTGCTTACTGTCGCGGATACGGCGAGCCAGGGTGCATCCATCCCCGGGTGCTCGTGTTGTTTGTTATACTTACCAATGCGGTGTGCATGCGCGTGTGGCTGGCCAGAAACGATGGATTATTCAATGTTGTATGAGAGCAATAATTGACCGTGATTGCTGTCGGTTAAATCACATTACGCCGCAAACGTAGCTTGATAATACGCTTGTTTTCGACGATCGTACGATGCCACATAATGCATGACAAATATATATATTGACTTTTTCCAGCGGGCAGCTTTAATTCAGCACACAGTGCCGAATGCGTTTTCTCTGAACTGCTTTCATATTCGTCCGATATTTACTTTTATGGGCTCTACGGTATTGCCGAGGAAGCACTTTGTATATTTCCTCATCTATTGTCTGCGTCTCGATATTCTCCCCTCCCGTCCGTTCGTTGTTTTTCTCCCTGTTTTTCTTCTTTCTGCGAAATATGAGAGGAGCTATCAATTACTTTTTTACCAAACTATGCCAGACGTTTAATGAAAGATTTCAAGTTCTCCCTGAGTCCTTCTCGGGCGCCTCGTCAGTCTGCCGCGCCTTCAATTCGTGCTTCTCAATTACAACACCCGCTTTGATCGGGTAGAAAGAAAAAGAGCGAGTGAAAGGAGGGAGAGGAGGGGGGGAGTACATAGCGTGTTCAGAGGTGCCTGGGGGACACTACTAACTGCGATATTACTCGCCGGCAATAATCCTAAAACACCATGATTTCGTCGCGACGTTGAATGAGTTCGTTGCGCACGACCGGACTGCCGCTTCCCCGGTAATGCCATCGTTCGCGTCGCACTCACTTCGGAGAGACTCGCCTCCATTATCCATGTCAATCCATCTGGCGGGAACGAGAGCGGCAAAGCGGGGCGGGGGGGCCAGGAGAGTAGAAGCGGAGAATCGAAGAGATCTTTCGATACGGACGTGGCTCGCCGTGAAAGTCGCACTTTTCCGCCGACGCAGATGGCTCGGGATCTTTGTTGACCCGTAACAGAACAATAAAACGATCCGGGCGCAAAGCGCGCCTCCGCCTTAATGAGAATTTTTCAACTCCCAGCGAGAAGACTCACTATGCAAGAGCCTCGCTGGGGCCGAAGTTTGCGCGACGGAAATTTGAAGGGGTGAACACGCAGCTAGACTGCGGATTTTCTTCGGCGCGACTCGCCGCGGCGTCGCGCCATCGGTGGACCAACTGGAGAACTTGTCGCGTCGCTTGAATGACAATTTCAAACACGAATTTTGGTAGTGTTACATAACCGCACTCTCGTCGACGCGTTGTTGTTATGATGCGCGAGATGTAACTGTGCCGCCGCCGCCGCCGAGAGAGAGAGAGAGAGAGAGACATTACCTAAAAATAGCTGTTTTTCGCGAGTGTTGAGAGGCTTATACGCCTGTGTTTACACGCGAACATGTGCAACATGTCGAAGCGAAATGAACGTGCCTTATCGCGTCCTAAGTGACAAACGGTGTGCCGTCATTTGGTCGCGAATTTTGCGCGAAATGTGCACACCCGCATACACACACGCGTTCATGTGTATCTGTTAACGTGGAGAGAGATAGAGACAGGGAGAGAGACAGGGGGGGGGGAGGATAGGGAGATAGTAATTAAAGCGTGATCCGCTTTTAATATCTTCTTTCTGTAAGCCACAGCTTCGCGCAGTAAATTAAACTTTACGACTTCCCGGATCAAACAATTTATGGCAATTTATTCGCCTGCACTCGCGGACCATAAATAACAGCCCTCGGTTGTAACGTCGGTTCGTAGCCCGATGTCATGCTGAAAGAAATGTATATTCAAGAGCTTTAATCGCTTTCCTAGTTGAATGTCCAACATTCATCCGCGCTGCCTCGGGAAGAGACATTGTGAGTGAGCAGTTCTGATTAAAGGGGGTGGGCGGAAGGGCGGAAGAGAGCGAGTGAGAAAAAGGAGAGACGAGCGCCGCGACCAGAAGGCATCGAGATGGCATGTGAAGGAACACCGACTTTCCTTGTGATAGTTTTTAATGCGCATGCAGGGTGTGCCCTATTTAAATTTTACCGTGACAAATTTACTGTCTCGTAAGACAGCTCATAGATGTAGTCTATAAGGGATCTTGTTCTGGAAGCTTAACTCGCTGCGAAGCGGCAATCGGATTAACCCAGCGCTACTTAATCGTCATAATACAATGCTCGCATCTTCGCGACGATAAATAAACATTTAGTTTACAAACAGTACGCTCGCAAGCGCGCTCGGTAAAATTTAAAACTTCAACTTGTTGATGTTCAAATTTAGTAACAATTATGATATAATGATCCCTTCGACAGCCTGTTATTGTTCGAAGGGAATATCAGACAGTTTGATTTAAACTCAGATACACATCACTCTCTACAAAATCGCTCGTCCGATCGGATGATCGAGTGACCGTGTTGCAGCCAGCGATTATTCACGCGGATAAATTACGCGTCGCATTAATTACGCGGCACGAAAATCCATCGCGATTAAAAGAACATTCGTGTAAAATCACATGTAAACTGACGGAAGAATACGAGGAAAAGAAATGGCGCAAACAAGCGGAGGCTAATTTGCGTAGTATCAGTCGGCTGATCTTAGCGCCATTTGTGCTTCGCAACAGAAAGTAACAATACGTTGGAACATTCGCGACGTGAAGCATATATACGTATACGCAGAAACAAGTGTCTCTGCATTCTTTTCGCCGCATTACAGCGATATTCACCGGAAATTCCGCGCGAGAGAAAGAGAAGAAGGGGAAGAGAAAGAGAAAGAGAAAGAGAGGGAGAGGAAAAAAGACAAAGAGAACAAGAGAGACAAAAAGACGACAGAAAGAGGAGGAAAGCAGTCGTAAAAAAATTGTTCAGTAGCATGAATTACGGATTATGTAGAACGCGCTACAGGTATAGGGAGATACGCGCGTCCTTGTTTTCGCAACGACATGGCGGCGATGTTGGTTCTTCGGCCGCGGGGTTATCTTTCGCAGGAGGTACTTCGAAAGCCCACGGGGCAAATAAAGTGCACGATCGAAATGGCCGTTATTGTCGTATATCTCAGAACGTCACGCACTTACATACGCCCTGCTTACGCCGCGGCATTATGCATAATGCATTATGTAAACGAGCCGCCGAGGAATGCAAATCGCATGCATAGTTACGTCACGCGTGTGTCCCTATGTCGGTGGAGTTGTTCAGTTAACCCCTTAACATCGCAGTCGGCATCAGTCTGCTACCGTCTAACTGATTGTGTCATTATCATGTGCAAATGTTTACGGTGTCTCCCAGACGCCATGCCGTTTTGTTTCTGCCAAAATCCTCGGCGGAACGAGGATCAGTCGCACCAACTAGTTGCCATCAACTAGTGCCATCGTCAATTGCAGTTTCAGTCGAAGTGAATAATAAATTCAGTAGCAAAGTAGCGAGAATAAATTTGCAAAAATTCAACGTCGCGAACGATGCGTAGAGAGACTACATAAACCTTCCGCGGTGGAGCGAAACGCGATAGAAACCTCAAGATTGATGGAAAGTTGGGGTGTACACGCGGAAATGTCCTTTCCTGTTCGTAAAATTGTCGAACATAACGGCACGGCAGTTTTACGAATGATGAAACATACCTTTCTGCTCGCGTCGTAGATCTTAACTTCACCCCAGTAAAACGTCACCCCGCAATCGCGGTGAGCGCAGACACGTGAGACGCGTTTATCTGCGGCGCTCCGATCGAAATTAAACATCACAACAAAATGCATCTTCCGCTACAAACGACCGCAATTTCGCGGAAGATTCCGGACGCCGTAGTTCTCCCTAATACGTTGCAACTTAGCCCGGAAAACATCGCCGTGGCGTGGGAACTTTATTCGCCGTCGCACCGCTGAAACGTGCAAAATTCTCGGCGAGCGAGCGAGAGAAAGAGAGAAAGAGAGGAGAGATAAAAGGAGAGTAACGCGTCTTCCCTCCGCTCGCCCCGCTCTCCTGCCTGCGTTCCGGTAATCTCCGATGTATCTCCCTGTTCTTCGGTATTGCCATTCCGACGAAGTTACCTGACTTCCCGGCTTATCGCTCAATTTTCGGTATTCCCTTTGCAGGCGCGCCATATGCAGCAGCATCTTTTAAAGCCTGTCGCTGCGCGTGTATATGTGTACGTGTGAGCGCAAGTAGACACGCGTGTGTGTTGCGTTCCACCGAAAATCCTCTTACGGATCTTATCGGACCGACCTCAAAGAGCTCGGCGATGTTTATGTCGAGCCCTGTACAAACTATTAGCCGAAAAACTGTGTTGCTCCCCGACCTCGTCGGCAGCGCGCCCCGTCTGTGTTTACCTGCACCTTCATATTTCTTTCAGACTACGCTGCTGCTGCAAGCGCCGTCGGTTTACGCGATTTAGCATCCCCCTCGCCTTTCTCCTTCGAAGACGCTTATTTCCCACCCCTTATAAGCGCAACTTGAGAAAATCCGGTAAAGAGAAGTCGAGGGACTCAAAATTGCAGTCATACGTCTCGATCAGCCTCCCATCTATCGCTCGTTTTCTTCGGGGTCTAATGTGATTTTACGATACCGTCTTCTCTCGCAAACCCTCTCTATCCACCCCTTACCTTTCCATTTTTCTCTCTCTTTTTCTTTCTCTCGCTACTGCTCGGAGATTGTTTCCTTTCGTGGTCTGCGCATAATTGGATTGAAAAATTGTAACGAGTACCGTCGTCGCGCCGAATGTCGACCTCTCGGCAGTCGCGAGACGTTGTAAACAAGCTCTATAGGAGCGCAGGTTGACGTTCGATACGTACGATCGGTAGGTTTATTAAGAGAGAGAAAGAGAGAGAGAGAGAGAGAGAGAGAGAGAGTAAGGGGGGATGGGAGTGAAAGAGAAGGGCTCCGTGCCGGTGATTCTGGCCTGTCACGGGTTATTTCGCTCGATGCATATGTCGAACGGATCCTTGATTGAATATTGAATTGCGGTCCGATGGAAAAGAAATTGAAATCAACGTTGATTGGCGAACTACCAAATGACACGGAAGATACGAGGTCATGTCCCGATGGATGTTTAAATTAATTCAGATGGACCCAGGTTGGCCCGATTCCCCGGGATGCAGATTTTCTATCTTCGCTTTCCCTTTTAATTAAACTGGTGCCATTTGCCGTAGAGCGCAGTTATCTATTCGCGATATTGCGAGACATCCTTCGTCAAGTTTTACAGCGTTGTCGGAGTCGCGTGCGCGCCAAGAGAAGATTCGCTGTGAGGAAATATTTTAATTTAGTCGTCCGAGAAAATTGAAAAAATTTACAAGGGGTGGCGAACTAAAAAAGAAAAAAGAAAGTAATTCCACAAGAATTAACGTCACGTCGCGATGGAGAGAAAAATACTCATTGAATTATAACTGAATTGAATTATACTGAAGGAGTAGAGAGAATAGAGAACGAGGAGGGGGGACGAGAGGTGGTGTCGTTTAAACGTAATTGAACTTGATGCAAACGTAACTGAGGGATCGCGTGCGCACAAAAAATCTGTAAAGAGCGAATGAGTTATGCGCGTTGCAAAAATGCATTTAGTAGACGTAAAATAAATCGGCGGGCAAGTTGTCACCGCGGAAATACATAGCTCGCGATAACGCCGGCAACTGCATCTCTCCGAATGTGAAAAAGTTCATGGATGCGTTCGGAAAATTTCAGAGCGGCATGGGAGATATTGATTATCTTGATGTTGCTTAATCGAGACGCCGATTATCGGATTGTCATTTATCTGAGATGCCGCTCATCCGACACGACAAATGCACGTATCGTGTATTCCGATAATGCAGTGATATGAAATCAATGATCCGCGTTTCCGAGTAGATCGAACTGACAGAAGCTCGGCGTGTTGAGCGTTGAAGGAACGTTTAAGCGATCATGATTAGTCTCGCAGTCACGAACAAATTGAAAACTCGCCGAAGAGTTTTTAGACACACATTCGGACGGAAAATAGGTCAAGGAGAAAGAAATTGTTGACATCATTGTTGACATCCCGAGGAGCGTTTATTCGATTATTGAAGCTATTCGGCGAAGCGAAACGGTTAAACGCAGTTCATCCGATAACGTTAATTAACTTTTGTTTAACGTGAGCTACTTAATCAACTCGGAAATCAGTCGCAATATTCGCGTTTCCGCTTTCAATCAAACATCCTGCGGAAATGCCGCCGCGGTACACAACACAACAATATATCATGTTGTACATCCACGCAAATTCTCATCGCCCAAATATACAAGCGCGAGGAAGAGAGAATGTAATTCAGTGTAATGAAGTGCAAACGATATAATGTTGCGCGGCGAGGAAACATAGAGTGTCATGAAAAAGTTATGAAATAAAGGGCGGAATGTACGCCGACTCGCATCGGCTGTGTCGGCTCGCGAGCATGCGGGAGAAAATATCGGCGGCATTAGTTAGATAGCGACCACTCGTAACGGCTGTGTAAACGAGAGACAGAGAGCAAAGAAAAACATTTGGCAGAGTCCTGCCAGCAAAAAATAGTCCGTCTTTTTAACCATCACGACTGGACATATTTCAGTACACTGTCCGCGCTAAACTCCAGTCATTTCCGTAGTTTACAGCTTCGCGGTGTTTGCGTGATACATCTCAAGATTGACGAAGCGTCCATAAGGATCTAGCTTTCTCCTCGATTATGTGGAGTAGCACCGTTTTCAAAATAATTTGAAAAATAGGAATCGGAGAGGGTGTGATTTTTTTTCTTTCGAAGAGACTTTGTCGCTTCTAGAATATCTCGATCTTTTTACGTGCAGTTGTATTGATTTTATCGACTGGTTTTATCACGAAATTGCAAGCTGCTCGAAACTGTTGAGTGGTAGTATATCTCCGAATAGGTCTTATATACTTACTCGTTTTAGTAAATTTTTACAGCCTTGCAAATCGGTCTTCGAGTCGTAAATTCGTCGGGTCACTCGCGTGGACTTTTCTCCCGAAAATTTCCAGCGAAATATTTCCACTACTCGTTAACTTTTCCGTGTCGAAATTACCCGCCACGCGACACTGTGTGTCCTGTAACCGGTTAAAATTAACTACGAAAACGATCCAGGGTATAACAGGGGCGAGGATATTCGGCAGCCTAGCCGGTGCGATCGAGCCTAAGCGAGTCTAGCCGAGGCGCGGCGAGCCGCTCGTTAATTGGATGTGTAATTATTGCAAATAGATCAATGGATAGTGGTGGCGCAGAAATTCCCCTTACATGGCGGTTAGTTTGCCGCCTTAATAGAGGCTACAAGGGTTTATAGAGACAGGGTTAGAGAGTCGAGCCGCAGGAATCCGCGATAGACGGTGGTCGGATTACCAAAGGCCATCCATATGGGATGTGGTCCAATATCGCAAAACTTGATACGCGGGGAATGATAAACGCAGGTCAAAGCAATATATGGCGGCAGAAAGTCAACCGTGTCGTCGATACATATACTTGTGCCAATACCGCCTGCGGACCAATCTAATCGCCCGTCGGTTCGCCGAACATCACTATACGGCTCGTAAATATTTACAATGTACGATTTCGCGCAAACGAAAGCGCGTCTGTCTTGTTGAGAATTATCGATGCAACGATTTTTCCCATCCTGTGTCGAGTGTCGCATCCACAGATGCGCATGGATGGTGGATAAATGCGGTCAAGAAAAGCGATTACTCTTTTGGGCGATGCCTAAAGGTTACCTTGAAGAAGGAATATTTTCTTGACAGTTTCTTAAACAGTCTCTTAAAGTATCATCATGAAGTGCGCGACAAAAATTGCATATGGCGAGAATGTATAGGATATGCTCTTGAAGAATTCAGAGATACATATACTCTTTAAATTCTTCAACACTCACAATATTTTTCATTACTTCCTGTTGTTCACAAGGATACATCTGCGGCGTATATTTGAGAAAATTAAAAGAAGAACGTCCGAAAAAGTGTGCGCGACTCATGAAACTATAACTCGAAACAGTTTTCTCAGTTGAAGAAAATCCAACCGTGGAAAACAAAGGTATTATTGAATATTTTCGAGATTTCCCTCTTCCTCGCGCTCTTTCTTTTTCTGCGCGGTCCCATCTCTTTTCCCTAGTTATCCTCGCAGATTTCATCGTACGGGTAAGAACGTAGGTTCTTGACGTTTTAAAGTTAAATGGCGCGTATTCTAAAATAAAGAAGTTCGAGTGCACGGGGAACGATCATTAGACGTTCTTGCATCCGCGACTTGAGACAGTGAGCAAATGTTTGATTCCGTTGAATCGTCTTCCGAAGGAAATCGAAAGAGAAAGGAGAAAGAGAGAGAGAGAGAGAGAGAGAGAGAGAGAGAGAGAGGACGAGCGAGGTGAACTTTGGCAATAAACTCAGACAGGTCTGACGGGCCGTACGTATCTCGTAAAAAGTTTCGGAAGAATTTATGTCGCGAGATATCGCGACTGTCGTTACGTTGTCCACGTTGTTCTGTTCTCTCTCCCTCTCTCTCTCTCTCTCTCTCTCTTCCTCACTCTCGAGTAGTCAACTCATTACCTGGATAAGAGCAACCGAATCCTTTTATCTTCGGGTTGTTTATAACGGTCCTTTTATCTCCGGTTTGTATAGAATGCTGCTGATCTTGCTGATTTTCATTAATGCACGTCATCAAATTACAACGTAAAAAGCGGACGTCTTATTAAAAAGAAAAGAAAGAAATAAAATTGATTTACACTAATGAAAATTCGCGCGATCTAAGATACCAGTCACGGGTATTGATGGTCTGAACTAAGGTGAAGGAATCTCTTATTGCGATCTATTAGGTCAGCCAAGAAGTTGAGATCGACTTTAATGATATCGGTAATGTTCTTTGCTACCTGAGTATCAGCGAAATATCGTGATTATCGACAAGGCAAGTGATTTAACAGATATAATAGCGGTATAAAAATAATTCCTTTCCGTCGAATATGACCAAGTTAATGAGATAAAATCGGACAAGGTATCATTATTATTATATCAGATTTTATTCAAAGGAACATATTTTATAACTATCCGGATACTTTGAATGAAACATTAAATGCATCCTACGTACTTTCGTGTAATTACACGAGATCACACGGCAAGCGGGAGAAAAGTAGAGGAGAGGAAACGCTTTTTCGCTCGCGTGTGAATCATGTTCGACATAATTTACGACTAAAAATCGTAATGTAGGAATGTTTCAATGGAACATATACCGCGATTAAATTTGCACCCGGCTAGCCGGGTGCGCCTTGCATTTGAATGTATAATGCCGGGGATTAAAATTATTCGCATATAAAACGCATATAAAACGTATCGGCCGTAAATTACGAATCGAGTTCGTATCTGACGTTAATACGCGTTATGCTTTTATTATTATAATTTCCATGTAAATCGCCCTATTACCGTGTCAATGATTAATGGCAGCGCGTGAAAGGTAACCAGACATTTAAAAAGCGTCCATTGTGTCTCATAACGTCCGCGCTCGAAATATAAATTATAGCCGGAATCAACCGTGTCATTCATTTTCTTTCCTTCTCCCTCTTTCATTCTCTCTGTCTCTTATTCTCATGTACGTACGTCCTTCACGGACATTGCAATAATGAAATAGCCGTCAGAGTCGAAACAAACATCAGTGCCGTTGCGAAAGGGAGCAACCGATAAATAACGCCGGAAATATTGGCAGTATATAATTTTTTCTGCATCGGCACTGCATCATTTATTTTATGCACGAGCTCGCACGCTCGGTTAATGAAAGCTCGCTTCATCGACGATAACGAAGTTCCGCGAAATTCATAAGGCCGCCGGACGAAGCTGGCAAATCGACGATCGATGCGTGTCGTTTCGCGCATTTTCCGTAATTTTCGTGGAAAATCCGTACGACCGGTTAAAAATCACGCCATTTCGACGGTCGAGAGGCTCGCTGGTAGCAGTGAGAATGATGCGATCTCGCTCATGTGTCTGCCGCTGGAAGTTTGATGACCGAAGTTTGCCGAGACCTACAAGTCCGACCACAACGTGAGGAGGCTAGGCAATAACTGCGTTCTGTGTTGTGATGGGACCTGCCGGCGAGCTCTTGTGCATCGCAGAATACGAGCCATGGGACGGGGAAAAGTTGGTGAAGAAGGACAGAGCCACACTGGAATAACGATCGGGATGTGCAGGCAGAAGCTCGAGATATCCCGGAGAGTTTCATGAAAAACCCGGCTGCTTTTACAAAATTTACGAAGCTGAAAATTAAAAAACTTCGTCCTTCTTTTGTTTCTTACGCCGGCGATACGTCCCGAAGCCACGTTAATTATGGAACTTTTATCTCCATTAAAAATTAAACTGTGTATGTGTGTGTGTGTGTGTGTGTGCTCTGTTTAAAAGCTGCCGCGCGAGGTCCACGGAGACATGAGAATGGATATTTTCCGTGGCGCAGCCGCTAACCGAAGCGGTACACCGATTACAATGTGACTTTGCGCGAACAAAGTGACGCATGGTATTTTCGCCGTTGACCATACGTTCGATCCTCCTTGATACGGTCAAAGCTTAAAAGTTTCTCCTCTCCCGTCGTTAGACTTTTTCTCTATCCACTCTGGTCGAAGGAGAATCGCCGACTATTCGTCGCAGAACTTACCGTGCGACCAAAAGTTTCGTTCGTTACGAGGCTTTGGAAGCTCGCTCTTTAGAAAACCGAAGTATTTGCGAAGAAGCCCGAAAAAATTGCCACCAACGGATCTCTCTCTCTCTCTCTCTCTCTCTCCTCCACCCCTCCCTTTAATTCTCCGTAAAAACGAAATAAAAGAAATCGCGAGAAAGACGAGACGGAATATCAGTTTCGAACGATTTCTCCGCGCATCGAGCGGAGCCTCGATTAATTGAATTCGTAATTACGCGAGATATCCGATCAAAGCCGCGGATCCATCGAATTATCCGCGAGCAGGGCGAGCAACGAAGGGTCGCGCGGGTATAGAATTTATCCGATTAGATTTTACAGATTTACGCCATCGAGCAATCGGTTCGATGCGCGATAGACTCAATCTGTCAGACGGCGACGGCATTTTACATCCGCGCGCAATGACAGGCGGCCGATGACCGATCGATCCCGTCCAGCTAGTCCGCCGGGAAATCGCACGCGGGCGGGCGCAGACGTCGCTTCGTCGCTTCGCAATGCGAAAATTCTTCGAGCGGCAGCGGGGTCTTTTCACATCGTCGCTCGTGAAAGTTGCCGCGCATCGCAGTCCCGAGGAGAGACGCGTCCCCGCACTTGGTGAACTGCGAACTCTCGGTCGGGATAATAACAAGAAAACGGCTTGGCGAGCGAGCTCGGCAATTAAGCGACCCTTTCCCCTCCCCTCCGAGGGCCCTTAAATGAATCCTTCTCGTATTTGCCCCGACGAGACGTTAAATTAGGACAACAGCTCCGACTGAAGGAGCCCCTTAATTAGAACGCTTCTTCTCGAGCAAGAAGTATCAGCGACTTCTCGCGGGATACCTTGGACTCGTCGAGACTCGCCGCAAATTGCGCGTTTAATCGCGTCTGTTCCGGCTTACCGAAGTGGCTCGGTACAATTGGAGGCTCCTCGTCGGCGGAGTGGAACAGGAGAGAGTCGCTCGCGTCCCGAACACATCCCCGGCGTATTATCCGCTCGACATAATCAACGAACATAAATCTCTGTTGCAGGTGCGCGGCCGGTGCGCAGCGGTGCGCGATGGGACGGCGATGTCGCGTCGGTGGAGACGCGCGTGCACGCGGCTGCGTCGCGCCGTCGCGACGCTGAGGAGCTCGTCGGGGCCTTAAATGGGAGCGGGGGTGTCCGAGGTGTCGGGATAGCGCGACGCCGACGTCGACGACGACGACGACGACGACAACAACGGGACGGTGGCAAACTCGAGTCGCTCGTCGAGGACGGACCGCCCGCGCCGTGTCGCGATAGAGAAGAAAGCAGGAGAACGTCGCGGAACGACCGAACGCGAATCGCGCGCCATGAGGATCGCGTGCGTCTTCTGGATGCTGCTGTCGCCGTTGCTGGCCCTCAACCTGTCGGGCAGCAACGTGACCAGAGGCGGCAGCGCCATCAAGATCGGCTCCAGCGACAGGGGCACGATCTCCAAGGGCTTGAGCGTGGGCAGGGGCAACTCGGGGGTTCGCATCGGCGGGAGCAGGTTCTCGAATTCCACGAGGCAGCGGCCATTACCGACTACCACGACCACCACGACCAGCACGGTCGCGCCGCCGGAGCGCTTCACTTACGCGCCGCAGTCTTCTGTGGGGAACAATTACAACATCACCGGTCTCAAGGTGAGTGGCCACTCTTGCCGCTCGGGGCTTGTGTTTCTCATTAGGAGATTCGTTTGAATGGGGAGCGATAAATGATAATTCGCTTTTCGTTTCGTTTTTCCGGCTAAAGTTTCGCTCGCGATGTAGAACTGAGAGCCGACTCACTCGGAGTCGAGTGGTCGATTTCATTCGTATACGGTGAGTTTCGCGCTCTAATAAATCGGCGAGTGAGTGTTACATTTCACGAGTATATTAATTTAGATAATAAGCGATAAGTAGCGCTCTAAATTTTTTTCGACTGAATTTTTCGACTCGAAATGTCGACAGCCGACAGCCGACTTTGTCAGTCGACTTTGAGCGATCTTTCATTCATGAAGAGTGAACTCCTCACTCGTGATCGTCGAGTAAATATTTGCATTCGACGTAAAGAATGAATTTGATCTTTTCTCTGTCGGACTCTGTTGGAACGGACTCGCTCAAACAGATTGAAACATTCACTCGTATGAATTAATAATCCACTCTGAGTTTGAATTAAACATTCACTGCTGCGATTCCGAGAGTGGCGGTATTTTCGCTGTCACGTCGGATGTATTTTCACTCCGACAGATTCGGTGAAGGTATAATACTCGTAGGTATATTCGCGATCGGAAAGTCGCGAATAGACAGTGGCAGGTCGTCCTTCTCGCTCGAGGAATAAATAATTCGTTCGAATTCGATCGACGACTGAGATAAGAAGATTGCTCGCGAAGAAAGCCGATGGCGGACAAAATGCGGAATAAAAATTCTTTCGTTAATTACCTCGAGATGTACGCTTGTTGATTTGTCCTCAAAGTTTCCGCCGGGCTTTTCTTTCAAGAACACACAGAGAGTGTTTTACTGCACTTAATTATTCTTCTCGCCAACTTCCTCTCTCCCCTTCATCCACTTCTTTGCTCTCTCCGCGACCTCACAATTCCGTAAACAATGGGCTTGTCACGCGATCCTTGCTCCGCGAATTTCACCACGGAGTCCTCTCTTCTGTTCCGCCTTAGCGGAATCGGTTTTAGTTAGATGACCCCTCAGATGAATTATTTCGCGAGCCGCTCGTTTAATTCGCATTAATTAGCTCTTTCTGCTTGCACGCGCGAATCATTCCCCGTCACGGGCGTAGCCTCGTCTAAACGGATTTGACGAAAACTTCTTCGGCTTATCGTCTCGGGAGTATTCGAGAGCGCGGGAATAACCGCCTTTAATGGATGTTAATGAATTCGCTCGCATTAGCCGGGAGTGATTACGTCGTTACCTTTTGTGCCCAAGACCCGCACGAGAGAGGAAATTCTCCGCGACCCCCTCCCTCGTCTTCCCGACGAATTCATGAATTTTTCCGCGGTCTCTCTGCCGCCGATTGCGCGACAGCTCAATTTATAAATCTTCCGTCCGCCCGGTGAATGTATTAATAATCGCCTTGTGCTGTTTGCGCGTCGGTACATAATTACATAAGTACATAATTACAGCTGGTAGATGCACGACGATCGATTCTGATGGCGCGATTCACCGTAAATAGTCGGGTTTACGCCACTTATCTGGACTTAAGTGGTGATTTAAGTGATGTGAGAGCACGAACTAGCAACGGCATCATTGATTTTCCCTAGTAGCTGCGGCCTCCCAGATGCGTTCGAGTATCGAAGTAAGTGCACGGAAGGCGGAATTGATCTTACTGCATAACAAAGTAGATTCCGATCACGAAAGGATCGTCAAACGTAGCCGCTTGGAAAAACTAAGTGCGCGGAATAAGAGATCGCAAAGAGATTCATATAAATTCCTCAGACTCAGCAGATTCGCGCAAATTTCTATACATTGTACACAGGTTTTTATATTTGTACGTAGATTTCTGTTAGTATATTAACGATTAACAATTTTTATTAATTACCATTACCAATTACCATTTTTAGCAATTTATTGATATTATTTTAAGAGATTATTATTTAAGAAACTAGAACCAGAACAGAATAATGACGTGCCTCTTGGCCAGAAATACAATATCAATTTACTTGATAGTATATTTGCATATTGACGGTTAAAGAATTAACGTGTGATTTTCCTCTTTCGGCGCGAATTCGGCGCCGATCAAAGCGAGATCCTACGGCAATTTGTGTATATCTGGTAATTGCACAGAGGTAACACACGGAAGTTCTGGTCATTCGGAATATCGGTGAAAGTTTTAAGCTTCTTAAACAGTAGAATCGCGCTGATATCGCCGACAGAGAACTCTACCCCACCGCTGGTAGGCCGAAATGTAAGCCGCTGTCCGTTCGCAGTCTACGCGTGCTATTCATTCGCACCGATCGATTTATGCAACAGGTGCGCGCTGGTCCATTCTTGCGGTAATAAAGTGAACGAGATGCCCTCGCTGCAGTTTTCTGATCGCTCCTAACATTGCTTAATTACATTGTCTGCCGATCGGTAGTACAGAGAGGCAGCAGTCGCGAAAAACCGTAATCGCGGCCCCATTGTAGCGGTGCGCCGCAGTTATTATGATCACATAAAAGCGTGTCATGAAAATCGCGATATTGAAAACACCGAACAAAGAAACGAAGATCGATCACCCAGTTCAATCAACCGATTATATGGTCAATAGTACCCCGGACCCGTTAAAAGCGCTCCCAACACGCGTTCGCTCTTGTTTTCGTGTGCGAGTGTCACGTTTGATGGTGTACACGTCGTTAGTTATTACGCTACGCTCTCATAAGTTTTAATATTTCGTAATACGACGTCACCCATTTTTATCAGAGCGATCAAAGCGATGGATTTTTGGAAAGGAAAAGAATACATGGATCAAACGAAAAAATCTATATTACTTTCTTTTTAATCCCGCTTAACTTAAATGAATGAAAATATAAAACGTACTGTTACAAATATGAGTAATTTTTATAAAAAACCACAAACCAATTGCTGTGATCGCCTTGGCAGTTCCAGTATTAATAACTGAGAACTCTGCAATTGATCCTTTCGAGGATGAATTTCGCGAAAGCCTAAATCATTCCGTGTATGTTTGCGCGCGCAAAGTTCAGTTTTCCATCTTATTCGCCAAAGTGCGCTTGTATTCGCAACTCGCATATACACAAAATCGCACGGAGTAACCGAGAGAAAGTCGCAAACTGTATAAATCAATAACCACCAGATGGAGACGAAACATCAGGAGATTGCGCCGCCGCATGCACGATCGTCTAGTACAACGTGTTTCCGCGCGAACAATCGTTCCGATGACGATAATGATAAAACAGTATGACGCACAACGGACGCACGCTTTCCCCGACAGACGATGGCGCACGTCGGCGCAAGCGGACGCTCATGTTTATAGTATTTGCTTCTGAACTCGAGCCATTTGTAAACGGCGGCGGCGAACGTCAACTACGTCTCGGCCGAAACTCCGCGAGATATCGTTTCGTACAACCTGTTGACGATCTCGCAACCCCCGCTGCTTTGGCAGAGGGGGTGCGATTTATCAGCAAGCCCGCGGCGACAGAGGCTCTCTCGTTTACCGCCGGTCAGAACCGGACGTGGGGACGCGCGAGTATGAGCGAGAGCGAGACAGAGAAAACGTAATAGCACGCACCTTACGAAAATTTCATCTTTCCCGTGTGACTCGTGTAACAGGTGGGCATGATGGTGCCGTACAAGTCCTTCGGTGTGAGAGAATACACCAGGGCGGTCACCACCGCCATCAACGCGCTCCAGAGAAGCACGAGAGGTCCGCGGCTGGGACTCTTCCAGCGTTACGATCTACATGTGAAAATAGCGATGAAGGAGCTCACACCCAGTCCTAACGGTGAGTGTTGCTTCATCAGTATTGTCGTTCGATTATGTAGTCGTCTCGCCAATCGTAGAGAATTTATAGAGGCTTTTTCTCGGAATGAAAGCCCAACCGATACGTGGAGCTCGCGAAAAGCAATACCGTAAACCAATCGTTTTTGAGATGTGTAAGAAATCCACACGTGCGATTGTTCAGTATCGTCTTTCAGTAAAATGTCTGGGAGGAGGACGAGTAATTTTCTAATGGCATCGAAGCGACCGAAAGAGCTCATTATGATTTCTTTCTATTCTCATCCGCTGTATCCATTAAGAACAGAAAACCAACGCTTCAGGACGATGTATAAGCTCCCGTACTTACCATCGCAAGCCAATTTATTCCTCCGTCTGTGTGGATGATCGATATTTCCCCTCGCAATCATCTAATTTTGCCCAATCAATCCTTATCTCTCGAAGAACGAGTCCACGCGTCTGTCGAAAGCGCACGGGAGACGTTGCCTTCACCCAAGAAAAAGTAATTTCAGAACAAGCGGAATCATCTGAATTTTAGAGGATTTTATTCTTATATATGGCCTCAAGAGGATTCCTCCGATATTAAGAGGAAAATATAAACACATTACTCTTAAAGTTAGAGGGATTAAATGTTGTATGTATAATGCAAATCTTATTGATTTTAATAGAAATTTCCTCTTATACACAGATTATTTAATTTTCTTTTTAAAAGGGTTATTATTTATTCTTACTGGTTATATTAGTTAATTTGTAAAAATTATGATAATGTATAGCGAAAAGTAATATATATATATATATATATTATATATAGATGTATTTCGGCTCCAGTTCTACAATAAGTAGGCACGAATAAAATAAAATTAACAAATAAATTTCTAAAAAGTTTTATTATGGACTTCATAGCTACAAAGATGTTCATCATAACCAATTGCATGAAACCTAGTTAAAGAAAGAATATATTATTCAACTTCTTGTAATAGATTATAAACTGTATTTTTCATATAAGAAGAAAATTAATTGATACAAGAGGAAATCCTCCTGAAATAAGAGGAAAATAGTTGGAATAATATCCAATAAATTTTAGATGAATGGTTTACTTTAATCGCTTTGTCGAAAGAGGAATCTATTTTCTGCAAAAGGTTTCGCTTAGAATATGAGACTATGGGAAAAATCACTTTACAAATAGAATACCTTTTTTTTGGGTGTTGCGATGGATTTTATTTCAAGTCGCTACGGGACAACGATCACAACGTCGCTTCGACTCTGTTGTGAGTGGCACTTGCCCAGTTACATAAGGCGGCTGAAACGCGGCCTTGCCATCCTTGTCCCACTGCCGTTATGTCAGCTGGCCGCTCGACCACGTGGCTGCTCTACCACGAGGTCGTTTACCCAGCTCACGGTGAGTTTACGGTGAGCGCGCTCGCGTTCGTAATACCGAACGTGTTGAAACTTTAAAGAGCCGTAACTCGCGAGCGAATTAACGTAGGAACATGGAACGAGGGAGCAATCTTCGAGACACGTACGATTCCACGGCGACGCGTCGGGAATACGTTCGAAAATTATCCCCACGCCTAATTGCTATAAATTCAATGGCAAAAGTATTCAAATAATTTTATGTATCGCTATTAGTATTACACTGCTTTTCCAGATTTATCTATGCACAGTGATTAGGTGTTCATGTGATAACAAAATATTTGTTCTAACCTAATCTAACCTGCTGCAACCTAGTTTTATTTTATTTTTTGGTTTAAAATATTTATGCAAAAAGAATTGGGTGACTGAGGTACTAAGTAAACAATCATACGATCACAATGTATTGGCTTATCTGATAAAGTAGTGCAATATTATTAGCAATATGTAACAATATTTAAACTCTTTTGACGTTAAACTTCTTTGTCGGTGGAAGTCCATTTAAAGCCTTCAGTCGAGATCATTCGAAACATTTTCATTAAAACTCATAACAATACGGGATATTTTTTATAAGTTCACTCCGCGTATTGCTTTTTTATCGCCAGCGTTTATTTGTCCGTTTTTATGATTTTTCTAGCTAATTGAGCACTTGTCAAGTTTAAATACAAAAATATACAACAATTACAAGAGCCAAGATTGCAGATGTTAATTACGAATAAAAACTTATGTAATAATGCACAAGTAAGTATAATTTTCAGATTACAGAACCTTAATTTCATTAAGATGTGTAGAGAAAATCGTTTTACATTATACAATTGACTGAAAAAGAACCAAAACGTTAAAGGTATTTTCTACGGCGGTATTGTTTTAACTTTTAGCTTGAAGTTAATTTATTTTTGCCTAGAAACTTACACTTCCTGGGTTTTTCAAAGTTAGATTCCACGCACCTTTTCGCCGAACGAATTGTAATGGTAAAACATTCAAGGACATTTTTTTTACTTCTGATACTTCAGATTTCATGATGTACACTTAATATTCTACGAGGTTGTGCGATAATGATACAAATCTTCCATTGATGCTCAAAACAGATACATAAAAACATCCGGACATTCAGACGTTATCAGTAAAAGGAGTCGCCGATCGAAGATCGCTTTTTATCACCTTTTTATCGGTCACGCGCGAGACCGTAAATCCCGACCGGCTTTTTCGGAATTGCGCGAACGCGAGGTTAAAAGAGGGGATAGGAAATCTCATAGATCGATTCGAACCCATTTCACGAGATATCAAGGGCTTTCATGGGGACAGGCTCAGCCTTTATCACAAAAAATCTCAATGTCAGAATACACGCACCCTCCGCTAGTATCGTTCTCGTATTGCTCTTAGGATATACATCAGTTCTTTAACCGTGATAAAAGGGACTCCTCGTTGCCAGTCGAATATAAAATGGGGAAAATGTAGATTACCGAATCTTCGCTTTCAACTTCGCCTGGTGACGCGAGTCACCCCTCATTTCTACGCAAGCTTATAATTTCGGTACGGCAGGAATACGTAAGGTTGTCCAACGGCGATGTCTGAAAAAAAGTCTCTTGACAAAGTAATTACATACATTGACATGTATAAAAATCGCTATTAACAAGAAAACGAGAAATGATTTCGAGATACAAATCACTCAGTTGATAGCAAGATAAAGAAAAGCGAGCGCTTTGAGCAGCTGACGCTCGTGTCGAGAAAGTCAAAACTACACGATCGTAATTCACGAGGGACACTTTGCACATCCGGCACTTTGCTCTTCTCGAAGTACTTTTATGTGCAGCGGAATCCCGCGAATATACAGCAACAATCGCAAACATGCGCGGCCTCGGCTTTAAAACACGGACGTTGTTTCGCGCTGAAGTTTCGCGGCGGAAAATTTCCCTCGGCGATATCCCGCGGCTAACTGCGAGTTTAACGAGTCTCTTGTTAGCTCCGATTAGACAAAAGAATAGCTCAGACGTCAGACGATATTACACCCCCCGCCGCTCCTCGTCGCGGCACTGTGTAATCGCACGGAGAATTCCGGGCGGTACGAGATAATTAATTAGTACAGGAAGCCAAAGCCAGGCACGCAAAGGAAGCACGCGCAGACGCTGGAACTGGGGATTATTGGAATCTCGGAGCGGATAATAGCAGCTGGTCAGGGTTATGTACGGGATGCACAACTAATTGACGAATAAACCGCCGGGCCAACGGACTGTATTTCACACGTGCGCGAGCCGTTTTCTCCTTTGAGAAGCCTAACTGTTGCTGCCGGCTGCCGGCATAAAGTTCGATGCGACTTTCGACTAGACGAACGTCTGCACACATCGCGCATCAATCTCGACGGTCGTCGATTGTTCTTCACTCTGTCGTTTTTTATTGCACTGTCGTTATTTATTCCCTATCATTTGACCGTTCGATTTTCTCACTACAATACGCGAGAATTATTTTTCGATGTGGCCTCCGGTGTTAAAATCGGAAAAAAATATTATTTCATGTTTCATGGAGATGGAATCTTCTCTTTTCCTCCGGTTTCTTTTTTTTTTTCTTTTTTTATATACACAGGCAAGCAGAAATCGCGAAATCCGCAGAATTCCGACTCAATGGCTTATAATGCATCACAGTCTTTGCCCTTCCATTGAAAATTTTTGAAACATCGGCATCCGGATTGAATATTTTAACGTGGAGAACTTCGCATCGATTCGATCGATCAGAGAAAAAGTTCGCAGGGAGGGTGATATACAAATTATTCCATTGGCTTTGGATTCTAACGGATGGAGGTGTATAGAATGCATGTATTCTACGCGTATTCTCCCGTGAGTTAATACGCGCGCTACGGCTTTATATTCAATTATTTCCGAATAGAATAGAAACGTTACGTCGACGCGGATATATTGATTGAAAGGAAAAGTCTGATATAAACAAACAGCGCGATGGCCAATCGAGCTAAACGCGAATGGAGGAACGAGGCCGAATCGAGGATATAAATCAACGCTGGAGATTGACATCGATATTTCCGATATTTCCTGATTACTTTTTTGTCATTTGCAACTCAAATGCAAAAATAACGCGCTGACGGTTCTAAGAGAACATTGAATTCTGATTCATTTTGCAGGAACCAATTCATAATTATTAATCGCAAACGTTACTAATTCCTCTTGTTCATATTTTTTAATTATTTATTTCTTTAATTATTTTTTAATTATTTATTTCTTTTATTATTTTTATACCGAACACTTGAAGTTTGTAGGCAAATTATCGTAATCGTCGCCACGGAAATCGTCACGCATAAATGTACACCGAATAATTTCATTAAATAATCATGACCGGATATTGGGACAAGCGTTTCAGTTTATCCGGATATTGATTCGCTCATCGTGCGCTTAAATTCGCCATTATTCCCGAAGTAATCAATTTAGAAACTTTTCAAATCTCTCCCACACGTTGCCGATAAATGCTTCTAAAGCTCATACGCGGCACGTTTATTTCTCATGACTCCCGCGTGCCGTTTCCTCGCGCCGTCGCCTCGCGCGCTAAATTGAGTGCCATAAGGAACGAGTGTGTGCTCGAAAGCGGTGTCGTGTTCCGGCATTCTCTCGGCGAGTCCAATCGGTCGTCGGACATTCAGAGTCGCGCGGTAAATGCGACAGTCGAGCGTGTCAATGACCGGTCATTCATGAATCTGCTATTGACGCCGGACGAAAGCTTTGGTTGGCCTGCCGTGCTCATCGGGAATCGGTGAAAAATCGGAATCGGATTGGGGAGAATCGGACGTTTTCATGCTACTGCACTCCCGGTCGGAAGAAAGAGACGTCGGGCGCAGCCCCGCCATGTAAATCACATTGGAAAACTGGTCGACAGCCAGGCGCCGCGCAGACATCATCGCGCGCCGTCCTCCTGATGGATACATCGGCTGGAGAGACTATTGTCCGGGAGCACTCGACATCTTGAACGAGCGAGATGTCGATCGCTCGGTGACGCAGCTGCGCCGCTCCGCCAGCTCGGCCCATTAAATTTTCGCGCTTTATGACAATCGCGCACGTCGACGCGGAAATTGCAAAGTGGTCGGCGGTAATTTCGCGTGCGTATGACGCACGCCGCTGTTCGCACATTCTCGCGACGATCCTGCCTGAGAAACCCCGTGAGAGGCCCCGCGCGGGCTTTTCGGCGGAAAATACCAAGCGTACAAGTTGTCGTATAACTCGTCATGATTCTTGTTAAATCTGATAGAACTAACGTGCTCGCGTGTGAGTGGGCGACGATAACGGTATCGAAATATTTCCCAATAGTGCCTTGATAGCTCTCGACAATTTTACCGGTCACTTCTGCGTAAATATGATAACAGTATCGCAGTTACGCAGGAATATTCGGTAAAATTGCTGGAAACTGTCGTTCTTGCCTGTCGGACTGTCAGTATCATAAAAATCGCTCAGAGGTATGATTGAAAGGCTGTTTGGAAAGATATGATGTATGAAAATATCTTGACATACACATTCCTCCGGACAAAGTGAAAATGCGTGAAAAATGCACGCTGTCTGACAATCATCACGTAAAGCGTTCAAAATTCTTCATTTTGCAAAATAGAGGGACCCGCGAGTTTGCGTGGTCGTATATTTCTGAAAAAGTCTCGTCACAGAGAATGACTTACCGAAAACCGGAAGCGGACCGACCGCATGGCAAATTGAACATTGCGGTTAGACACGGACACCGCGACGACTGGCATGTGCAGAATAAATCCCAAGCCGCGGGTTACGATCGATATCCTTGCTTCCGATATCACGAGGCAATTACCGGGATAGCCTTTTCTCCGACGCGATTCGGCTCACATGTTGAAAATAGAAATCCGACTGATTCACGCGACAACACCGTGAATAATGCGTGATTACGCGTGTAAATAATGAAAGAGTTTTAAGGTTTCAGCAAAATGAGATGTAATTAGAAAATTCCCTGTAAACGCGTCCAAATGAAATTAATTTCTGATATATATACAAATAGCAAACAACGTTCTCATCTACGCACAGATGTTGATATCTGTGCAATATTCGTGTATACACTTGCATGTGCCTCATATACACGAATATTGATTTTTCTATCAGGAGGGAGAAGGAGAAATGTTAACGCGTGACAAGAATGAGAAATAAATGTCACAGTGTCTTTTATAAAAATGACGAAGTTATTGATCGGTTATATCAGAGCGATATAAAATGTAACGATGGTAAAGCTAGAATCGAGTAACGCTCAACAACGACGCGATGACGTTCTGATTGCACGTGATTAACGTAGAATCATACCATGCCGAGATCAAAGACAGAGATAAGCGGGTAAATGAAGTTTCGTTGGGAAGCGTAATTTTGTAATTTCTCCTTTGACGTCGATACGCCGTCCGCGAGAACACCGGTATGGAATCCGGAAAATTTTCAAACATGATTCCACGCGCAGTACGTCAACGACGAAAAAAAAAAAATTACGAGTCGGACTCCGTTCGATCGTCGATGCAGTTTTGGAATTATTCGAGCACACATATCGACGGTTATAAAGCTAGGTTTGTGCTCGCAGCGCTGTACCGTGGAAAATCCATCGGTAATTCCAGCCGGAGTCACTAAAGGAGGTCGCGGCGCGCCTTAAGAGAGCGCTCTGCTCCTCATCAGGCCGAGCGATCAGGCCGCTCAATTTTACCGCTGACTCGATAATAATGCCGGTAATGGCTGATCGAGCCGCCGGGGCTGATCGATTATTTCAAATCTCATTAAGCGCCGCGCGCCTCAAGAACGGCGCCAGCCAAGGGAAGCGGTGGTAAGCGCGAGCTTTCGCGGAGCTTGCAAGCTACCGCCATCTGGCGAAAAATGTCGGAACGTTTTTACAAGCACGTAAATTTTAGAATTGCTACGATCCCACACATCGCAGCGCTCCGCGGAAACATCCTGTGCACGTTCCCTCAATCTTCGCCGCGTCGGTACGATTGATCGAACATCTCGTTGGAATCTTCTTTTCCCTTCTTTCCGACGTTTTAATAAACGCGAAACTATCCACGGAGGTATCCTCAGAGGAGAGAATATGCAGCCTGCGAATGTTGTCGCGCGAATATTCGCGCGCCAATTGTCTCGAAAGCAATCGGCGCGAGTTGCGAGAGGGGTCCTCTCGGACGAATTGGTTCGGAAAATATATTTCGAAGGGAAACAGCCCCGTGTGTGCGTGTTTAACTTTGTCGAGCAGTTCCGCGCTCGCGTCCGGAAGCCTCGCAAAGCCCGAGAGGAGCGGCAAAGTTTGTGTTCGCGCATAGAATTTACTACTTAAGCCGTGCCAGCGCGCTCGTGAACGCGAAGACACTGCAGCCCTCTTCGAATTCTTTCTTTCACATCGAGAGAGAGAGAGAGAGAGAGAGAGAGAGAGAGAGAGAGAGAGGAGAAAAACACGCGCGAGCGAGATTTATTGGATAAATTGCGAGCGATCTCATACGTTTTGAATTTCTACGATTCTGATCGATTTCGGCTAATCTCAGGCTCAGTCCGACACTCGACCATGCGGATTACATCACGCCAATTAATTCGGCTCAATTAATTCGGAAATGAGGGAAGTCTCTGGAACGGGTACGAGAGATATGGAAACATACTCGCGATTCGATTTCCGCTTTCCATTTGCTGATCCATCTAATCTGCGCTGAAGATCTCGGGGTGAAATAAACATCGCCCGGCGAAAAAGTCACGCGAGGACCGTTTAATGCGTATCGATCTTGTTGGAGCGGCCGTAAATTTTGCCGAGAGAAGCCGCAATCGCTGTTTCCCATTCCCATGGCGAATGCAAACGACGGCCTTTAGATATTGAGATAAAAACACGTAGCCTCTCGCTTCTCGCGTTTAACTGCTTGTATATTTTTATTATCTCGAAATTTAAGCAAGATAATTCGCAATTTAAATTGGAACCGGGATAACAGCCGCAAGGAAGAGGCAAGTTCTTCCTCGCGCAAACGATCCGCGATCGAGAGATAAGTAGCGTCTGTCGCTTTAGTCCCTCGGCTAACAACGCAAATTTCACGGCATTACGTGGCGCCACGAATCCGTCTCGCAGGAAAAAAAGAGAAAATGCGTGACGCGTCTCCTCACGAGATGATGAGAAATAATACAAGTCAGATTGACAGCGATAACGCGCGAAATCCGCATACAGCCGACCATGGATTTTTCTTTCTTTCGGGATGACGTGCGAAAAAAATGGGCATTTCCAAATGCTTTCAACTTGGGAAATTTTCACTTTTCACCAATTCATCCTGGAAGAAAAAAGTCACATGATCGATCCCCTCATGGAAGCGCGAGGTGCGCTCTTTCTCCCTCTCTCTCTCTCTCTCTCCCCCTCCCTCTTTTCTCTGAGAGAACAGAGGCAGTTAAACTATTCTATTCTCTTTTTGTACCGAAGCATGTATCTAACGGGGGTGTTGCAGGTGCAAATAGATCGTAAAGAAGATCGAGAAAGGCATTCAAACTATTCCGCACAGTCGCGCATGGGAAGGGAAGGGTGCGAAACTTTACGCCGTAGTATCTGTCGGCCGTGGACGGCCGAAATAGAAAATCAAGATGCATCTGAGAAGTTCGGGAACAGGAGTTTCGGACACCCCCGTGGAAAGTATAAGCCACTGTAGCCGGACGAATGATCTTTTCTCGCGCTATTCCTCTTCGTTCCACAATCCTTTTTTCTTTCCTCTTCTTTTCTCTTCCTCTCTCTCTCTCTCTCTCTCTCTCTCTCTCTCTCTCTCACTCTCTCTCTCTCTCTCTCTCTCTTTCTTTCTCGCCCTTTTTACGGCGATAAGTACAGGCGTGCTGATTTATGTATCCTTCTTAGCCGTCTTTCCCACCCACCGGAAATGGCTTTTATCCGCTGGACGCGCGCTCCCCTCGCCGCATAATTTTGTGATCCTTAATGAAGACATAGCGACGGCGGTCAAATGTTTGTTGTCTATCTATTCTATAATTATATCCATTGTATGTGATTATAGCGTTGTATTCGGCGACTTTTTATGAATTGATTCGGTGTGTATTTTATCTGTTTCTCGAATTTACGCCCCGCTTTCGGATCGCGTTGAACGTTACGACGTAATTGAAATTTCACGTCATAAATCCTGATCGTATTTACGTCATGTACATTTACCCCGTGTATAACTCGCATGACGATCAAGATTTCAGAGTAATTAATCTACGGTCAATTTACCGTTCGTGGCATCTCCGTTATTTGATCGCATTTACTTCGATCAACGGCAGGTTCTCCCACGTACCGAATTGCTTTCCAAGAGGGAGAGAGAGAGAGAGAGAGAGAGAGAGAGAGAGAGAGAAGAGGGAGGGAGGGAGGGAGAGAAATTGAGACTGAGAGAGGGTGAGAGAGAAGTATTTCATCACATCTTTATAAAATATTACTGCTTAGTTAATGTGCTCTTAAACGTTATCACTTTATATCTTCTTATACAATCTATAATATATCGGTATATATTTTAACGTTTAACTTATGTCCTTTTATAAGTGTATACTTATATCTATATTATATGACACTTTTTAAACATTAACTGAGTTAACATGAAATAATTTGAATATAGTACTTGTTAATATCGGAAAACAATATTTCCACATATATTTACTACAATTAAGATCTGTTAAAGAGCACAGTGAACAAATTTTTCGAAAACAAGAACTATATAATTTACACGAATTGTAATTTATCCAAAAGCAGTACAGCTACATAGACTTTCTCTTAATTGACATAGCCTACATATATTGTTATCTTTCTCTACATAGATTCGAAATGTATATTATTCAATAACCGCGGATTTCGGCGAAATTTCTGGAGTAATCAATCGACATCCGACCTATTTGACCAAATCAGTGTTCTACGGCAGGAAAGTGCGCGTTTCGAATGTTTGTCATACTGTTTGAAATTCCAATCAAGAGACCTTTGAATTAATTGTTTTAACGTTCCTGTGTTCACTTTTTTTTTAAATGAAATTAAAAATCGTTTGTTTCCTAAAATTGTTGAGAAATGGCTTGATAAAAAATACAAGATGTAAAAGTATTTTATGATGAGATGCAAAATAGCAATTGCGTTTTACGAATAGAAATTGAAAGTTCCTCCATTCGTAACAACTTCCTTTCATCTTCGTATGATGACAAGAGATATCATATAATCGTTATGTATTAATTACGATATAGAGCTGATAAAAAAAGGAAGGAAAAAAAGAAAATGTATCATATACAAAAAGGAGCTTTATATGGAGATGGCATACTACATATCTTTCTTATTCTCCGAATAAACTGTGCATTTTTTCCCAAATCCGGAGAAAAAATCACCGCGAAAAGAGTCGCCCTGGCAAATAAGTTTCGTGCGAACTTTGTTCAAAAGAATTTTGTCGCAGGGGATAACTTTGCGTTCAATCGATTTCGCCGACGACTTGTCGTTGTTGGCGACGAAGACCGCGCATTGACCCTTCCCCGGCAAGTTCGGAGCCATCCGAACAAACGACGTCGCCTTATCGCGGCTCTATTCCGCAGATTGATGCGACGACGTCGCGCTCCATGGAGCTTAGATTGGTGCGCGTTATCGATTGGTAATTCGGGACGCAGTCTCTCAATATGTCCAGCTTAATTTTCTTTCTTATGTTATGTATCTCGGTGATGAGCCATTGGACATCAAATATTATATCGATTTTATGCCGAAAAGATGATTTCGTTTCCTTCGCGTATATGATTAAATCAAGTATGATATTGCTCGTAATATAGTCAATCTAATTAATTACTGATCGTAATTATTATTAATATGACAGCTGATTAAGTAAAATATTTAATATCTTTTTTAATATCATTTTCGTTATATAAATTTTGTTTTCCTATAAATGTGTCAGCAATTGCTTTAAAAATCCTTATAATACTATTATCGTACAATAAATATAATAATTCGATTTTTTTAAACTGCTGATATATTTGGAACAAAAGTTACACAACGTTCTAGCGCGCTATTAAATAAATTTAATTAGTTAAATTTTGTTTTCCGTTTTTTAAATAAGTATGTACTATTTTTGACGATTCTTTAAAGTCTTTAAATCAAAAGAAAGTGCACCGAAACCGATCGGTCGCAAGTATGAAACAGAATCCATCTATTGGCAATGAACGTTTGACCTGAAATCTCAAAGTGGCTTTTGTAGCGTCGAAATCCTCCGCGTGCGTTTTTCCATAAAAATAACCGCTGAAAGGTTTCGTGCGAAATTGAAGGAACAGCTACGTAATCCGATACATCGCATTTCTCGAGAAGCAAAGTAAAGAGGAATTGGTTACTTAAGCTTAGTTCTCCGCAAGGTCTCCCCGTCTTAGCCGCAGCCAATTATTTCTTTCTTTTTGCAAGACGTCTTATTCATTTTATTCACAAGTTACTTTATTATCTTTATAATAGTTAATTAAACGAAAATTCTAACAAATACTGTAATGCGTCTTTGTGTGGCATAAGAATAAATTAGTGCTCAAGAAATCTCCTCCCAAGAAATAAATTACTAATATTCATATTAAGTTACATGTACACGATATTAATTTCGTTGGGAAATTTGAACATTTGAGATTTTAATTTAGTTATAATATTCCTTCAGAAATAATCAAAGTATCGTTTAGCAAGACGACGGTTCAATTTTATGGAGGTTAAAAAATGATCGCGAAAAGAACATCAAGCATCTGATATTAATTATTAGCTTTTAAAATATCGGCGAATGACTGTTCGAATTGTCGTCGTCAACAGTACAATCATAATTAAGATGTTTCAGCATTTATCATGGCTTTCACTCTTCTCCGAGACTTGTTAGAACCGATAATATATAAAATTTATATTAAAACTACGTGTTTTCTTTTTTAGGATAAATAAGAACTCATATTAGCTGATTTATTTAGAAAAACGGATGCGTCCGTTTTAAATGAAGACGCTGTCACTGATTGGGACATTCATCTTACTTTCCGCTGACACAACAAATGTCATCAATTTTCCTTTCTGTCCTTTCTGTTCCCCTCGATAAAATATCTGTTTATGTTTCCTAACGACTGTACGTACGTCACGTTGTTTTACGCACACGCACACGCACACGTGTCTCTCGCATCTTTATTGGTAATATAACGCGAAGCAGTCGGCGATATTATCCATCCCGAGGCGATTTTCGCAACTCCGAATAAAGCAATATGATCCTTTTTCTCCCCTCGCCGCTTCGACAATCGCGAACGAATCAATCATAGGGAGGCTGCTTGCCATTCTCGATCGTCCATCAAGTACAGGTTCAATCGTACCGTGCTACGATCAAACGATAGCATCGCGACCAAGTTCTCCGTGTATACCAATACGACTCTCGACTTTCTCCCCCCCGGGTTCCTTCACCTCCCCGGCGTCACGCCGCCGCCAAGAACATTTAATCAATCTCGCTCCCGTCGCTTGACCTCGTCGATCGAATACGTCATTCCGCTGGACCACCCGTTATACAGGACCTTCTCCTAGGACGCAGCCATGCTCGGCTGTTCGTCACCCGATAAAAGAGAGGGAAATCAGATCGAACCGCTAATGGAGCTTTTCAACGGTCCCCGCCGGTTTCCCGCCGGCCAATTCTTGACCGGCCATTGATTTTTGCCCATGACCATGACGAAAGTTACAAACGATCCGCGGTAGAATTCTCCCTCTTTCTGCTATTTTTTTAGCCGACGTCAGCTTCTCTTCTTCCTTCAATAAGCGAATAGCCGGGCTCTCTCGGGAAAAATGATGTGGCGTTATGATCTCGTGGACGAATGAATTCAAGAAATGATCGCAAATACGCCAAGTGGGAATGAATGTTGGTCGAACGGATAGGAAATAATAAAAAGTAGCAAGGAGTGGATATTATTTATTTAACGTTTTGTATACATGTATAGGTGGCTTTGGAATCACAAGCATGCAGGTTGAATCGAATGGTCTGATTTACGCGGAATAAAAAAGAATCGATTGCGCGAGAGATGAAAGTCTCAACGTCACATAGCAGTCGTTTGATTGTAATTTGTAGAAAATAACGTACGAGCATACGGATTAAAAGTAAATCGGGCCAAGACGGAGAGAACTCGGCGGCAACTTTGTTTTTTATCTCGGGAGATCTCAACTACCAGATTTTTAATTTACGATAGTTTAATTAACTTTGCAGTTACTCGTGAAGGAATTAGGCTGACTGCGTCTAAAAATATATAAATAAGAATCGTAGCGCCGCGGTGTGTGAGAGAAATTCGCGCGAGATGTGACGAAATTCACGGTAGAAGTAAAGAAGTTTACGTAAGGGAAAACGGTCAAAGGAAATTGCAGTCTACACAGCCGGCGTCTCGGGGGTACGGCAGGAAAGAAGTTGGGTACTCGAGGGCGGATGTGTTTGAATGTGTACCTTCTTCGTCTCTTTGACCGAGACTGCGCTCGCGCGTGCACAATGGACTGCGAGCCAAATTGAGATATTGTCAAATACGTACGTGACGTGCTGCAACAAATTTATCGGCATTGATGAAACTGCTATGAAATTGCCGTCGATGGGCAACGGGACTCGATACGGCCAATGAGAAATCGTCTTATTTTCGTCGGAATTTTTTAAGAAAATGGATACAATGCAACATTTATAGTTTGCATTGTTTCTTCCATCCGGTTTTGCAGAATTGCAAATACTTTTACAGAGTGAAAATACAAGTATCGATGAATTGAAGAACGTATAACGTCATGTTATGCAAGAAATAAAAAAAGAGCATATATAACTTTGTGTTATGTAAAAAAAAGAACGAAAACAATTATTTGGAATATTTCAATTTTTCATATAACACGAGGCACACTTTTACATTCATTGACATTTCATTGATATTTGTATTGATAATTTTACTTTCACTCTATAAAAGCATTTCTGCATAACTAAATAAAAAAACAGTGCATGCATACGACTGCGAAAGCCGTCGTATTATGTCAGTATCTAGCGTTTAATTAAACGTTAATACTGCGAATAATTTCGTGCCCGAAGGGCCAATTAACAAGTTTGCTCGTTGATCAATCGTGAGTAATCGATAGTTTATCGAGGCTATTTTGGCGCGTTTGCTCACACGAAGGAGAATACAATACTTGTATCGATCGGAAAAGAACAATGCGTATAATCACAGACGACAAGGTTGTCCGCTATTCTTAATAAGTGAGTTTCAAAAGACACTCGTCCTGTCCAATGGGAGTATTTATCTTCCAAAGAGAGAATTCTTTATCGGATAAGGCGTATGCATTCCGAAACTTATACGAGAAATAGCGGACTTTCGTGTCTACAATTGTACTTTTCACGGAGACTGTCATATGACTATATGTCAAGCTCAAACATCTTCCACAGCAAACTTGCGACGGTGCAAATTGTATCGTTACCATTTAAGAAAGTTGTAACGTCGACGTTGAAAGCGCGAAATGTCAGAGTTGAGAGTTGTTTTGGAAATCTCTCTCTCTCTCTCTCTCTCTCTCTCTCTCTCTCTCTCTGCTTATGTGTAAAGGACCATTTCCCATACCTAACTTTTTATATTACATTTTTAAAAGGTTCTCCAGCATAAACTCTAGCATAAACATTATGCGATGTGGTTTTCGTTATATCGGTCTTCAGCTGTGCACTGATATGTGTGCCAGTGAATTCTTAATTCTTTCTTACAGTGTTATCGCGTTATCGTTAATAAACATTGTTCGACTTGGGTACTCGCTTATAATATTCATCAATCAGCCATAAACTCCAACAGAGAGAAAGGGCTGGGAGGCTTTATAACTATAGGAATAAAATAAATTCTACTCTCTCTCTCTCTCTCTCTCTCTCTCTCTCTCAGAAGAATAAATGAAAAAGCAAATGGGAAAAGCATTGAAGTAGATCATGTCCGGAGCACACGCACGTTATTTGGTACAGAGATGAAAGGAACGGAAAGGATGCAATACCTCGTCGTTGATGCCAGATGCGTATTACCTGTCTCTCTCGCCGCGGGATCGCAGCGGGGAAAGAATGCGCTTTGTGACGCGGTATAACACGTCTGGACCGACAAACGGGCGAGGGGCGAGAGGGGGAGAGGAGGACGAAAAGAGAAAGAGAAAAACCCGATGTTGGTCCGTTATAACAAAGTGAATTGTTATCGTCCGAACAAAGTGATCGTCGCGACGACGGACGGACGGACGGACGGACGGACAACGAGATCAAGGTTGGAGGGCGGAAGGTTGAGGGTGGAGGGTGGAAGAAAAACACCTGGGTCGCGAGGACGGGACAAAGGTCACTCGATAAAGTGATTTCGTCGCCGTCGCCGTCGCGCGAAATCTCGTGAGCGGAGTGTAACGCGTTATGCTTTTCAGCGGCTCGAAATGGCCCGTGTGCGAAGCGCCTTATGAATATTTGATGTCGATACCGCTACCACGTCGAATCGCCCGCGTATCCCATTACAAGGCGGACACGCTCAAGCATATTTTCGTAAGTACGCCAGCGTATGCATTATATACACAGAGAGGCGGGGGAGAGGGTCGTGTGTTGTCGGCGTACTCTGCTCGGGACGCGATATTATTTACTAACAACGAGCGGTCTTCGACGCATACAAATTGTCCTAAAGTATCCAACGTGTGCGAGAACGTGCCAGCAGCGAGAGACACGCCGATGAATAAATAGCAATTTAAATCGAAATATCTTCGGGAAAAACGATTTGTGTGGAGAGACATTCGATACTGTTAAAAGATGCCAAGGAGGAATTTTAACGAGCAAGTAATTAAAGGAGCCGTCTTTGTACTCTGCGCCAATCGGTTTTACCTATTACTATATTTAATTTACTTTATCGTGCGCATTAAATTCATAATCCACAATGTCCACAAAATCATTTAACGATCGAGTCGTCGTTTCTTCTCGCGATAAACGAGTATAACACTCTTCAGTCGCGCGAGTCTCTGTATCAAATTTACGACAGGACCGAGCGAACGACTTCGTCGCGTTTCCGATAAACGACCGCACGCACAATGAAAAACGAGTTCCCGAACCGCGGTCTTGTCGGCGCTAGGTATTATTTTTACGATAACTTCCACGTAACGTCTCGTTTACGCTCGATTCGCTAAGTGCACGGAACATCATCAGGGGTGTACACCAACGTATACAAAATTACATTTACGTTCGCATGCCAGACGATAGCTGCAAATTGCGTTTGCAAACAACGGTCGCTGGGCGTGCCGCTCATAATTTCGCCGAGTAAACAATCGTCCCGATGCGAATTCTCACGAGCGCTACTCTGCAAGTAGGGCCGCTCGTGCATTTCTCCGGCCGCTTGTCGCGGCTTAATATCGCGGTCTTCGCACGTGCGGAGGCAGCTGGTGGCGCGTGCTCACGTAGAATTCCGGCCGGCGGAAATGTAGTCAAAGTAATGCAATAAAGCGGCGCCTACCCTTGCTCATCCGTCCGCGACCTGGCCGGTTCGTCGTCGTGGCGGAAAGCTAGTGAGTGCGGAACACCCGGAGCGCACAGTTGACGTTTATTTAGCCGAGTGAGCTCGCGCGCCAATTCCTTCCTTTCTCTTCCCTCGATATCGAGCTTGTCTGAATTCTAATATCACCTCCGGTGCTGTCGCCTCAGACGGGGTTTTCTTCTGTGTTCATTTTCTTTTTCCCCTCCCTCTCTCTCTCTCTCTTTCTCCCCCCCTCTCTCTCTCTCTCTCTTCTCTCTCTCTCTGCTATTTGGATCTCGCAAGTGCCGGACAATTTATCAGAAATATTTTCTGAAATCAGCTTCAAATCTGGACTTATTTCGAGAAAGATCCAAATTGATTCGAAAGGAAGTGTAAGAACAGTTAGTGTGATTACATAAATTATTTATTCATCATCAAATACAAGTTATTAATAACTTGATTGAATTGCTCAAACGTTCAAGCGCAAACTTAATATATCAACTATTGAACGGGACATACCCATAAATAGCCAATTTAATTTTGTCAAATTTCGTGTAATTTCTTCTGAAATGAGTTATCTCGATTTCTGGTATTTCTCTTCTTTCTTCTCCTTTTTTTTTATATTTTTATTTTTATCTTTTCAGTCATTTTATATTTATCTGTTTGCGCCCTCTGCATCTCTTGTATAACATCGTACAGGATAGTGTTCAGACCTATTTATTCTATTTCATATAAGTACGTATTTATCTTCATTTTTTTCCTCTCGCTCTTTACTGCCTGTACTCTTGACTGAAGTGTTCCAATTGCCTTATAATTTCAGCAATAACTTAGAGGAATACGCTAGAACAATGATAAAAACATCTATCTATCTACCCTTTCTCTCTCTCTCTCTCTCTCTCTCTCTCTCTCCTCTATCTGCAACATATATTTTTCGCCGCCACCGACGCCGCGGCCCGTTCGTACCGCATTCGCAATCGAATTCTATTATTACTTGCGGAAACCGCGATATTTCTTCCGGATTTTAGTGGACTTTGCGTCAAGCGTAAGAACGTGCAGCGCACCGCGGATCGGCCGACTTTACGGCTTTGTCGGAGTTATATTTATCGTCCAAGTTCGCACGGGTAGAAGTTAAAAATCCGATACTTTGCCGGAGGTTCCGGCGTGGCTTAAATTGGCATTTATTTATCGGCGTACATCTCGTGTTGTACGTGCTCCGTACCTCGGTAAGCGCCTCGATAATTCTGCGGTCTAACGCCGCGCCGTCGCGCCGGGCGGATGCTTTCGACCGAGAGCCACGGGTTTCGACTTTGTTGAATTTCGCCCAAGTGGCGGTCAAGTGACTCAACTGGAGGGCGACGCTCGAGTAGTCGATCTTCAGGCTACACGCGACACTCATTTTCGACCATCATTCTCGAATTGAATTTAAATGACTTCCTACCGACTCTTTTCTTTCCGTCTTTTTCTTTTCGTTTCGAGCCAACAGACGATGCGAGGGAAATATCTGAGAGGAACATCCAGAGTTCACATTCTTTCCGTCTTCCCGCGAGACGCTGTGCGAGAATACCTTCTCCGTTTAAATGAATTCCCCAAGTAGACTCGTCTGGCCTCGGGAATCGAGCGACGCGCTGTTTGCAACGCGATCCCTTTACCCATCGTCTACGCAGGGAAAAAGAATAGCGAGAGAGAGAGAGAGAGAGAGAGAGAGAGAGAGATAGAGCGCAAGGTCGCTGATATTACCAGAACGACTCCGTTAATAACTATTCCGAGGCAGGCTAACGGCTCGTTATTTCTCCGCCACAAAGCCATTTTGCGCGGAACTTTGTTAATTCCGCAGTAACGCCGGATAATCTCCCGTTCATCACCGGCGAATTATGCCATCAGAATTCAATTTCGTTCGTGCAAATGTTCGCGCACCTGCACGGATACGTATGCTCGGATGAATGACGTAAAGTCGAGGAGATGCGCGTACGGCACGAAATGACGAGCGCGACCTGTGTGTATGTCGGCCGGCGTACATCCCTCGCACCCTTCCATTCTATGCCCTCTCGTCCGCTTGTTGCGATGTACGAAATGGTCATTGAGCGGCGAAAGCGAACAGGACTGCTCGTCGATACCCGCTGAATTTCATCGAGAGAGCGGCCTCCCGCAGACCTCTCCCCTCCCCTCCCCTGTGCCCAACCCCGAGCGGAATCGCGGGATGGTCCGATCACTTTCGGAGTTTTCTCTTTTCCTCTTTGTTTTGTTTGCGGAGCGAAATCGAACGATACACGAGAACGCGCGTTGTTTTCTTCAAGATATGTTTTGCGTCATTCACGCGAAGTTTGACATTCTCTTTGAAACTTACTCGTTGGGATATCTGCGGGCACTCGAACGTGGTGCATCGTGGGGATATTCAACCCTCTAATGAATACGAAGTTGAAGGCGATCGAATTAGAATGTAACATCATCAACCTTTGCGACCCATGCGGCTTTGCAACCGATTTAACGGTCTTTGAAGTGCAACTTTTTCGTACACATATGTCAAAGGGTGAAAAATATGAAACTCTCGACGCGCCTTTCTATTGCGGCTTTCGGGATTGTGTAAAGACTTTAATATATTAAGCTAAATGAGTAAAATATTCAGGTGAATTTTCTGAAGAATTTGAACGATATAGGGACACGTTATTTCTTTTGAGATGCAATTCGCCGCATTATCCGCCGAGTCACGTTTTCTCGTCGAAAATTACTCGTAGAGATGCGAATGATTGAGGGATTCAAGATAACGAAAGTAATACAACCTAAAATTGAAAGAAGGTTTTGTTGCTTTTTTCCATCGCAAATTTTAAAAATAAACATTCAAAATAGTGAATCCTCAAACCAACCAAAGTAAATGACCAAAAAACGGAGTGTTACCTATATATTATATAAATTATTATAAATTATATTTATTCGTTATTCCAGTATTTTATTATTTTACAGATTTTAGATAAAAATTTTACTATTTAAATTTTTTTATTTTTACTATTTAAATTTCTACATAATATATGTCTAGTTTTGTTTTAACGAAATAAAATTATAATTTTGTTACTTGCCATATAAGTCCGCCATTCTGAATTAAAAAAATTTTGATTTCATACTCGTAGACAATGACTTCAAAAACTTCAAGATACAACATTTTAATGATATTGCTTAATTTCCAAAAACCCATTTTTTGCTAACTTTTTTGCTAACTTAAGTATTTTTGCAAAATTCAACTTGTCAATCAAAAGGTTAAATCAGACTACATAAATAAGATCCAGGAATATCCGACGATAGAGGAACGCGTTATTTGCTTTAAGATTGGTTCGCATTATCTGGCACGTTAACTCGTTGAAATTCGTAGAAACGCGCAGGAATTCGGATGTGTAGCGAGAGTCAAAGAGATATGTATTTAACTCCGTATCGAATACTGTATTAAATGTGACATCTATTTAAATGCAATTAAATTAGAGTGCAATATTAAATGTGTCAAACTGCACGAGTAATATCCAGGAACACGGAATAACGTCGTCGGTACGCGATCGTCGTTAATGCAAAGATAGTTAATACAGATTGTTACGCGGATTGCCATTGTTACATCGGTTATTTCCTGCCGTGGAAACTGGATTCCGCGATTCCCCGAGGCCGCTCGCGATGCGGACAACTGCCGATCGTTAGGTATCTATTATCGCAGTTTAATTTCTAATGGCGTTCGTCGCATACCGCCGTTACCGTTCCCCGACCCGTCACACAGACTTTAACCCCCGGTAGTCGAGGCCGCGACAATGCGAGACAATACGCGACTTCCATCTGTGCTTAATTACAAGAGAGGCAGGCGACCGTCGAGGCTCGTGTTTCACCGTGTTACTCCGGCCAAACACGCACACGCGTGTACCATAGCTACGTTCGAAGGACGAAGTTGTACGAAATCCATTTGGACAATTTACTTTTGCGAGTGGCAAACTCGTGGCGAATGGCGAAACATGCGGCACGAGGAGAACTCGCCCTTACGACGAGTCGGCTAATTACAGCGAACGAAGAAGCAAGTAACACTATTGAGCTCTCTTATTTCTATTCAGTATGAATCCAAACAAAATTACGTGTTCCGTAGCTTCGTTTCGCGGCGCACTGTGTAACAACGTGATCACGCGCAGAGCCCCGCTTAATTAGAACTTCTCTTTCTCTCCCGCGCGCGCAGCATTAGGCACCACCAATTCGTTGGGATTCGTCGATTGGAATTTTCAAGAGATAAGATCATGATCCTCTTGTTGTGTTTTCCAATGGACGGGATCTACAGAGTGTCCGACGTAACTCGTGAATCCGCTCATGCGTAGATAGAACTCGTCGAACGGAAGAGTTCCGTACCATTTTGCAAACAATCGCGTAGGTTTCCGGAGTATACCGGGTGATAACGAAACCGGTTTCGATGAATTTCTCGAAAACGTCGTGACTGATTCAATTTAATGGCAGGATTTGCAAATGTATGTATAATATACCAAAGATGGAATGGGAAACAACGGTGATTGCTCGGTAGAATGAATTTGCACCGTTTCCAATGAAATTTCTTAATTCATTGTTTCACCGCGAAATCCATCAAAGCTTGCGTACGCACCCATCTGGTTCACTCATATTAATTATAGAAAATTGGCAGATGGGTGAATATATAAATGATGCGATTGGACGGGCTCGTTAGACACGAGATCTCTTCCAAGAATCTACTAACAATTTCTTAATGGCTGCGGGTGGGGAATGATGTTAGATAATATTATAATACTTGCCTCCACTGATCAGCATTATGCGCCGACCGCTGATGTCAGGAGATTTTCAGTAGATTCAGATGATCTCGGATGAGACTTCGGCTATTTATGAATAACGACCCATATTCCAATTTCCCCCATAATTAATATCGCAAATTAATATTCCAAAAATTAAATCTTTATTTAATCGATAGATTTAATTATTAAATGGGATATTTCAAGTATTAAATTACAAATTAGAATTGCAACAATTAAATTAAATTAAATTACAATGTGCCGCGAGACTCCCTCGTTTAATTTGATCCCACCTGCATACAAGCGGACGTACACGATTTACGGGATAGCAGAGACACCCTGTACAGAGAGACAAGCTCGGAATCTCGTATTGTTGTACACACGTGGTCGGACTCGTTGGTCGATAATCGGCCAATCGGCTAGCCCGGGAATTTCAGTCGCGACGTATTCTTCGCGATGTTACTAAATTGGGTGAACATAGTTGCAATGGAAGTTGGCGCAGCGTCAGATTCTTGGTTATTAAATTCGACTGGAGGATATTGGAATTCTTGAATCTTAGGACGCGGAATATTTCGAAACCAAATTAGCGTCTCCCATGATCGGCGAGCAGCGACGGACTTCAATTGGGACCTCGTGCAGCATTAGCACCCGGTTTATCGAATATCGGAAATCTCGCTTCAGAGAAGCGTTTGAGTATTCCGGGGAACTTCAAATTTGACGACACGGTCAGATCTCGGATCAACACGGGACCGGAGGGTATAATTTTGTCTTCAAATTTGAATAAGATTCCCCACGACTTTTCGTCCAATCGCATCGGATCGCCGATACTCCGATGAGGATAATTCCGTTATCGCTCTATTTTCGAGAAAACCCGACTCTGTTCTTTCCATTGCGACTTTTAGCTTGTAATTAATATATTCCAAGTTGTCAAAAATATACATCGCGCGATATCGCAGCTTTAAATTTCAACTCCACATCTTTGAACCACGGCATTTTCTGGGTTCGCGCTAACTCCCCGTTGAGCTTCGACTCGATCTCGAATATTTACATTTGTCACATTAGCGAAACGTTTCCAGGCTCATTGAGCGGCTCGCCGTCGAGCGTGTCGTACAAATTTCTTTTTAGAGTCTTCCGATATGACTCTCTTTCTTCTTGCCCCTCGCTGTCCCTCCTTCTCGGTGCTTATTACATTAACATAAGAATGGGCGCGCACTTCTAGGCGGAGGAGCGCCGGCTGAAATCGAGCCGGAGTCAGCGGCGCCTACTTGGTCGAGTCGTATTTGCATCCCCTAAGGGCGGAAAAATCCTTAAAAGGGGATTGCCGGAGAGGACGCCATCGACCGTGTCAGTGTCCTGTCCAACCTTGTTTTCGTGATTCGCCTCGCGATGAGAACCCGTATCGATTGGAGAGGGTCTTCTGTCAACCGGGCAAGGTTGCGTGCTCACTGCATGTGTGAGGGGAATTACGCGCTCGCGCGCGCGTGTATGCGCCATATAGATACAACTACCTGTGTCAATCAGCGTATCGATTTTAAGCATCAGATATAACCGTATAAATATAATCGACGAGGTCGAATATTAAATTCGAGAGAATAAAGAGGTTCACTTTTGACAACTTGGAATATATTAATTACAAGCTAAAAGTCGCAAATGGAAGAAACGGAGCCGGGTTTTCTCGACAACAGAGCGATAACGGAATTATCCTCACCGGAGTATCGGCGATCCGATGCGATTGGACGAAATCTTCTTCTTCGCGGCAATGAGAAAATGAAGAGATTATGAAGGGAAATGAATCGCGAAAGAATGAGATAATAATGCGTACGTGAACGATGAAGAACTTGTTGCGTGAAGCCAGCCTGGCGCGCTCGTATCGCGGCGATTTTTATATCAGGCCATCCAAGAGACGTTCCTTGCGTCAAGCCGTTAATTCGTAATGATCAGTTCATGCATACGTTATCGCACAATCCGACGCATAATGGACGTTGCGTTTTTTCCTCTCTCGCCGGTGAGGAATATGGCCGTTCTCCTATATGCAGGTGATAGCGTTGTCGCTTATTGCGTCAACAACAAGCTGCTTCTGGCGGACGGAGCACTTCCGCGAGAGGAATATAGAATTACGTCCAGTTAAGCGGAAATTTCATTACGCTCTACGCGTAATTTTTCATAAATCAGTTCTCTCTTTGTAGCGCGAAATAATGCCGTGCAATTGCAAAAGCGACACTTACCGGTGCGTTCAGTTTCCTCCCTCCCCCCTCCCCCCCTCCCCCCCCCTCTCTCTCTTTTTCTATTTTTTCTTCTCTTTCTTTCCTTCCTTTTATTAATCGGTCCTTAATTCCCGCCTCAGATGCTTGTATCATCCCATTGCGCGCTCTTCATTTTCACCGGAGTTATGCACCGGGATAACAACGGCCACCAGGACTTTCTCGATTATCACGCGCGTGTTGCTGTTTCATCGGTATCCTGGAAAACCGCTGGAATTGCGTAAACGCTTTGCATGAAATAGAATTATCTCCTCGCGCAGATTCCATATTCGAGACATTATTACGCACGATAATCTCCGTATAAACTCGTTGGAAATAGTTATATAAAGACGGAGACAGAGAACAGTAATATCCTATTGTCCGTTATTTATATCTCTGCGACCACATTGGATATATTCGTAAAAACTCAGCTCGGCGGTGCTTTTCAAACGTTCACCGCGAACTCTCGGATGTCCCATAATCGCGTCAAAGTACTCGACGAGTTTTAAAGGGGGTGGAAGGAGAGGGACGTCATTGAACGTTATTATCTCGGACAAAGTTGCGGCTAAACGAACATCATAAACGATCCCCACGATCTCCTGGCCTCGACCGCATTTAAGCCGCGGGGCCGAATAATATCACCCTCACAACAGCGCGTCGTTCTTCTCTTCCACGATAAATGCCACCCTCTCTCTTTCCTTTTCTCTTCCTTCCCCCGCCCTCTCTCTCTCTCTCTCTCTCTCTCATCTTTCTCTTCTCCCAACCGTCTCCGTGGTGCTGCCTCTACCCTCTTCACATTATATCAACAGTCGACGGCGGATCCGCACTTTCATTATGGGGTAGCGGAGCACCAGGGGGTGTAACCGGGGAAGAAACCCAGCGTTTCATTCTCCGCATGGACCGTTACACCCCGACATCCCTCGTGCCAAAGTTCTAGCGACCCTTAAAGTACCGCGAGCCGCCGTCACCACCGTCGTCGCCACCGCCGCCACCACCGCCGCCGCCGCTGCCGCCGCCGCCGCCGCCGCCGCCGCCGCCGCCGCCGCCGCCGCCGCGTATCTGCCGCGGTATCCATAGCGACTGAGCACATGCGCGATGGGGTGACTCGGGCCATCCGCCGCGGAGCGTACCACGGGGGTGGTTTTTCGTGTTGGCACACCCGGGCGGTTGGCTGGGCGGTGTCTGCGGCCTTCACTTTCCTCCCGAAAATCGAAGGCTACGGGGGTGACCGTCCCTTTTTTCTCTGTCTCTCCTTTTCGTCATCTTCTTCATTTTCTACTCTCCTTCTTCTTCTTCTTCTTCTTCTTCTTCTTCTTCTCCTCCCTCTTTCTCTCTTCTCTCCTTTCCTCCGTCTCTTTCTCTCTCCCTCCCTCGTCCCTCTTTTTTCTCTCTCCGATACAGTTCCTCCTTATCTTTCTCTCTCCCTGTCTCTGTGTCTTTCGCTTCCCTCCCACCGTCGTGTCGCTCGGTCCTCGCGCTGTGCTGCCAGCGCAGAGACTTCTCGCTCTCCCCGTGAGCCTCCGAGTACACGTGCCACCGCGGGACATGTGAGGAGGAGCGTCATATACAGGTGTACCCGCGGCGAGAATGTGCACGTGTCGAAACAACGAAAAACAAGTGAAAGTGCCGTCACGGATCGCGAGCTGCTCGAGAGAGAAAGACGCAGCATCGCTGGTCCCACGCACGCCAATCGGCCATCCAGCCAGCAACGCGGACTAAAGGGAGGGCTTCCCCCTGTCGTCTACAACGTCTACCGCAGACTTCGCAAGAGCCTCGAAGGACCCTCAGGGGATATCTCGACGGGACGACAGCCTCCGTTTCCTCTCGCTCACGTCGTCGAGGTCGTCGCTGGAGGGCCGAGCGCGCGAACCACAGCTTCGTCGCGGCGCGAGATTGCACACCGCGTGTCGTGCAGCCGCGACGCGGATCGGCCGGCCGTTTCCGCTGCGCCAGTGAAACTTCCTGGTCACGTGAGTGCGGAGAGAGGGTGGTAGGTGAGCGAGCGAGCGAGAGACCAGAGAGCGCGCGCGAACGGCCCCGAGAGGGGTGGTGTGCGACTCGAGTGGTGTGCCGTAGTCAGCGATACGACGAGGGGCGCGATACGCGTTCCGCGTGGGAAGCCGCGCCGATGAATTTCCCAATGTCCCTCGGCTGGCGAGAGGGTAACTCGTGAGTGCGACACGCATCGATCGATCATCCGGACACTTATCCCCCGAAGATCACCGCCACCCACCGCCAGACTCCCTCACGGCTGCCGCGCGGCGAGGTTGCGGCGACATTCCTTCGCCTCGAGTTTTCGACGGGGCTTTCGAGGAGGACTCTGTGCATCCCACCGCGTCGTGTCGCCGATCCCACTGAACAAGACTCGTCGTCGCGACTGGTCCACTCTCAGCATCGGGACGCTCTCTCGTTCAGAGGGCAAGCTCAGTTCGCTCGCAATCATGAGCCCGAGAGGAAGTTGCCGAGGGCCGAGCACGCCCGCCAAACAGCTGACGCGCGACGATAAGGCCGCGACACGCGCGGTTTGCGACGCGATTGGACGGCCAGCGCGGTGATTCAGATGCTGATACACGTTGCCTATCGCGCTCTGCCTATCGCCACTCACGCACCGCTGAGCAGCGAAAGTGCGGCGGACTGGACGGGATCGAGATCCGAGGGGGACACCGTGCGTGTGGCCAGCGCAGCCCCGCAGGATCGCGCGCGGCGACGCGGACGCATGGATGCGTCCAGTTGCGATCTAGAATGACCTGATTCCATCTTCGGAGCGAGGATCGATCCTGGAGAGTGTCCTTTTCTCTCTCTCTCTCTCTCTCTCTCTCTCTCTCTCTCTCTCTCTCTCTCTCTCTCTCTCTCTCTCTCTCTCTCTGTCTTTCTCTATCCGCCCCTGTCCCTATCTCCATCTCCCTGTCCATGTCTCCGTCTTCTTCCTCGCGGGCATCCGTCATCCGAAGGATCGTGCCGCGGAACGTGGCCTGGACACGGTGGCCAGGAACGGATCTCCGTGCTCGACGCGGATAATCTCGTCGCAGCCCCGACACCACTGCCAAGATCGATCACTGTCAGGTAGATTGTGCGATCGCGCGCGCCAACATCACAAAGGTACATACTCTTCCCCGCTCCGCTCCCGAGCCGGGGGAGGATCGGAAGGACGAGCGCCGCAGCAGACGAGAACAGCTGCAAGTCGCAAGTCCAAGTCTCGAGTACATTATCGGGCGCGCTCGGTGGTCGCGCGCGAGCGCGACGGTTTGTCGCGGAAAACTTCGGCGTTGCTTCTCCTCGTTGTTACGCACAGGTCGCCGGAGGGCGATCTGAAAGCGGCGCGATTGAACGGTGCAAATAGCAAAAGGCGTCGAGCGCCACTTCGTTGTACTTGGCGTCATTGTCTCTATTTCGTGTTCTCGCTCTCTTCAATTCAATAGCCGAGAGCGCCGTAAATAACTAACCCAGATATTTTATTCAGGCCCGACCGGGACGCGTGTGTGTTCGTGTGTACGTTTGTGTACGCGCATCTTGCGAGCGCGAATCCGCGGCTATTCCGACCGCCAGGATGTGGTGTGGCTTCAGCGCATGATAGGAGTTATCTCGGGAAGCCGCGAAAATCTCCCCTCCCGCAAGTCGATGACAATAATCGCGCTTTGCGAGATCGCCCGCGGCAACGCGATCGGATTCACGCGGCTGAAAATACTCGCTCGGTCGAGTGACACATTTCTCCCGTTCGCACTTACGAGCCGCGCGCCGGCGATACGTATGAACGGGCAATTTCCATGATTTCGTGGAGGACCCGCGGGAGAAGTCGCGCTCTCCCCGCTCGCGCATTCTCTCGCTCGCACGCTCATATGTACGCTTCTGCCACGCACACGCAACGCAATCCACTTCCCACGCGCGCTCTCTCGACCGCCGCATTCGCTCGAGTTAATTCCGCCCATCGGTTCGCGCCATCCAAGTCGACACAAAACACATATACCCGGTAAACGGTCCCGAAACGCAACGCGCCCCGCCGCGCTCTCATTCATCTCGCCCTTTCCCGCTCGATGAATATTCCGGTCGATCCGTTAACTGCGGGTCACTCGCGACGCCCTGCGCGCATGTGTGTATGTGTGTGCCTGCGTGTGGGTATGTCCGCAGGACATCGACGAGCGCTTGCATAATGCTGGCGAGAGTGCACTCCGCAACCGTGTCCTAACTCTTCCGCAAACGTCGAGCGCGCCCTTCCGGCGCGCGTCGCTTAACGAGGCGCTAATTAGAGGCCGCATCGATTAAGTTCCGCCCTGAGGCCGGGTAAACACACAGCTCTCCTAATGGGAAGACATTCTTTATTCCTCGTCTCGTCCTCGGTTACACCTCTTCGTCATCCCGCCCTTCGTCCCTTCTGTCCCCGGGCCGGGCCCTCTGGGCGACATTACGTTTTGTTTACCAGCCACGCGCCTTGGCCTGGGTGTTGTTGCCATCGCCGTCGTCGTCGACGTCGTCGTACAGCGACGTCATATCCACCCCCGTTGTCACGGAAATTTCCAGGGAGAGAGAGAGAGAGAGAGAGAGAGAGAGAGAAAGAGAGTTGAGAGAGAAACAGCCAACCCAGCGCTACGCTCGTTCGCGCTGGTGATGTATAGGTCTGGTGTAGATGCGATTTATCCGCGTTCCGATATATCGCGACGTTTAAACGATAGCCCTCTGCTCCCTCTGCTCGCCCTTCTCCGCCAGCGAACACTCGTAGCATTTCTTTGGTTATCGCATCCATTATTGCCGTGCGAAATATCGATTCGCCGACTCGGCCGGTCTATACGCGAGCGCTCCGATATAGCTGAACAAAGTACAATAGCCGCGCTTACGTTCCCCTCTTCATTATTAATCCCGCGCTAAGCGAGTATTGCTTTTTAACGAAAGACGAGCGCGTTGCGCGTCTGATGGAGCCGGTCGCGGTGGAACAGTTCGCGAGCACGACATTTCGACGCTCGGATAAAGGGGAGCAATCGTCCCTTCTCATTTAAGGAAGAAAGAGCACATAGTCGGATTAAAAACCTATTCATATTGCAGGGTAAATCGCGTGAAATCCACAGATATCGCGGGACGATAAAGTCCCGTAAGCGCGCGACGAACACGACGCGCGCGCGCGCGCGCGCGCGCGAGCGGAAAGCGAACGCGAAGATCCTGCGAGTAACGTGAGCGAAGTTATTTGCGCAACGTTACGTTCGCCGACGTAAGAAATATCCGTACCGAGCGCACGTTCCACGAGGGGAAGGTCTAATCAGCGGTGAGGGGAAATTTACGATGCTCCGACTTTTCCCGGCGCGGTTCCTCCGGATGCACTCGGCTTTAACCAACTCGCGCGCTGGAACCGTGACGTTCGCGAGCGACTGCGACTGCGGTATCTTCGAGAGGATTGGCCGCGTTAATTTATCGCGGGTTGCCAGCAGGTCTGTTCTTTTCAATCCGAATTAGCGTCCCACCGGAATTCCGGAAAGGAGGTTCTTCGTTGCTTTAATGATGCGCACTTGTTATAAAGTATACAAAATAGGCAAGTATACTTAAGGCACATACTTCCTTTCATTCAAGTGTGCGAAAAAATACGAGCAATTCGTTTGGAGAGAAAAAAAAGATACGCAATATATCGCAAAATATACGCGAACAAAGTGAGTCCGTGCGAGCCGAGTTGGCCGAAATACCGAAGTAACTTCCCCTTTACTGCAAATTGATATCCTCCCCTTCGCCTACATTAACATGCCCCGTCCAAATATTCTTACGTCGACGGTTACGCTCTCCTTTTTCTCTCTCCTTTTCTTTTCTTTTTTTTTTTTTTTTGTTAGAAAAATACGCCCGCGGCATCGTAACGCGAAAATAATCGACCGATATTGATAAGGTTTAAAGCCGAGCGACTCTTTCGCGAGCGGCTCCGCCGCTGAATGATTTGTCCCGTTGATTATACCAGTGCAACTTTCACTTTGTTAACAGACTCGCGCTCGCGCTCTTCTGCAATCGCTTGGACAGCCCGTATTCCATATTAAACCAGCCGGAACACCAAGAATGCACGCCAGCGCCAGCGCTTCCGTGCGGCTTTAATACATGTCTTTAGTTTTCGTTTTTTTCCCTCCACCTCGTCGCGTTTCCCGGTTTTGCCTCACGCGAATTGGTAACTCGCCACACCTCGCTTCTCGCACAGGCCAGCAGTTCTTTCTTGACCGAGCACGACGTGGAATATAATGGTTCTGTTTCCTTCGTGCAGCTGTTCTCGCGTCTCACTGCACGTCGGAGATAAGAGAGAAATAATTTTTCGCTCTCGTCGTGCGCGCGCTGTCTTAAAAAATATCGCCAACGACGGGACGATTCCGCTGAACCGGCAAAAAACAGAGAGAGAGAAAGAGAGAGAGAGAGAGAGGGCGGGAGGGAGACGAGACGTGGGCGAGATGTATCAAATTTTCTCGCAATTTGTCAACTGTCTGCTTTATTATTACCTTCATTGTGCAACGACATTGAATTGCGGGTATTATCATTACCTTGATTGAAACGGCTGAATAACTTCGTCGATGTGCTGCGATGACTCTCAAAGCGGAATTAGGCGGAATTGCTCCTCCAAATGGTTAACAGATGTTCGGAATTCAGATATGTCCTCCATATTTGCAACTTGAGACTTTAATAAGCATATTTTCCACGTGAGCTACTTATTTTTAGATACTTATTTTTAGCGTGTGATATTAGAATGCGTACATTCCAGCAGATTCTTATTTACAGTATTAACATTTTATTGATGTCTTGATAATCGTCGCGATAGTTTATAAAATGATAGAAAGTTTTTTATTCGATTTAATGAACCGAGTCACTACCTTTCTACCTGCAAAAGCTCGGGCACTTAAGCGCAGACATTTCGTGCTCGGTATGAGATAAACAAAGGATGCGATGCGATGGAACGACACTTAATTGCTTTATCTTGAAGAAGTGACTTCAAAGCGATGCATTTCCTTCGAACGGCATGTCCTATTAATTTTTCATCTTCAGATCCTTGAGAAGAGTCCGCTAGGTTTATTTTTCCACGCTGTTCTACCTTCCTCTCCCTCTCTCTCTTTTCCTAATTATTAAATATTCTCGTCTTCTTTCAGACCATTTTCAGGCTTTAAGCTATCTCTACCGCATTATGTGGGTGTAAGTTCTCCGGAACATTATTTTCCTTCTCTTCAGTCCCAGCAAAAATATACTCGTCCGTTGTCGCAAAAGCCCGACGTCCACGTTGAATCCGGACGAAGAGCATAAACCGGCTTTCGAAATTGCGCTGCAGCATGAAGTGCGAAGCAATAAAAATACATACGAGCGAAAGTTAAATGAATCCGCGACCGAGCTTCTCTGTTTCCACTCGCAGCGCTGTTGCTGCTACTAGCTGCTGCTGCAACGTTAAACACAATTAACGTGGCACCGTTAATGAACAATAACTCGGCGTCTCGAGTCTCCAGAACTCGTGTCGGAAACATTTAATCGAACTTTAACTAATGACCTCGATTTTCGAGAGCGAGAGCACGGGGAGTTGCAGGTTCCGAGCGTCGCGAAATAAAGATACGTTTAGACACCAGACCTGCTGCCCATTAAAATATTTTATATAATTTTCCCGCCATCACGGACCCTCCATATTTCCCACATTTCTCTGGTTTCTCTTGATGACCTCTTCCCTCGTGGCACTCCTCTTTCTCCCTTCTAGCTGTCTTACGACTTTTTTCATTTGTATCGCCTCCCCTCCCCCCTATTCCTTTCTTGCGGGAGATATATTTCCGTCACCAGCTCGCGAGCGCCATTTGTTCATCAAAAGAGAACATGACGGTCGCACGACCGATGTCAAAAAGACAATTTCGCCTTTTGTGCCACCCTACATCCTCTCTCTGCCTCTTCTTGTCTTCTCCCTGTCCGCCCGGCGATATGATATATAACGGGGGGTCCAGGATAATATCTTTTTTCGACTTACATACATATCGCGCCGGTGCCACTTGTGCGCCGCGGCGCGGCGGCCGCATCTTTTTCAACCGCTGTTCGCGGCATAATTATTGACCGTCGCCGACGTTCGAGACACGCGCGAGAACCACCTGTGGATGGCTAAACACGTCCGATTGCGCACAGCGGAGAGGCCGTGTTACCTGTCCGTTATCAGTTCGCGTTAGACTAGCACCAGTCTGGCCGAGACTGTCGCTCGTCAGGCCGAGCCGTGCTCAGCGGGGAAAGCTGCTTACGCGACTGCTGTGAAATTCGTGGGTTTGACTGACATACGCTCCTGATCGTGGCTGGATCTAAGAGCATACGCCAGTCGATCTCACGAATTTTGCATCAGTTGCACAGCAACTTCCTCCGCACCGAACGCAGCTCTCCGAACCACTCTAAAATCCCTCTCGCTCGTCCGCTTAGTCGCGTCTCTCTCTCTCTCTCTCTCTCTCTCCTCCTTTTTCCTTTTTCTTCTTTGCCAAATCGTGAAACACTCGACAACTCCTCCTCTGGTCTGGACGCTCGAAATAACGTTAGTCGGCAAGCCGGCAAGATACATACCGACGTAAAAATGATTTACAACGCAACAGGTTAAATGTTGCGGCCTCGTGATTTTAATGGGCGGCCGCTCGCGCTCTGAAATATGGCAGATCGTTGTTACTCGAAAACATCGCTGCGTTTGCCAGGCGTGATCAAAAGTTTTCTTCATTTTTCATTGTTTGTAGTTAGGGGAGAAGTTGCCGAAGTACGCTTTGTGCTCGAATACGCATGCCGAAAGTTATTTAGCGCGGACGAAAGCGCTGCTCAACGAGCGAAATCCTGAAAAATGTGCAATGTACATTTCGCGCGAAACAACGAGTAAGTGATTTCACTGGTCGCATTTTTAAATTAATTCTTTGGATACGGGCTGGGTAATCGCCATGTAGAGGTAGCCAGCAGACGAGATGCTTATGCGCACTGAGAGGAAAAGTAGTCCATTTTATTACAATTGTAATTTTTTCGGCGTTAATTGTATCCTTTTGTTGTTCTAACGAAAATGTAGCAGTAGTAGCAATATAAGATTATTATCGCTGAGACTACAGTAGCATTTACTACGAAAATGGTTCTCTTCACTATGATACTTCTACTGTGAGATTATACAGGATATATCCGAATTCCAGCGGCAAACTTACAAAACTTCCGGCTCTAGCGACGAACTTAACTTGAAACTTGTTAAAAAATAAATAAAAAGTCCTGGCAAACGTATGTTCCCAAGAGTCCGACTTTTGGGACATAGCCTTTGGAAGATGACAACAATGAAAGAAAATGTATCGTGATACATGCGCTGATATAACGCGTTCTTTATTTGTTTGTTGTATTTAGGAGATAATATCTATCAACTTTGATGATTTCTGAATATTAACCGAGGAATTATTCATCGTGACGTTGGTATTGTTTATCGTTACCATTCGTCGCGAATAAAATTAACCTTCGCATCACGGATGTCTACGTTTTCGAGGAGCTTGCAGGCATGGCAGAAATTTTGAACAGTTTTTATAACAGTATGCATCTGGTTATTTACTATCGCGAAATACGCGATATAACGAATAGAATAAATTTTTTTTAAATCTGAGATTGCATTAGCATGTGCAATTAATACCAAACGCTTTTCTTCTCAGTGTGCAAAGTACTTTCGTATGCTGCGTTTGCTGATGAACTGACGAACTGACGAAGTAATTATATTGTTGATATATGTGTAAAAATTGCTATTTACGAAAAATGAGAAACTGTCAATTATTATGATATTATCTTTAGATATAAATCACTTTATTAATAATTTTATTAATAAAGAATAATAAACGCTGAACAATAAGCGGCCGCCGATAAGAATCTCGCGCAGAAATGATTAAATGCGCGCGCTAATATCTTCGACGCCGACTTTCTCGCGAAAACATGCCAACTATCCCAGATCGGAATCGCGACACCCACAGCGCGCCGAGACAAACGTATCGCTCGAACGTGCCATTTCAGAGCTGCCGCGCGAGTGCGATGCGCGCAAATGACAATTTATCTTCTACCCTATTTGCGTTTTATCGCATAATTATGCATTTAAGCGCGACGGTTCCGATTTGCGGATGCCGCGCGCGCGCGCGCGCGTTGAATTTCGCGCATAGAGCGCACGGATAGTAAGCAGATAGTCAAGCCACTATAATTCCAGCGATAATTCCGCCTCAATTTCAGCCTCGTAACCATTCCAAGGCACGTTGCAATTATTAATAACGGCAACTGCACCACAGCCCTGCTACGCGCGGTATGTGCGGCCGGCAAAAAACTTTATCGCGTATAAATCACCTTCCTCGGCGTTTTCCCTTTAAAAAAGAACTGAGATCCGTTTTCGCACACGCACGCACACAGACAAACGCTCCATGTAAAAGACACAGCTAAATTATGGTGCGAGGGGGGAAAGAAGCGGAAAAAGAAAAGATAAACACGGAGATGTCCGAGAATACACACGATGCGAATTGGTGAAACTTTCAACAAACGCGCACTCGTTTACATCGCATATCGCGATTAGACCGACGAGAATTATTACACCTAGCGGCTTAAGTAATGAGACTCTCGCATGGAAACGCGATCGGAATATACAATCGCGAACCGCAGATATGAAATCACTCGCGGCGGAAGTTTATCGGGAGTTCGGGCATTCCGCTTCGGGAATCGCGCTCGCGAAATTGTCAATCTCATTCAGAGGCGAGACCGACGCTCATGCAGAGACGTATTCCATCACGCGAGACACTCGAGCCGCGGTATCACGCGAAACGTATCGGCCGTTTAATGACGAGGAGGCAATTTAATTCCCGCCTGCTCGGCGTTACGTATCGCGTCGCACCCTCGAATCGTATCGGATTTAATTTCGCGCGTCGGGCCACGATGAGGAGGAGGTGGCTGCTTGGTAACGGAGAGGAAAATGGCCGGGAAAGCGCGGGAGGCGAGGGAGAGAAAGAAATTGATGCGGAAAACAAGTCAAATGGGCGAGCCAGAGAATCGCGTTTGCGCCGAATTCCGCCGGCGTCGAATCGAAGCAAGTATCGAACTTTACGGGAACGCGACGGGGAAAAGATATCGAGATTTCCATTCCGGCTAAATGACTCGTACTTATCCGACGAAACGAGATCCAAACGGGTTTGTTTGACCATCCCAATTTTGCCGCCAACGAGATAGATCGCGCGGCTTGACTATCGCCGGTCGTGTCGCATAATCGCATACATATCTGCAAGATACGCGGGCGTTTGTAGGAATACGTGCGATGCAACGCGAGAGATAATTTTATTTGCCGATCGCTTTACTGGAGGATTCGCAATTATTCGATACGCGTCGCGCGCGGAAAATCCAAAGGTTTGAATTCAGCCAAGGGTGTTTGTCTCGCAAGGAAGATATTATTATTTGATCTCAAATTTCCATTTTACGGTATGAAATAATTATCGTAAAACTTTATCGCGCTCGAACCCGCGCTAATGTCGTTAGTCCGCTTATTGGTATGCACGATACGCGGAGAAAAAGCAACGTTCTCCGCGTAACTTGGAGTGTGTATGTCGGTGTTCTCAGCTAATTAATCGCGCTCCATTATGACGGGGCACGTCGATGGGAACTAATTTTATTTTCACGATCGAAACGCACGCAAAGCGGAGGAGAAGTGGGAAAGGAGCTTCGCCGCTGCTTCGCTCGTCGCAAAATCCACAGGCGAGAAAGTCGAAGAATTAAAACATCAAAAGCTTTTCACCGAGCCGTAAAAAAAGCAGCAACACATACATGCGCGCGTGCATACACACACACGCACACATATGCACAAAGCTGCAGCCTTGAGTTTCGCACGGAAAATGGAGATTTAATTAATTTATTTCGGCGGCTCTCCACGTACGCACCAAAATTCAATTCTAACTCTTCAAGTTGGACAAAGGAGAAGCGTTGAGCGCGAAACGAACGAAAGTCAGGCGGAAGATCGGGCTCAAAGGAGTAACGCGGCGCGATGGGATTAAAAGTTTTTCGATCGGATAATTGAAAAATCGCTGAGAACGCGCGAACTCGGAACGGCCAAAAAATGTAATAAATCGCCCCGGGAGATGAGGTGTTGTGTGAGCGCGGAAAAAGAAACTTCTATATGCAATATTCGAGACGCGTACAGAGACGAAAGAATATCAGTATTCATTATTTTCAATCATCAAAGAGAATAAATTCGTCGTATAATATTTTAAAACAGAAAACTCACTGCACATTTAATGTAGTTTGCGCGTGTCGAAAGTTTTAGAAGGGTTCAATCGAAAGAAACAAGCAGGAAACGCGAAATTCTCAACTTCCTCTAATGATCTCCAGGTAGACTGATATTAACAAAGTTGACATTAACATCAGAAGTGACGAAATAAAATCCTTGAAAGGGTCGAAATATTGTTTCCTCCTTGAATTTCTGAGAAACTTCGCTTTTTGACGTAACAAGTATTTGCTCCGCACAGTGTATTTAAACGCAAGATAGTTTCGAGATAACGAGCAAAAGAGAGAGATAGATAGAGAGAGAGGGATAGAGAGAGGGAAAGAGTAACATGTTACATATTTCGAAGAACCGAGAAGTTTGATGAAGAACGAATTTTGTACGTATATTCAAAGAGCGTAACGAGAATAATTCGATAACTTTGATGATATTGGAGATTCAAAGTGAAAATTAAGCTGTCTTTGAGGGAACTTACATGATCATCATTTTAGGTCATATTGCTTCAAAGTATAATAAATCAATTTCTGGTATAACCGCCTCTGCGCTCGATTTCTCCGGGAAAATTCAATCGTTGCGATTAATATTTAGATTGAAGCAACGATCAAAATTAAAATATTTAGCACGTACAAAATGGAAATATGAGATCTCTCTCGCTGTCTGCATTTAGCACGATTATATTGTGCCATAATGAAATCATTGTTGGAACGTTCTATACTATCCTACAAACTAGTCACAAACTAGTTGAACTTTAAGGAGACCATGATTAACTAATGCCCGGGAACAAAGTCAGTTTCCCGCGTTCTCAGCGTTTTTACTTATCGTTGATCTTTCCGAGATTTTTCTTCTCCGTTTACCGCGAGTGTTCCCATTAATTTCAGGCTAAGATTTATTCAAATGATTCATACGAGAAAGCACGAAAGGAAAAATTTTGATATTTGAACGATGAAAATGAAAATTGAAGAAAAAGAGAAAAGGAGATGTGATAAGGAGTTGCTGTCATATATAGAAGGCTGATGGGATGAAATTAAAAATCACAGAGACGTTAAAGTAATGACAAGAATCGTTAAAGCTTGAAAAGCCATGATTGAAAGGCAGAAAATGGGTCGCGACATTGTGCGAATTGAGACCGTCAGGGATGAATATTAACATAACGAATATTAATGATAGAAAGAGCCGTTTATTATGCGATCTAAAGATGTCACTCCATTTATGCTCTTTGTCAGTTTTTGAGCTCTCAATTGGTGCTCTCGCAAGAATCTGTCACTAGAATATCAGATGACATACAGTAAAAAGATTTGTCCAATAAATTCTGGAGAGCAGAGAATAAGATTTCTGTTGTATCGGTAATATTACAACGCTGTGTCGTCAATTTTCTTCCTAATAATCTCTTTTTTCATTTGCAATAAATATCATTTTTAAATCCATCGAAAAATGGTGAAGGCAAACGAATTTTTTAATTTTAACGATGTTTAATCATTTCATGGTGACGACACGTTTCAACATTCGCGGAACGTTTAAACATTCAAAATATTCGATTATTTCCGTTCCGTTTTGGTAGCTTTTCGCGATAAATATTCATTTTATTCAAGTTTCCAATCTCTCCAATAGAAAGTATTGTACGCAAGTGCGAATGTTACTGCCACTTTCGCCGAGTCTCCCATCTAACTTTAAGATCCTTCAATAATGCAAGTTGCCTTTGTAGCATACCTGCCGTTTCCATTCCCTGTAATCCCGCGGTTCGATTTCCTCTTTTTCTCTGTTCCCCCCTCCCCCTTTCTCTCTCTCTCTCTCTCTCTCTCTCTCTCTTTTCTTCTTCTTCTTCTTCTTCCTCCTGTCCTCCCTCCTTCGCTTTGCACTCGCTCTCTTTTTTCTCCCTTATTTCGTTCTATCGCTCGACGACTCGACGAGACGCGAAAGGACAAAGTGCGACTCACCCTCGTTATCCTTTACCCTTACGGAGCCGGGTATCCTTCTGGAAAGATAACAACCGCAGGTCAACGCGTAAGGTTCAATTATCGTGCGAGCGTGCTTTTTCTTTCTTCCAATCTTGCCGGATGATGGCGAGCGCGATTCTCGAAGGGACAATTCTTCTAACACGGACTAACCATTTTCTCCGCTTCGCCTCTCACAACACACACTCCCTTGAAGAGGATTCTGTCGATTGATGTGACGCGGTTGGTTTGTATAGATAGGCGGGTAAAGTCTGAGATTGTGCTGTAGGGTTAGATATCTGTGCGGTAAGCTGTCGCCACTTTCGGGTTTCGACGCGCCAAATTTTAAGCGAAGAATCGCGGTCGCGCATCAACGATCGATATGTTTTATTTATTAATCTCAAATAGTCGCAGCACCTTTCATTGCATTAAATAATTGTAAGAATCACACGATGTGCCTAGTCCTTCTCATATAGCTTCTCACATAAAAAAAAAAAAGATATAAAATCTTTTTATCCTACGATTGCATCGTAAGTACCGCGCGATGAGCGCCGCCTTTTACACTTTTACTTCTCATCTCGCCCGATAGCTGAAGGATAAAGAATTTTCAGCTCCAAATTCGTCTCACGGTAGATCGTACGAGGTGGAACAGGGATTCATCGCGATCCATCGTGGCCGATTGAAAATTCTGTCATGTGACACGAGAAGCACAAATGGACGTTGTCGTGCGTATCTGCCGAGCGCTATTAATACGATGAATTCGTCTCCAATCTGTATCCCACTATTTCCGTCCGCTTCGGGTTCCATTTCGATCAATAATTCCGACAGTAAGTCGAAATGCAGGTGAAGCGGCAGCAGGAACAGCAGCGACGCTGCTGCAGCAGCCTGACATCACCGAGATACTGTCGGATAACGGTATCCGGATATTTCCGTGAATTCTGTTATCGTCGATTTCCCCTTGGCGTAAATAGCCCTAATTCGATACATCTCGAGGTAGCCTTGGCAGCGGCAACGAGAGTATCTTGAGTCTGCCGGGAATTACACGGCTACGTCCAACGTCTTACGGATTGCACGCGCTGTTTAATAAAAAGCAAGCCCGTCGCCTTTCGACGAACTTTCGCGAAAATTTCCGTCGTTTGCGTGTGAAGCTCGGAAAGTCGTCGAGTTGAGATCGACAGTGTGATAATCAAAAGGTAGTACCATTTAATGCAATCGAAGATTCGAGCTCTCGATAGAGTTAATCTCGTACCCGGAAGAAAGAAAGTAACAGATATTGTGACAACGAACGAATTAAACGCTTTTTCTTATCGTGCTACGTTCCTAATGAGAATTTTGATTAAAATCTGTCTTTCACAATTTCGAAAACCCTTTACCCGAAGCGCGTAACGGCACGTGATTTATGCCGATGTTTATTCTGATGTTTGTCAACAATACGGTATTGTCTCTACACACAATCACTCGCGGTGACGAATATCGGGATGAAATTTGGAATTCCCACTCTGCAGTCCATCTGCAGTCCGTTCTCTTGGTCGATGCCATTCAGGAATATTCCAGCTCGCTTCGCTCGATGTAGAATTGTCACTTCTTTTATCGGCAATCCGTTCATTCGCCCCTTCGTATCTATCAAGTGGCCGAGATCGCTCGTTCTCATTGACGTTTCCGATGGAAGGTCCAAACGCCGGCCGAACGTTGATAATGTCGATAAGATCCGTGGCCGAGAGTATGCCCGGCGAATCGCGTTATCGGCATTTCACATCGGCGTGGGTAGAACCAATCTTATCCATCCTGAGGAAATTGCGTTTCGCAAGCCAGAAAAATTGCGTCGGAGGCGGCTTAGAGGCCGAGTGCGCTGTTACTGTGAGCGATCGCACGTCTCGAGAATACGCGTGATCGAGATGGATGTCGGAGATAGAACGCGTTCGTGGCATAATATTTGTGCAACATCGGCCGGAGGTACGCTGCTGTTTGTGTCTTCATTCGCCACAAACGCTGCTCGTGGGCAGTGCGGTTAATTGATCCGGCAGTTAGTCACACTCTGCGCGATCTGTCTGTTTGCTCAATTGGAAAATTCGCTTCGATCCGTCAGTCAATTTTGACTTTGTCGCGCTCAACACGGAAAGAAATTCCTCTCACCAAGCAAATAATCGGGATCAAAAACTGCTTTATCACGTGCCGCGATCAATCCTGTCCGAGCAGCAGTTAGCACGAGTTCAAGAAGCATAAACAAATAACGAATTCTATTATTCTATTATTTTATGTCTATGTGCGCGCATATATATTTCTCCCTTGTACTGGCAACAGAATTATTCCGTTTGCAAATAAATAGATAAATAAAAGTAAACAAAATTAGGACGATCGCAGTGTATATAATTCTTCGGCGTCACTTGACCGTTTTATCGCGGTAAAAGGCAAAGCGAGATCGAAGCGAACTTCTCGATTAAACTTTCCACATCTGCTTTCACGCTGTAATTAAATGGTTTCCGACCAACACTCGATACGCCGTTCAGAACTCAATTAAGAGCACCGTCCTTCGCGCAAGTGTGCAACTGCACTTTCTCGAATACCGCTGACATAATTTCTCCGATTCCTTCCTCATATACGTACGTCCGGTCGCGTTCACGCTCGAGCTTTCACGATATTATTCGACGCTCCAGGTTGGCCGACTGGCTGGCCGACTGGCTGGCCAAGGTGAGTGGTCAACGGTTGCGGGTTTCCGCAGCACGTGACACCGCGATCCTTCCGAAGTACTTTCCGAAATCCGACGCTTAACCGAATCCGACACGGCTATCTTCTCGAACTTCGGCATTGGCTCCCATCACCGAGTACGTCGGTACCGTAACTTTTAGTTTGCCGAAGGACACGTTCATCCCGGAAAGTCCGGGATCCCGGTCGAAGGAGTGCCTCCTCGCGTTAACTATTTTCTGTTGCGAAGCGACGCGAGCTTGTTCATCACGCGTGATCTCGTTTGTCGCCTTTATAAAATTAATTCGCAACTTTGTCGCAAGTCGCTCGCGCGCGTGCTTTGACGCCCGAGAGAGCTTGCAGCGAATTAAGTGCATCGGAAGGTTCTGTTTTGCACTATGAACCAGTGAATGTTATAGCTCAGCGAGAAGTCGCGTTCATTTTTAAATAATTTTGTGTGACACGAGGTGCTCGCTCTGTAATTATTTCGTCGCTACTTTGATGTATATTCTCGAAGTTTCTCTTTATATGTACTTTATACGTACAAACTTTATTGTCGACAAATTTCGTGCCGGGTACATCCATATTAGATACGTTTTGTAAAGCACGTTGACTTTGACGGAACAAATGAGTGTAAATCGCTGGACTCCCGAGTATCCGGCTACTTTGCGAATTTCGGCATTCCATTTCACACGTACATAAACACATACATCAGGTAATTAACGACGAAACTGTGCTGGATTCAAATAGAATTACAATTAATTATTGACTGCGCCAGATAAATGGATTCTTTTCGCGTCGTCGTTCGACGGAATTTTCGAGCGAGCCGTCAAAATCTGCCGGTCGCAAAGGATTTTAATCATGACGATTTTTCAATCGAACTCTGATACACACTTTATGTACGCGTCGAACGGCGAAGGTTGAAAACGCAAATCAGCGCGGACATCCTCGGGCTTTTATTTGCACGAGAAATTAAAAGACCGGTTTTTATAAACAGTTCGTATAGCATGAGCTCAATTCGATTTCATTTTCTCGTTTTGATAGCGACGCTGCAACAGAAATAAGAGGACTTGTAAATGATGCATCGAACGCGAGGGAAATCCTCCTACGGCCGATGAAGTTGTAAAAAAAGAAATATCTCTGTGCACACAGACACACGTATAATCGTAACCCGTCCCCGCATGCTTGGTGTACAAAAACGTTTATATTGCGGGATAATAATGGATCTTTTAAATTCGATATTCCGTCCGCATCGCCATCATAAAATGTTCCGTGCCGTTCTGTGCGATGCAAATCTCGCCGTTTATCGGCCCCGTGCAGCGCGGATAGCGCCAATTTCCATAAATCCGATCAGCTCAGCGTGCGCGATTTTTCTCGGTTTCTTGCGCGCGATTGTGCGCGCGCGCGCGCGCTCCGTCTAATTCCCACGGCAACCGGATAGAAGCCGGAGGAATATTGTTCTACATCGCTCCGGACGCGAGAATGCCGAAACATCCGCTCGCGAGAGCGAGCGAATGAGAACGAGCATCCGGCGATCGGCGAAGTTAATTGGACGACGTAGCCGTGTGGTTGACTTCCGCACTGCACTTTATTACTGATAGAATATATACGGCAGAAGGGGAGAAAACGACCCGCGATAGGGATCGTACATCCCCGTCGCGTGGATTTACAGCTTTTTCCGTGCGTATTTCCATCCTGTCGTATGTCATATCGTTGTCGAGCAGCCTGATTAACGAGCGTATTCGGAGCGATAGAGACCCCCGAGCTCTCCCCTATGGCTGTTTCATGTCAAAATATATTTAGATTGCTTCTCCCTCTCCCTCTCTCTCTCTCTCTCTCTCTCTCTCTCTCTCTCTCTCTCTAGTTATTCATTTCATACCGCTCATTGAACGAAAAGAGAGGGAGAGAAACAGAGTATACGGGAAGTAAAACAATGTTGTCGACGAGCAGGTGATTCCTCATGAAGAATAGGATCGTAAAGATACTTAAAAAAATTCCACACTTAATAAAGTCCCCACACGAGTTCAAGCTCATACACTTTTAAAGAAAAGAAAAAAGTACAGAAGAGGGGGTATATCGTTAACATCCCAATCCCACAAATCGAAAGAACGAGGTCTCGAGAGGAAACATCTCGCTTCGCATCTGACTTCTTCGCGGGAAGTCACCGCTTCCGGCACTTTCAGTTACCGAATGCACAGAACAGAGTCTCGAGAAAGACAATAACAAAGACAGAAAGTGAGAGAACGAGAAGTAGGAGAGGAAAAGTTTCGAAGGATGTACGTGTGCGTGTGTGTGTGTGTGTGTGTGTGTGTGGAAAGTGCGAGCAAAGAGATTAGATCCGATGTCGGATATTAACAGTCTCGACGTGTCGTGGCGTTTTTTCGTTAGATGACCAGCGAGTTAGATTTTCTCGTCCCCAGCAATGATAGCAAAAGTACACGCATGTACAAGACGAACGAGTGTAGGCGCGCTGTACGTCGCTATAATTACCAATTAATGCGGTATTACACGCCGTGGGAAGTGGCTCTGCCGAGCTCACAGCCCGATGAAAATCTCAGTAATTGGCTCAGTCGCGGTCCTGACGCTCTAGATCCTCGTGAAATTATCGAGCCGATTAATTGAAAGCGTCGTAATTGCTTCCGGCCAATCTTGCCGGCGCCCGGCAAAGAAATACTAATTATAGCGGAGCGCGAATTGGCGAGAATTATTGTCGGATTATCGGCCGGACAATCGCGTCGTGTTACCGCGTCTTTTAACCGGGAACTTCGCTTTTTCCACGTCATTGCTTGACGTCGGACGCGCGCATACAAAATTCGATTTCGCCCCTCGCGAGACTCTTCCTCTGCCCGATACCGTCGCGTTACATCAATTTTCAGTTTGGATATCCGTCTGCTGCCCTTTCCTTGTTATTGCGAGCGTCTCGCAGGAATGAGCAAACGAGCAAATGAGCGGCGAAGGGCATCATTAGACAATGAAATTAAATAGCGTGATGAGCTCAGCGTCTATATGGCTAGGGATTAGAAGATTTTCGGAGCCAATTAGTGAAACGTTTAAGTACCTCGAGTGCTGTGTGAAAGCTTATGGAAAGAGATAAAGAGAGAGAAAGAGAGGCAGAGAGAGAGAGAGAGAGCTTAGACACAAGCTCGGTTATTTAAACACTTCGAAAGTAGAGAGACTGCGTTGAAACTTAAATGTAATGTATTCGAGACTTGACTTGCGATCATGGATTATCCTCGGAGCGGCAGCTCAAGGAACGAAATCTCATTTGTCTTTCAGTATCATCCCAAGCATCAGCGATCCGACGACGGACGTTTCCTCGGAACTTTATAAATTTTCCAATCTACGTCTCTGTATGAAGTATCGTTATAGCCTCTGTTCACGTGAAATCAAATTTCGTCTTCCTACCCCGGGAAATATATAATATATCGTCGTTGTTTAAAAAAATTCAAATCTCTCGATGAAGAATATACATATATACATGTATATATTTATCACAGTTTTCAATGTTAAATAATAATAATAATAATAATAATAATAATCATATAAATGCTGTTGAATGATGTCGTTAAAGTGTCTTATCTCGTTGTGATGAAATGTGATATGTGTTTTCCGTATGCGTCGATTAAAAGTCCCAAGTAAGATGTAGATAATTAGATAGATAGATAGAGAGAGAGAGAGAGAGAGAGAGAGAGAGAGAGAGAGAGAACATTGAACACGACAACTGTACAACCAAGAGAGATCCGCGCGGTAGTTCGACGAGTGAGACAGTGCGCGAACAAGAGAGAGAGAGAGAGAGAGAGAGAGAGAGAGAGAGAGAGAGAGAGAGAGAAGAGATCCTCCGCGATGACAATGACAAGAGTGCGAAAAAAATACGCGCGTCCCCGCGCGGCTGTGGTGCTAAATCGGTGCGTCAGACTCGGAGTGGCGCGTGTCACGGATTATTCGCGCTCGATCCATACTTTGTAATCTAAAAATCGTCGTTTGTCGACAACCATGTACCTGATTGGCCCGGGGACGGGCCGGTGAAAATTGTCGTCCCGCGGCAGAAGAGCAACGACGGTCCGTTCGCGTCTCACGTGAGAGAGAAAGAGAAAGCGAGAGAAAGAAAAACATGCGCGGCCTGCTCTACATCCTGCTGACGGTGGGCGCGCTCGTCCAGCTCTCGATCAGCGACAGTCGGAAATTGATGAGCGGTCACTCCGGCCGTCAGGAGTCGAGCAAAGGTGACGACCCGCTGCCGGAGCTCACCGTCGGCCTTATAGTGCCGCATACGAATTTCGGCGTGCGGGAGTACACGCGAGCGATCAACAAGGCCGTCGGCAACCTGCACAAAGGCCATGCTAAGACCAAAGCACAGTCCAGGTTTACCTTTCTGGACAAATATGTTTTCACGCAGCATCAAGTCAGGAGCACGATGATGAGACTCACGCCGAGCCCAACAGGTAAATATTTCTTCGAGACGGACGATCTTGCTCTTGATGAGGACGAGCGGTCATCTTGTTCCTTGGCAAAACAGTTAATATTCTTACGGCAGTTATTTTGCAGGTTCCTCGGTCAAACGATAAGTTGTCTCTGAGATACAAATACTGAATACGACGTACTCCTGATTGTATGCGTGTATGCGTATGTGTAGAAAAGAGATTCGACTTTGACCGATCGGTCTGCATCAATATATGTTTTATGAACACAAACGAGAAAGAAAACGTTGGAAGAGGGGAGAGCAAATAGTTATTCTTGACATTGCGGGAGAGAGGCATATCGTCCCGATATGAATTTCTCGATATACAGACAGATTTCTGTATTTCATTTGCTCGCGGTTACGTTCCCGCGTAGAAATGTAAATGTAGCCAGTCTGAACGAAAAGCTGATGCTCTCGTCATCTAGCTAGTAGAGCTAGTAGGCGACCGGTAGATTAAGTTTCCTAGCTTGTTGTTAGCTGATTATTCGTTGAAATGTAGAGTTGCTTTTGTGGTGTCTAGTCGTCGTCTGATCATTACATATCGCATATGATGGAGCAGATACGGCGTTATCTATTCTATTAGACAAACCATATATCGGGAAGACATTGAATGCGCCGGCGACGCTCGATTTATCGATTGATCGGTATAATGGCTGTTCACGAGAACGGGAGAGAAAGATCCACAACTTTCACGCAGGGACTCCATTATACAGTCGCGGAATTACTCGGCGCGCGCATCACCGCTAGACACCGCTCTCCCTTAGCCACAGTGATACTCCCAAGAGGGAGTCACCCACGTCCAAGACATATGATGTAAACAAGGCGCAGGGTTGCCAGATCTAGCGTAATTCTACCAAAATGACTTTTGGACATGTTGAGCTGGCGCACGAAATTTTGATCTTGGCGCTTGGCATAATTCCAACGTAATGGGAAAGAAATCTGGCGCAAAGTGACGCTTTAAGGGAAGGGTCGTTTGGAACTGGTACCTACGATATTAGGGAATTCGGTTCAAGATGTTGGGAGAAAATGAAAAGAAATACTGAAAATTACTAATATCGCGGTATAGTCTTGGCAGTGAACTTGGACCGGAGGTCTATTGATTGGAGGTTTATTGGTAGAGCACAGTGGAACATAACGTGTAGTGGACATAAATCTTTAAAACTAGTGGAATATGTGTATGAAAAGGAAAGCTCGGCCATTTGACCACTCGGCTACTACATTAACCACTTGGTTCACAGATACTTAACCCCTTGATCAATAAGCTGAATTATTCGTAAGAGTACTTAACTTAGGAAAAATTGAAAATTTTTGAAAATCAAGCAATGTGTGATTAAACTTTTGTATCTAGGAATTTTTGAGCGTGTTGTTATGTGTAATCATCACCATTGTAATAAAGAGCCATTATAATGGGAAATTAACTTACGGAAAGCGCCGTTATATACAATTCAGCTGCCATATATCGGATCGTCATCAGCATTTAAATGAACACAAAAATTAAGTAGCAAATCGAGATTGAAGAATTACGTTACTTCATAAAAGTCTTCAAAAGTCGTTACCACCTCGTGGCCAGACGAGGCTCATTCGACGTGCAATTTCCACCAGCGGCAAGGTTCATCCGAACTCAAGCTCACACGTGACAATCTCTCGAGCGATTAACGAGATCGCGTCTTGAGAACGAATCCTTCTCGTTCCGGTCTCGCTTCGGTCACCCGCCATGACTTCAGGCCGTTACGCGCGACATTGCGTCTTGCGTTAATCGGCGTGAAGATGAGATTACAAGATTTACGGGATCCTGGGTAAACACGGGAGCGCAGCTGAGCGCCCGAGTGACTTGTTGGAGCCTGATGAGGCTCCAACAGGTAAATAAACTGCGGCCGCGTGAGATTGAAGAGTAGCAGCTGTTTGCTCGGCGAGAGGTATAACGGCGCTAGATGCCACGCTGATATTCTCGGCTAACAGCTCGAGGTAATAAGGCGGACGCTAATGCGGCGATGTTGAGCTCGGGCTCTCGCCCGTCGGCTCCGTCGTATTTTCTCATTAACGCAGATAATGCGACGCGAAATCCGCGCGTTCCAAGTTTTACGCAGCGCGCTCACGCCCACGTCGTTATTTTCGACGACCGAACTTCCTCTGCCGTCCGGATCGCGAGCTTCTCTTCCTCCTTCCGCGCGACGCTTTTCCCGCGGTGCTTTTCATCTCGCCGAAATGATCAATCCGCGAGGCGCAATATCACTTTCGACAGCCTCCACGTCGACAGCATCCCTCGTCATTACTCGGCGGCGGTGTTTGAGGTCGGCCCGCGCCGCGCGCGAACATCCCCGAGCAAACATAAACACGCACGCTCGCAGAATCCCTCGTAATTTCCCGTCCGACGTTTACCGGCAAGATTTCGCCGCGAGAAAATATTTCTCCGCGTTCTGCCCTGTCCGTTCCGTGCGGCGTCGGCGGCGACGGTGATGTACGATCTGTCGGAATTAACATCGGCACGTCCCGTCTCTCCGAAAGAAGATGTCCCGACCAGCCAATATTTCAGGCTTAACATCCACACGATAGCGAGGTCTCACCGTCGCGTCGGTGTGTTTACGCGATCGCCGTCCACCCGGTATATATACTTCTCGCTTCGAATGCCGCTTCTCTCTCTCTCTCTCACTTCCCGCCGGACCGTTTGGAAGGCGGCCGACTGCCGCTCAATCCCGGCGTTTATAAAATGTCCGCGTGCAGGCTTAGCGCAACGGCGCTGTGAACTTTAAATCACTTTCTTCCGGCTGACGTGGAAGAAGGATGGCGGAAGCGAAGTGACAGCGAAAACGATCGCGTTATTAATGCTCGAGTGATCACGACGTCCAGCGTCGACTCCCAGCCGCCTCCCTTAAATGCGCCGCCTCCCTTAAATAGAATTATGCACGTCTCGCACGAAGACGTTCATGTTTGCCATGCCGAAAGTATCACCGTCGGACAAGACCCGACGTTTCCGCTGCGATTTCGAGCTCTTGATCGAAGGTGTCGGTTTCGTGCTTCTTCGGCTCGAACGTCAAATATAACGTCGACAGCCGCTGAGCGCTTTCGTTCTTTTCTCGGTCTCGTCGTTGACGAAAAGTAACTCATTTCCCGAAATAATCTGTCGGCTTTCCGCCGACGGCAATGTTTTTTAACTAATAAACTCTACGCATTTATTTTGTATTGGTATCGGCCATTTTTTCCTCTAAATGCACACAAGTGCTCTCGCGATCAGCACTCTGTCGGTCGACGAGTGAGATACCGCAGAGGCGGTGAATATCTGTCCTAACGAAAGGGTTAAGGTATGACGGAGGAGGAGGTATTGTAATCGAACGCCGCCAATGTAGTCGGTATCGTATATAGCTTTCGGTCAGATTCTCTTCGAGGATTACAACGGTACTACCGTCACGAGCGATCAAATAGCAGCGATCGCGTTTCCGCAGTGAAAACGACCTGTGAGACTATCGATCGAGCTCGCGTCGTTCCTGTTGTGCGGTTGTGTGTATGTGTTAGTCATTAACTTTCGTTAGTTTTGTGTTTACGAGCACCCCGTTGCCGACCGAGCTGAGCTTTTAGATTAAGAAATTTACCGAGAACACGTGTAGAAGCGCAATCAACTAAAGTTGCTCCGTCAATTTGTGCCTCACGGCGAGGCAGCTCGAGAACCATCGCCATCACCGCGCACTTTTATCGCCCGAGCCCTTGCACCTCGCGACGCGTAACTCCGCCGGCTCTTTCTCGGACGGTTTCTAATTAAGTAGAACTTCGGGATTTACGGTTTACGGCGAACCAACCGCGCCGCGGCGTTCGCACGCACACGTGTGCGTGCGAAAAAACGCATCGGATGAACGAGCCGGAATAATTAAAGAACGCACACGAATCCTCAATACGCGTTATGGCAATTAAGCAATATTTATTCGTTTGCATAATTCACTAGCTCACCTTTCCTTCTCCCCCCCCCTTCCTCTCTTGCTACCTATCTCTTTTCTTTTCATCAAATACGATCGTTGTTTCCGAAAGGGATGTTTATTCCGCGCTTCGTACAAATTTGCTGAATTACTACCACGGCGCATTGTTATTACGTACATTTCTAAATGCGCGCTGAAAATATCGTACATAAAAGAGGGAATTATGCAACAAACAAGAGAGAAATTATATAATTATTCGTGACTGTGAGTGCAAAATTTCGCTCGATTTCAAACACATGACCGAATAGTTCGTCAAAAACAAATCAACAATCTGAAATAAAATTGGTGCTCTTTCATGCGCGTCGCCTACGATCGTTTCGAACACGCGCGCCCGAACAATAGATGTAATGAAGCAACGTCTAATCAAACTCCGCTGAGTTTAAAACACGCGGTCGTACGATATAGACTTTGCCAAGGGGGAAACTTTAATTATCACAGAAGTGTTATTTCTTGGCAAACGCGCGATCGCTTAATTTCAGTCGCATTTATCATCAGACGTGCGTCCTCGAGAATCCTAAAGAGTTACGTTCCCTTGCATCTTCGTCTCGAGCAGGCTTTATCGCCGCGCCGGACGGATACAATTTAATTTGTTCAAGCCGTACAGTCGACTGATTAAAGCTTCTGACATTTTTCTTCGACGAGTTTCGCAACGTATCCCGTATCCAATAAGAGAATCTGATCTCAATGAAATTATATTGTGGTATTGCAGAGTTTTCACTGCAACTATATTATATTCAATATTATCATATTATTATAATAATTCTCAGGAAATATGTTTTTTACTTTCCTATTGAATACGTTGGAATGTGTAGCAAGATTGCCATTGAGGCAATTGCAGTCTTCAATTAGCCGACCATATGGGCCGAGAAAGGAAACGTCCTGAGCGGACGCGCAATATCCCAAGTAGAAATGTAATTTGGGTGGAACTGGCCAGACTGAGTCAAAGCTATAGTCAAAGCTAACTAGTACAGATTAGATTAAATTTTCTACCTCGTTAGTAACTCGTTACTGGCTGATTATTTGGTGAAATGCCGAATCGGTTTGTCATGCAGCCATTGTCTGGGAGAAAGAGAGAGAGTGAGAGAGAGAGAGAGAGAGAGAGAGAGAGAGAGAGAGAACATTGCGTATTAAATATGACACCATGTCTATCTCAAGATATATAACAAGATATTATTTACAAAATACAACTCCACTGACAAACTCACAGGATAGATTATAAAAAAATAAATATAAATGTTTTAGCAAATACATATCCTCAAACGTATAGTATATTTCTGAGATACAATTGTCTTGTCAAACTAGTTAAAAAGAATATATTTTATTCATTAGTGTTTCACAAGTAAGTGACTAGACATTCATGATGTGAAAATTAATTTTATTCGCGACAAACGGTAACAATCTCTTTGGTCAGAATTCAAGCACACCCTGTATGTATTGTATATATTCTATACAATACATATGTATTCGCTAATAACATTTTAGAAGTAGAGAACAAACCAAAATTGAGGCTACATTATTTTATTAGAAAATTTTTAAGAGAGAAAAACAGAAGTGAATGTTACATCAGCTGACAACTAGTTGCGATTTTTCATTCCGTCACTGCAATTTCTTTTTATTTAACCATCAGCTAGTTTATTTATCTGGCCACTGTGAGAGAAGCGACAGCGTTACATTACATTACTGACCAACAGCGACGTCAAATACAAATTTGCTGTCTCGCAGTTAAGCGAGGTCCAATTTCTACCAGTGTATCCGTCCAGAGTGGAACGAGACCGAGTGTGGTCAGACGCGCCGCCAGTGTGCGCGCTTCCACAACCGGACGGGAGTTGGTTGCTCTCGCGTGCACGCTGGCATGCCGATATTTATTTCGGAAAGCAATATTTTCGTAAAGAAATCGATCGTGATGTCACAGAAAGCTGCTGTGCAACGCTCGGAATTGGCTGATTAATTAGTACGCGGTTAAACCGATTATCGATGCACGAACGTTGTCGCGCCGCAACCGGCAAGGCGGCGGCGTTCCCCAGGCCGATGTCCCCGGTCGTACGGGCGGTGTAATCATTAGCGATATTGTAATTACTAGCGAAATATCTCCGCGGCTAACATCGTGGAATCCTCAATTTATCATAGGATTGTCGTTATCGGGGCTGGTAATTGTCGTCCCGAATAAATGCGGCCGATTTCTGATCCTCGCGTTCAGCAGATGTGTCCTAGTTATTATTGATAGTCCGGAATGAGCGGAATCGCGTGCTCGATTGTTCGCAAATATGGTGGTCAGCGCGAGTACAATTATAGCAAAACGCAAAAGCGATTCCGACGACACACATCGACTTCGCATTAAGTGCATTCAGTTGTTGATGTGTCGTGAACATTTCGACGGATTGTGTTAAATCGCGCGACAACGATTACCGGTAACATCATCGGTGAGACTGATTATCGGCGCGTTAAGAACAAGAAGAAAAAGAGAGGAGGAAACGAAGGAAGAGGGATTCGCATAATTTAATGACAAACGCGAGGGAAAATGATTACACGCAGCTGTTTAGAGTGAAATAAAAACGAACGTTAATTTGGCAGACGAGTCGACCAGACGAGCGTCGGCCGGCCGCATTTATTGGATCTGCGAAGCGTCCAATTTAAATGCCACCTGCTGTACGAAGCGAGAATCCAGCATTCCTCTAGGAATTATTAATTTTCGTGGCAAAACACGCAGAGTCGTAAATAACTCAGTTATCGGTTTAAACCGAACACTAACCGCCCGTAAATAATCCTCCCCGTTAATAATACTTGACGAGAGTTTAAAACAAGCGGCTTCGACTCCTCGGTCCCGCCGCCCACTTTGAACTTTTATTGTTTTCGGATATACCACCTGACGATAAATAATAAATTCCACTAGCAAGTTTTGAAAATGTGTGACATATTTTCTCTTACAATCGATATGATTTTTAGACATCGATATTTGTGCGTACATACGTATATGCGTATATGTGTGCACTCGTTTGTCCGGTCTGTTATTCCGAATTTATTTGACCATTTTTACACGCGCGGCCAAGGTACGCGCAAAAAACATTAGACAGATATTTCGTGGCATAAAATAACAAACATCGTTTGTAGATAAAAAATACAGTCCACCGTGAGAGATGATGAATACATAAACTATAGATAAATAAATCTAATCAAACGTTATTCCCTCAGAGTAAAACTACGACCCACCTGTGAACAATAGATAACAAATTAATGATCGCGATGAGCAATATGTAGAGCTTTAAATAATGTACACCTAGTTGGAGATTGTAATTTTCAAATCACTTGCATTTCTGCAAGTAACATATTATTTTAACGCAATTTCTTTCGATCGTGGCGTGACTCGGAGAGAAATCACGATTTCGTCGTTTTTGCCCGTATCGAAGTTTACCTCGACGGGTCGTAGGTACACAACGTATGTCCACGAATTACACATGGCCGAGGGGACATCGGCCAGCAGTACACACCGGGGTCGAGGTAGTTTCCGATCAAAGGAACTCACCTTAATCGATTTGTTCCTTGGCACGAATTTAGCCACTACATTCGGGTCTGATTAATTCAGGGCACACTGCACGTGTGGGGAAACGAAGCCGCATCAATGGATTTAATATGCTGATTCGCGGAATATATGGCTACCACGAATCAGCAGAAAGATACACGAGTGGCTGTCGGGCTGTGGCTCACGTGTGCTTCAGACGAGATAACGTGTTCAATTCAAATGTAATTAATAATACAGCTCGAAATATGTGTACAATTTGGAAGATCGCACGAAATGTAAGCGTAATAACTCGGCAACGTAACTTGAGAACGTGAGAAGAGTGAACGATGTGACAGCGACGTGAATAGATCGACGGCAAGTGAAAATATTCAACAATTTGAAACGCAAATCCTGCAACGCGTTGACAACTTCTCACTGATTATTTCAGTTTTTCCGACGCTCAACTCTCTAAAGAGGCGAGGAATAAATGCAATTTGCACGTACACGTCGGCTCGTTTCGTCGACCCTCGATCGATCACGCATTTGTATTCAATGAGGTTGTATTTAATTTGTTATGCGCAGTTAATTACATTTTACACGTGAATTAACGAAACACGGCGGGCGGTCGACGTGTTACCTAATAACGACGTCGAAGGAACAATCTCCCAATTATTTCTCGAGCGACGTATTACTTCTGACCTACGAGTCGCACAATAGTTCGATCTGCGCATAATTCAACAGCACTCACATAATTGCGAGTGATTTTATTTTTACTGCTGTTTAATCCGAGGCAAGAGCTGCGCGAACGTTATTTCATCATGTCAACGATAATGCACGGCTTTGTTGACGGTGGTACGTGCGAACACGCACCTGGCTTTATCCTGAAATGATAATACATCGCCCGTGTGTGTGTTGATATCGTACCGAGGAGTAGTATAACTGTAGTCATATTACAAGTCAAATTAATTAACTAGATATTTTCACGGCGTCGACATCAAAGACAGACGAGTAGTTGCGCGAACATATACACCCCGCGAATGTTCCCGATCATCATCGAAATGCCCGCGCGCTCGCTGTTTTAATTAAATTCTCGCCGAGTCTCTCGCGGAGAGACCGCAGCGAATGGAAGATGACGCGGTTAAATTGTACTCTCGAGCCGAATCGACGACATCGACGCGCCATGCGGATTACTCTAGTAATTATTTCACTGCGAAATAACTCCGATCGCGAAAGAGGGTAAGCCGACGGTGATTAAGCGCGCAAGAGAAAGAGAAACAGAGAAAGGGGGAGAGAGAGAGAGAGAGAGAGAGAGAGGAGGGAGTGAGACAAGTTACAGTAACCTGGGTTAAGTTCTGTAAGAACGAAAGTTAAAGATACACGTAAGAAATCCCGAGTGATTGCAACAAAAACTAGATTAAATATCAAGATAAAGAGATTAGAATAGAACACGTGAGGGGTGGATAATTGAACGTCATGAATGAGGTGGTTGATTAAATCAATTAATATGAAAGAAGTTCAGTTGACATAAAAATTTCGTTAGCTTAATTAACTCCTGACGATCGAATATTTGAGAGATTCGGCATAAAATGAAGAGTGCTGCAGTTTTTCCTTAACGGGTCGTAGTCGCCTTCGATTCGGGATAATCCGCTTTTCAGCAATTTTCAGTAAATAAATTTTCCCGTCGAGTGGCGGATGCGACGAAGTTTATCGAGGTAAAAGTACTGCGATTTCCCTTCCGTCGACCCGCGCGGAATTTACCGAGATCGGAGATGGCGGTGAGAGTGCAGATCGCTCGCGCAGTCGATCGTAAGTGGACACGGAGTGTGTTCATCGAGAAGCAGGCCGTCGGCGCGTATAATCGAGCGCCGCGAGAACGCAGAAGAGCGTTGTGGGGGTATAAAAAAGTTTCGCCGAGCATGTTTCAAGCAATACGAACGATAAAACCGATATTGAAAAGTTTGAGCGGAAACATATAATATCTTCCCTTCGAATATTCATGACGCGCAGCGCGGAACTTTCGCAGTTGTAGTCGAGGATCAGCCGCGTCCTCAGGCGCACGCTGCTTCCGCGGCCAAGTTGTTTCGAAATTATAGACAGACGTTGAAGACCGTATCGGAGGCGACTGACGGGAGCACTCGGCGATCGATCTTCTCTAGAACACTCGATAGAGTGAAGGGACGCTCGTATTTCATGAAACATATCGCGCGCACAACTCTGCTGTGCTCTTACTCCTCTTCCTCTTGCCTTTACGTCGCGTCTGAGGGTACATTCGGTCACGTGAGTGAAACGCGACCGTCGAGACGCGAGAAATTATATAACGCGAGTTTACATTCACCGGCGAATGGGCTTATTAGCGTTGCCCTCGCGCGTCCTGCTGATCGCAAAACACCGGACGCTGCCTCTGTTACGTCGAGGTCAGCGCGCTTATGCGCGCGTCGCATTTGGATTCAATTGAGCCAAATTTAATCTATGGCTGTGTTTATCTCCATGCACGTACTTCAGCGTATTTTCGTGAAAACTCACGGTGGACTCGCGCGGTTATATTGCGAGTGAGGAGGAGACGGGGGATTTCGTGTGCACATTAAAAATAGAAAAACACGAAAAAAAGCGGACTCTCACGTGGAACATCCAGAGTGTCGATTTTCAGAGGCAACGATTTTCATTCGTGACGACGAATATTTCGACTTATTTCAAAATCTCCACCGCCTCGCGATTAGAGCTTTCACATGACTATCGATTTTCAACGCTGCAAGCGTCGAAGCGTGGAAATCACGGGAACATTTCCCGCGAACTGCCGGGATGCAACACCGAGAGCACCAAAACCCATCGTTCTTCCAGCTCATTTAAATCCATTTATTTCGGAAGAGGAAGAGAGAGAGAGAGAGAGGAGAGAGGGGAAGAGAGAGGATAATTCGATACGGGTCGTTTTGTGCCGCGTATTCTTCCCGCGCAAATGAGATTAACGGGATCAAATCGAAGAAGAACGGAGCTCAGCATCGCACAGGAACAATGGAACGAGCGGGAAACCGGGTCAGTCGGTCGAGCGTGTCGGGCTGCGTTAGACAAGTCGGGGACTGCATCCGCACTGGCCGCGCAGAGTAATGCATCCCGTGTCGTTCCGCCCGCGATGTTTTTTGGAAAAAATGGCCGCGGATAGAGACGCGACGAATAAAATAGATGGGCAGAGGGAAGAATAACGCTCGCCGCGCGAGCGAGCGACGAGAATTGTGTACAACAAGAAAGAGAGAACGAGAGAGCGAGAGCGAGAGAGAGAGAGAGAGAGAGAGAGAGAGAGAGAGAGAGAGAGAAAATGGGAGAAAATATTCGAACCGTACGAGTCATTTTGTTTCCGCGGTTCAGCGACGTGTAAGGCGCTTGACCTAAAATTGTACTTAATGGCATTAATGAACGGGAAAAGTCCGTTTGACTGCCCGGATGATCGTAATTTGCTCGCGCGCTCAATCGTCGTTTTTATCAGTCGTCGAATCGCGTCGATGGTTAAACGGGTGATAAAACCGAAAAGAATCAGACGTACCGAGTCGCATGTAAATCGCTGCAATTTGCATTCGATATAATATTATTTTGATACGTCGAGACGACTGAAAGATCGTTCAGACGCGATCGTCTCCGTGCGGAGATTTCTACCTATGAGAATTGTAGGAACTGAATATTTCTGAGATAATATCTCTCTCTCTCTCTCTCTCTCTCTCTCTCTCTCTCTCTCCCTCTCTTTCTCTCCTCCTTTTACACACAGCGAAAAAAAATGAGTTGACTCTCTTTCGCGAATGGAACGATTGCTTATCGTGTCGCGGGTAATTTTTATGTTGCAGCGATTTTAGACTCGCTTTGCAAGGAGTTCCTCTCAGTCAACGTGTCGGCCATCTTATATCTTATGAACTACGAGAAATATGGACGTAGTACGGCCAGCGCTCAATACTTTCTCCAATTGGCCGGTTACCTCGGAATCCCCGTGATTGCGTGGAACGCTGATAACTCCGGGCTCGAAAGGGTGAGTTGCAACTCGCGGGCGAAAAGTCCGAGAATTTATGAAGTGGTGAAACAATTAGGTAATTGCTTCCTCAAACACCCGCGTCACCTGACAGACGCTTGAAATACTTTCTGAGCATTCTCTCCACTTCACTTGGACAATCGCACTTAACGCTCCTGCTTCTTCTTTTTCTTTGGTTCTTTACGGTTATTTAATCTGTACCATTATTCTCTGCTGACTTTCCAAATATATCTCTCTCTGTATATGGGCGAATTTATTTATTAAATATTCTTAAATTCTTTTTCATTCGATTGTTTGACTTTTCATCCATTTGTTTGTTGTTAATATTTTCTATTATATACATTGCTTTAATTTGAATAATATTCGTTCAGTTTGTACGATGTTTTTATGTGTGCTCAGACGAGTCTTACACCAAGATTACACAAAATGCATCTATTCATCTATTCTTCCGTTATGTCATCGTATAATCTTTCAATTTCTCTTTCAGCGCGTTTTTCGACCTCGAATATATTCATATTTTCACTACTTCTCCTCGTGCTTTGATATTATTTGAAGTTATAAAAACATTTTAATGAAACTATTCGTTCCGTGCAATTCTCTAATTGTCCCGAGTGATTTACTATATTCTCGCCGGACGCGCAAATAACATCTATTCGCGTACGCGAGTTCTGCTTTTTCTCTGTCGTATTTTTTATTTTTATTTTTTTATCATTTTTGCGCCAAAGTATCTTTCGCGCCACATCGAAAAATGTACGAGCTCAAACAAGCGGTTTCAATAACACTGGTTTCCCACAGTTTATTCTTTCGCGGAGGGTGTTTTTGTGTCGCAATATGAAATCGGACTGTCCCAAGGTTCTCTCGTTGAAAAAAAAAAAGGAAAGCAAAAGAAACGTGCGTCGCTCGGTCCGGGCGCAGCCGCTTCGTCGGCAGGATCCGCGAAACATAACGAGAATTCCGTTGGCTTGCAGCGGGCATCGCAGAGCAGCCTGCAGCTGCAGCTGGCGCCGTCGTTGGAGCATCAGACCGCGGCGATGCTGAGCATCCTGGAGAGGTACAAGTGGCATCAGTTCAGCATAGTCACCTCGCAGATAGCTGGTCACGACGACTTCATACAAGCGGTTAGAGAGAGAATCTCCGATATGCAAGACACGTTCAAGTTTACCATACTGAGCGCCATTCTGGTCACCGATCCACGGCACGACCTGCAGGAGCTGATCAAGAGCGAGTCCAGGGTGATGCTACTGTACTCGACCAGGGAGGAGGCCACCAGCATTTTGAGCGCCGCGACCGATCAAAAAATTACCGGCGAGAATTATGTGTGGGTGGTCACGCAGAGCGTCATCGAGAATCTGCAGACTCCCAGCCAGTTTCCGGTTGGAATGTTAGGTGAGCCATTGCGAAATTCTAAGCGTTGCGCGCATCCTTCGTTTTCAGCAGTCCTTTTAATTATTTTTGCAGTTCGGGCGGTTTCTAGGGCGACCTTTATTTAAACGAGAGCTATCTCGTTAATGTCAAAGGGTAAAGAATAATAGGTAAAAAAGATCAGAGACCTCCGCTGCCACCACTGCGGTGGCTTTCTGGAGTATAAAGATTGATCTTTCAGTCGATTTGGTAAAAAGAAAAAAACAGACGAAGAGTCAAACGCGACAATGGCATGAATATGTCGCGAACTTTGCTTGAAACTTAGCTTTGAAAGCAATCAGTTCATAGTCTCTAACCTTTGAATAATTCGAAAGAAAATAACGACGAGAGAAGGCGGGATAAGTCTTATTTGTAGTTTCATAATACCGAGATTGAAGTTTATAATAGAAGCTCAGAGATCTTTCGAAAATGAAGTTTGTGAGGCTAACAGCGGCGTTCAGCGAATCTGACTTACGCCGTTGTTATACCCAAGTTGTCAATTATAACTTGTATATTCGTTGTATGCGCAATTTTTCGTAATCTTCATTAAAAGTCCTCGCCGCGAGTATCTTCAATGGGAAAATTGTGCGTTCGAATGAGAGGCAATTACTCGGTCGTATCGTGTCGCTCGCGGAGAGTCCTTCAACATGAAGAAACACTGAATGTAATTAAAACGTAATCAAATGACCGTGAAAGACATTTACGCTTGAAATGATGTTTAAAAGAAGAGCTCGACGCATTTATATCCCGTGATTCAGGGATTCGGGAATAATTCTCGACCGCCGCACCGTCCCACCGTAGCGAGGACGACGTTTTAATTACGAGTTTTGTTAATCGCGTATCAAATCCGCAATTTTGCCGTCGTGTATTTTGGTCCTTAGTTCTCCTATTCAGCGCACATGAGTTGCGAATAAATGTGCGGATAGCAGAATAAAAGACTGCAATATCCGTCGGTGATTTCGACGAGATAGAATTCACTCGAATCGTACGATTATTATCCTCGATCGCATTTGAATGCGCGAACATATCGCGACGGAGTTAAAAGCCGTTACATCGCTCGCGTTAACATTCAGAATACGTCTTTTATCGGCGGGAGTATATGGTTTCTCGTGCCGATAGACGGAGAAGTTATTCACACCATGACCAGAATCACGGAAATAGAAAAATTGACTCCTTCCCCGAGACGCTCTTCCGGGAATATCCTTGAGGGAAAAATAAATTCGACGAATTCCAGCCAGCGAGCTACGCGGAATAACATAACTCATGCTGAATCTCTCGCGTCTGAATTTCCACGGGCTAAAACTAGCGCGGTAAACTCGCACGATATGGAACGTAAACACTTGGCGTTCTTAAATTTCGCGATTGCTGTGTGAAAGCCGCACGGAGAGAGAGAGAGAGAGAGAGAGAGAGAGAGAGAGAGAGAGAGAGAGAGATAGAGAGAGAGAGAGAGAGAGACACAGAGCAAACGAGTTGAAAGAATTCGTATTTCATATTTCTTCCTCGTGTTTTCCCCGAGAGTTTATTCGCACCGGATTTGCCGAACCGCATTTATTTCGATTAACGCGAGAGGAAGCAGAGGGTGGACGGATCTGAAATATCTTTCCATCGAGAAATTCACCTCTCACACGAGGCGTTCGCGAAGGGTGTCACGAAAGCACCACCGTTGGCAGAACCGAGATCGCGAATCTCGGATCGACGAGTAGCACGTCCGCGGGCGGACGTATTCATACGGTACAAGTAAGTCTTGTTGACTCGATTTCCGCGGCTCCACCTCGCAGCGGCAAAGAGGAAAAGGCGATTTTAGGAGGATTCGCCGCACGAATCGCCGACATTTCTTACATTTTTCCGCTGGCACTTTCGATATTTATGGAAATCCGACTGGGAATATGCTGTTACATCGCGCGTAAAAATCTCGTCGGACAAAAAGTCTTACACGAAGCGTGAGCCCCCGGTGAAAGGTTTTTCAACAAGAGCAGAACAAACGCACGCTCGTCATCATCGTCGTCGGTATTCTCTCCCGTTACGGGCGCGGCAGCCGTCGCTGTAACGAATACCGTAGGCGAAATAAGATTGTCAGCGGGAATTATGGCCGGCTGAGCGAACAAATTTAGCGTAAAAATTCCGAAGAATCGGAGAGAATCTCGTTCATTGTTTATTACACGATGCCGCGTCAGATTCGCGTTTCTGCTCGCAGAAATTCCGAATTTCCACCGGACGACAATTGCGAACGCTACTCCGGCGCATTCGAAGCAAAAAAATTTGCGAAAAACTACAAAATCCGAGAGACAGATTTTGTTCCGCACAAAAGGGGAAAAAGAAAATTATATTTTAACAGCGCACCGCGTATTTTTCCGGCGGCGGTGTCGCGCGACGGCGCGCCGTTTGCCCAGAAATGAATGAACGCGAGCGAGAACGCTAGTCGCAGAGAAGCCGACTACTTGAAGAATCCAATTTCTCTACACAAGGCGACCGCGAATATAGAAAGAGGCCGGGCATTGTTGCTCTCAATAACCATATTGAGAAATAGAATCTGTGTCTTCTGAATGATTTATCGCAAGCTCGATATGCTCATTTGTTTTCAATCGCCTTCACTCAAGGAAAGAAAACGAAAAATAAAGGGAATCTTCGCTCTTAATAAACCCGCTTTAATGAACCAATGCAATGTTCTTTTCCCTTTTTTTTCTCTTGCAGGCGTGCATTTCGATACAAGCAGCGAGAGCCTAGTAAGCGAAATCACCACGGCAATCAAGGTCTACGCTTACGGCGTCGAGGACTTCGTCAACGATCCGAAAAATGCGAATCGCAGCCTGAACACTCAACTGAGCTGCGAGGTCGCCGGCGAGTCGCGCTGGAGCACGGGGGATTTGTTTTTCAAGTAATTCCGCGTAACTTTCCGCTAAAATGTCGAGAGCTTTGTTCGCCCGTCGGCCTCTTTTTTCTTCTTCCCTTCGCTCGTTTTTTCTCCCCCTCCTCTCTTCGAATCGTAGAGGGGTTTCCCTTCGGAAAGATTCGTCAGACGTGGGACTCCTCCCTCACCCTCGCACGGTGAATTCACTGACTTTTACGAGATCTCGCAAATTCTCAGGATTGCGTGTGAAACATGACGTGTAATTCAATTCTTAAAAGACCTGTCGAAGAATCAGTATTTTGCTCGTCCTACTGTCAAATTTCCACACTTTAAAATTTCAATGCCGATGTATTCGCTGCTCGACTTATTGTCTTCAAGTCGTTTGAAAGGATTACCAAGTTTTATCGCGCGTCGAAAGTACCCTATTCTCTCTCGAATTTCTTTCTATTATCCATCTCATCGAAGCGCGAATATACACAGGGTGGTCTGCGTATACAATTTAATACCCCCCGAGACCCTCCAAGATCAATTTTCATTGAATTCTATAAATCTCGGGGGTCTTTAAATCTGTGTTAAAACTTACCCTCATTCATCCCTCTTGAAAGGTAGAGTGTTAGAGGATAGCTTTAAAATTTTAATTGGATGAACTTTAGTAAAAAGATGATGAAATAATCGCTGTTGGTGTAACTTTTATCGCACCACTGTTTGAAATAAAAGTAGGCACGTGCTTGCTCCATGACTCGGTGAATTCGCTTGAGTGAAGAATGTCATCATACATGTCAAGCGGAATTCTCTCTTAGAATTCTCCTTGTTTGTAGCCTGTTTGTTCAGTTTTACGCGGGTCACCCTGTACATCGAACCTCTTGAGTCCTTATTGTAATTTTCAAAGTACTCGGCGAGTTTCTGTCTCGTGTATCCTAGCAGATCGCAACCCTCTTCTCTCCCTCTAATCCCTTTAGATACTTGAAAAACGTCTCCGTCGAGGGTGACCAAGGCAAGCCGAATGTGGAGTTCACTCAAGACGGCGTGCTGAAGGCGGCGGAGTTGAAAATTATGAACCTCCGTCCGGGAGTTAGCAAGCAGCTCGTCTGGGAGGAGGTGAGCCCGAATTATTTCGCATGTACTTTACCAGCCGCGAAACTTTACCGAGTCACCGAAAGCTATTGCTAGTCGCGCGCTCGCAAATAAATATATAAAGACGGGCCGAATAATTCAAGCGAAGCGCCGGAGCAACAAGACGAAACTCGACAACGGGGGATCTCTCTCGGGCGGTTTTCTTCGCGCGCATACGCGACGCTATTAATGCAATCAGGCGTTTGCATACATCTGCATAAATTCTGCAGAGCAAGCGAAAAGAACTCCCGCTGCAAAGAGCTCACACACGCCCCATCGATATACCGATCGGCCGGCAATCGCGCGCTGGGAATTTCCCTTTGCCGCTCGGTGAATCGTTATCACACCGCGAGTGAGAATTGCAATAACACCGATGACCCTTCTACTTACTTTTTATTCGTTTCGATAAAACCCGCCAATCGGGCGACGCTCGCAATATCAGTCGATTTTTCAGTCGTGTTTATTCTTCTTCTGTCTCTCTCTCTCTCTCTCTCTCTCTCTCTCTCTCTCTCTCTCTCTTCCTCTCTCCTTTTTTAACGTGACGTTGTCGTGACAAGTGTCGAGAGCCAATATTCGCGATTGTACTGGAGGGCGAGCGAACTCGAAAGCAGCGGGCCGCCGAGTTGCAATTTTGGGGGAGAGAGGGCATTCCGGGCGAAATTCCCTTGTGGAAAAATATTCCTTTAGCGTGGAGTGCAAAGTGGCGTCGAGAGCCGAACGCGCATAGCGGTGTCGCGCGAAAGGACAGGAATTTATCTCGCTCTCGGCCGAAAAGCTTTAAAGGGAACTCGGTGTAGTGCACAACGCGCGATCGCGTCTCTCTTTCGTCGCTCGTTGGATTTGCGGCGCCGAGCCGCGAAATTGCGGTAAACTTCAGCCGTCCTTTTGCCGTCGATCGCGCTCGTCGTCGTCGTCGCCGTCGTCGCCGTCGGCACCCACCACCGTGCGATCGCGCGCATCGCCGTCGAAGAACCACAAACGAGAAGAGCGTTAGGTCGTTTTGCGAGGATCGACGCAGTGACCTCATTATAATCCGTGGCCCTCCGCATTTTTGCGGACGCGCGCAGTCGCCGGCAGCGGATAATCCGCATTAATAACTTAATGTAATAGGGCGAGGTTTTTAAGTCTCTTTCTCTCTCCCTCTCTCTTCCCTTCCCGCGACCTCAGCGGTTGGCTTCTCGTCGCGGAGCGAAGAGGCGGGCACGTTTCTGCTCTGACGCTCCCGAGAAATTGTCAGGCTCGGATGGCTCGTAATCGCGTTATGAATTGCCGCTCGCAAGATATTTCAGGATACGAGCCTTCTCCACCCACCCCTTCCCTCCCTCTCTCCCACCCGTTGCCCGGGAGCGGCGACACAATTGTCACGTACGCGAGACGCTCGGGATATCTCCGCGGTGCTTCGCTAGATAAAACTATTACAGCATCCCTTAATGCGCACTACGGAAATTCCCGGCGAAGGAGATATCGAGGCGTGCGCGGTCGCTCGAGAAAGATCCTCCTCTCCCTCCTGAGAGTGTCTTCTCTGTCGCGTGAGTCCTCGACCTGCACGAGCGCGAGTTGCTCTCGGCAAGACTAGCTCGCCTTTTAAATGATTTTTAATTTCCCGTGTATGCCGGTAGAGAGAAAGAGAGAAATAGACGGCAAGAGAAAGGCAAAACGTGTGGGAGAGCATATCACGAGAGCGTAAAAGCGTTCCTTAAGGCGCACCGCTTTCGCGGTCGCGGCCGAGCAGTTTTGCACGGCGAAACGGCACACACGAGATATTTCGTCTCTGCAGGGCGCTCGCAAAGCGAGGAGCAAGGTGCAATTAATTATATAAATATATTATTACGCGGCCGCGTACACGCGACGGTCACCGCTACATTTTTCGTTCACCTAGAAAGCTGTGGTGCGTAGATAAGAGTGACCTGTAAAAACAAAAGTGACGGAAAAACACGGCCACGGCGAAGCGCACACAAAGTTGTTCGTAAAAATATCCGTGCTGAAAAATATACTATGAACCGTTTGTTTTCGGGAACTATGAGCAGCGCGCCAGGTTTTCAGCATTTTCACAGTTTTTGTCATTCATTATCTGGTCTTGACATCGTCCTGATGGCAGATCCAATCGATTGACTACTACTCGTATCTGTGATGAGTCGCTCTGCTTGAGCGAACTGTAAAGTACACGTTCGTGCGCTTACACACACACACACACACACACACGCATAAGTATACAGAAAATAATCCAATTTCGCCGCACGTCCTTTTATCCGTATCCTGCACCCCGGGATTACCTTCGTAAAGTGTCGGTGAAAGTATCCGACTGAGATTTTTAGCTCTGTGCACGAAGGAGTTTTTAACAGTAGTATTAAGTTTTCGCAACTTTGATGGGAATTCTCCGACGAAAATGCCGGCGGACTTTAGTTTCACCTTACGACGTTCCGTGCGCGACGCGAATCCATCTTTGTCCAGCGTGCTGTTTCATCCGGCGGATTCTTTCGTCACCTCATTAAAGTTTGGGACGCTAACGTTGTGAGAGAAGCGCGATGTTTCGACGACGACACGGCTGAGAGTTTCCGCCCTCCGCTCATCTATCCACTTCGGCAAATCCGCTATTTGTGAGGAGGGATAAGCCCTTTCCGCCCAAGTGGACCCTTTTTGCACAACGGCTGATAAAGCCCTTGTACCGTTCGCGAGCTATTCGTGATTTGAGGAGCGCGACAGAATTTTCTTTTTAACCTGAACTCAGATCAAATATTCCTCTAAAAGTTGCTCTGCTCTTCTGTGCGTGTCTTTTGCCACATTATTCTTATTATTATTATTATTTCACTATCTAAAGACTTTTGATAAGTACCAAGTAAAGAATATAGGAGCTTTTCTTACTTTTCTTACTTTTGTACGAATATAATTCGTTCATGATTTTCCCAAATAATTAATTTTCAATTCTGTATTCTTATTTTTGAAGGCATCTCGGTGGTGTGCAGCTTTGTTGCAGATTTTTGATAAATTCCTTTTATGCAGATATTTTTTTTACGAAGCATTCGTGTATATATAAATAACTTTGTAACAAGATTGAAATCCATTGAACTGAAATGCATGTCGTGTACACCAGAGGAGACATTGACATTTCTCTCGTTACTTTGTTCATTAATCAATCTAACAATGATCCGACAACTTCGTAATAGAGTTCGTGACTCGACAAGTTTTAAAGTACCTCCGACGTTGCGAGTGTGTGGCGTGTTCGTAACATTTTAAATAAATTCCTGGAAGCTAATCCGAAGGGGAGCTTTTCCTCTCTTTATCAGACACGTTCGCGAATGATTAATTTTTTACACGTTTGATAATTCGAATGCGCGCGTACGAGAAACCCACGGAACAGTTTAACAAAAATATATAATATTCATCAAATCAGCGTGTTCGCAACGTGAAAAGGGATTTGTTATTTTCTTCAATTTTTTACACCCCCGTCGAAATGCATTCAGCGCATTAAACACTCGGTTCCATCATGAAAGCTTTTTTCATTAATCTAACATAAAAAGCCGATCTATGAAAATTACGAGCTTGCTTAATCTCGGAATTTCGACGGAGTGCTCTGTAATCCGGGAATCACCACCGACATTGAACATTTTATGAAAAAGAGGCAATTTCTCGATAGAAATTATTGACGTTTATTTAAATGAAAGAGCCACATACACATATACATTCTCTCTCTCTCTCTCTCTCTTTCTCTCTTACACGGAACGATTACGTTTCCGCTGCGAGTCCCGCGTTCGCAGGTTAATACAACACCACGCGTTTGCTGGCACTTATCTTGATGACATATTATAATTAAAACACTATTAATCCAGGATTCAACCCATCGCGTAATAAAAGGTGCGCTAAAATTTAATTTACCACCCCGCGCGAGCGACGCGTTGGGGCGTGAAACTTTGTTATCTCGGCATTCGTGACCGAGACCCGATCCTGACGACTCACGCCTCTCTCTCCCCCTCTCTCTCTCTCCCCCTCTCTCTCTCTCTCTCTCTCTCTCTCCTTCGCATGAGTCACGACTTTAATTATTTCCTTTAATTTAAGAGAACACGCGACGACTACTATCTCGACACTTTGCCGTTCCTTCCTCCACGACGTTGGTCCTCTTCCTCGCGCAACTAGTCGTCTCTTCCTCTCGCCGCCACTAATTATATCTCCCGTTCGTATCATGTCAGCGCGAATCATCACCCAGCGAACCGCGAACACGCCGAGATTTCCATTTATTCCGTCCTGACAGTGACGTCCTTCCGATTCCGCGGCAGAAATAATTAACCGGGATGGAAGGCACGAGCGAGCGAGCGAGACGCGGTTCGCTGCGCACGAACGAACAAGCCGATAAAAGCGAGACAGCGAGATATCGCGGGTGAACGTCGCGCAGAGGAATAAAGCCTTCGTGCGATCAAACTGAATTTTTAATGCGCACTCGATCTCATTTGGAGAAAAATAGAAGAATTTTCGGCAAAATCCCAAGCGCGGTTGACTGTTAAAGAGAAGGAGAAGAAAGATAATAATTTTCAAACTCAATAATAATTCAATAATAATTTGCAAATTTGCAAATTCAAATATTAAGAAAATTGGTCCAGACCAGGTATCGTTCAGGTTATATTCACAGGTTCTTTTGATGTGCAGTTACTGTTTTAATTAATTCTTTGGCGTGCGAGAGCCGAAGGATGATAACGTTGGCATAATCTCGCACGCTTCGAGGGAGAGATATCCATTTCGTTATATTATATTTTCAATTAGCCGTGCCTAGCCCGACTGGATGCGACGCTAATTCTTCATTTTGCACGCAGCGTTGCAAAAAGTACCCACATCAGCCAGGAATGTTTGATGTTTGATGTTTGAGACACACGGAGGACGCGCGAAGTTTCCCCGATTTTTTTTTTCATTCTTTTACTCCTTTTCCCAGCCATTCCCGGTTGACGGAAAGCAGCCGTTAAAAGCCGGGGACGACCGGCGCGCGAGGCTTTTCGCAGGAAATATTGAATCCCGAACGCTAATGGCTTATGCCGTATAATGGGCATCAGCGTGGCGTGAATAATGTTATTGAGCGCGAGTTGCTGCGTGCCGCGCGCGAGTTCATTAGAATCTCAAAGGCAACGAAATGTTTAACATCCCTCGGCAACTCGGCCTGGTGATCATCAAGCGCGGCCATCGTTTAGAAATCGCCGGGAATCTTAATAGCGTAAAACGCTCATCCGCATGAAGCCAACGTCACGGGGAAAATTACCGTGATAATTCGGCGCGTGCATCCATGAACATGGCCGTGCGACTCGGCAAACATCCATTAACGTAATTGCACGCATCGACGCAGTATATTGCCAGCCGCTACGGGGGGAGCGTCGTTTCTTTCTCTTCTTTCCTCTTTCCTTCCCTCTTCTCGCACGGGAAAATCACGTCGACTGTTGGCGCACGTATCGCTCAGCCGCAAATCACACTTCGGCCTTGCGCTTTGAAGAGAGGAACGCTATTTTCCAGCGCTGCGCGAATTGATACGACCGGTTCTCGCGAACGCCGCTGCTCGCGTTATCTCCGGTATACGACCGTAAGAGAAAATCAGACTGCTGTCCGTTAGTAATCCTCGCTAATGAACACGATCGCGAATGATGATGAAAAATGATATTTTTCGCGAGATCTCGCGCGACCTCGACAACGGTTAATAACTTGACACGGCGTGTTTTCCGTGCATTTCCCTATTGAACCCCGGTCCTCTGCCGCCAAATAGCGGGCGGCCCGAGAAACCGGTGCGAAATATCGTGCGTGAGATGCGTCGATCGGCTAATCACTTTACGTTACACCCACATAAATTCCGATTCTTCCCGCGCGCAAGAATCTCGCTAAAATCGCTGAGGATGGTTTCCTCTGTTCCTCTTCTCTGCCTCCTCTCCCTTTCTCTCGCTCGCTCGCGAGCTCGTTTGCTCCACCGGCCCTCCCTTGTACATTCGTGTAAACGCGAAATTAGGTCGTCACTCAGGAAGCTGAAACTAGAATTAATTAATATGCGCACGTTCCACAGTTGTCGACTAGATAACGCGAGCGCGCGCGCGAAGCGCGAAGCGCGCTCGCGAAGCGCGGCTCCGACAATCAACAGTACACATGGACGTACGTGCGGCAAACACTCGCCATTTAGTCGATGTTTCAGGCACGCCACGTTTCGCGAGATAAATCGCACCGGGCACGGGGGAAATGGTCGCGATGAGACAGAGCGGTCTCGCTCGTTCCGACATTGCGCGAGCGACTTCGTTCGCGGCCTGTGGACTTCCGTTCCGCGCTTGTTTGTCGCGCGTGTTTGCTCCCGCTGTCGGTTCGCAAAGCGATTTACCCCGCTCATCGACGCGGATTTCATTAATTTACTTGGGATTTATATATATTTGTATATGTTTAGCTGACTGTTTGTTGTTTGTGTATACCGGCATCAGGAAACAATTGGTGGTGTTGTTCTGCGCCGGCTGGAAATGTATTTTATTTTATTTCGCTGATACACGTTGTTCTCTCTTTCTTTTATTCACTCTCTCTCTCTCTCTCTCTCTCTCTCTCTCTCTCTCTCCCCCTCTCTCTTTGTCTCTCTTTTCGGTAATAAGTTATAATATCGTATCTCCAAATTGACCGTAAAGATAAATTATTAGCCGGGACTGAAAACTGAAAAATTCCATTGTACCAAATTTGACATTGAGAGAGATTAATTTAACTCCCAACACCTGGAATATCGGAAATGGCAAGCGAAAAATATGCTCGAGAGATTTTTGTTTTATGTGAACTGTAACAGGTTTCGTTAAAGTTAATTAAAACATATCGAATTACAGTCGATTGTTGCCACGTGTCTTGCGCAATCTCGCGAGCGCCCGATAACGATAGTTCGCGTAATCGGCCGCAAATTGAACGGACGATACTAATTGGCAGTTAGAATAACCTGCTAGCAATGATTGGCAAGACAAGAGCTTAGAATGCAAGGCAGATATGAGCAAGTTATCGTGAACTACAAGTTCGGTGGAACTTTAATCGATAATTTTAACCGAGGATGCCGCTTTCTCCTTGCTCTCTCTGTCTCTCTCTCTCTCTCTCTCTTTCTCAAGCAGAACCTGTTATTCCACCTATTGACGTAGACAATGTAAATTGTACACTTCCGTAACTAACAACATCATTCACGCGACTAGTTGCGTACCGATGAAACATCCTTGCGTACGTACACCGAATCTCCAACCGCGATTGCTGCAATCTGCAGAAATCCGAGATGCTGGAAATATCTTTGGTAATCACGCCCGAAAAAGCTTGCACGTCTCGAATTTCATCCATTTCAATATGTGTTATGAAAAGTGAAATTCTAAATAATCTCTATTTTGCAACAGTCGGAGTGGGATCGCTGTATTTTTTCGCCGTATTTACATCACTTAAAAATTTTGCAATTTTGCACAGTATTTATATTAAAAATAATTACACTCACGTCAGCAGAAGATTATGACGCAATGCAATGGAAACGAAGAGACTCCTCAAACACCTCAGCTGATCTGCAAAACTGACACATTTTCACGCAACATGACGCGCTCGGATTTCGTCGCGCGCGCTATGCGATTAATTAGCGCGGGTTGAAACACAATTAGCTCCGGACAATACAAACGAATGGCGACCGTTGCGTGACCGACAATACATTTATATATATTATACGGTTATACGGTTATACGGTTATAATTTATATATTAATTAACCAATTTATCGCGAGGCGTGTTTACATGCGGGTAAATTGAGACACGCAACGAGCGAAAATAATACGCGTGTCGGCAAATCGAACATCGCAGATCTCTAAGCAACCTGCTAAAGTTGAGCGCGACGTCAATGCGAAACGTTGACAATCAGTTTTCCGTCCGCGACGCGACACGTCTATCGCCGTGCCACCACCGTCGATCCCCGGAGGCCACTCGCAACAACAGCCGCATTGTCCTCGCGTCTAAATTTTTTTCAAGCCGTAACGTGGGAGTTTCCCCGCCCCGACCGCGCCACAAGTTAACCGGCGGGATTTTACGCCAACGCGATCTTTTATTTTCGCGCGCCGCAAGTCCATATTGATTTTTCCCTTTAGTGTCCTATATTTGCCGCCAAACAAACATGAATTCCGGACATTCTCGGCGACCCGCAGGATTACGCGGTAACTACGGAGCGCGGTCGCGCAAAGTCGGCTGGGATAACAAAAGCGCCGAGAAAAATCAATTAAGATGACACGGGGATGGCCGAAGAGTGAGGAAACAAAGGACTACTTACTGATCCGGAATATTTCAAGTAATTGGCTGGATGGCTCGCTCTCCTGTTTTTCTTCTCGATGTATCATAAACGGGCGGATGTGTGCGCGCACACGCGCGCCGAGGGGTCGAAACGAAGGACAAAAATACACCGGATTGCAATGGAATTACAGCGAATCGCGTGAGATCGCCGCCGGCGCCGGGCTGCCGATACGAACGAGATGAAAATCGCCACGCGAAAATGTAGCGGCCAATTTGTCAGCGCGACAATGGCTCCCCGGCGTGCAGCGACGTGCGATCATTACACGTGTATACGCCGCGTTCCCGAGGGGGCTTTAATTCTAAATCGCACTACATCACAGCTCTGCAGCAATCGGCCAGAGGGCGATGGCGGGGCAGGGCGCGACTCTGTCGTTACATGGAACTTCATGCTATAAAGCGGGAAAGCTCGTCGCAGTGCTCAGCATTCTAGAAAGGGCTTCCCGAAAGGAAAGAGAAATGGCTGACTTGAACGCGGTATCTTTGCCGGTCTGGAGAGTACGGACCGCTCAGCGGTTTGCTGTGATCTCTACTTGGATCTCTGGATCCTCATCTCAGCTCAACTTAACAGCAGTGAATTACATTGTAAGCGTAGAGCTTAGTGTACCTTAGACACCTTTGAGACGGCCGCTACGTCTCGCTGACGCGCAGCCAATGTTTCCAGTCCGGAGAAAAGAGGACTGGTTGTATATTTTCCTCTCTCTCTCTCTCTCTCGTCCCGTTTTCTCTCATTCCACTCTCCACTCTCCGGTGCAATGTAGAGTTCGCTGTATCGCCGTCGTGACAGATCGTAGCCAAGCGCGACAGACGCGGTCACTTTAATTAACCTCCGACAAGAGTAAGTCTCTCCGCCTGTCACATTATTAGCGCTTTAACGACGAAGCTCCTCGACCAAGTTCCGGCGAGTCAGGATTCTACGACGGTATTCCTGGCGCGGCCCCAGGATGTCATCAGCACGGGGCGGAGAGGCAAGATGAACCGCGGAGCGCTCTTTGCAAAAGGCGACAGGCGGCGACCGCGATCGGCGTCGATCGCGTGTAAGTAGCCGGCCGCGAGCGCAAGACCGCGAGTAATTAATCGATTATCGGAAATGTGGAAACGGCGCGAGAGCGCGGTGTCAGCGATTTAACCACCGGCCAACCTCGTGTCGTCGCGTTCGCACTCAAAATGACCTTTCGCGTATGTAATGCACGCGCTCTCCACGCGAGTACCGAAGCTAAGATCAGCATAATGCGAGCGCGGACGTGCGAGAGAGAGAGAGAGAGAGAGAGAGGAGGGAGGACGCGCGCGCACGGTGTTGCGAGCTAATTAGCGAAATTGCTTGAATAGTGCCATCCGATGACGCCAGTGTACTTGTCGACGAGATGTTAATTGGTCAGTAAGTGTAGAGAATAGGGAAGTGGATCGCGTGTCTGTCTATTACGAGCACGGGAGAATCCTTCACGCTGTGATCCGATACTCTGGTACTCGAGTACACGGACATTTGGAGGAATTAGCGTGTACGATACGTCATCGTTCGGGATTAATTCGTCTGAGATTGCTTCCCGTTATTCGCGAGGAATATAAGCAAAATATTATACTTGGTGAGATCGGGAAGTCGCACTGAATGCTTTCGCGAAATATTGTCGTTGCTGAATAGTTGTACAGTCTAAGCCAAATGTACGGGAAAATGGTTTCAAGTAACACGCCTATATATCGGAACTTGTATTAAACATTCATCTGGTTGAGCTCGAGATTGAATATTAGGAGCTCGCAAAAGTTTGTCGCATTTTTACGATCCCTGTAATCCACGCTGCGCTCGAACCAAGTATTCGCCATTCGTTATCCACCGTTCTCCGCCACCTCGTCGATAGTCAAAACTCACTACAGAATCCAATTTCACGTCTGTGAAATTACTCTGTCTACTACTGTAAAATTATACGCCTGTGAATTACATCTTTTGAGTACGTGAACTCATTTGCTTTTTGATATGAAATTTTCTCGCGAATCTTGAATATATCGGGAAAAGTTAATTACTATGAAGGTTTCGCTTTAATATCAGGTGATATTATAAAATCACAATATTATAAGTCAGATTAGCACTGAAAAAAATACACTTATAATTATTACGAGTAACAACAATTAACTCTTTAACTGTAGCAAGTTGAATTTCGCGCGAACAGTGCTTCAGCTGGCAAAGAATGAATTTTCAAAAATTAAACATTAAAATCTTGTGTCCAGGGACTTTTAAAGTCGCTGTTTATGAATATAAAATCAAAATTTTTCAACACGTCGACTAAATCAGAATTTTATTTCATCAAAATAAAATTGGGACATCTTTTATAAAAGAAAATTAGATAATGAAGATACCTGATATTTTTATCTAAAATTTAAAAAGTAACAAATACTGAAATAAAGAACAGATATAATTTTTTTATTTTTAAGATTCACCGTTGAAAAGAGCGACTTTAAAAAATCCTTAAATATCCAATTCTTAAAATATTGAACCACCGAAAATATCGAAACTGCCAGTGTAAGTGATTGAGATTTCATTTCAACTTTCTAAAATCCGTCATCACTGAATCACAGCTAGTTTCTTAATCGACTGAGTTCAATCGACTGAGGTTAAGCGATTTCATTTGACTCACGACCTAACAAAATACCGGGAGAAATACATTCACCGGACACACACACGCGATGATGGCCACAAGAAACCGAGCCAGAAACCACGACGTGCGCGCCCGTACCCCGTCGTTCCGTTCGCTGTAGAAAAGTGCGCGAAGACTCGCTAATTTAGTATCTAATAACTCGCCGAACTTCCGGTGCGCGCACACTATGTGTACTTCGCTCGCGCCAAGTTGCCTGAATCACGCCCTTTTCCATCCGCGTTTCCGATCACGATGCCCCTCGGGGCTCACCAGCTCGCCCCTTCCCCGCCTGAGCTAGTTCGAAAGTCGCCCCTCCGCCGGAAGCGATATTCTTGGGCGGAAATTTATGCCGGAAGTTTCGCAGATTAGAGAGAACAGCCTGGAGGGACGGAAGAGAGAGAGAGAAAGAGAGAGAGAAACGGCAGGGGTGATACAAGGTGCAGGGGGGTGCGACAAGGGGTACGACGCATGGGACAACTGGAGCGGTGCCAAACACCGCGGGCTGTATCGTCGCAACCGTTAAAACGCGAGCAGCGTAGAACACAGGGTAATCCCCGCTTGCTCGGTTTGCCGGGCTTATCGAGAAGGTCGGTCATCGTGGCAGCTTTATGTCGCGGTCGAAATCCTCGCGGTCTAATTAACCCCTTCCGCCGCGTCCGCGTGATCCACCCTTCGCCTCCCTGTCCTCCCCCCGATAAATTTTCGTCCGAGCAACTCCTCGTGAGTTTATTCGACCGTTCTCCTCTCTCGTTTCGCCTTCTGTTGGCCTTCGTTCCGTCACGCGCCGTTGAATCTCAGAAACGTCCCCGAAATGCCTGTAATTGGCGGGAGGGGACGTAAAAAAATAACGACCGCGTCGGGAAAGCCCCTCCGACAGATTGAAAAGTTAAGGGCGGATGGAAATTGACGCTCCTGCAGGTGGTATTCCCGATTTGTCGGAATCCGGAGCGTGAAAACATTTTCGAGCGAGAACGGAGCTGAGGAGAATTTCGACATATACGGCGCAGGAGGGAAGATTCCCTCCCGTGAGATCGACTGCGTCGTTTCCTCGCGTATTATCGCGAGGAACCCTCCGACTCCTTGCGCATTCCGCGAATCGCGTACATCAGAATTAGCGGAACAGAATCAGTAGAGGGGGGTCAGTACATCGTAGTTGGCGAAACGGAATCAATAGATAGGCAGATAGATTGGCAGATCGGGATGAGTAGCGTCAGCCGTCGCTCATTTGTTCGAGCTAATTGAGACGCTTTGTGGGACGTCAGAGTTTACCAATCGGAAGGAAGAAATCTCAGTGAGTGAACGGGAAACTGACGAGAGCTCGATGACGAGGAGCGACGGCTCCGTTACCGCAAACAATCGTAGGAAATTTTGATCGAGATGGGCAAGAGAAACTAAAGACGTCCTCCAATATGATAAAATTATAATTGCTCTAAACGAAATTGCCTTACAGTGTGACACGTGAAGGCGTATACAAAAAAACGACTTGGCCTAAACGCGGAGATTCTAATTGCATGCGGAACAATGCGTAGCCTATCTCGAATTCGCTAACGAATTGCTTAATGCTTGCTGAACAAACACCAATTGGTTTATTATGCCCGCCAAACGAACCGGAACCAAAGAGAGCAAATCTTGTATCTCCGCTTCTTTTATTACATACTCCATCGGACTCTCCGTTTCTTTTTTTTTTTCTTTCTTTCTCTGTTTACTCGAATTCTCGAGCGAACGATGAGCCTGACTGTCTGTTTGGTGACTGTGTGTGCTTTGTTGTGCTATCACGCGTTTACCGCATGATTGTTAAATATTTCTTATACACATCGTCTAAATGTATGTCCGTATTAAAAGCAGATTGAAGTAACTGGGAACGTAGAAGATGTCTCGAGATCTAATTAGGATGCAGAGTTTGATCTCCCGAGGTCGTTTGTTAATTAGAAAAAAAGTTCCTCTGAGTCGAATATCGAGTCGAGCTCGAATTATAAGTTCTACGAGTTCTCGTCTTGCGACCAGCAAAAAGTCCCGTCGCGATAACATATGACAGCTTTGCCCATGCGTAAGAAACATGTCGCGCGAACTGGACCGAACTGAACCGAATCGACAGATTGCCTTCGGTGAAGGCGAAGACTGATAGAGATGAAAACACAAGCGCGAATGTAATGAATAACTAATTCGCGCGCGTGCGCGCCGCTGAATTTTCACTCAGCTCGGTTGGTCGATACGTCAACCTACGATGTCTCATGACTCCCGGTGGTTATTGTGCCGGAAAGTTTCGTCGTCGAGCTCCGCTGCGAAACGATAAATTGGTTAACAAGATGTAACCGCTAATGTTTCGCCAACTACCGCCGGAACTTATAATTAACGAACGACACGCTAATGGGACCGCGATAATTAGGAGATCTCACGGAGGCTCCGCGATGCGTCGATTCCGCGTCGATAAGGCGCGAGCGTGAGCGCACGGAAATGCCTAACACGCGCGGAGCGACATGGAAGAGGGAATGAGCAGGCGAAGAACACGTTCGCGTTCGCGGCACTATGCGCGGCACGGCTAACCGCGTATAATCTCGGAGTAATATAATGAACTCGTAATCTGTTTATTAATTCATGGCATGTTAATATAGTCATTAATTTATTGCCGGCGCTTTGTAGTCGCCGCCGCCGCCGCCGCCGCCGCGTTGCGTGTGTTACGTTTCACCAGATATTTCCCGCCGAAGTTTAATTTCCGAGTCTTCCCTGTGTGGTTTGCTTGTTACCGCATTATGTCATGATCCCCGATTTAAATTAAGCTACATAATATGCTGGCGGAAAGAGAGAGAGAGAGAGAGAGAGAGAGAGAGAGAGAGAGAGAGAAATACGTATATTGTTTATCTCGTTATATTAATATTGTATTATATCGTCATGAATCTCAACATGCGGATGCACACGAAATTTCGGTTTGTTGAAGTTTCAGAGGGCTGAATATTCGCGAGAATGAAATGCAAACGCAAAGAGAGAAATTCGTGTAAGATGTATGGGTTTTCTTGGAAACATTTGCAGCAACTTGAAATTATATGCAAATGCGCGCATACACATGTACACACATACGCGATATGAGAAAGAAAATTCCGCGAAAAATCTCGAAAGATGTTCATTTATTAAAATTATTATTAAGATTACTCTCACAATATCACGTAGAATTCCAGAAAAGTGTCAAAAAATACATTTTTCGACTGTTTCTGGATTTAAACAAATACATGTCTATTTGATAATATTAATGTCAAACTGATGACATGTAAAATGATTTTCCTCTTAGACATATATTAAGGCCGCACGATATTCACAAAGCTGACGTCTTTAACAAATGCCACAAATTGTCATATTTAACTGATACAAATGATATTTTTATCGAATAAAACAAGAATAAAAATAAAATAGACATGAATAATAATAGTTATTATATAAAGAAATTCTATGACTTTTCCTCTTTCTAATGGTATATAATAAATTATAAAAAAATAATTTTATTACCATATAGTAACGCATCAAAACTTAGCTCGCTTGCACGAAAATATCAATGCTATCTATCAGAGCATATCGATTTTTGAAAACGTACTCGTCGTGACTCGTCGATTGGACTTAATCGGTTTTGTAACCGATGCTTCGTACTTTAATATCCAAGAAAGAGCGTCTGCTTTTATCTGCTTTTACGACAGCTAGAACAAAATAATTATTGCAATGTTGGTAGACACGCAATGTCCCGAAATCAAAATATTGAAATTTGAAAACTAGGACTATTTATCGACAAGTCATAATATTAAATACGAACACTGAGACAAATTATCGACACATACACACATATATATATATATATATATGTATGTATATATATGTAATGAAAACAACAGATTTTTTAAACACTTCGAATACGACTTACACCAACGACTGGTAGTACAAGAATTATGACAATCTCTTTAAACCATGTAAAATTCTTATCCTTAAACTGTATTATATTTCTTTGAGAAGGTTTATTATTATTATTACTATTATTATAATTATAATTCTATAATCATAATAAAATTAACGATATTCAATGATTAAATGATATTAACGACATATATTTGTTTAAATCCAGAAACAGTCGAAAAATGTATCTTTTGACACTTTTCTGGAATTCTGGCCCACTGTGGCTGGGAATAAGGACTGGCGTGTCGAAAACATTCAGAATTCTGCTGTAACTCCCTGCGATCTCCACTAATTGTTCTATTCAGGAATGGGGAGCGACGCGTAAATCCGAATAATTTACAATTCCTCAATCCTGCCGTGTCGCTACAATTTTGAACGCTCGACTCGATTAGTCTCGCGCGCCACAGCACCCCTGAGATTAGGGGCTCACACAGTGCCTCGAGTGCCTTCGAAGCGCGGATTAATCGTCCGTTACAATCCCGTTCGATGCTATTTTCGTTAATCCTTCGCGAGATCGAGCCGCTGTAAATAAATCCGATATAACCGCGTCAGCGCATAAATACGCTCGGCTCGTTCGCATGCGCCGCCCGTATAATTCCAATATAAACGGCAGATTTTCCGCAACGAAACGAGGCACCTCCGCGCGTGTATCTCGCTATTAATTCACGGATCCGAGCACGCGCTCGATGCGCTCGCGCACACCAAACGACGTGGCCGTGCGTTTTAATTGCGAGAGCGCATAAATCTCTCATGGGGTAATCGCCGGCTCTGCGGATCACGCGGGAACATCGAAACTGATCGAAGCGGGCGAAAGGAGGATGAGGTCTCCCTTGCCCTTCCATTCTGATTGTTTCGTTTTCTCGCATGACAGTTCGGACGCGAGATGAAAAAGGAAGGGAGAGTGTGTGTGAGGCAAAGAGAGAGAGAGAGAGAGAGAGAGAGAGGGAGAAAAGCGGATCATACTGCCGTACACGGGCACGTATATGAATTTTCATGGCGACACGCTTAGTGCGATCTACTCCCTTGTGCAGTATTCTAATATATAGGTGCCCACACACACACACACACACACACACATATTGACGACAGTATCGGCCCGACGAGGCTTTACATATTCAAAAGTTAGGCGTTGCTCACATCCGAACTCGAGGCAATTTCGTTTTATTGGGCCGTCTCATCCAGCAAGTTGCTTTGTGTGTATCCACTTTCCGAGAAGGCGACTTACTTTCTTCATGCCCGCGAGACGTGTACATGATCGTCGGATCAATTTCGACGGCCGACGGCGGTGTTGCGTCGCGGAGCGACCCACGTAGCGAGCACGTGCCCAAGGACGCAAAACTAAGCGGGAATGAGTTAAGTGAGCGCGAGCGCAAATAAACCGGAGCCCAGTTTCGCGGCGGAGTTGTTCACGTCGCCGTTAAATTGCCCGTTTGAACGGGACGTTTCGGAATGCGCCGAATAAATCAATTCGCGTTTGAATGCACTCGATTAAACGAGCCGCGCTCGCGCAACAGCGCACGCGGGGGGAGGGGGGGGGGGTCGATGAATAATCGATGAAGCGCGATGAAAATAGATACGGCCTGTTTAAAGTTTCAATTTGGATATGTAGTTGTGTTCTCTCGGGCAGAAAGAGAGAGAGAGAGAGAGAGAGAGAGAGAGAGAGAGAAAGAGAGAGAGATGGATAGGGACAATGTAGAGTCGAAATGACGCCTCGGGGGTTATCCTCTGGGGAATGTCTTTCGCGGCTTCGCTCTACCGCTCTCGTTCGGAAATCGATGCGATTTTGTGCGCGACCACCGAGTACGTGCGAAACGCGTCCGCCATTGCACGATACTGATATTATACCACCCACCATTTCGCGTTGAGCATCTATCCCATCGATGTCCGAGGTTCGAGTCCATCGACATCCACACGACCGGCTTCATCGACTCGGGACTCGCCGGCGCTGCACGTCATTCTGTGCGCGTCGCGCCCTTCCGGAACTTCGTCGCGCGTCCGGTCTCCGATGCGCGTTCCGCATCGTTCCGCGTTAATTGCACTTCAGTTCACTACATTGTACCCGCGTTCAGTGCATTCATATTCCGACGGAACCGCGACGGATATTTCGATGGCGCAAGGTCGGAAAGTTTAATTTACCTCGGGCTGGGCCGCACGAATTTTCGTCTAACGAGATACGGAATTCGCACGGCGGCCATCAGCCGCGACGAAGACCGGTTTCGCGGCTTTGTTAACGCGCGAGTTTATCAGCGCGAGAGAGGAAACAACGAGTATTTGGGGATTTTTCGCACACCATTTCGCGCGATTTTCGCGAAGATTAGTCCGCCATTGTTTTTGCCAGGATTATTTTCCAAATATCGCGGCAAGTTTAAGTTGACGGAAACTCTTCTCTTAAGGACGTCATTAAGAACGCGAAGAAAAAAGTACGACGATGTAGTTACTAACTTCCTCGTCGAACGTGTGCTCGACGTGCAAAGAAAGTTTCGGCAGAAAAAGAAAAACATTTTTGTCTTATTTTGTCTTGTAGCGCAACGTCTGCATTCAAAAGTATCAAGTCTCGCGCAGGCGGTCACTATAAATAAACGAAACAGGAAGAGAAGAACTAGAGAGAATCGCGAAGTCGAGGTTTCTGCGAGCGCGACAACTGCTGAACGTGTGAAATTTTGTCACTTGGATCGTATTGCAACATTTTATCGATGTCGATGTCGATGACCACGATGTATAAACTATTATAATTTAATTTATTTCGACGAAATTTATATGTGTTTGTGAAACGTAAGTAGCTTTTTATGCTTATCTAAATATTTACTAAATAAGTGAACATTTAAATCGCGCCTCAAGCGAAATGTTTAATATCTATAACTGTTGATATTCGAAGAAATTTAATGAAAAATCGTACTGGATTGATTGCAGATCTCTTTTAATGGTTTTGTCATGTATTTTATTCGACAGCGTATTTTTACTCAGAGGTAAAATTATGTAAACAAACAAAAATCTACAAAACTAATCGCATCGATCCTCAGGTCGCAGAATAACTCGCGAACGCAGTTTCAATTTTTCGATCGATTTTTAACATATCTCTCATTCATTGAACCGCTTCGAAGTCAGGATCGGGGTCACGTTGCGCCGAGATCTGCAACAAAAATTTCTTTCAATTCTTAGTTAAATTCTCAGTTATTATAGCAGCGTTTGCTCGATTGTTTCGACTGACATACATTTATTTTAAAAAATTATTTTGTCTTCGCGTTATGAATATGCCTCAACGGGAAAGTGCGCACAGCTATGAATGGGTTAGCGTCTCTTAATTATCATTCAAGATATTCTGGTTATATATATATATTTTTTTTATCACAAAAGGAGCACAATACGAATCCGTGAATTCATCTTCAAGCCGACATGCCCTGAACCGGATCTTCCGGTGCTGCACCCCGCATCCGCTGAAATTGCGCGTCCGCAGGGAACCGCCTTCTCCGGAACTACATTTGCCGTGCGCAATCATAAGCTCTGTCAGATCTGAAATAAAAATTAGTTTCTCCGATTATTAGTTTCCTCACTCGATTTTACACCGGAAAGCAGACTTATTTCACCCAGATGAGGAACCAATAATATTGAAGAGTACTACTCCCTCTCTCTCTTTGCTCTTAAAATAACAAAAACGTAATGCGATAGTCGCGTACACATTAGCCTCAAATTTGGCGGAGAAAATTCTCTCGTAACGTTGCTAGTGACAATAATGAGAATACATTGTTCTAATGAAGGTTACTAATGATTTCTCCCACACGACCATCGTGGTATTGTGTATATTGATGTCCATATATATAATTTGAATAATTTAAGGAAATCATGAAAGCAGCAAGCGATTTTATCGGATGTAATCGCTAGCCTGCGTCAAACATTGTTCCGTCTCGTCGGTATAATTATGTATATTGTTACATTGAAGCGCGAGACTTTCGACACTCTAAATCGCGACAGTAAACCGCAATTTATTTTAGTATTCAACTTGCACTATAATAATATATTCAGCATTATACCACATCATTATATCATAATCTGTAGTTATTTAATGTACGTTTCGTTAACAATTTTCGCATTCCTGTGCGTAATTATAATTTAATAATATTGAAATAATTAAATAAAAATATTAGAAAATCTGCGAGACTTATTAAATATTGTCAAAATGAAAGAAATGGCAGGATAAAAATTATTAAATTTTCACATATATGTCAATCTCTATTCGCGAATGATTCAATCAAAATATCATAAATCGTGATTTAAGAATTAAAATGTAATTACGATATTTTTAAAAAATCAACAACGTATGTTACGTACAGAAAATGTACCTCTAAATACTTTTATTACGTAAAACATCTTTACGTTTGCAGTGATTATCAGAAGCGGTGAATTGAATTTATACTGTAAATAGAAACGCAAATGTATCTCTTGATGATGCTACATAAAAGTGTCTCTGACGACGTAAAAAAAGAAAAATGAAAAATGAAATAAAGTACTGAAAATAGTCGTAAAATTCATCAACGTAAAATATTGACACAATTTTACGACTTTATTGCAGAGAAGAATGATTACGACGATAATTCGGCTTTTGTTAATTGTTAACGATAATATTCGGACAGAACAATTGAAAGCGCAATCTATTATTCTAAGGATTTTGCGCAAATCGATTTTCAATAATATATTACGGGGGGGGAAAAAGGAAATTAATACGGCTTCCCTGGGACTACGAATTAACGAGTAATTTTCACGGGCTTCCCTTGGCTTCTTTCTCCCGTCATGATACGAGAGTATTCTCCATAATAAGCTCGTGGATTCGTCTTTAATTATCAGAAATCAATACTGTAAATGCATATTATTATGGCGGAGGACGGGGATCTCACCTCTCTCTCTCTCTCTCTCTCTCTCTCTCTCTCTCTCTCTACCCTTTTTTCTGTCTCTTATTCTCTTTGAAAGAGACAACAGCTGTGAGATATTACTTTCCTATCATCTGCGATACGTAGTGTATTCCTTTGCGCCTTTCATCCCGCCTGCTCAAGCGAACGTGCAGATTATAACGTTTTGCAAATCGTCCGAAAATTTAGAATAAAAATCGAGAACACCGACGCGACAACATAGAAAGCCCGTCGACGTCTCTTCTCACCGCGTAGTTGAGAGAAAACGGAATTCAACATCGATAACACATAAATTATTCCCCTCGACAATCACCTTATTCTCCTTTCTCCTTCCAAGCAGCGTCACTCGACGCGTCCCGCATCAAATGGAGGGAATCGATATATTTTATCCTTGTCGGCGAAGCTTTCGGGAAAGTAGCGCCGGGGGATGTCGCCGGAGGGGGCGCCGCCGAGGGGATGCAAAAAGGCGCACGTGAATGCGCTTTTAATTCCACTCACGTATCTTACCGGGCGCGACGGTCACGTATTTCCAGTCGCACGGCCGCCCTCGCCGGAGGCCGCTCGCGCGCGGAATGTCCGACGGCGTATGTGCAAATGATTTTAATTGCCGCCGTGAATTATGTAGACGTTATTTCCATATTTCGTTGGCCCACACGCCAGAGGGAATCGGCCTTCCGGTCCTTTTGCACTCCCCCGCCCTCCCGCTATTCGTACGCAACTGCCATTACGGTGCGCTCTCAGCATCGCAAAGAATGAATATGGAGTTGCTAATCGACGTGTAAATTACCGCGCCGGGACCGTTTCGCCGCTGCGAAATGTCGTTAATGATTTCAGCTGGCCGATCCCGCCGTCTGTTGTACAACACGCTCTGCTAATCGCCCGCGCGCTGCAACGTATCCATTTCAGCGCATTTGAGCGTATTTAAGCGCTGTGCCCGCATTATCCGCGGCGCTTCTTAACGTTATCTAGGGAGCGGCTCAATATTTCCCGCGATGTTCCCGCCAGGTGCGTCGTAAAGTCTCTTTTTCCTCGTCTTGACGTCTCCGCCATTCCCGCTCAAACTTCTCTCTTCTTTACTCTCCGCTTTGCCGTGGCCGATCGACGGGCAAGCAAAGTGTTTGGAATCTCCGCCGATTGGGTCGTTATTGCAACGGCGAATTTTTCCGAGACGACGATAGCGGCTTTAGCGATGATGGATGTATTTGTGAATTTTCATCGACGTTGACTAACGACGCTTCGTAACCGGGCGCGGTTTCGTCGGAGTGAGAAGTAAATTGCGCGGTCGATAGCCGGGCCGACGTGTATGCGTGCGGGGGGGAGTGGGTGTCGGAGGCGAGCGAAAGTGCGCGGCGAATTCGGGGTTGACGGCGAGAATGCACGCGAGGAAGCATTCTTCCTTAGCGGCTTCACGTCTTAGCGAGAAACTCTTGCAAAAACGCGCTGCAGAGGCTCGTCATTTTTTATCGCTGAAGCTCATCACTTTTCATCCTCAGAAGTTCATTCGTTTGTCCATAATATATACAATAATATCTCGATATTAATAATATAAATATGTACAGTTATTATATTATTATATGGTATATAATATGCACGGTAATATATATTATTATTAATAATATTTCTATAAAGAAGATTAATACGTTGAATAAAAATCGTCGTGATGTACTGACAAATGTCGCGAGTGCATTTATATTTTCAGAACGCTTCTATTCACCGACAAATTCTTTGCGCGTGACGTTTTTATCCGACAATAGTCACTTCCGCAAATTTCTGTTTTTGCCCTCCCCTGGAAGAACTTGGGTAATTCCAGCCCGCATTCACATTTCTCATCGCACCCCTCATTCCCCGGCGTCTCTTTCTGCTCGTCTTGAAGACAATTTCGCGCGCGATCGAGTCGACGATATAAAATTCAGGACGAAAGTAAAGATAAACTCGCACCGCCGAGCGCTTCGTGAGAAACGTTAAATTAAAAGTCTCCTCGGTGTCGAGGCGAAAGTATCATGCGAGGGAAGAATTTGTCGTTGATTTTAAGAAGGCTTTCTTAAAATCAATATTTCAAGGATTTCATGTCGTTTTACAGTTTTAGTAGTAATATCAGAGTAAAGCGCGTCGCAGAGAGAGATAGAAAGAGAATACCCTCGTCAAAGGTTACATAAAGCTCAAGCGGAATAAAACGGCAGGCCTTACCTGGAAGGGAGCAAAGTAGTGAAGAGAGAGAGAGAGAGAGAGAGAGAGAGAGGGCGAGAGAGAAAGATGGAACCTATCTAGAACTTTCAAACTCGACGCACTAATAAATTGCCGTCAAGTGCCGCTCTCTCACCTCTCCTCCTCTCCTCTCTTCATCACTCTTTCACGCGAACATTGCGCTTGCCCTTTTAATCTCACTCACATTCATTTGATCGCGTTATCAGAGGCATAACGATGCTAATAATTTACCGACAACGATATTCCGTGACGGAAGCGCGTGTTCGCGTAAGCCACGTAGGTGTCCTGTCGTGTCTCGTGTCGTAACTGAGCGCATTTTTCCGCCCGCCTGTCGACAGATCGGTGTCTGGAAGTCCTGGGAGAAAGAGGGTCTGGACATCAAGGACATTGTTTGGCCGGGCAATACCCACACGCCGCCACAGGGTGTACCGGAGAAGTTTTACCTCAAGATAACCTTCCTGGAGGAGCCGCCCTACATCAATCTTGCACCGCCCGATCCTGTGACCGGAAAATGCCTGGTGGATCGCGGCGTTCACTGTCGAGTGGCCAAGGACTCCGACATGGGCGAGTAAGTATGAGAAATTGGATTCTTTTGCCGACCGAGTATTCGTGCCGGCGCGACGATATCCCTCTCCCCCCGCGACGCGTCGATATCCACCCGGTGGGCATTCACGGGCTCGCGACCTCCGCTTTTATATCTTTGTACAAGCGCGGGCCTTTTCACGTCTCTCTTCGATGCGATTACTTTTTGATTCATCTGTATGCACTCCCTTCGTGCTCTACCGGGGATTATTTTCGCAGGGCGCTGTGCGCCCGAGTTGCGATTAAACGATTGCCTCTTCAAACGCCCGTGCATGTTGGAGCTCTCTTTGTAGACGTATTCCCTCTCTGTTACCCGCCCTCTTAATTTAGCACGTACATATAAACGGACGAACATTTTAACGGTTTATATTTATATTTTATTCAAACGGCAGAATTATTCTCGCTTGATGCGGCTGCGGCCTCTGACTGCTTTGAGCGACGTGCGTATGTCTGAAACTATAAAGCGACTTTACTACTTTGGGACTTTGTAATTATCGTCCGTGTGTCCGCGCTTATATACGAATAAATACGCTTCTATTGAAACGGTCTCGCATGAAGAAGACTATGATATGTTTCGTACTACACAAGTCACTCAAATAATTCGCAAAGCGACGGGCTAAGCGGCCTGACGATAGCATGTCGGATCACAAGCGAGTATTCATTACTTGAAAATATCGTCTGACCATAGACGAACGTTTGTTACTTAATATTCACGTGCCCCGAAAACTCGTGGGATTTACCAGTCCGCTTTTCAAAGAATTATTTTCACCTCCGAGCAGGCAGCAGTAGAACGCTAAAGAGAAAGGTGGAAAAATATTATATCTAAAATCATTTGTGAATTTTACACACACACACACACACACACACACATTTTCTGTTCTCACTCCGTCTTCCCTCATCAAACTAGGACTCATCAGAAACTTGAACTCTAACGTTCAACAAGCGAACAGTCGTCGCATTTCGTTAATAACACACATGCCAGCGAGTTGCATAATATACTACTGCACCACCACCGGCACGCACGCACCAACACTCCAATGATTCCACCCGCGCCGTTCCCGAGTACGAGATCAGACTCATCAAGTCCTGAACAGACTCGGCGCTGCTTTTAAGTCAAGACCGAATATTAAGGTCGAACGTCACGGCGCGCGACGCATTTATTTCGTTTACGAGCGAGTCTCGGCAAAATACATCAAGTCGCTCCTTCGTCGACTCAGTACGCGAAGGAGCGAGAGAGAGAGAGAGGGGGGAGTAGAGAACTCCGTTATGCGCGTCCAAATCCAAAATTAAAGGGCCGTCCTTCCCTTTGAAGGAGGCACCGGACGTCACCGAAGCTAACGTTCATGCCGCAAGGGAGGGCGTGTGTTAACATTTACGGTGACATGTAGCAACGTTTGTCATGCGGTAAATGAGGTCTTCGGAAAGCACCGTCGTAACCGTCAGTGCACCTTTGTTGGCGGGCTCTTCGAGGGATTTTGCGTTGAGCCTCGCGAAAACGTCGCGTATGTAATGAGGCGTTTATGTTCCTCACGCGACGGAGAGGCACTTCGCGTTCGTTGTCGGGTCGTTATACAGCCTCGACTGTCGCTCGATAAATTACCGGGCCTGACCTTCGCCAAACTCCGATTAAACGATGACGATGATCGACCGACGAAATTGCCAACGGCCGATTTCTGACTAATGCAATTTTTCATTCACCAACAACGACGGGATTGATTATTTCACGTTGAAAAAGTAATGTAGTTGACGATAAAGTTGATTGAGAAGTCTATCGGAAGATTCGAAATGATTAATCACATGATGCAACTTTGACCCTGATTTGTGACTCTGAGAGGAAATTGCAATTTTAAATGCAAGCTTTATATAGAAGAGACAGTGTTCTGACTCGTTTCAGCAACAAACTGTGCTTTATCCTCCGTGCTAACAATTGTACCGATCGAGTCAATCGTCGCGATTAGCTTATAATCGAAATGTTTTACAAAAGTTCCATCCAGAGTATGTTGTTAAATTACCAAAATTATATAATCCACAAGTAGCCGTTCGATCGGCTCGTGTCATCAAGGCGTAACACGCGCTTAACACGCTGCCGAGATTCATCGAGTGCGCTCGGACCAATCGTTGTTATATTTCCAATTTGAAGTATCATCGATATCGTTTGCGGGGGTTACAGCTGCCGGCAGACGTTCTCTGCATTTAATGGCATTTATTTGCGCGAAACCGGGTCACGTAATACACGTTAAAAACTTGACCGCGCATACGCGCCTCTGTGTAGTGTGCGTGCGACAGCTGTTGCAGTCCTCGTTTCCATTGTAAACTCGAGAGCCCGTGCAAAAATCTATTTCCGTGCAAAAACAATACGGCACTCCGTTGAAAACGGTACGACGCGACGCGACGAGACGCGACGCGACGCAACGCGAGTGGCTCTTTACATTCCGCTCTATTTCGTTCTCCTGGCGAGGAAATATTGAACCAACAATTCACTACAGTTACGCATTTTTAATCACAAAGAGAATAGGGATCAAAGGAGTAAAGCCGTCTTCAGCAAGATGGGAACGGATCCTCTGATAATTACGCGTACAATTTGCAGCTGAATTAGCTCGAATACATTTCCTTCGGTCGAGTTGATTCGCAGATATTTCATTTGTGTTTTTACACAATTCTTTTATGTTTGTCGGAATTCATAGCACTTAAGGATCAAAAGAGACGTAAATTTTTCGAGTTCAAAGTTGCATGTAGCGATTACGTCATGAATATTACTTGACGAACGAAGATCAGGCGCGAAATAAAATCGCGAACAATTATCGAGTCTGAAGGCGAAAAGAAAGCTAACAAAGTTAACGGGTATCAATATATATCAGCTCCGACTCGAATCCTACCTCGAAAATACCTTGCTGACAAGTTTCCCAGAGGCATTCGCGAGAGTATCGATGTGGAAGTAATTGGAGCTCTCTTCGAGAGAAGAAGAGAGGACGAGGGGGAGAGAGAGAGATAGAGAGAGAGAGAGAGAGAGAGATGCGATTCGCGCGAAGCAACCTTAGGAAATTACGACGGAGGAAGACACAAAGTAGACAAGTCGATTTTCCGCTTCAATTGTCGACGTACAACAATCGGCTCGGCAACGAGGAAACTTCCGAAAGGTTAAATACCGAATATTCATAAATTGATAGTCACGCGTGACAACATTCGTTGCGTTATGCTTTATTTCAATTTAAAGCGCGTGTTCCGCGTCACGAAGTTTTATTAAAGTTTATTATTACTAGTTTTGTGAGAGTCTCCTCGCGTATCCTTTTCGAACGACACTTCTATTCGCAATTTAATAATTTACTATCGCCCTAACTATGAGCCTCAACAATAACTTTGTAAACTAATGACGTCGGATTTTTCCAATAAGAAAAGGAAGAAAACAGCAATCTTTTTTAGTTATAAATTAAAGTAAAAGATCTGAAATTAATTGCCTCAAATCTTATATTAAATCTTGAATTATAAAGGTACTCTTAACAAATTAAAACTACTTCTCTAATCTGATATGAGATTAAGTCTTTCCAACTGGAAAAGAAAGAAACAATTTCTTCCGTGATCGTAAGTTAAAGAGAGAAATTTTTATCTATTTACCGCAAATGTTTTACATGAAATCTTAGACTAAAGACTCTAAGGAGAATGAAGCAATATATTTTTTACAATTGTTTGTAGAAATGTCTAATCGTAAAGCGATCGCTCTTAGTCACGTAGCGCCTCGTATATCCCAGCGGAGTAGGTCGCTCAACTACCGCATCCACGTCGATAAACAAGGAAGGAGAATTAACGCTCGGTACGTTTCCCACGAGAGCAGGAGCGGTATCTCGAGAGAAAGGTGTAATTGAAAATTCCGCGACAAATCGTCGCGAAGTCGCTTGAAAACCGTCGACGTGGGAACGCCGTTATTCTCCTTTTGAAGTAAATTGCGGAGTTGTTGATACGTGCGCTGAGCGATCGCAAGAACCGCGCGACAAACTTAACAACGAGACGTACAACTGCAAGTGCGAATGTAAAGACCGAAGCTGAGCGAGGTGAGCATATGAGCGCTGCGAGAGACACGTGAAAAATATTAATCGACATGCCGCGAGGCGCGAAATTTTTTTTCGCGAGTCTGCTGCGGATTGCCGCGTCAAATTTAGACAAACAGTCGGTCCAACTTTAAAAGCGTTTCTCGTCGGGCGAAATATTGAACTGTTTCCACGAGTGAACTCATGCAAATTTATCGCGACGCGATCTCCCGCATTTCGCCTCATGCCACATTTGACACTTGATTCGCTAGAAGCGGGCGCGATATGATCGGTGCTTTTTCGCCCCGCCGGAATGCAGAGCATAACGCATCAAGTGTCCGGCTCACTTTACCGGCGAAAAGAAATATTCTTCGTTCCGGTGTAATAAATCGAGTTAATCAAGCGCGAATAACGAGGTGTATTCGCGCGCACGCGAGAGACATATCGCGAGCGAAGTAGAGCGAAGTAGAGAACGCGCTGAAAGGGATTAAAGCACTGAGCGGAGACACCGCGAATCATTCTTACTCGCGCGGCCAACGGAGGCCAACTAATTGCCGTTAATGAAAAATTAAGGCAGCGCGAGTGTGTTCCGTCAGCCGGATGAAAGGAAGTGGCTGGCAGTAACAAATTCCCCTGATTGCTAATTGCCGTGCAGTTCAGAGGAACGTTATTCCTTCCCTTAACGAATTGATATTGGCGTCGTAAGAAATTCGCGCTTGGAGAAGGAGGAGGGAGGAACGGGGGCGAGTATATATTGCGCGGTGAACGAAATAATTGGCGACAAATTACACTGGGAGCTGCGGCGCGGGCGCAACGTTTTCACGCTCATGATATACCGTCGGCACGAGAGACAATTTATCCACGTTACGTTTATAATTTTTCTCCGACCGCGGAGTATCGCGTTCTCATTCAATTAGCGAGGCACTGCGAAATAATGAATGTCATATCGCCGGCGTTTCGGTAAGTCTTCCCGCTGGAGATAAACGCGTCCATCGGAGATTTTAATTAACTGACTGAAACTGTATTAGAGCAGCGAAGCCAATGAACCATTTGGTGTGTATTGCATTTATATGCGATTGTATATATATTTACATGTAGCGACCGCGCAAAAAAAGGCAAATTGTCTTTCAATATTCGCGCGACGTCAGTCGCGAAGCAGTCGAGAAACTGCGGCGGAAGTTTCGTCATGTAGAGCGGCGCAATCTTCCCCCGCGGCCGCGCTTCTTGATTTTTCCTGTCGTGATCGTGTTGATCGACGCGAAGAAGTCGATCCTTCACGCCGGCTGATAAATCTCATGCCGAACACGCGACGAAGTACGCGTCTGTAATTTCCGACGAGAGCGGCACGTACGCGCGTATTAATATGCAAATAGCTCCTCGGTTCTCTACTGATGTTCTTCTACGACGGAAGTAGCGCCAGAGTCAGCCCTCCATCCGCGAATGACAAAGGCCACGTCGTAATCTCGCTCGCTCGCGGCTGGAAATACAAACGCCCCCCACCCCCCCCCCGGGAAAAAATCATTGTTTATAAATTTTGCAATTATCACACGTAATTATTATTATTCGAGGAGAATATTATCAAGCAGTGTCGTTAATTAAGCAACACTGCGTCTTTTTCTCTTCAACAGCATTATTTTTCCATATTTGAACGTATACAATCATACATGATGATTATTTATGTGGCCGTACAGAGAGAAAATTCTTGTGTGAATATGTGTAATTATGTGTAATTTATATATGTAACTGTCATTTCTAATTTTGTATAATTATAATTGATTCTTCCCGGGGCGGTGGCGTTCTTGTGACGCGCGCGAGAGCCTGCTCGCGGCTTGGAGGAACAACTGCGTGTCGGAAACCGAGAATTCCCAGTTACATTAACGTGTCCCCGCGGCGAAACCGTGTCGACCCCGAGATGTCCGACTTAATCTCGAGATTGATCTTGCGAAACGAATGAATGTATAATTCTGGTTTAACTAGCAGTATCACCACCAGTTTCTCCTGAACACACCGAACGCGAGCTCTCGTCTCTGTAGATCTTCCGTGCATATAATAGGAAACCGGCTAGTTTTTTTTTTTTCGCGGGCCAAACTTGAAAGTATCCGCAGTTAACAATGATAAATCGCGACAGATCGTGTCCATTTTAGTCAACATCAGCGAGCAGCCGGCGTCGGTTTTTGCACCGATGGAATATGCATGTACCCTGAATTTCTATGCATGTATGCAGAACAATGTGAAAATTCCGTGGCATATTAATAATCCCGTAATTGTGACGTTGCGAGTATCCAACTGTCGAATATATTTGACCCGAGTTCAACACGGCGTACATAAAATCCACTTATCCTGTCGTATCCGAAATATTTATTCGAGTTAAGAAAAATGAGGAGGAAAAATGGAACAACTGCATATATTTCCGTCGGAATACATTTTTCGGGAATTTATTACGGCAAAAGAAGAGATAGAGAGAGGGAGGGAGAGAGAGAGAGAGAGAGAGAGAGAGAGAGAGAGAGAGAGAGAGAGAAAGAAAGCATTTTTATGCACGTGCTTGGACATATTACCAACGTGGAATTTTCATGAATTCTCTAACCGTGCGGAGCTCCTTTTAACGCGGTGAATAGCGTTGCCAAAGTAATTCGGAAACGCGAGTCGCAACGGCGAGCCGCAAAAGCTCGCTCGTTAAAGACGAAAGAAGGTAGAAATTCGCAAGGGCGTAACGGTGCCCTTGGTAATTTCTGTCTTATGCTAATCCAAGGGGAAATAGAGGGAGAAAGGCTGCGCGGCCTCTACGTGTTGCGAAAACAAATGTGCGAATAAAGACGCGGGTAGGATGCACGACGACTGCGGGCATGTCGATAACAGGGAGAAGAAGAGAGGCAGTAGCTCTTCAGCGTGGAGGTGTCCTCGTGCAGTAATGCTCCTCGGTGTGGTAACAAGCGCCGCTCTTTGTGCGGAAACCGCCCTTTGTTACCTTCTACTTACGTGCACGAGAAAAGAATCTACTTTTCGCGCGGTAATACGCTCGACGGACCGCGTCTCAGCTAATCCGGCGGAATTTTAACGCGAAGACACCGGGAGGATGATACGCCCGAAGCAGTGAGATAAGGTGTTAATTCATGCGAATTAATCCGCTTTCGGGCGGGCACGCAAGTAAGTACGCCGACTTAGGAATTTGTGTACCGAGTTGTTTCAAGCGGATTGGCCGCGTGCAACAGCACGCTTTATATCGCAGCTGTTAATTCTTTTGTTTACAAGTTTTACAACTCTTTACTTGCCTCTAACAGATTGTCGTTAAAAGATTTCGGTGCAGTACATTCTTACATCTTTGACCTGAGACTGCTCTCGATTAGATTTCAGTCCATACTCGATTCACCGTCCAACTTCATAGTCCAACGTTAATTTCCTTCTAAATCTCTAAAATTTACTAATTTTCCTAATTTTCTTTTCCCGACAAGATATATTTCCAGAGTATATTTCTCGTTGAAAGATACTGCTGTAGTCCTCTCCCGTTTCTTCTCTGATGAAGAAGACTGGCAATAAGACGAATCTTTGATAAACTGTTCCTAATTAGATCTTAGTTTACATTTAATTTACCGTCAAGCTACCAAGCGGTCGCGATCGATTTCCGACGACGCGTCAACGAAATTATGAGTAAACGAGCGCGCGAACGACGACGTTTTACGGCAGGGTGCGCGCGCGCGCACACACACACACCTCACCGACGGGAAAAATGGATTTCGATCGGCAGGGTTAATCGCGGGAGCGTGTATCTCTTGTGTATCGTGGCCCGATACCGCCACTTAATCTCCCCCGCGAACGATTTATTTGTCGAGCGTCAAGCGACCGCAATACGCGCGCTGAGTGCGCACGACGAAGGGTAGAGAGAAAAGGAGAGGAAGAGAGAGAGAGAGAGAGAGAGAGAGAGAGAGAGAGAGAGTGAGAGGGAGGAAGGGAGAGCAGCCATCTTTCATTTTTCATATCTCTGATATGCGGACACGGGCGGATGCGCGATAACCGGCGAAAACGGTACGTCGTAACAAATCAGTACCATTAGGATCCCGCCGTTGCGCGAATTTAAAGCGCATTTTTTCGCGGAGCGCAATGAACGCGACGCGCCGACGCAGTTGCGCTTTTGCGGAATTTTTATCGCGCGGCGGGCTGAGAGGAGGATGATTTTCACGGCGGGATTCGCGATTCCACGGACCTCACCGCCGAGGAGGCAACGCGCGCGCGCGCCCGAGAGAGAGAGAGAGAGAGAGAGAGAGAGAGAAGATTTGGATACGTCACACGCCTCTGGAAATATCAACGTCGGGCGTTGCGCGCGCTGACGAAAATTACGCACATAAAGCTCGCGCGATTATGCGGCCGCGTCGTTTTGCATTATGTATACGCACGCAGCCCCAGGGTGAGATGGCAATCCCCGGGTCTTCTGTTTGCCGATCGCGCGCTGGTGGTCGCGTGTTACTGTCAGACAAACATGTCGGTGACTCCGAGTGCGCTCCATTACTGCCGACTGACGGGAAGAGTCTCGTGCGTCACTCGCCGTTGTAAGTTGAGTGGTGCTTGCGCGCGGTTTTTATCCCTGCAAGTTTTCCTTTTTCTGTCTCTCCGCCTCTCTCTCTCTCTCTCTCTCTCTCTCTCTCTCTCTCTCTCTCTTTCTCTCGCAGACTTGTTGGTTCTGCAAAGTCTGTCGGTTTCCTCGTCGCCGGACTTGTACGTAATCATCGAGCAACGAGCACAAAAAGCTATATCATGCGACAAATCACAGGAAAGGCGCAGCGCTCTGGGGTTAATGGCGTTGAAAAAAGGAGAAAGAGAAACAGCGGCCATGTCGAGTGAATGCGCCATTGATGTAATTACTTTTCGGCGGGGCGAGTGGAAACGGAGGAAAAAACATATTTTACCTCCGCGCGAGTCGCAATCGATTGCTTGCGATTGAATTTTCGCCACAAAGTACGCGACTCGCCATTCTCCGTAAAATCGATACCTGTCGGGAGGACACGGGAAATAGTTTTCATAGAGATTTATTTATAGCACAGGGAGCCGCGAGATTCGCGCGCGGAAAAAGAGACTGAATCGCGGAGACCAAGTGTTCCCTTGCCGTAAAGCGTTGCTTCTTCGCGAACGAATTCGTGGGGATTATTATATCGGGGATATCGGAAGAAAAGAGCAAGCGATGTGCTTTTACAGCGATTTTAAGACAATGAATCAATTGGAATGTAACAAACGAAACGTGGAAGAGGGTCCGAGCGATAGGAATGAAATATTACGTGGTGCAACGACCTCGCATCTGAGAGCCTTGTCGCGCTTTTTCGGCCGATGATGATGAATCAGAGCGTTGTGAGAAATCGCAGATACAATCACGTGCCGATGAATCCATGCGTATCGACACGCTCACCGTCTCATTGGGTCTCAACCTAGCGGTGGAGGAGCAAAGGGAGGGGGAGGCTGCAATATATCCGCCCATTTGTTTGCAAAGCGCAACAAAACGCCACATGACAGATTACATACACGAGCGATTGCGAGCCAATAGAACAAGCTAAAGCGAGTACATCGGCTGTAGGATTCCATTTATTCATCTTATCTCCGTTTGGCCAAATTCTATTCGAGTTCTCTGAAACAAGCTATGGAGATGAGCACGCGGAGGCGGATGCGTTAACGTTTCGTTTGCTCGCTCGTTGTTGTGCTGCGTCTCGCGCGTGCGCGAAGACGCGTTTTGATCTCGGCGTTTTGATCTCGGCAATGTGATCAAGCTAATGGTAACTACGCGGGACGTACGCGCGCATACGAAATTTCGGAGTGTTACGTGCGCGGACGAGCGCTCGCGCGCGAATATTTCATCGTTTCGGGGGATCTTACGAGACCAGCGGCAGCAAGCTCATTTCCGTTCTCCCGGGGCGCTGTAACTTCGTCGCTGTAAATTTGCCTAAATCCTGATGAAAATCCAACACGGGATGCATCCGCGTAACATTGTCTGTACGTAACGTTGTTATAAATTATTATTTGTCTACTTCTCACAATACTGATACAGCCGTTGACCAGCTGTGCAAGAACAATAGGAAAGTTTGCGCGAAAGGCTCGCGGTCGATCGTGACGCGTGGAAAATGGAGAATATGGCAGCCCGATAACCACAGGTGGGAGCTACCATCGTGTAATTATTCGGCAGACCATAGAAGAGAGCAGTAGTCGTACGCGAGCGAAGTCGTTGTGTTGGCGCATCGTGTCTGCCTGGAAATTTGGGAACAATTGCGGAAAGCTGGCCGATAAATATCTCGCGACATCGAAATATCGCCGAAATATGGCGGAAGCGAGATCGGCTGCCTTGTGCCAAGTGTCTCTTTGGGGGAGGAAATGATTACATAAAAATCTCTCTGTGTACTGTGTATAATTATATTGCAGCCGGTATAATTATTATATCATATTGTAATCAATATAATTGTTATGTAACGGTAATATAATTCTACAAGTTTGCATCGAAGAGTAGACTGTTGGATAAAACAATTGAAAGTGGATGCTTATGTTTGCGGTGGCTCACGATGTCGACGTTTAATTGAACATACAGCATCATGCAATTACACGATGATGCGGGTCTCTCATAAATAGAATTTTACATAATTATGTATAATCAATTTTCCCGGGTATATAATTCAATATTTAGCGCGAAAAGCGCTGCTGTGTATCCTTCATACAAAGGGGAATACTAATCCGGATGTGAAGCGCTGTAATTTTTGAACAAATTGACTTCGTCGAGAGATGAGAACGTATAAGTGAATTTCTGAGGTGGATTTTGCTGAATGCAACGGTATCAGAAAGATAACGATAGCCGCACTCGATACAGAATAAACACGCATACGCGTTTTTCCGATAAAAATTATATGAACAATGTGTGTGCAATTAGTTGCTACTGCGAAATTGCTAAATTGGCATTAATGGATAAACGTGTATATGTTGTTATTGAATGTGCTGCTCGTAAAAGCAAAGAAAAGAGAGCACGAAAGTGTGAGAGAGAGAGAGAGAGAGAGAGAGAGAGAGAGAAAGAGAGAATGCGTTTCTATTTGCCCTCGCAAAATAAATAAAAGCGAGCGGATCCGCAAACAAGTTTGCTGGCAGCGCGCGTCATAAATATAATGAAAGTATGTGTGCCTTCACGACTACATCCCGTTCTACCGAAACAATAAACGCGAACGTGAGCGTCGGTGCGGTGCGCCCGAAATTAATCCACGCAGCTTGCGTTGCGCGTTACCGTACGACAAACTATCGCGGCAGTTACAAAGCGCGGCGACATCACGTTACATCAACCGAGCGTCGCAAAGTGTCCAGTTCTATAAGTGTCGCGCCCCGAAGGGCGCCGGTAACATCAAAGTTCCCGCTTTCGCGCATGTACGCTCTCGCAGCGCGGCCGAGGAGTCGAAAGCATTACCGGCGCGAACTTTTTAACGTTTTTAACGCGACGTTACATTTTTCTTAGCGGCAACATCAGCGGAAGCCAGCGGCAAGCGGACGCACGCGCTTCCCCTCGAAATTGCGAGCACCTTTTACGCCGGTGCCGCTGCGAGAGTGGCAATAAATGTCACTGCCGGGCTCTTTATGGCGGTGCCTACGTCGCGGCACTTTTCTGGGCACCGTCGCCACGCTGACCTACGAATACGTATTCGATTTTATCACCGACGATTCCAGCGCACGCCTCCATCAGGCGCTCCGCGCGTGTCCGCCATTGTGTGCGTGTACATGGATGAATGCACTTTGCGACGCGATCGCCACAAGATACACGCACTTCCTATCTCCTTCGCCGCGTCGCGTCGCTTCGTCTTTTATGTCCCCTTTCGCTTGACAAATGCCGCCATCCGACGCAAAACCGCCGCGAAACTTTGCTGATTTATAGGGATACTCCCGCGCGCGTGCGTGTCCTGTAGATAAGAGAAATATAATTACGTAACGTGCAATCGGACATGCGCCGCGCTTCAGACTTCTTTCCGACGCGGCTCGCTGGCGGTTTCTCCTCTGGAAGGATTTAATTGTACGATAGCTAGAAAGAACGGCTCGAACAATGGAAAATTATAGACAACGGCTCCTACAAAGGTACACGTTGGATTTCGACGATAATTCGACATGTTTCCGAAATGGAAGCCGACTCGTGCGTTATCCGAGGACAGCCACGGTAACATTTCCATTCAGTTTCATACTCGCGCAAACGACGTGGGAATCTGATCGTCTTGTGTGGAATGGTAAAAGCGTTAGCGTATCGCGCGCACGTGCACGTGTGCATGTCAATTATCCGCGAAGTGACGTCGACGGGGAACGTTTAAAATACTACCTCTGTTCTTCTCCCATTAATATACTGCGCTGTATTTCCGGCTTTAACCTTCCGTAACTTCACGTATTCTTCCGGCCTTAACCTGCCTACGGTCTCTCAACGAAACTGACATTTTTCCGGTGCCATTAAAGTGTTACTGTTGCGTGAGCACTTTAATTAGAAACCATAGTACATGACCAGAGGCAGCTTTTCGTACATTCCTTTTAGATTATTTAACAATCGGTCTCATCGGACCAAACGGGAGATTTTACCAAGACTGTACCGAAATTTAGAAAAATTTCTCTCTTGTAACTTTTTCGTAACTTGGGGATCTCGTATCTTCGGTTTCTTGCTGGAAGATCCAACGTTTTTCATACAAAAAGGATTGCAAAGAGCAGTATTTTCTCTTTCATTTTGATTTTGATTTTGTTTTTATATTTTATATTTTGTTTGTATTTATATTTTCATTTAGTTTAATTTGTTTTATTTATTTTTTTTCTTTAAGTAATGCTGTATTCAATTTTTTCATCACACACTGTGATTCTCAACGGGTCTCACTCCGTAGGTTAAATAAATCTACATATATTTATCCACCTCTCTCTCCTTTTTTCTCAATGCCGCGTCTCCGTTTCTCATAATTAGCAATACGATATGAAGGAAATTGTGTTATGATTTCGTCATGAACTGTCGAATTCTATCGCAAAATTCGGCAGATACGTATTGGAACTCGATATTTTTGTACGACACACACACACACACATATCGACGCATCCTTCGGTAAAATCCTGTCGTAATCAACACCACCTGCGTAAACGATGTAAAAAAAGCTGCCGAAAACACTGTTCTCGATAGTTATATCACTCGTCTGCAGTTTTTACTGCAGTCCTCTCTCTCTCTCTCTCTCTCTCTCTCTCTCTTTCTTGCGGACGCCGTTTTCTCGAGTGTTTGACAAGAGCGCGTTTATCGATCGACACTCGCCGTCATTATATTTTCACGACAGACACTGTGAGAGAAGCAAGAAAAATTGCGAGTTTACAAAACAGATTTTTATTCGTTGCAAAGTCGCGAAGAAGATTTTAAAGCAACTGGTCGCCCTGCTTCTCGCCACATACGGATACGGAGGAATTCTGAATTTCCTGAAATTCTAATCAAACTTTTTCGCAGCGAGCCCGTAATCGACTGCGTGTTTTCGTAAAAATTACGGCTGCGAGCTGCGTGTCGCGCTCCCAAACGAATCCGAACTTCGACCCGACGCTGTCATCAAAACGAGAATAAACAAAAGTTGAATTCGTTCCGTCGAGGCGACTGTCGACCGACCCAAATGGATCTCGACGAACAACCTCGGGCCGAACTTTTAATCGGCAATTTCGCACAAAGCCCCGGCGAAATCGGTCGTGCTCGTTCGCCGCAAATAAAATACATCGTAACGACTGTTCGAGACAACAAGACCGTTACTCAGTAACGGGGCCAACTTGCGCGATTTAATATCGGGGGATCTCGCGGTCGACGTGCCGTTTGTAGAGAAACGCGGCGGAGGAAACGCGCGTCTATCGCGTTTAATTAACGTTCCGCGGCGACCAGAAATGAATTTTCCATTATGGGCCACTCGATGTTTCACATTGGACGTCGGCAGCACAAGGTGGACATGCATCGCTCTCAAAAAGGATAGCCCTGAAATCCGGAGACCGAATCTATTTCCCGAAAAGTCGCAATGTCGAAATCCGAATTCCCGTATCTATGCATTTGAGTACATGTCAGCTAGGTTCAAATGTGTGGATACTAACGGCCTGACTGTGCAACGAGACCCTGTTCCAATATTCCGATAAAATTGCATCGGACGAGTGCAAAAGTCTTGATGGGGTTCTCAAAGAGATACGGCTGATTTAATTTCAGGCGACACTTACAAAGTGTGCAGATGTATGACGCACCGAAGATAACAGATAAAACAATGGCGATTACTTGGTAGAATAAAAAAAAAATTGTTTTCAATAAAATTATTTAACTCATACTTTTCTCTATGACGAAATTCATCAAAACTTTTGCATTCATTCGACATTCCTGAGAATTGACATTCGGATTTCGGCATTACGTCTTTTCGGGCAATTGTTTTTTAAAATTTCTCACAGATCTTTTCCCGAGACATTGCACCGACACAGCACTAGCCTTCTTCTGTGCGAAACGTGTCGGGGAAAGGGTAATAGTGCCGATCGGGATTTAATATCCTTCGCAGACGGTGCATAAAGTTTTTACGATGTCGGCAGATTCTGTCGATTATTGTCCCGCGTTTCATTGTGGAAGGCCTACGCGAGTCTTCACAATCGACGAGAGATCGTCGCGATGAACCGTCGACGATTTACCGCACAATTTTCTTAAACCAGACGGCCGTTAACCGCTTCAGTTTATCCTCGTGAGCAAGTCGAGAAGAGAAAAGGATATGTATTTATTGCGAGGATATCGTTGACCAATGTGTCTCGTTAAACCGTAATCCGTCACGCGGGATTTTCGCTCGACGCTTCGATCGTTTAAATAATTTCACGCGCACATCTGTATGTAGATTTATCCTCGCTCATTCTTTCAATCTCGTGTATATTGCATTATGTTATGTTAAACAAATATTAAATTATTGATATCGATAACGCAATGTAGTTCAATTGCACTCATTGTGCCGCGTTACAATGTTGTTTCCGCTGCTCGAATTAAATGGTTCCTTGACGCGTAATGTTGTCGAACGATATTAATGTTATTGCGCCTCTACTTGAATTACATGTTGAATAATTTAAAAATCAAAATTTACGAACAAAAGGTAATTCAAGTATATATATATATATATTGAAGAAGTTGAAAAAGTTTGCCCCGTCTGGTAGAAAGAAATCGCCGAGAAATCATCGTTAAGGTCTACCTCGGATATTTCATTTTTTTGAGCATCCGAACTATTTTTGTATCTCCGAGAGCGGAATTCCGTCGCGACCGAGAGACTCGTTTATTCGAGATCTTTCGACACAATTGTGCTTCAGCCGCTTCCTTGTACTTTATTTAGCGCAACGCGATGCCGCACTGCTCCCTTACGGGCATTAATCACGACTTAGATTCCGCGCACAAAAGAATTTCATGTAACTCCCGACAAGCAAGTCTTGTTAGCCGTGCGTGTCAGACGCATGAAAGAACTTCATTCCGAAGGGCGATTCTCTCAAAAGATCGGCTAACAATGGCTGTCAGTTCTCGTCGTCGCGGCGACATCTGGTCCGAATGGCACAGGTCGCCAGCTACGGTGGATTTAATTGCGCTTTACTTATATCAGGATAAAGAGTCAACTGGAATCGCGCGGAAGAAGACGACGACGGCTGAGCGCTGAAATTCTCCGGGCGAAAAATCCGACGGACATTTTCAACTTGCGAAACTTCTCCGCGAAAGTCTCATTTCAGCGTATGCACACCCCTCGGTCATAAGTTCAGGAGTTCAGGGTTCAGGAGTGTTCGCTTCTTGAAGAATACGATAAGCTTCGCGTCTGCCTGTAATGCGTGAAGAAAAGCCACTATCGGAGGGAAAAAGTCTCGCCACTAATGGAGCAGAACATTCCGGTCGATTTATACCGACCGGACGAAAAATGGACGCAAAAAGCGACGGTGGGAGCCACGAAAACAGAACTTGCCGAGTCGGAATTTGGTTGTAGCATGGAAAGTCTCGAGATAATACAACGCAACGCACCCGAGTAGAAAATAAAGCAAAATGTAATCAATAACCGGCCAGGAGAAACGATGTTGCGTCTCTCGAATGTTGGTTTGTGCCTCTAACAATATTTCTTCCTCATCGACTCTCTCTCTCTCTCTCTCTCTCTCTCTCTCTTCATTGCTCTTAAGCCTCCAAATCCCGTCGATATTCTCCACTTTGATAACAAGAGGTAACAAAGTGGTAGAGAAGATTGTTTCATCTGCTCGGTAATCGCATTATTCGTCCGGTTTCTATTAATTATTAAATATTCTCTTATCGTATACATACAATCTATCCGCGGTTAAGTAAGTTATACAATTAATATCCTGTTTATTGAAATCAGCGTAGGTGTATATTAATGCACCTCATTAAGCTCCGAGCGACATTCGCGGGATCAACGTGGAAACAATTATTTTTTTCAGCTGCATACGCGCGACACGCAGCTGTCGATGCGCGTCAGAATTCTTTTCGATGTGCTGCGGTTTACACGCCGTGTCGCTTTCCGAAGTGGCGCGTACGATTCGCAAGATAAAAACACACGACGCCGCGCTCTCACGGTTGCGAATCCCGCAGTTTACGGGTGCCGTGTTCTGTTTGCAGGGTGGATATTCAATCAGCCCTGAAGAATGGGAGCTTTTATCAGTGCTGCAGCGGATTTTGCATCGACTTGCTGCAGAAGTTCTCCGAAGAGATCGGCTTCACTTACGAGCTCGTGAGGGTGGAGGACGGCAAGTGGGGTACTTTGGAGGTGAGCTCGAACGAAATTCATGCGAAAGGCGATCCTTACGGCAGACAAATGCGTCGTGTAATACGACGGGAGAATTTCCCCGGCGTGCGCTAAGCACTTCCGGTTTGGTTCTTCGCTTTTTCGGACGCGTGCTCGACGTTCCTATATTTTCGCGTCCGTCAGAGGGGAAGACCGAACCACAAAGGCAATACAAGGGAACTCGGAAGCAATCGATCGTTTCGGATCTTTATACGCTCGATAAGCTCGCCGAAGTGCGACATTGACACGTTTAGGTCGACAAAGAAGCAGCGACTTCGACCGTAATCTATTGAGTCTCCGTGAGACGACTCGCTCGTTCGCCGAACGGGAGGAAAGTGCTGCTATCGTTGCGATCTTTCAGATTCAGCACGTTATAAAGTGCAGCTGCAGCAGGAGGCAGGAGCAGCTGGCGCGCCAGTCGAATTTTCTCGTATTATGATAAATCTGCGCAGGCATGCACGTTGACCTAGCTATTTATGACTCTTATTACGGCGTGCACGCATGAATTGAACGTGCTTCCGACACGTGCAATTTCCGTCCGCATGCAACACAAAAGGTATTCCCGATGACACCTGCGACGAAACGCGTGTACGCGATTCGACAACGACTCGCGAGTGGTCCCGAAATGGATAATTTCCCGCTTATCGAGTGTTCTAATCACGTTATCGCGTTACTTTCATTGCGCGATAATAGAGCGCATTAAATACTGTAAGCATTAACTCCTACGCGAAAGAATATCGAACTTACGAGCGCAACGCGGAATTATTTTCAACTTCAGCCGATGAATATCGTTGTTTGAAACGGAAACATCATTTATTTCGCACGATATTTTCAAATTTATAAAGCAGTCGATCGGAAAATATAAATGTGTCTTCTCGTTGTAGAGAGATACGTAATTATATGTTAAACATTTATAAAAAATATTTACATTGAGAAATATAATACATTCAGTTCTTTTATCATATATTAATTTTCTCGTAAATACTCGTAAATTCACATGTGTGTAGAAAGTTTTGTAAAATTATATATGTATATTAATATGTTATCCTTTTCACCGTAAACACATGCTGAATAATAATCTGAAATACTTCTCGATATGTTTGTCAAATATCACGATTTATCGATCATCATGCGCAGAATGGGAAATGGAACGGGCTCATAGCCGATCTGGTGAATCGGAAGACCGACATGGTAATGACTTCGTTGACGATCAACTCCGAACGGGAAGCGGTTGTCGATTTCACCATACCCTATATGGAGACCGGTATCGCCATTGTCGTAGCGAAGAGAACAGGCATAATATCGCCCACCGCATTTCTAGGTGAGAATCGTGTTTGGAAAAAAAATTATTCCTCAACACTGAGGACAACATTTTAGGACGTTGCAGGATGTTCATTACTTACGGATTAACCGTGTCTCAAACACGTTCAGTGTTTAGTTATTCTTTCGCTCTTAATATCGAGGAATCAATTTTTAAAGCTAAAAAGCGTCTGTCGCCTGGAAAGTTGTTTCTGTCTTTTAAGTAAGAAAAAAACAATTCTTCAGCCCGAAGGATATTTATCGCTCACAAATCAACCGCATCTCTGAACCTGCATGTTATTATTCTGCGAGTCACCGTTGTCGTTAATTACAGAAAGAAATGTGAAACATCGAGCGTAAACGTAGATAAATCAGAGATATTTTGAAAAAAAAGAAGAAAAAAAAAAAGAAATGAAAACACCAGTCGTTACTGCCGCGTGCGCATATTCGGTGAAAAGAGATACGCGTCATCGCTGTCGACGTGTCGCGCGAAATACGTAACGTCGACGTCGGCGATATCGATCCGTTAAAGCGAAAGAGCGGCGCTTCGGATTGCACCTAATGATGCAATTTTCAGAACCGTTCGATACGGCTTCGTGGATGCTGGTGGTGATTGTTGCGATACACGCCGCGACCTTAATGATACTGCTCTTCGAATGGGCATCGCCTTCCGGTTTCGACATGAAGGTAAACCCTTCAGGCGCTGCGCAGAAACTGGTATCTTTTATTTCGCTTTTTATCAACTATGTATGTTCTCCATCTTGTTTCTCGCACCTTTACCTCTCTCGGCGCTCGGCTGCGAGTATGGTGTCGCGTCAGAACGTCAGAAAACGATGTTCCCTAATCCCGTGCATGCTCCGATCGTTGTTAGCCGAAGGTAAAAGAATAACGTTCTTTCAATCATGCGTTTGTTTCTAATTTGCAGTTGTTAGTCGTACGGTTGGTCGTATGCGTTCTTACACACAAAAGGATTTCCTTTCAAGGACTCGCATCTTTCGTTACTCGTGCAAACGACTTTGTTTTATCTAGTGGATTCTGTACTATAATGAAAGACTAGCTCAAGCGAGAAAAAACGAGACGAAGAATATAAGGAAGAAAGCTCTTCAAGTTGAAGACGTTGGTTACGTTCAGCGACATGTCAGATGTAAAGACATGCAACAGTGCTATAAGCTCCACAGCGATAATGGAGTTTATTGATGTTTGGTAAAGCTGAAGTTTACAGCACAAATCATAACGAATCGTTGACCAATCAAAATTCATTAGACGAAAAAACATATGACTCCCAAATTATCTGTTCTTCTTTATGGCATTAAAGCTGAGCTTTCCAATATACGTACGTAGTTATAGAGGTCACTAATTTTACCTGAATGTTTCACCCGCGCAGGATCCTTTTCAATGTTTTGGAGTATAATTATTTTACCACATGCTCACATTATTCGCACGATTATTACTCGGAAAAAAGTCACTCTCTCGTACACTGAGAAGAAAATAATCAACGTTACTAAAGTCATGGTTATTTTTGGCCTTAACTCGTATCTCGTCGTTGTTTCAACAAAACGCACACGGTTATTGTCGCCGACAAGACAGTGATACTTATTACAAAAATGAATCTCCCGACTATAATTTCACCGCTGTGCGATCACAAGTGCAGTCGCAAGTACCTTTGTCTCAGTGCACACGCCGACAATGTCATTCGAACTGGGACGAAGCAGCGTGCTCTTTGCCTCTGAATTTTTTTTCTCGTAAATGTTCGAGTTAAGCTTCGTGCTTGAAAAGGGGAAACGGCAATGAGACGTCAGTCTCTCTTTTCTGCAATGTATGCGCATAAACATTGATGTTTCCTCGCGTGCTGCTTGTTACGTACGCGACGCGACGCGAAATATTCATCGCGCTAATGCGACGTCGATTTTGCGCTTCTGCAGAGAAACCCATCGACAAATCATCGGTTCTCCTTCTGCCGCACGTACTGGCTGGTCTGGGCCGTATTATTTCAGGCTGCCGTCCATATCGACTCTCCCCGAGGATTCACAGCCAGGTCAGTGAAAAGACCCTCTCCATTCTCTCCGCCCACCTAGACCCGCCCGCTATCCCGACGAATTTTAATTACCGACCAGATATATAACTCGACAAATTAATCTTCCGCCTCTTCGCCTACCGGAGATCACTACGAGCGGACGCGGGAGAAAAATGTCCCCGGGCGAACGTTAGCGATAACCGTTGTAAAATGTAAATCACCTCGACGGTTCGCGAATCGTCAATCGTGCGCTCAAGTACGCTGAATGTAAATCAGCCGCTGCGCAAACGTCGCACCCAGCCCCCGATCTTTCGGCTGAATTTATTATTATTTCCTTTTATTTCCCGTCGCACGAAATAACAGAAACGTTTCGGAAGTCACCGTCGTACTCGAAGACAGATCCCGATTGCAAAAGCGAAGTACGAATTACAGCTTACCGATGCACGAGACTTAAAACTCGAGAGAAAAATGTATCATTTCCTCAATCCAGCCATCGACAGAGTATCCTCTTCACCCACAAATATCGGACGGAAAATTTCCATTGACGTTATCTGCAGTTTTTTTCACCTGCATGATAATATCCATAACATAATTTACACTGAAATGTCATTTCACACACGTGTGCGGGGTCATCCTCTATCAGACACTTTGTCAAGCAAATGACACTTCCTCCATAACATCCGCAAAAATTGCCCGACGCCTGCAACGTTCCTCCCGGCCGGGAATCCGATCCCAGGATTCTGACCCAGATTGGACGTTCGCGATATTCGCGTTTCGCGACATTCTCGAAGTCGTGCCCCGGCTAACGAAGATTCGATCTACGCTCCACGTAGATTTATGACGAACGTCTGGGCGTTGTTCGCCGTGGTGTTCCTCGCCATTTACACTGCCAATCTGGCTGCCTTCATGATCACGCGGGAGGAGTTCCACGAGTTCACCGGCGTGGACGACCACAGGCTCGCCAGGCCGTTCTCGCACAAGCCGATGTTCAAATTCGGCACCATACCGTGGAGCCACACGGATAGCACGCTGGCCAGGTACTTCAAGGAAATGCACGCCTACATGCTGGCCTTCAACAAGAGCACCGTTGCGGAGGGTATCGAGGCGGTGATCTCCGGGTGAGTAGACGCGTCGATGAGCTCTCGAGCTATCCGCCCCACCGACCGGCGAACCGAGGCAAGATCGAAGCGAATCGAGCCTAACGAGAGCAAGGACGGGCAATTTTTAGACGACGAAAGAACGGAGGAAAAAGGACCGTTTGGAAAATTCTCGTGTTAAGTCCTTAAATCGTTAAATCATTTGTACTTTCCGCAAACTGTAAAACGACGACCCGGCTCTGACATAAAGCTTTGGATTCGAGAGTCCCCATGGACCCGATGCGAGTATCCTGTTGTGACTTCTCCGCAGGGAAATGGACGCGTTCATTTACGACGGCACAGTTTTGGACTACTTGGTCTCCCAGGACGAGGATTGCCGGTTGCTGACGGTCGGCTCCTGGTACGCCATGACGGGCTACGGCATCGCGTTCTCCCGGAACTCCAAGTACCTGCAAATGTTCAACAAACGACTGTTGGAATATAGAGACAACGGTACTGCTGTCACAGCTGCGAAATCACTCGCGCTCGTTTCGTCGTTAAAATGCCGTCACGTGTTGCGTCATCGCAACGCGTGCGATTCGCTTGTCTGTAAACAGCTTCTCGTCCCGATCGATTTATCACGGCGCGCCTACCTACACGTCGTCCCGTTGAATTCCAGGAGATCTGGAGCGATTAAGGAGATACTGGATGACCGGAACGTGCAAGCCGGGCAAGGAAGTACAAAAGAGCAGCGATCCGCTCGCTCTCGAGCAATTCTTGAGCGCGTTTCTCCTGTTGATGATGGGAATTCTCCTGGCGGCGGTCTTCCTATTTCTGGAGTATGTGTACTTCAAGTACATCAGGCAACACCTCGCAAAAAGTGACGACGGCGGCACCTGCGCTCTTTTCAGTCTGGTGAGCACTGTCGCTCTCTTAATATCGCGAGAATCTCGTCGTAATTTGCCGCGAAACTGGGTCGTTCTTCATGGTTTTATTATTAACACGACGACGGGTGTTGGAATATTGACGATACTCGGAGGAAAAGTAACTCGGTGTAAACGAACATCTTCGATAATCGAAAGAGCGCGATGCAATTTTTACAATCTGTAATATTGATAACGGATTTGTATGAAGGTACGGATTTAAACGCATTGGAATTTAATGAAAATACATTACCGGGCGATTTGTACATTTGTACATAGATCGACAACGATCGTTAAAATGATCGAGGAAAATCTTTTAACATAATTAGAACTTGATGTAAAATTAAACGGAGTTGTATAAAATACATAAAATGAATATCGAATCGACATAAAATTATTATTTCTCGGACAATAGCTCGATGTACATCGCTGTTATCCCGCTGACATTTAGTTTCTTTTTCCTTTCTCTTTTATACAAATACCATGTCGCCATTATGTGAAAATTAATGTTGAAATTCTTCTCTGACATAAAATCATGTCAGACAAGAGAATTTTATCATGTTACGTGAGGTACGCAGGAGTGCCTGAATAGTTGAAATTTGCGCTACTATAATTAGCGAATTCCTCCGCCTTTTTTCTTCGTGTGAAAGCGAAAAAAGAAGCGTCTCTTTTTTCACTTCTCTCGTTCATACCAGATTCTGCATGCTTTGCGAGAGCGGGAAAGGTACACACAGTCTGAGGGCAAGCCCGCGCGAGCATACAGAATGACTCTCTCTCTCTCTCTCTCTTTCGTTTTCAAAGAGCGTGGGGAAGTCCTTGACCTTCCGCGGCGCGGTGTACGAGACGCAGGATATTTTGAGGCACCACAGATGCAAGGACCCGATCTGCGACACCCACTTGTGGAAGGTCAAACACGAGCTCGACATGGCCAAGATCAGGATACGGCAGCTCGAGAAGGATCTCGAGGCCCACGGAATAAAGCCGACCCAGACCAAGTACGCTCCGCTCTCTCGTCCTAATGTCGTCTAATTCCCTATTGAGCTTACTCGACTCGACTGTATGTGTGCGTGCGTGCGTGCGTGCGTGCGTGCGTGTGTGTGTGTGTGTGCGTGGGTGTGCGCGCGCGCGTGATAGAGAGAAGAGGGAGAGATATTTGCAATGCGATCGAGCGTAGGAGAGTCTCCCCGTCCCCGGATTGAATCGCACAGTTTACGAAGACGCGGAGGCTCATTTTCCCTCTCCGGGGAGATCAGCCGCGCTATTCGATTAACCTCCGAAGCTCGGTCGCATAATAATCCGATGAGCCGTCGTTCCCTCGTGAGCAATTCCGTTAATCGACGACCGGTTCTTTATTTCTCGTTCCTTCTTCCTTTTGTTGCTTTCCTCTCGTTTGCGTGCGCGCCGGGCAGAAGAAGCTCGCGAGAGATTCGATCAACGCGCGGCGGACTTGCGCGGCGAAAGCGCATTTCGCGCGACTGATCGGCGTGTCGGCAACGCAATTAATCTTTCAACGCGTCGGGACTCGTCGGCTCGTGAAGGTTACGTCGCTGAGGGAATAATTTAATTGCCGCTGTTATCTCACGGCTGGTAATGTGTACGCACGCGTGCGCATCGCGACGCGATGTGCGATTGAGAATAAAAGTGGGCCAGCGATGCATAATTTCTAAATGCGATAACATTCCTATCCGATTTCGCGCGCCGTTGCACCCGGATCAATACGATTCCGTGCTATAAATCCGATTTCGTTCCTGCATCGCGAGTGTTTCGCGAAATGTCGCGAGGATACGCGGAGACGGAAAATTCCCGCAAGGGACGATCCGAGGTGTACACTGACGGAGAGAATGGTTAAAAATATTTATTCAGCCACTAACATATTCATACTTGCACCAATACGTACATACCTTTCACCCTGAGAAAAGTTTGTTTTCAAGTAAGAAAATGTACGTTTTTTTCTTTTCTTTTTAGATCTGTAGCACAGATCACAAAAGCTATTATTGTCTATTTTATTTAAAAAAAGGATTCAGATTTTTAAGTGAATATATATATATATATATGTTATTAGTGCCCAAATATCTTTTGTTTGTTACACGGTTTTTCTTCTCACCGCAGCAACGGTTGTTGAAACAACAGGATCTGAAAATCCCTTCGACAAACATTCGATGATCCTTTGTCCTAGCGACAATTAATATGACACGGCTGTGTGATCGATACGTCCTACCGATGCAGGCTACCGACATTGAAAGATTAATCGGCGCGGCGTGACGCGACGGTCAGAATTTGTCACGGGAGAACGCGACGGCTGCGGCACACAATCGCCGGGCGGTCGCATTCCGCCGTCACTTTCGCTCCCTGGATTACGATACTCGTTTTCGCGCTTTCGCGGGACGATACTTTACCGCAGAGCGCTGTCGCTTGTACCCCATCTCCGAAAAGCGAAAGCCCTGCTCTAGAAAGCTTTCTTTTACCCCTCTTCACGCTCCCTTCGCATCCCGTATACGCTCTCTTCTACCCGGAAGTTACTTCGTTCGTTCTCGCAAAGCGGAAGTGAACCCGTAACAAGAGTCTACGCATGCAGTTGCATACAGCTCTCTCTACTCTACTTGTCTTTCTTGTAATATCTTCGGAAACGAACTTACGCTCGGTACGCCCCGTGCAAATCCCCGCGTTAAAGTTTAATCGCTGCGAAAATCGTTGTCGCAGCTGTGTTGTCGTCGCGCGTGAGGCAGCGCCGGCGAATAAGCCCGCTCCATCGTCTCCCGATGGGGGACGAGTGTGATTCGCGGACCGAGCTTAAGTAGTGTAACCTACTTTCTAAAGTCACTTGGAGTATTGCTCGTGCACAGCATGCACCTGTCTAATAATATACAGAGCGGAACGTGCGTTTTCGACGGGACGTCTAATATATATCGATATACGTTTTGTAACGCGACGTTGGAAGTCTTGCATCAATGTCGCGCTTTATTTGCGCGTCTTATCGCAGCCGGAAATCCCCTTTGAAATGTTGCTCGATGCGCGCGCGATACGATGTCATAAGATGCGACGTCGAGGCATCGCGATCGAGATGAGCGCAGCAATTTTTGCTCTTGCGCTCAACGTTGTTGCTCGATCCGGTCCGGTCTAGACTAGTGTCTACTTTGCACGTCCCGTAATTCGTGCCCGTTGTTTACACAACGTTATCCTTTTCATGCAAATCGTCGCAAGTTTCTTCTCAGCGGAAATGCCGAGGCAAGAGCGGCGGGGCTCCCCGGACGATCGGACGGATAACAAAATTACCCTCTTCGACTGATTTCAAATGGACTTCACCTCGGCGGAGTGAAGTTTTAATTCGGAGACTTACCTACTCGAAGATTCAGATAAGCTTGCTGTGTTGAGAATTAAATGATCGCTGTAGAAACGATGATCCTCCTCGACGTTTTCGTCGAGAGAGACGGGATCGGCGAAAGTTCCTCCGGGAAGCAGCGCTGTGCGGACAATGGACGCAGATTACGAGACGCGTATAAAAGATGCGGCACGAAGGGCAGGAAAATGTGTCCGATCCGAAAGGGCGCCCGATCGAAAGCGCGCGTTCCGCCGCTATTATTACGTTCGGTAAAATGTATATATCTATATAATATACATCATGTACATATATTACGCTTACGTACGTACGTTAACATCGTATCGATTCTTAGCACACGCATTTGATTTCTTGTCCGTGTCTGTGACTATCACACGCTCACTGCGTAGATACAATTGGAAAAATCTGTTCGTCTCGGAGAACCTTCGAAATCAAAGCTATCCGTGCCGAGCACTCCGTTTCGAGAAATACGCTCGGGAAGGGACACTTCCACGCCGGATGAAGTGTCGCCGCCACGCCGGCGTGTCGCGTCGAGGGAAGCGATGGGAGGGGGGAGGGGAAGGGTTTCTTTTCGGGGCCGTGTTAAGGGAATAATATCGGGGGCTCGACGGTGAGAAGGGAGCCTGGCACATATCTACGTCGGCTTTTTTAAAGGAGGAAAACCGGAAGTCTCGGCTGGTGGCGAAGATGGTTCCAAAGCTCGGACCGCCACTCACAACCGGAGCCACTGGCGGTGGAGGCTCCGCATCCGCTACCGCCGTACTTCGATTCGTAAGTCCGCAACGCCAAACCACACGTAAGAGCGTCCAGTGACGTAGGAACCGTGTCACCGGCAGACATTCCTCCCTTAATTATCCCTTCCGGCAAACTCGATGCACGATCGATGCGTCGAGAGAAATTGGGGGAACTCATTCGGCACACTGTGCGATATTCGGACAGGAACTTTGAACGAATCGCCCGAGGAGCGAAAGCTGTCCGCCTCGTTGCATTGATTGATACTCGTCGACTCACACGGAACACGAAAATAAGAGAAACAACCGTCTACGCTGCCTACTCGCTCTATCACGGATCATCTGTCTTGCTTCCCTTCCTTTCGACGGACCAGGAAACCTCGCGTCTTGCAGCACGCGTATCGCGCTGCTGGCTGGTGCACGTGACTGGTCGAACGGTTGTTTCAATTTAACAATTACTAACGATTGACTACGATGTACCGTTAGCAGATAAATTAACCAGTTATTTGTCAATCCGACAGGATTGAGCATTTATTGCTTTAACGAACAGTTATATTCGACTTTGCAACTGATGTGAAATTTGTTGGTCTGATTGGTGTGTGCTCTTCATCTCGGCTGAATCTAGAAGCGTATTCAAGATTGTTTAAAAATTGTGGACTACGACTAGGGCTTAAGACAGTGACAGCACTTCCACCCCGTCACAAAAGAGAACTAACAAACAATTCAAGCGCTACAATGTATCCGCTAATTATTCGGCCATTCGGTTATCAGGTTAAGGTTATATTGTCCTTCTTAAGACGGATGTTGATGAAAATAACTGTTTAGTTCATATTAACCCTTTTTTCCCCAAATTTGACGACAGTTACTAATGTTATTTTATCGATGTCGTTACAACTATTGATTGACAAGAGTTATGGGAAATAACGCCCATCATTACTGCTGACGCATCGCCCTGATGGGGCGAGACAGCCATGCATATAGCGCGCAAATTGTTTATCCGCCATTTATCTCGAAACATGAGAAACCTCGGGAAACGTTCGCTCGCGCATTATCGTCACAACGATCGCGTCGTATTCGCTCGTACTCGCGCTCAATAATGAATTACAGCATTAACGTTCCTACGTCACTGCGATCGATCTCACAGGGTGTAGAGGAAAGTCGTTCCAGCGATCACGACTCGGCGCGATCCCGCGAGGCTCTGTTGTTTCGTGAAGTCGCGCGACCTCCGCGTTCCCCGCGGCCAATCTTTTTTAATAGTCGGGAGAAAGAGAATGCGTGATGAGGGCGGAGGCAGAGAAAAACAGAGAGACAAACAGAAAAAAGGGAAGAAGAGAGAAAGAAAGAAAGAAAGAAAGAGAAACACAGAGAGAGAGAGAGAGAGAGAGAGAGAGAGAAGAAAAGAGAGAAAATGAGAAAAGAATGAGAGGGAGAGGGAGAAAACGAGAGAGACGCCGAGCGTCACGCGGATCGACGACGACGGCAGACCTCGCTTAAAGAGATCAATAGGTAGAATCGCAGGGATCGTAGAAATTTTTACCTAGCCGCTTCTCGCTTCAGTAGATCAGTAGATCACGTATATCTGCATACGTATATCAGACGCATATTACAAGTATACACACGTTCTATATGTATCTCTCCTTCACACACTTTCTTCTTACGTACTTACTTTCGTTCGTTATTATTCTTATCACATGTATCCACGGATCTCTTTATCTCAATGTGCCCAAAAGCATGGAGCATGCGACACAGGAGAGTACACGGGGTGAGCGAGAGGGAGGGGGAGGGAATTTAGAGTCGCTCTCAGATGGCCGACGTCAGCGTGTCGATGCTGTGCGTGAGATGCACATTATACCAGTAATTACCAGTGGTGGCTTGTGGTGATTGATCGATTAATTACCTATAATGCCTACGAGACGACAGCGAGACGATGACGAGGACGTGGAGAGGAAATTAGTTCGGGGTTGCTGGAATGTCCAGAAAGGGCCGTGGCGAGGACGACGGAGGGCGAAGACGGCGGAGCATGAACGAATTTAACTTTATATATATATATATATATATATATATATACGTACACACATACACATACATACATATATCTATCTGTATTTATATATGTACACGTGTAGGCGACTTTCGCGTCGTCACACCACGACGATGGTGTAATCCGCCGGATCGTTTATATTCAGGTATATCGACGCCGTCGAGGTCGCCCGTCCGAGGGACATGAGCAGAAACCACGTGGTCAGCACGGAATACTTGCCCGATAGGTTCTTGCCCACAGAGATTTACAGGTGAGGACAATAAAGGATTAAACAGGGGATTGGCGAACGAAGTGCTGGCCGCTTAAACGTGCTTTAATCCACTGTGAAGCGCGTTGCAAAACACTGTCGTTCGTTGAGAGCGTCCGATAAAGGCTCACTGTAAAATGTAATCTTCTGTTCTTTCTCTCTCTTTCTCCCTCCCCCCCCCCTCTCTCTCTCTCTCTCTCTCTATCCGGTCATACCGTTATAAAATTGTATACGAGCCTTAGGTACGCTCTAATTTTAACGCTACCTTTGATAAATAATGCGAAACGCGTTATATAACATCGTGTAAAATTCACCGACGCTCCAGCTATGCGCGTGTTTTGCATTTAGATGCGATGAGATTTTCCAAGTGCTGAAAACACGACGAGATTTTTATTCATCCGCTGGTAACGAAGTAAAATTCCTCACATTACCTTGAAGTAATCTTTAGTTATTTTATTATCAGTTATATATATTGCATATTCTTTTAACTTGTAATAAATTATAACAGACTTTTAATCATATTCTTATCAGTGCTATTTGACATATTTGAAGCTTCGAATCTTCAAACTCTATTCGTAAATGCCAAACATCGAAATTCATTATAAGATTAATTTGAGGGAACGCATCCAGATTCCGCGCAATTAATATTTGAGTGTTTGAGTGTTCAGATCTTAAGATATTCGCATTTTAGAGAATTTCTTTCTCCCGATATAACGCCTGGAAGCTTCAGAAATTCAAGACTTCCGAGAAACCGAGGCTTCAATAATTTACAACTCTAATCCTTGCAACTGTTTATAATTTATTCATCATATTCACCTTATAGCAATTTCTTCGTTTCACCCTGTTTCGTCATTATGTTATCCCTTTTCCGACATATCGCGCGCGCTCATTCTGCAACTCATCTAAAAATTCGCGCGAAGCCGCTTGGCGGGCCCGCAGGAATAAACGCTGTCGACTGTCTCCCGCAGGATCCCGGACAACAACACGGCCAGGACGGAGATCGCCGAGATCGAGACAGTTCTGTGATCGTAAGAGGATCAGCTTCAGTGGTCCAGCCACGCGGCACCGGAAACGGAGGCGCGGAAGCGGACGCACTGGTGCGGCCACCAAGTCCCCGGAAACGGCGCGACCTAAAGGTCGTGTCGCGCTCCTGCCATGAACAACGAGCCCCTCCCATGCCACACATCGACCTCTCGCTCGCCCGAAGACGCTGGAGCATCCTCCCGACGCCGGCATTGTCCTCTCGGCACTGTTTCCGTCTGGCGCGCGTACTCGCGCGAGGAGGAGGAACGCCTCAGTGGCTATCGACGGTCGAGGGTCGAGCAGCGACCAAGAAAGAAGCCACATGACTCGAAGATCACCATGACTCGAGAAAGTGCACTTGTTGACTTTTGCGTCACGTTCCCGAGAACGTCGCGTCCTCCGGCACACACCGGAAGCTGTGTATCGGAACGAACGCACGCACGCGCACGCACGTTCATTCGCTCGCTCGCTCGCTCGCTCGCTCGCTCGCCCTACCGATAACGGTGAACGCTGCGAGGAAAGAACGTCGTAGACCCCTCTGAATCTTCGAAGGGACACTCGAAGTCACCGGTTTCCGGTGCTCGATGGGATTCGATGGGGTTTGGTAAAAGAGGAGAAAAATGATGAGAGAGGAAAGAGGAAAGAAAAAGTAACGCGCCGAAACGACGACCAAGTCGTCGGCCCGCGCGCTCACGTAATTGTGTGCACGTGTAAAGATTCTTTTCGAAATTTCAATTTGTGCCTAAAATCGCCTGGACGCGACCCGCGATCACGGATCTGCGCGCCCGGATAATCGACCGGAGCCGATACAAGCGCGTTGGGGTACGGCCGACGTAACAGTAATCGATCGACGATAACAAAGCGAGAGCCAGAATTGTTTCTGAGAATAGAAGAATGCTTGTTACGGATTATGCTTTGCGATTCTTTTTGTGTTTATCAATCATGCTTCATGTATTTTCGTTTCATTAAATCTCTTGCCTTCTTTCGGGATATCCGTGTGCGCTTTCGGTAAACGCGAAACGATAATTCACGCATAAAATTCCAGACGAATTGTAAAATATATGCTCCTTCCAGCTGATTATTTATTTCAGCTTGCAGTTTTATCCCGTGTTGTTTCAAATTTTGATCCCCTCTGAACTGTTCTTCTTTTATTTGCTTGAAGAAATCGTAGGAGAAAATTCAACGAAGATTAATCGGGAAAGATTCAATGAGGTGTTGCGCGACGATAGCTGGAACCAAGATTACTCGCGGTAGGTAAAGGCACACATTTATTCAGGCACCAACAATGCAATAGATAGTTATGAAATTCCTAAATCTTTTAAGAAGAACGCGCACTCCACTTTGTACGAACTCGTGCCAGTTTCCAAAGTGTCGTACACAGCGATCGTACATGTCGACGCGCTGGTGATCGACGTGTAACGATGAGGAAAATCTAAAAACTGAAAGAAACTTAATCGATATCTTGGTGGAAAATGTCAATGTGTACCATACGAAGTAACTAAACATGATAACTATAAACATATGTGTCGGATAAAAAAGTTAGTGTAAATGAGAGGGGGAGAGAGAGAGAGAGAGAGAGAGAAGTCGGTATGACTACAAAAATATAATATGACACGTATACATACATATACATATATATTTAATATTGTCAACAATGAAATATTCTAAAGAAGAACATACTTTGAGGACGTAATATGCTCAAACAAAAAAGTAATATACAAATACAAGATAAATCGAGGCACAATGCGCGTGCGTATCGCGGAGTGTCAGGACTCGTTATTTGAGATCGAAATGGGATAAAGCTCAGAAGGAAGCAAATAGCAGAAAAAAAATAGACTGCGCGGGAGGCGTACCAGCGAATCAAAAAAGATCACAAACGAAGAATTGGTGAAAAAGAGAGAGAGAAAAAAAAACACGAAACAACATAAGAAAATATTTTATATCTACACTATTACATATAACGGTGCCTGAAACTGAGATTTATATCGAGTGTGCAGGAAAGCGCGATCAATCGACAGCACTTATTATTCGTGTATGTTCCTCGGATATTTTGAGAACCTCTATATAGATTTTTGTAGATCGCGTGAATGTTTAATATATATCGTTGGGAGAGATGGCAGAATATTGTTGCTATTCTCGGCACGACGTCCTGGCAATCCGCATCCGGATGACGATTAAACTCGAGATTAAACGGACGGGAGAGCCCTCGAGCGAAGTCGAGTTTCTCGCGCGCATCGGAATCGAGAGAATTAGCGTTAAGATTTTATGACTTTACGTCGCTGTACATAATCGCATTGATCCATATGAGCTGTAAAGTGCACTGCAGGCCACAGTGTTCCTTCCCGACAGATTAGATTACGAAACACCCTGTCGCGACGTTACATGCAAGATAAACTCAAGAATTATGACGACGACGACGACGACGACGATGATGCGTAGGGAACGTTCGGGAAAAGCGTGAGTCGTCAAAAATTCTCGAGAAGCTGAAATCTCTGGTCCCTTCGTTTAATTCAATTTAAAAACTCCGACGCGAGCGCATAATTTATTTTGAATAAATACCCGTCACCGCAAACATAACTTTTATAGAAATGTTAATCGCACAGTGACAAGAGAGAGATTGAAATTCCTCGATGACTCACGCGTTTCCCAAATTTTCTGCACGTCATTATGCGAATAATTTACGTTAATTACTTACCAGTGACCAGGTTTTAAATTCCCGTGTACATTTTCGCAATGACACTCATGACTGCGTATGCGAAGATTTCGTTAAGTTTTCGTCCGCTAAGCACCGCTTCTATTGTACAAACTCGTGCTTTCTCCGGCTTGCACTGCATGTTAACGTTGTCTACGTGTAACAAGACGAAGAAAGGAAGAAAGAGGAAGAAGAAGAAGAAGAAAAGGGACAAAAGTCGGAGCGTGCTTCGAGGTGACGATGATTTCACACCGGAAATACGTCGAGATATCGCTCCCGATATTCACTCCATCGGCATCCCATCCGCCCTTGCGTTCAATCACCGATTTTCCGTTCTCACAATTATCGTGCAACCTGCATCGGGCGAGATCCTCGTCCCCTTCTCGCTCCCCCCCTCCCTTACCCACTCCTCCTCCTCCTTCCCTCAAAGAAATCGTCTCTCGGAGAATTTTAAGAGAGAAAATACGTTGCCGTCGAGAGAAACGTTGTTACTGTTGTTGTTAAAGATAAAAGGAAGTGTTATGTTATTGAATCGAGTGCGAGAGAGAGATAATTATAACCCTGTGAGAGGAATCCGTACGGCGTATTTTCGAGTGCGTCGTGATAATAATGGGGCCGGCAGGATCGCTCGAGTCCTTTACGCGTGCTCGGATATTCGCGCAAATCGTCGAGAAACGTTCCCGTGTGTTTGTACATACACGCGATCGTGCGTGCGCTGGAAAAGGAGAAAAAGAAAACGTCCAGGCTAAGAACTTTGCTTCTCTCTTTGTTTCCGATCTCACCGGAGAGAAATCGCGGGGACTGTGCGCGTCGATCGAGCTTGCTCTCGCGTTATCTCTCCCGTGATTTCCCGTCTCTTCCTTCACTCGCTCGATCTCGTCGAAACTTCTCACGCGGCTGCGTGTAATCGTAATTTATAACGACCCTCCGTTAATTCCCTGTGCTCAATAATAACGTCCATGTTGTTCACAGTTTCCGCGTTACGCTTTCGCACGAGCGCTGAAAATCTTCCATTTCCATTTCCACGAACACGTCGACGACTCTATATTCTCCCGCATTTCCCCCCCCCCCTCCCCCCCTCTCTCTCTCTCTCTCTCTTTCTCTGAAGACGCATGAAAGCGTGTCGGAGCCATTCAGCGCCTGAATCGTATTTGAGTGCTCCGACTACACCGATACTGCCAGCTTCATTGCGTTGCTTATAATTCTAATTAAACACCTAACAAGGTAACGCACCTCCTCGCGCGTTCATTCAAGTCACCCTCGCGAGTGCAAAGCGCGGGCCGCTCGTTCTTACGTTCTCGCGCGGTGCGTGCGAAATGAATTCGGTTCCGTCGCGAACGGAAACTCCAAATAAAATGCGAGGGAAATGCACGACGATCAGGCTTCGAGGGGAATTCTCGCGAGGCTTTCGGATCGTCGTAAGAGCGCGCATTCGTATGCGGTGGTACTTTCCCCGTTCGCCTTTACGCGAAAGTCGTCAGCAGCAGTGTGCTCGTGAGCCTCGATTACGTTGTTTCGCCCACTCGAGCGATCGCGTTCTCCTCTTCCTCGCGAAGACAAAGTTTCTCCTGCGTTTCTCCTCCTCTTCTCTCTGCCCGCGTCCCCGTCATTAACGTGTGCGCCCCATCATCCAGCAGCGGTGTCGCTCCAAAGTTGCACGCAAATTGTCTCCTCCGCTGTCGCAAAACTGCATGGAAAAAACATTGGCCAGATTAACGTAACAATGAGCATTATGAAGGAAGCAAAGTTTCTTAATCTTATAAGCCGAATTTGACTCACACGAATAAAAAATGCTGTTTCCTTCAACTCGAACGCGATTAATTCGGCCCTTAGAACTACGTAAATCTGGCTTGAATGCGTTCGATTCGCTCATCGCCACGTTGATTCACCGAATCCTTCGCGAAGCGATTGCGCGATCGATTGGATTCTTGGATTAATAATGTTGATGGCGACAAGTGTGTGCATGTATGTGTCGATCGATGTCAACGCGCGCACATGCGTGCGCGATGAAAATATCAACCTCCTCCTACGGAGAAATTGTAAAGTATCATCAACACGTTCTTTGTCACTTCCTCGAGCATAAGTTCGTAGATCGGAGTGTAATCATCAACGTGTGTCGATCAACGTGATCCATCGACGAAATGGCGGACGCGCGCGTCACGGTTTGATCGATTTGTTTTATAAGTGAGTATATTCTGTACTTATATATACCGCTGGCCTTTTGTGTCGAAAGTGATGTCGAAGCCAGGAGTCCAGAGCTACGTGCCGTTACCGATTACACTGCCCAACTTCGAGCTGATCCTTCCGTCGACGTCGAAGTAACGCGGTGTGCGAGCAGAAAACGAAATCGACCGCGGGATCGTGCTACGAATTGATTCGCATTTGTCGGACGTAGAATCCCTTCCTCCCCCCTCTCCATTTCACCATGAGTCACCATCGAAGGTAGCGAACGTGGCGAACAGCAACTTCGGACTCCGCGCGAAAATAGCGCAAGCTCTATGTTTCTTGCGACTTGTGCGACTCGCGCTGCTCCGAGTCGAGCCATAAGATGAATGTTCCAATCACTGACATCGTCCGAGTTTGTAACGAACAAACGAAGCTAAACTGTGTCGTGTCACTAAACGATGTTTCAGTCGTTTCTGAGGAAATATCGTAAATAAATCAGAATCTCTTTCCATAAATTCGGAAAATGTGGCGCACTGCACCAGATAGATATTCCAGCTCTCCGATAAAATAAACTCTGCGTATTTAACTTAACACTTGTGCCATCTAATTTACAAATTTATTTTCACGCGAGATTGTTTGGTCACTGATTAGGATATTCGTCTTGAGACTGAGTTCGATCGCATTAGCGGGAGTAACATTGCGATTCACGGCGGTATCATCAGTATCATCCGATGCACGAGAAGGTGACTTGTTCATTAATTGCAATTACGTAACGCATGACAGTCTCATTGTGGTCGTCGACCAATCGTTCGCTCGTTAAAGCGCGTATCATCGTAGTGCAACGTTAGTTCTATTGCAATCTCAGCTTGCTCTCAGCCCCTTAGCGCGCGTGATCATGCATCGTAATCTGCGGCTTTGCCGAGCGTTCCATCGCGTCGAATAAACGCGGCCGAAACCGATCGAGAATCGACGACCGTTTTGATTTGTAAAGGTGTAAAAGTCGTCTTGCAAACATGTAAGCGACAGGGATGACAGCGTGGATAAAATCCATCGTTGACGATGACTCGCCAGTCGTAGAAAGAGAGAGAGAGAGAGAGAGAGAGAGACTTGCGAAGCCCCGTAAAAAAAGAATCACACTGTGCGCACACACGAAATAGCGGCCTTAATCATTCCCAGTATCGTATAGTCGCTGCGAACTCTTCTCATGTACTTGTAAACTATTATACGTATTCTGAATCACTTAACAGAAGCGAGCTTAGATGACGAGGTCCCGCGCGGTCGTCGTCGAGCTCGAAGCCCCTCGCCTTGCAGACCTTCTGTCGCTAGCCGAAGCTCTTCCGATCACGATCCACCAGGTGATCGGTTTAAGCGGGTACGCAATAACAACAACAACAATAACAACAGCTACAATAACACCACCACCACAGCAAGATCCTATTGACATCCTGCTGACCGGAACGAGCAAACAATTTTTTCACTCCCATTCTCGAAGCCACGATAAGACTTCACACGCGACAAAAGTCGTCGATCATATCAACTGTTCCGATTAATTAATCGCTCGGTCGGAAATCTTACTTAGTAATCGCCACGGACACGTGTCGAGTCGCGCGTGAAGAAACGACGCGTCGTTCTTTCGCGCGAGAAAGGGTTGATTAATCCTCCTCTGTATCAAACTGCCTATATACGAACAATATACGTACACCCTCGGAATACGGATTACATATAAGAGTCATATACGCGTATGTGTGTGCATGTGTGTGTGTGTGTGTATGTGTGTCGAGGAAAGAATATACGACGTTCCCCCTGTTGCTTTTCGCATGTGAGACCATCGTGAGAACTTACGTTGCATTGCGCGAGGATCGATACAACGAATGAAGGGGGTGAGGATGGGCGAACGCCACCTTTTAGCGACTTATGATCACGATCGCTTCATTCCATTCGCGGAGTTGCCAGTCGAGGGTTACGTCGCACGACCAATCGATTCATTGGCCAAGACGCGATTAATTGTTCTCCTCACCGTCAGTCGGACGATTGCTCGCAGAGTCTCCTAGCCGTGATCTTGGCGACCCGATTATATCACACGCCGATATTCTGATCCGGACTGCGGACTGAGATTTCTCTTTCGTCCGAAATTACACGCGCGTCGGACAGATATTATCGCCGTGATTATCCTTGAGAAGTCCGCACTCGCGCGAATCAATGAAAGATTCAACAATTATGAATCATTCACCCGCCTATCGCTGTATCGAAACGGTTGCGGCTACGCTCTCGGAGCGCATTATATCTTAGGGAGAGAAAAAAGAGAGAGAGAGAGAGAGAGAGAGAGAACAAAGAAAGCAAGCAAGAAAGAAAGAAAGAACGAAGGGAAGAAGACAGAGAGAAAACAGCGAGAGAATTTAATTCTAATCCTAGCGATTAATTATTTAACGAAATCACCAAAGGCGTCGCGCCAAACGAGCGCGAGGAGGGGCGCGCGCGCCGTGTTGTGCCAACCGGAAAGGCCGCTGTGACGTCACAATTAGAGATATCGTGTGTGAGTATGTGTAATTAATACCGAAGAAGAAACAAACCAACAGCAGAAAAGATACATGGACTCGTGTGTGTGTGTGTGTGTGTGTGTATACTACTCGTCGGTGTATTTGTACATAACAACGGGAAGCCCTCCCCCCCCCCCCCCGCTCCACCGCTCGACGTGAATCCTCTCGTCCTTGTTTTCCGTCTCTCTACCGTCCCGTCGAGGACTAGACTTAGGATCCTTTAGGACTGTCCCTCTAGACGAGCCCCGACGGACAAGCGCCGCTCGGGGATGAAAGCTCGCGATTGGAACCCTTGCGGCAAATTAAGAGTTTCCCCTCCCCTCCGTCCCACACCTCCCTATCACTCTCTATCTCACTATCTACCTGCCTGTCTCTGTATCTTCGTCTGTCTCTTTTGAACACGCGGAAGGCAATTGTACTCGCGCGTTTCTAAACCGAGAGAGAGAAAGAGAGAGAGAGAGAGAGAGAGAGAGAGAGAGAGAGAGAGAAAGGGCAGTAGGAAGTCCTATGCGATATCGATGAGGATAATTCTAATTCAATGCGGAACGACGACGTTCGTGTGTTCCACGAGCGAGAAACGGGCGAGAGTGAAACTCGAACGAGACGAACGGGGTTGCTCCGCGAACTTCGAACATTTGTATTTGTTTGTAGCGTGCGCGCTTTTGCGGAACGCGCGAACGGCAATGGCTTAATAAGGAACATACGTGGCACGTGATTATATGTTGTTTCCAATAAAACATTGTTGTTTTATATACTACCACCGCTGCTACTCAATCAACCATCGCCCCCTGTCGCGCAGCCAGCCTACTTTCCCTCTCGAAGTCGCCTCATTTAATAATAATCACGACCCAACCACAATAACACTAATAATTTTTATTAACAAAGTAACTCTTCAATGTTTAGAAACAGCAACGATCCATTCGTGTCAACGATCATCCATGGGGGGAATACGCAGGCCTGAAGAATATGTGTGTTCTTCTCTCTCGAGTATAATTTAAATAAAAGCTTAGTGTTAGTTACCTTCTTGATACTTTCCGATATTTCTTTTTCACATCGCTCCATATCGCTTACGATTTATGTTTATTTCGAGCTACAGCTTCGTATTCCAGCTGTGATATTCCTAAGAGGGCGTAAGCGCTCGAGGAGATTTCTCTGCTACTCTAAATCTCGTGAAACACTTGATTTGGGTCTCGTCGGTGATTCAGTTAATAAACTCGAATTTATGTATGCGAATAACAATCATTATCATTAGGATTATCAATAACGGAACATATAGAAAACATCGCGATCTTGGTTCATCAGTCGCCGGTAAAGGTGGAAAAACGGGAACGTTAACGTTCATCGATTTTACGCGGGGGCGTAACTGGCATAAATAACCGCTGGTGCTGGTGAACTTAGATAAGCAGACATATTTCTGCTGCAAACTGGCTGTTATCGTGCTACCTCTGAGCGGCGCGCTATTTCAATGAACAAATGCAAATTGATTTTTATATTTTGCGAGCCGTCGTTCGAGGCCCGCCACGCTCTCATCTCCGCGAGCGCGCTGTAATCTCCTGGTAAAATAGATCTCTGTTTAAACAATGACCAATACGCGCCGTGTATCCCCGTGATTGCAATTTACACGAGTTTGAATTTACACAGTAGTCGTGCCGCGCGTTGGAAACGCATTACTCGCGAGATCGCACCGTAATTTACTCGGACTCAGCGTCCAGCGTGGAAACGACGTTACCGTGATTATTTTCTCGTCCGTTCCTCGTCGCAACCGGCGGGTCGAGATGACTACGTGAAACTACGATCTCTTCGAGAAGATTGTACAATCGCGCTGAAACTCGACGGAAAGTAAATTCGCCACAACGCTGCGACGGAGAACTCCAGGAGAACGCAAGTATTTCAATATCGGGCGTCAATCGGCCCGAATCGTGATTGGCTAAAATAATCAGCAGGCCAACGATCAGAATTAATCCATAGTCATATGTGCAATTACAAATGTTTAATCAACTGACGAAATTAATTATTAATCAGCGTCTGATCGATCGGACCGAAGCGGCCGATTTAAAACGGTCGATCTTCGTTATTCACTCCAAGTTAATTTTAATTATTTTATTCAGCAGAGAGTTTAATTGACTCAACGCCTGTAGCTTGTCTCATTGCATCGGAACCGTTTTACACTCCCCAAACATGCAAGACGGGCAGGCAACGTCAAAGATTTCACGCGGTATGCCGCATTACGACGGTTCGGGGCGGGGGGGGAGGGAGGGGGGAGGATGCCCGCTCGCCGTGAAAAACAAACCATGAAAAACAAACGCGTCCCCATCGCTGCATTGTACGCGCGTTGTTGCACATTACGGTATACTTTACGGTTTCCCTATGGAGCCACCGCGGCCGCTCCTTCGGCGAATCTGCATTTATTGCCATCTAAATAAAGTCCCGGTGGCATAAATTGCTCGTTACAGTGGACGGACCCAACGCGACGTTCTCTCGAAGAAAACAGATCTAAATGCAGCCAAAGTGCCGCGTCTCGTTCCCTCCGCCCCTCGTTTCATCTCGCTTCTCCCTGCTTTTTCCTTCTCCTCGTCTGCTTTACTTTTTGTTTCTCTTTTCGGGCCATACCTGCCAAACGGTCGAGCGGACCGGTGAATAATTAGCCGGTGAATCGCGCTCGCGCGGCCGATGAGAGGGAACGGGGACAGGCTGAAATACGCGAAAAATGTTTACCCGGCGCCCAATGGCCGTGTTATCACGGGTGATAACACACACACACACACACACAGACACAATTGCGCAAACGATATCACGCGTGTTTTCCAAGCCCGTGTATAAAATAGGCGAGCGGGAAACAATTGCGCGCGCGCGCGCGTATAGTTATGAATGTTTCATCTTCACGGTTTTAACAGCCGCGTCAGTAATGAATTTCGCGTAGATTCGTCTGCTTCCCCTCTTCCCTCCTTCATTCTCCTTCTATGCGCGCGTATTTGCCTCCTCTCTGTGTTAATTGTGGCTGCGTGTAATACGCTTCGATGCTGCAGCGCAATTTTCCCTGGCCCGTGGAAAATTGCAGAAGCGAGTCCGCGCGACGCGCGACTATGTTCCGCTCGATTACGGTAACGCGACTTGCGTTAACAACGTTATGTCTACGTCTATCGACGAAGCGTCTCTCTCATTACCGAAGCCCCCGGCCTCTCGTCTGTCCGTCCGTCCCTTCCGACGACCCTTTCAAACGAGCCGGTGCTGTTTCCTTCCAGCCTCAGCCCCCTCGCGAGGGGCGATTGTTGTTTCCCAGAAATAGGAAAAAATCGACGGAGCTACTAATTGGTTCTGTCAATCCGGACGAGCAGCGGAAGTGGCGGATACAAGTGAGGAGGCGGGTCTCGCCGACGGAAACGCCGACGGAGCACAGCTCATGTCGGCCGGAAAGATTCGTTACGGGACCACGGTTACATCGCGCAGCAGCTTCCATTAAGCCGGGGCATCGGGTTTCCTTCTTCTGCGCGCGTCGGCTAATAGCGTGTCGACATGGCTTTCGCGTTTGCATCGGATTATCCGACGCTACGAATGTCTGTGCGCGTCATTACCTCGGCATTATTGTATATCTCGAGGCGGGTCTCCGAAATAAATTCAATTCCTTTGCGGGATGTGACGAGCGGAGTATTAACGTCGCGTCTTGATTAAGACCCCTGGAACTCGCGGGATTCTCTTGGCGGAGCTTTGGAAAAATGTCCGCTGCGCCGGGAATAATATCTCGGTGTCTTCAAATTTTGCTGTTGTCGAGATTCGCCAAATCGATGCACTCTTGCACGGAGTAAGAAAAACGTTCGCGTTGAAATGCACACGGAGGAAAATATCAGAAATATCCGATTGTTAATTTTGTTATCCGATCAAATATCCGATCAAATATTAAATACACCGGATATTTGATAGGATAACGAAATTAACAATCGGACACTTCGGATATTGTTTCACAGTGCAACGGTGCGGTTCTTTTACTTCGATAGTGACACGGTGTCACGTCCATTTCACCGCAAAAGAGTTCTTTTTAGTGATTAATTTCTTGTTTCTGCTTTCTTGTTTTCTTTCTTTTTTTTTTTTCATCGAGTTTAACGATGAAACATGGAAAATCAGCGATCGCTATCGAACGTTACGGGATGACGGGGCAAATTCCCATCATTTTAACGTATACATCTTTCTTTCTTTCTCCATCTCCTTCTTTCTCTAAGCTCAACAATACGCAACACGATAATCGCAATAAGATAATAAAAATTCTACTCACACGCGTCTCTTCGAGAGAACTCTCGTATTTTATCAAAAAGACGCGCGTTGTTTATAAATATCGAAATTCCGCTGGTGCATGATTACGATAATAGAATAATAACATCACACGGCTCGGAGTTTATCGCCAAACATAGCGAATAAATAAATTAATTAAGAGACACATGTGATACGATACAAAACCGATTTCCAATAATTATGTACTGTACGAAAGTGCGTCATGAATTGCGGTTATTTACTAGCAAATAAGCAGAAAGGATGGCGGTCGGAAAAGACGAGTGTTTAATCGTCAGATTTTTCTTTAAATGCATCTTAACGGACAGATACAGTGATTTAAAGTATCGATGTATCGAGGTATAGTTTTGATTTATTATTTAACGCTAAATAATGCCATGTACAACGCCGTTTCTCTCTCTCTCTCTCTCTCTCTCTCTCTCTCTCTCTCTCTCTCTCTCTCTCACGCACACTTCCTCTTTGAAATTTCTAACGGTACGGCGAATATACATAGAATACAACGACGAATTCTCGTTTCATTTGCCACGGGAGCCAACTACCGCTCGTACGGGATCTATTACAACGCTTATTTATACCGCGACCTAATTAATGTACATCGCGGCCGTTATAATGTCGAACATGTAGGGGCTGTTCTATAATTTGCGCTCATTATTTGCACAGCGCTGTTTCTCGTGAGAATTATTAACAACTCTTCCGTGGCGAAAATGTCAAGGAAGTTCATTATTCATGATGGCTTTTTAACTTTCAACATAACGCGATCAAAATCCGTAACAGAATTAAAAGCCTGCTGAAGTAAAATTCACTTGTTGAAGTTGGTGGAAGAAAATAATTCTGTTATCCGTATCAGAACGTAAAGAGTGAAAATTTCGGGAATTAAAGTCCAACGAGAAATATTCGGAGAGATGTCGAGGAGCTGAAGTCCTTGATATTTCAAATGTTCCACAATGTTAAATATTCCAGAAAATTAATATTCGAGTACCTTAAGTGCTGGATGGAAACTGAGAATCTGAAAAATGCAGAACCGAGACTCTCAGAGTTCCAACTTCTCTCTCTCTCTCTCTCTCTCTCTCTCTCTCTCTCTCTCTCTCTCTCCGCGGATTTCAAGCGAGATTCAAGTTAATATTCCGAAGATCGTAAACGCACGTTAAACGGCCCGGCCGTTATCTTTCGACGAGTGTTCAGAATCGCCATGGATGATAACGGTTACGAGTGCGATGCTGCCTATCAAAGTGCATTTTACGGAGAAATCTCTAACGGTGAATATACATGGTAAGTACTTGAACTCTTGAACGACTGCTTCTCTCTCTCTCTCTCTCTCTCTCTCTCTCTCGAATACCGACGCGCGCGTTGCAGCATCGCGAGAGTCTTTTGGTCTGTTCGTGTGATACTAGCAACTAGCATTATGCGCGGCACAGGTCACTATCTATTTAACAAATGTATGTGTGCCCAGTACAAAACACACACACACACACACACACACACACACGCAATCTGCATACCTATATATACATGTATGTTACGTACGTGTATTGATATAAATTGTTAAAGTACAAGAAATTAAGATACGGTCGAGCTTAGATTAGTGGCTGTGTCGAAGGGAATAGAGCTTCGCTCGATCACCTGCTCCGTGATATTCGCGAAAAGTTGGCGAATTAATTCTGTCGCTTAACCGCTAGGTAACGTTGCTTGATTTGATTTCACATGCGAAAATACATCCGCAAGAGGATACGTCTGCGGAATATCTCTGCGAGTAGACACACATGAACTAACAAATGCCCGTGTCACATGTGTCGACGTAGCGATTTGTGCAATAATAATAATAATAATAATAATAATAATAGTAATAATAATTAATAACAACGACGTGTGTTAACTCCTACTATATGACCTACGTTTCATTGGATAGTTGATTAATCGATACGTGGTGTCAGCATCGCGTCAGAAACTCGAAAGTTTGTTGCGATCAAAGGATGGACGAGCGGATGAATTTAGCAGCGATTCCATATAAATTGCACAGGGGAGATTTGCAAAAATAATTCGCGATAGCGATATTATATATCGCACTAACGCCGCTCCTTTGTCATCCACTCCTGAAATAGCAGCCGCGCCGTTGATATTTGCCGATCGATTCTTCGATCGTGAAAAAGATCGGTACGCGACAGCTTCTCTCTCTGGAGAATCGAAGTATCTCGTCAGGCAGAAGCTGCGCTCAATTTTGCCGAAAGAAACGTGCGAACAAGCGTCTCGAAACGCTGATGTGTCTAAGTTTGAATTCATTCGCGCGAGATCGTTTCTATTACCGTTTCTTTCTTTTTCCTCCCTCTTCTCTCTCTCTCTCTCTCTCTCTCTCTCTCTCTCTCTCTCTCTCTTCTCAAAAGTCAACGTCGTGAAATTTAAATGACCGAACAACGGAGAGTGAAGTTGTTCCACTTAATGAATTACTTCGTGCAGAAGATCGACGAGTTGCTTGCATCGCTGGCTCGATTGCGAATTATCGTCTTCTTCATCAATAACATCTCACTCTTCCTCCCGATTTACCGATCCACGAAAGAGACTTCTCGCGGAAGTACACAGCTATTTGTTACGCGTTCGACTTTTAATTCGAAAGACGGCCCGACGCTCGGTCAGTCGGCCGGAGTGGTTCTTTTTACAGAGAGAAGAACCGACCGAGTCGGACGTCATTTTGCACGTACGTACTCACGGTCACACAACAAACAAACACGCACATACACAGACACACAAATGCATCTCGTCACATTCTCGTGAATTCCGGGGCGCGAAACGTGACAGTGGTAGCGAACGGCTAATCGCGCGTCATTTCCAGTCCGAGCGCACACGTCACGTCAAATTTCTCTGCCTCGCCAAGTCCACCGAAACGAACGGCCGACCGATGAGAATGTCACACGCAGCTTCCTCGAGGTGATCCTCGAGGACAGGCGAATACCCCTGGCCACTGCCCGCGCATCCGAGTCCCTCCGGCCTGTCCCGCGAATTGATCACTGCACTTCACAGACGAAGAAAGTCTCGAAGCTGCAGGGGCTGTCGTTCCACTTGAGCCCTTTGCCGTCCCTGTTCCAGAGCTCGAGACAGTGCTCCTCCTCGCCGTTCTCGTATCTGGAATGCGAATGGTCCGCCGTCAAGCGGAATTCACAAACGTCGCACACGAGTGGCGGAAATCCTCACGAGAATAAATCGCCCTGCAACGCGTCTCGCGTCGATCCCGACGAAAAAATACAATCGAAATCGTTTCTTCCCGAGAGTTTCCGCTTTCCTCACCATCCCTTCGAATTGTTTCTCTTTCGCTTGGATTCTTGGACTAACGGATATATCGTTGAGAGAAATATCGCGATGTTAAACACAGACTGAGGAGAGCCGATGCACGTTATGAAAGGAAATGCATTTTTTACCGTTCTTTGGAAGATCTGTAGGAAAGGATAAGAATCATTGCGAATGTAAATAACACAGTTACAGTTACAGCTGAAACTATTCAAGAAGAAAATTCGGGGACTGAAAGTGAAAGTGGTTTTTATCCGTGGAGGGACAATTTTTCCCTTCCTCCTTCTTCGATAATGACGAGCAACGTCGCCGGCGCAGATAAATCAATACGAACACGCGCGCTCGCGCAGTAAAACGAGCCCGGACACCTATGTGATTTACGTCAATCATGTTGCGACCTCGGATCGCAGTCGTATATCCAATATCCGTAGGAATGTACATTGTCGGCGTTCGCGAGGCGGCCTTACCGGAAATTATTCGGCTCGCCGACGTTCCAGTTCTCAAAGGTGATCGGCCTGCCGTTGGCCATCCAGAAGAAAGTACCCTCCTCGGCCTGATCGGTGCCGGAGGTCCAAAAATGCTCATGGCCGAGTCCGAAGTCCTTGATATGCTTCTCGAGCCTGTCGTTCTCCTCCTGCGAGGCTATGCTCGCCAGATGCATCCCGTGATAACGGCAATATTGCGAGGCTCTGTACCAGTTCGCCTGCGAGAAGAGATACAGTAATGTTATTAAATCTCCGCCCTCCCTCCTTCCCCCGCCCCCTCGGGCCGCTACTCAGCCGCAACAGCATCGGTTAGGCGTGACGTTACCGCAGAAAGATACACAGGGAAAAATATCACTCTACTCCGCTGAGAAAAGTGAGTGCTCAGTTTACTTCCATCTTTTCAAGCAATGGTTACCTTCAACAGGGAATATTTTCTTGATGTAATATTTTTCAGATTTTCCACTCGAGCATCTCCTTCGAAGTCCTTTCAAATTTCCCGCAATTTTCAGTATTAGAAAAGTTCATTATTGAAGGAAAGAGACAGTATTTATTTTCTTTTCAAAAATATTGCAAAATTTATGAGATACTTCAAACAAATAATATTTGCTCGATTCGCTAACAATGATGATAAATAACAGACGCTGTTTATTAACGCCGGCTCTTTCAGCGAGATATTATTGACTACAGTGCGCTGCATTTATAACTGGAACGTCAGTTGCGAGGGAGTAAGGCATTTCAATGAAGAATGCACTCACTGTATTTTAGAAAGTACAAAGCGTAAAGCGTGACACAGTGAAACGTAAAAGGGATGCATCGAAGGGATGGGGAGAAACGTTTATGTTCTTGCGACTCGACGTCGTCGATAATTGTCGCTCGAGTATCGTTGCTCGTCGAGTATTAATCACTCGCAATGTGTATTCCGTATACGGATAATTAATAATTCACGCTTTAATAATTTAACAATGTTGTGCTGTATGAGCAGCGATTACAGAAAAGTGTTAAAATTAGAAGCGTTAAATTCCGCAATAATAACGGCCGCCGCGGGCGGAACATTTAAATTATTGGCAAATGTAAGTAAATTACGGGGTAGGTAAGCCACCCCATGCCATCATCATTATTATTATTATTAATATTATTATTAATATTATTATTATTATTATTATTATTACTATTACTCCTACTGCTAATACTACTACTACATATAGCCGAGTACGCTCGTCGATCGATTACAACGGATTGATCCGCATTAATAACCAACGGCACTCGGCAGGCGCATTGTGGGCGGTGATTAATATTCATGCTAAGGTTACATAATCGCCACTCCGGTATCGATATTTCGCGGGATCGTATATTCGAGGATATATATATATATATATATATATATATATATATATATTCGGGCTAATACAGTGTCGAGCAATGGAACCTGTTATTCCGCAACATGTCAATAATCCAGATTATCACGCGAAGGCGCGGACGCGCGCGCAGCGTCCGACGAGATTGACCGGGATTTTCTCGCGAATAATCGAAACCGCTTGCGAAATCGCTCGCGCGCAGAATGCGTGCCCGCGATTGTCCAGCGGCGAAGCCGCTGTATTTCACGACGGAGCGGGGCCGTATATGCGGAGAATGCACGAACGGAAGACGTGGCGGGTATTTTTCGCGCGTACCACCTCGAGGCGTGCGTTAAATCGCGATGCAAACGATTAAACGACTTTACGGATTTTACGACTAAACGCGCCCGCGTTACGCGAAGCGTCTGCACGAAGCGTCGTAAAACCGTCCGAAAGGTCGAGTCGTTTACAAGTGGGTAAATAAAGATAACACGCGTGCGAGACAAGAATCTCTCTGTCCCTCTGTCGTAATTTCTCGCGAATAAAAATCAGGAATTAATACGCCTCCGACGAGAAAACAGACACAGAATGCCGCGTTGACCTCCGCGAGAGAACTCCCCGATTTCAACACGGAGAGAAAAAGTGCTCGATGTTTTGGAAATTTTAATTCTTCGCGCGGCGTCGGGTGCATCTTTTTGATGCCCCGACAAGAAAGTGGCAGCGGCATGTAAGATTTATTATCACCAACGCTGCGTAGACACTAACGCGAATTAAAAAACGTGTATCATCGCACCAACACTTACCGTAAAGATTGTTCTCCCGCCGGTAATTTCTTTTCGCTATGCGGTTATATGGTTACGAAGAGCAAACATTTTTCCCCGCGGAGTTACTTCGCGGCTTTCCGGTGTACTTGCTCCGTACATCACCGCGCATCAATATGTATGCACTGCGTCCTCGGCCGGGAGAATTGATGAACTCGGTACTTATCAAAGCTGAAATCGCTTCGGGCCGTTTGCAGCGACACGGATATTTTCGCTAATAACTCGGACTCGCGATATTTTACGCGTCGAGGGAGGAGCCCGCCGAACTCGCGGCGAATTGATGTTTCGGCATTTCGGATATTACGCGGCGGTTATGTGTACATCGACGCATCGGCCGCGTGCGCAACCTGGCTCAGCTTCGCGCTACATTGTGTGTTTTTTACGGCCACGGCGTGTTGCGAAAGCGCGAGATCCGCCGGGGACTCGGCTCGGCGGGGCGATAGTCCTTTACGATCGTTCGAGCTTCCCAACAATGCGATACGTAGCGTTCAGAGCGAGCGTTTAAGTGCATTTCGCCGCAAAATTGCTTTGCGAGCTTAGTACAGACTGCGGCGAAAAAAGGTATCGTAGGACGTTCCTCAGGAGTGTACAAAACCGCGGGGACGATCGAGCGATTCTGATCCGCTCCGAAACTCGTCAGAATTATCGGGTCAACCAGAAAGTTTGGTGCGATTGTCCGTATTCTTCGGCGGTAAGCTGGCAACTCCTATGAAGAAGATGCACGATTGCCGGCGGGAGGTTAGCGGAAAATTAGGAGATAGCGATTTTAATTACTTCATCGGTGGACAATTGCTTTCATTAATTTTACTTTATTCGTTGACTTTTTATAATCGATTAGAAGATTGCGTTTAAAAGAAAATCGAAATCCAATTAAAAATTAAATTGCATTCGTAAATAAAATAAAAACCTGCGCCAATTACCGCGGCGCGAGAGAAAGTATATTTTTAAATAAAATAAAATAAAATTTCACTCTGTGAGAACGAACGCCGGACTTTTCGCGAGCGAGCCGATGGAAATGTCGCAGTTTACCCGCGACTGATTGCGCGACACATCTTTCTCTCGGCTACGAAATATAGGAGCAAATTAATTAATCTTTAAGAGAGAGAGAGAGAGACGCACACGGAGCGAGCGGTCGGGGCGAGCGCGAATATTCGCGATCTCTGAAGTTTCTTACCCGCATAATTAGGACGCGCTGGATACACACATCTTTGCCGAGCGGCTGGAATGTTAGCTGGGGATCTCGCGCGTCGGAGAACGACAATGCGGCGATGTTGTTGCGAAACACGCTCACGCAACTCGGCCACACTGCATTCCCGCCGAACGTACGCTGTGTGTGTGTGTGTGCAACTTTTGACGTGCGCTTATATTTCAGTAATTTCCGCGAGATCGCGAAATCAATCCACCTCCGTCTCTCGCGAGTCACGTTGGTCGAAATTTTGGCATATGACTATGTTATCGCAGTCAATTACAATTTACTACACGTCCGTTCCCTCGCGTTGTTCCCTCGCGAGTTCATTAGTGAAACGAAACACCCACTTTTATCACTTCGCCAACAATATTCGAGCGAGTAATGTAAAAAATGTCTAGTCGCTTTACGAGTTATTTAGAACGCTGTAACAAACAAAATCGCGAGCGAGCGGAGTGCCCGCGGGAAGTAATTACTGCGAGCCGGCGGGCTCGAATTTTGTGCGTTTCGCATATTTTGCGGGATCTCCCGCTAATGAAGCCCCCCCCCCTCTCTCTCTCTCTCTCTCTCTCTCTCTCTCTCTGACGGATATTAAACGCTGCGCGTTGGAGCCGAGGTTTGCGCGAATTAACATAGCCGGTAATTAACGCCGTCGGTAGCTAATGCCTGTGTAAATTATTTGTCTTAACCGTTCCAAGACTAACCTCCGTGTTAACATAATCCAACTTGAATCGTGCTACGCGCTAATTAATCAATACACGCGAGATACGTGCAGGAATTAATCTCGTTGAGCGGAGCCTCGCGAGCGACGAACGAGACAGCTTCCTCTCTCTCTCTCTCTCTCTCTCTCTCTCTCTCTCTTTCTCTCTTTGAAAAATCCGCAAAACCGAACGCGAAACTCGTCGGTCGGACCCGCTCGTCGTCATAGTCGTCATTGTTATCACCACCTCATCGCGACGCGATATCAACGTCTCTCTCCTCTTCAATTGACCCGCGAAGAGCCCGCGAGACGACTTCCTTCCTCGACGTCCGGCGGCTCGTTCTATCAGCCGCCACCCCTTGCGCCGACACTCGCGTTCGTTATACATCTCGCGCCTTCAACCCTCGCAGCTTCTTCTGTCTATTTACATTTCTCCCGCTACACGTTCACATTTAGTTGTTCGGCAAGAATTTATCCGAGAGCACGGTAAATATTGTCTCTCGCTCTGTCAACGTTAATGGCAGCGAATTTCACTCCCTCTCATCCTTGCCCACACCTTTTCTCCTCTCTCTCGCTCTCTCTCTCTCTCTCTCTCTCTCTCTCTCTCTCTCTCTCTTTCTCGCTCACGCTCCTGATGCTCTTTCGGCGGCGACTCGACCGAGGGAAGGACTCGGACGGTAGGAGGGGGGACGCGAAGGACGCGAAAAATCGCGCGTAACCCGGCGGGAATGCAAATAAAGTGCAATAAATAGAGCGCCATCGCGATTGCAGCCGCGCCGTTGCAGTTGCACACACACACGCACACACACACATACACTTTCCGCCGTTCGCATCACGCGGCGCGTTCGCCCGGCCGCTTGCGCCGAGCCCGGCACGAAATCGTCGTTACTCGTGCACGACGGCTCCGCTTTAAGCTCGCTGCATGTTCTTTAAACGAAACAGCAATCGTACGTGACGATCAATGGCAGAGTTATTGGCTCTCTCTCTCTCTCTCTCTCTCTCTCTCTCTCTCCTCGGCGCCGAGGCTGAGGTCCGCGAGCGAGCGAGCTGCGCCGATCTTCGCGCGCGACTCGAGATGAAGAATGAACGCGCGGAGCCGAAGAGCTGATAATTTCGAACATCGATGCATCACGAGGGGTGCGTGTCAGTCGGCGAGTGGGCGAAAAAAAAAGCGAGCGAGAGGAACGCTCGCTTTTCGCCGACGGGGAGACAAAAACGAGCGGAATATGCGAGCTGGTGTTTGACCGGCGCGTTTTTGTTGTTGTTATCGTTGCTGCTGTCGCTTTGTTGTTGCCGCTCTCCGCTGCCGTTACTATCGTCGCGGATATAATATGGTTGTCAATACTGCGGAGGCAGAAGTGGCAGAGAGTTCCGTGATATTTATTAAACATCGACGTTTTCATTCAACGGCGGTTAATGTAATTCGACGAAAATCGAATGGCGCTTCGATCGACCTCGGTTATCCGTATCGCGGATTTTCTCGGGCGTTCGTCGCTGCGTTCTCGGCGATTGACGTTATGCGCGGAGAGTCTCTAATTTCGCCCGTCGAGACGAGAACAGGGTCTCTCATTTTGCGCGACTGAACAACGAAAACTTATAACTCGAAGACGATATCTCTCTCTCTCTCTCTCTCTCTCTGTTATCGCCGGCTTAAACGCAGATGAACAGCTGAACGCGGCAGTTGTCTGCGCGATTAGGAATCTCCCGCGGAAATTCTCCCGTCCCTAAAACCGAGTTTTCCCCGCGCAACAGGAAATCAGTTAAACGAACCGAGTAGTAGTACATTCGCCCGTGCATAAAAACAACCCCGAGACGACCATGAGGACGAAATTCACCGCTTGGCTCGCGATGTAATTTACCGTAACGTGGATACAATCCCTGATGAATCGGATAAAGGCGGTGCCTTTGAGTCGCCAATCAAGCAACCGTCGGAGCAATTCGACACACCTTCGATGCATCGTCATTCGTCTTCGAGAAGCTAAGCAACGCGCGTTTCACCGCACGAGGTGGACAGTCAGCGCGCAAATCAAGTGGACAGATCAATCACAGAGCGAGCCGGAAACTTGACTTTCACCCCATAAGCGCTCGCTCCGAGTCGCCGAGCGGGTCGAGCCGAAAAAATCTCGCGCCGTCTGCCCGGATGCGACTCGCTCGAAAAGTCGGCCGCGACGAAGTCGGAGTGCAACGAGTGAAGACGTTTTGCAAGGTCCCTCGGTTAACGGCCCGAGCGCCGCGCCGGCCATTTATTTGCTTGCGAAACAAAGAGGGCTCGTCTTCGTTCGGCGCGATCCGATTAAAGGAGAGGGTCAAGAGGCACCGCCGGAGTGCCAGCGCCGGCGGCCACCTCTCGGGCTTTCCCCTTGCGAAAAGCATGCTCAAACGAGCGCCTTTACGTCACTTCCACCCGCCGCTCGAGCGAGACCGAGCAAGGCCGCAACCGTCGCTGCCGGATCCGCGGGATTGCGAAATCTGTGTTATGTGAAATGTGTTAATAGCGCGCTCGAGCCAGTAAAAGCGTCCGTATTATTAAGCCGCGTTCTCACTAGCCGTCTAAGCGATGCCAGACGGGCCTGACCATCAATCCCCAATCGAAAACGTCCTGCAACTTCTTCGCAATGGAATGTTCGCAGTACAACCGTCAACCATACCGATAAAAAAGAAAATTTTACCTTCGCCTGGACTGGATTCTCACTTCATTCGATGTAGATAGACAGAAGTCGATCCTCCGTCAATTTGGTTCTATTTTTTTTCTTTCTTAATTAAAAGGATCGAGACGCGTGACGGTGAGGAGACCGGATACTGTGAATGCACCGCAGGAAGAACGAAATTGCTCGAGTGAATAAGTGATAAAGAACGAGTCGAATGCTTCTTACTCTGGAAGGGAAAGGAGAATTTTCCGGCTCTTGGGCAAATTAAGTTCCAAGAGGTGAAACGCCAAACGCGTTTGGGTTGCAAGACAGCAGAATCTCCGTTTCTCGAATTCGGTCGGAAAAATAAGAAATTAGTGTTCTTCGTGCGAAATGCGTTTGACTCGCTCGTCGTCGTCGCGATGCTTCAAGTGATCTTGCTTCCTCCGTGCGACACAAAAATCAGGTGGCGGTCTGCGTCGGCCAGACCGACAGTGAGAATCCGGCCTTATCGGCAAAACGCCCGTAATATCAGGGCGAGTCTGATCGATGCCTCGAAGGACTCGCGCCGGAATTTCGCGGGTGCTAGCCGCCTGCGCGAGCGGGCAAAGGTAGTCGAGATTCGCGAGCGTGTTCGTACCATGAAAGAAGGAGGGCGTACTACTAGGTGGCGACGGGACGCCGTGCGTTCGGGACCTGCATCTTATTTTCGTTCCGAAGAGAGAAAAATATCGAGAGCGCGATCGGGAATCGAACCCGGGTCTTTCGCTTGCCGGGCGACTGCTCTGAACCAACCCACACAGTGGGCCAGGAGACTCGTTTTCGTGGCCAAAAGTCGGCAAACCCATTAAATTGTACAAAAATAAATTGTAATTATGCTAATGTATGGTCCTTTAGGTTGCTGATTCCAATTTTGAAGTCAAAATTTCAAAATTCCAAATGGCGAATCCAATATGGTGAAAGATTATTTAAAAAAAAATTATTGGATACACTCTAAACGTAGCATATAGAGGTTTTCGAGGATGCTAATTACGAATCTGTATCAAATATTGCAAAATCCAAAAAATAGTTAATCCAATATGGCGGACGATTATTTTGACTTTGCTGAAGTAAAAATTTTTAAATCCAACATTGGAGATTCAGTATCATTATTATTATTATTATCATTATTATTAATTTGCAAAATTGTCTATAAACAATGTAAACAGCAATAAATATATGTGAGAACTGCATCTATGTCTGATGATTTTGAAAGCAACTCAAGAATCTCTCGTTTGCTGAATTTCATTTTTTTAGAATAAAGTAAAAAATGGTAAATTGACATATAACGTAATGTATATATATATGTAATACAATAACACAAAAGAAATGATGAAACATAAAACATAAATTAGTTAGTTGTAAGTGTCCTATTGTAATCTTCTCCTTTACAAGACTCACGTAAAAGAGAATATGAGCTTAAGATATCTTGAGATGTGACATCGCACTGCGATGAATGAATTCAAAATCGGCAACTTCGGAACACTATTCTTATACAATTTGGAAACAAATTTGACAAAATCTCGAATTCTCGATAGTTTTTAGGATTTTCTATCTTATCATGTATTCAAGTAAGTGCAACTTATGGTATCGAATATGATTTCTCTCTGGCATTGTAATTAAAAGGCGCATATTCAAGTTACATCCTTACGAGCGAATTTGACGTGTCATATGATTGATTTCAGAGTGGAAGCTCAGAGAAGGTTTCATTTGAAATTGAGCAAATGTACTATAAGACTCGAAACTATTAATTTTATCAGACGAAACAAAGTCAATGTACCATGAAGAACTTGTATGTATTAGATAAAAATAACTATTTGTTCAATCTAAAGATACAAATGTACTGCTATAACATCTGATAAGATAAGATTCATAGCAAAGGGTGTATGAAAGTCATGGAACGTTAAAATTTGCAAACATAGTTTCTTACATTCACGTCCTTCCACAAGCAATACCAATTAACATAAAGAAACAATATTTCAGCATTTAGTGCAGGAAAGTGTATATAAATATATAATATCACATATGTTTGATTTCGTGCAAGTTCAAGAAATTGAATTTTGGCCAACCACAGTGGACTTCTGGCCCACCGTGCATCCGCGGGAAAAATCCGATCACCGTGAGGGGAGGGGGAGGGCCGTCGCGTGACGGATGATCCCGCGCTTCGGCGGAAGTGCGATTAGGTAGTATCAGAGCGCACGGACGTGATTCTCGTCTGTCGCGGGCGAATCTCGGCGCCGATATTGTTCCGCGTGCGCGCGAGTAATTGAGACAAACAAGCGCGCGCCGCCGCGGCGGACGAGATGAATTTCGGGCGCACGTATAGCGCGAGAAGTTGGTTTAGTCCGGCGCGAGAATATTCGGCTGTGTTTTTCAAGAGTTATAATTGAAGGAACACGACACGGTTTCGGCTCGATTCGCGGTTCGTTGCGACGGAAGGAGATCACCCGCGCACACGCGCATTGTGCGCCTCTCACGCGGTGCAAAAAAACGCTGACGTCAAACGTGACGAGAGCCTGTATACTGTAAAAAAATTTTCGTACGGAGCACGAGAATGTTTATACGTTACGAAAAAAGGTAACGGTACCGAAGTACGTTACAAAACGTGAAATCAATATATGCGTTACAAAAAATACATATAAACTGATCGATATCGAAACGTATAGTGTGTAGAATTCTCAGCGAGAGGAAGCCACGTTTTATGCTTCGCGCTCGTGGCTCGTCGCCTCTCCGGTATTCGGGTATCGCGACTGATGATAAGTTTGGCGTTTTCGCTACGTTTTGCAAGGGACTCCCTCAATCTTCCTTTATGTGCCGAATACTTTGCTTCCTCCCGATGAGTTTTATCCTCTTTCTCTTATCGCGCGAGCTTCTTTGCTGTACCATAACCGTCACCGGGGTCATACTGTTATCCGGGGGAAAAAAGTGAGAGAGAGAGAGAGAGAGAGAGAGAGAGAGAGAGAGGAGAGAGGGAGCGAGAGTCACCTACACTACACCGCAGCCGCCGGTCTCTGGCATTCGATGCACCGTAAAACGTCCGGAGGTGGCAAAGCCCACCCCCGGAAAGTTACGAGCTCGGAAATAATTTGATAAAGTCCGACGGGTCGGGTCGCCGGTTCGGTTAGATAAATCAACGTAACTGGCAGCAGCGATACCTTGAAGAAGATCCCTAGGTAGTATCTCTTCTCGCCCAGCTTTAGCAGCGGCATCGTCCATCTTGAAGCCGCCAAGCTGCTGCTGTGCTCGTCCACGCAGTTCGAACAGTCGTCTGCGAACGGAACGGAAAGGTTGGCTCGTTTAATTTTTCTTTTTTTCTTTTCTCTTGCTTTCTTTTCTGGAACGGAGAGATTATTAATATCGATACGCGTGTCTAGACGGGACGAGCGGTAAAAGTCAGTTCGTAAATTGAGACTGAGTGCAAGGTTGGTCTCCGGACGCTGAAAATGAAGATTTAAAGTAAGTGCAAGCGAGAATATATCCTTCCGTCACCTGAAGAACAGATTGATCGTACTTTGTGATGTTTACTTTGTAGAGATCAATTCTGTTCGGTGACGGCACAGCTATTCTGCGCAAAATAAAGGTCTTGTGTCAGGTCGCATTTTGCTGATAATTTTTGGATAGGTCTCGACATCGATCATCATGACGAGGTCGCAGGTTGTGGTGATTTTGTGGGTCTCGATTCGCTAAATTCATTTCGCAACGCGTCAACTTTCTCGAGTCTCCCCGCTTGGTGTCCATAAATTAACCGCGTTGTCGCGCGATGACTCATTACCTACCACGCTCCTTCGAAGTGCGCCCACCTTGAAAATCTCTCCAAACATTTCGCCTCTCTCGCGAATCATCTCCCAGCGCTCGCAGAAATGGTACCGCCGAGACATCCCGTTTACCGAGGAGAGATTTATGAGCTTAAACGCCTTGCGTAAACGTCCGCGTCCGACGCGTGTGGCTAAAATTGCGACGCGTCGATTCACAACGCGAAGAGAGCCGAATCTCGGCTGGCGAGTTAAATAACCGATGAAAATATAAACACATCAGCTTCTGTCTCTTTCGCAATCTCCTTCGCAAGTTTAACGTCACAACTACCGGCGATCCGGACGAGCCACTTTTACCGGAGGGCAGCCGATAGGTATTTATGGAAAACGTGCAGAAAACGCGGTTATTCAACGTCGATAAAATGTATAAAATGCAGCGCTTCAAGTTTGAGTAATTTTTTCACGAGAAAATACGGAAGAGTCACTTTCGACAGTTCTGCCGTTAAAAAGAGGAATCGAACTGTTTTCACTCGCGCTAATGCATATTGCATTTCTCACAGATGCGGGATGGAAAGAAATGCATTCAGACTTCGATTACAAATGTGCATTTGGCTGAAGAAATGCGTTTCAGCGGCACGAATAGCACTTCTCCCGCCATCACGATCGCCGTCTCGGGGCGGCGAATACTCGACGGAAATTATGCCGGCAATCGGAAACAATACGATATTCAGTTCGCCGTAGAGCGAGTTAATTTGTGCCGTAATGCGACGCGAGCCGAAACTCGCGCCGCGAACTCGCTTCGCTCGCCGTTGATCGCGAAAAGAGACGGAAAGAGACACGAAGTGAAATTCCAACCACTGCCGACACTGTCTTTTTCCCTTTCTCGGCCTTTGACTATCGGTGTTTTTTTTTTAATCCGCGGTGTAATCGGTTTCTCCGACCGCACGCGTGCACTAGGAAATTGCAGCTCCGACGACCGAGGACTTTGGCGATTGCAATTACGCAACGCGGAAGAGATCGCGCGGTTGCCTCGTTTGCGCGTTCGCGCAAAACGTCGTCGACGCGTTCGCAATGCGACGATGAAAATATCTCGTTACTCGCGAAAACGAGAATGAGGCTCGATCGAATGTGGCGCGATTTGCGTTCGTGTGCAGCCGCGCGACGACGAGCGCGCGGAAGAGTGGCTGCCGCGCGCTTTCTTTTCAGGGAAAGTATGGGCGTAATTATGCGCAGAACGCGGGCAGACAAGGCTGTATGACTGTGTTGTCGCGTTAAAACGAGACGTGTTTACGACGCGACGTGACGTTGATAAATATCTGACTGAGAGAATTACGAGAACATATTATTAGTATAGGGAGATTAATGCGCGTGTATTAATTATGATGGGCGCGCATTGTCCCGAGAAATCCAATCAAAATCTGAAAATTCCGAAACTGGCACAATTTCCCGAAAAATCGTGATATTTCGTGAATGTTCGACGGGCGATACGATACCCCGGAAATACAATTTCACCGAAGTTCACGATCGTTCCCAGGGGGAACTATTTTAGCCTGAAAACAGTGCGCACAGGTGCGCATTATTATTAATACGTTTGAGCACATTCTCTCTTGTACTCAAAGAGTTATTTATTTATTTATTTATTTGCAGGGAAACGTTGTCTCTTTCTATATATACAACATGTTATTTCTAAAAACTTGCAACTTGTACGCGTACGAAGAAAGACAAAACACAAAAATAACATTAATGATGCGGGAATGCCAGAATATAATTATTAACACGAAAACTCGCGATACAAAAGGGGAGGAAAGAAAAGGACAGAATATGAAAGAGTCTACACTTTTTAAATTTGAAGCCAGGCGGCATGCGATAAATATCTATCAAATTTATTATAAGCCCTTTCAATCAAAGACAATAGACTCTGAACTGATAATTCGAACACCCCGTACTGAGTGCATCCAGCTGCATAATAAGACAATTGCGATGAAAATGTACTTCGGGAAATTGTCTCGGTATTCAGATATCGCAATTACGATTTTTCGCGAAATTGTCCCACCTTTTTCAGGTTTCCATGCACCTTTTTTCCAGGACATCGCATGTGTCCCACCTAAACCATAAACCGTAAAGTATCTTCAGGCAATAAAACAAGTTCTGCGATACTGATAGCAACAATGGCAACTAGACGAGTTTCGATCGTGTTTGCGATTTTTCAACCCTTCGCTCAGACCGTTGCTGATTCCGTGTTTCCTGACACGCAAATAATCCTATTCACTCGAGTTCTCATTGTCGCGAGGTATCAGCGTATCGTGAATTAAACATCGAGCCGTAGGACATAAGCCGTAGGAGCGACGTAACCAAAGTACCCACGCGAATGTATTTACAATTCGATTGGCGATGACGATGCGGCGTCATCGCACGCGAAATTTCGCGTCGCGCTGTAAGCGCAAGCGAATTTCAGGCATCCCAGTAACCTTGATCGCAAATACGGATTACGAGGATACAAACGGCGCTTTGTGTCTCCCACATGACGGTCGCTTTCACCGGCCTCTCGCGCGGCTCTCGATGCGAGATACGATCCCGTTCGAAAGTTGCCCCTGCGACATAACTGCCGGGAGATGGACCGGCAGATAAAATCTGGAACGTTGTTTTCATTACGACAGGCCGGGCGACGGTCGAAAGTAATTAAGATCGTTCGCGCACCGCGCAGTTGCATGGTGCGTTGTTCCACCAATGAAGCAGCGTGAATCGCGGGGCAAAGTTCCCCGATCTCCGATTTTCGCGAAGTCGCTTCTTTCGTCACGCGAAAGGAACATTGAGCCAAACTATTGTTCCTTCAAGTCGAAACAGTCTCGATATTTCCTTTCCTTAATTTTTCGCTTCGATTTCGTTCGATTCGTTGGTTATTACTGGTTGTACTTGACTACGTAAAGACGAGCTTGACTTGCTCTATACATGAGAAAAATTGCGAGAAGAATTTGGATTCATCGTTAAATTCGCAGCATACGATAATGTAATTCTTCTTGTTGTACTGATGCAGCAATAACTTTGTTAAAAGTATTTCTCAGATTATCATATTGCATTTTACGAATAACACAACATTGTTTTGAGCACACATTTGGACACTTTGTCCAGAGTTTATTTCGTCATTTCAGCTGATAAATATGAGTGCCATGTAGCGCTCGTGAGGCAAGCAACCTTTGCGAGCCAACTTGCAAACGGAGTTGCTTCCAAATTTATGTACTCCCACTCATCTAGGAATATCTTCCTCATGAAAGAAAGAACAAAATGTCGAGACCGCTTTCAATAATCATACTTCCCCGGGCAAGAATGAAATAAATATTCGCGAAACGCATAATAAATCCAGGCATTTCTCAAGACAAGACTGCCCCGCGCGTCCTTTCCCTTTCTTCCCCTCTTCTCGGTTGTTCTTCTCATAAAATCCTTTTTTAGCGAAAACCGCGGAGACGAGGCCGCGACCTTTCGGCTGCGGAGGGCGGAGTGATGCGCGAAAATGGCGTTATTGCGTCACCGGGAATGCGAGTCACCGAAGTCTCCGTCGTCGTCGGTGCACGGAGGACGGGTATGATGCGATGCAGTACGTAATCTTACATGCGTTTGCTTTGCCGTCGCCGCCGCTGCTGCGGTGGAGGCTGTAAGGTTGAGTTACAACGGTTACACGAGCGGTTGCGTAAACCGCGCGCGCGCGTCTCCTCAGCCGCGATTCGCGAACTTTCAGCGACGATCCTGTCGGTTCTCTCCCTCTGTTCTGCCAACGACGACGATCACCACGACGGCGACGGCGACGATGGAATTTCTCCGGCTGCGGAGTCGTCGCCTGTGTTACGGCGACGACACCGCTTGCATTACACCGCTAATTGTCGCGGTAAATGAGCTGCACCCGCGCGCGTAAGCGGCTGAGCCGCTCTTCTCTCTCTCTCTCTCTCTCTCTCAGCCGCGCGGCGAGTCGTTTTTTCGCCCGTTCTCTTACGGCGCGCCGCGTTAATCTCACCGTTGTTAGCGAAATTCGTCGTTATACCGCGCGCTCCCGTCCGGCATTTTATGCGCTACTACGTAAAACGCCGGGTTGTAGCGCGCGCGTTACGAGGCGAGATACATTAACGGCTGTGATTTTCACATCGTTGGTGCGCTCGGTTGCGGAGAAGCAACCGAGAGGTCGGACATTTTTATTCCTGTATCACGTGGCTACCTGCATGTCCTCCAGGTCTTGCGTATTTTCCAAGTATCTCGATAATTTGCTTAGCCGCGGTCAAGTAATCAGATGACGCGCGGGCGACGTTAATCTCATCAGTGCGACGAATCATTTGGATTCGTGAGAAATTGCAATCCGCTTTCGATGGAACCTTTATTCTCTCTGCAGGAAGCTTCGCGGGTATGATCCTGCCGAGGATCACTAATCAGCGAAATCCTATTGTTCTCACACTGTTTCACGCCCGGCCGGACACTTGAGCCCTTATCGTGGAAAGCTACGACGCTGAGGATGTTAAAAGTGAATTTATGAAAAACAGTGACTCGTGAAAGTGTCAGTGCCAACTCGATCCGTCGCGTAAATTGAGCGAGGTAATACGATGGAATTGCGTTGTGCTAAAGTTCGCGGATACCTTTGTGAGACTGAAGAAAGATAACGAGGACAGCGGGAGAGAGAAGGAGAGAGAGAGAGAGAGAGAGAGAGAGAGAGAGAGGGAAGTGAGAGAAGTAGACGCCTTCTTGGTTTCGTCGACGGACTAATTAAACTGGCGTACTGCATATTTTAATAATCATCCCCCGTTAATCCCCGCGCTGCGGCGTCGCGACGCAGAAAACGTTTCGTCGCGTTAATATTCAACGGACTTCTTAATAGACATTTCAGACTTTTGCTTCCTGTTCCACTTTTCTCTTTTCCCTCTCTCTGTCTCTCCGCCCCCCCCCCTCTCTTTCAACTCGCAACACACTGACTCTCGGGCAGGTGCGCAATCGAAAAAATAGATTATCTCCTGCCAGAAAATCTCCCGTTAGCGGATCCTGAGCCTGAAGTCGCAGTGTTTGTTATCTCGATTTCGAGCGTGGTCGCGATTTTCACACTTTCTCCTGATCCCGAGGCGAATCCGGTGCGCGAATTTTTGCGGAGTGCGTGATTCGCACGTGAGAAAGAGAGACACTCGGATGGACGGTAAATAGTAATCAATTTCGTCGTCTTCACCGGCGCCGATGTCTTCCGGCAGAAATGACGAGTTAACAGCAACTTGTGAAAATCAGCGCCAAGACGGATAACGATAGTACGGTCCCGTACGATAGTACGGCGCGTTGCCGCTGTGTGTCGTAGCGTAATCATGGTAATCCACTGTAACGACGACGAGGGGCGCCGTGTTTTTCGAACGACGTGAGAAAATGTGTACGACGTAATTAAGCGACGATCTCTCTGTGCCATGTATGAAAAAGCCCCGGGCGATGTTCGGAGGGATTTTTGAACGGAGCGCTTGTCCACGTTCGTGTTTCTCTCACGATGCGCACGCATTGCCGATGCAACGCGTTAAATCCGTTACTCGAATTTACAAATCCGTCAGCGGCCATTATCGCGCTTAATACCCGTCGCGATGTATCGCACCGAGTATCGATGCGTAGAGTGTACAACCGTTGTGTTTGCATCGAACGAAGAAGAGCGAAAAGCGCAGCTTTTCCAAAAATATTTCAGCGGACGTTAAGTCGATGAACTGCTGGCATGAAATACGGAATATAAATGTGCGTGTCTATATAATAGAATAGAGAACGCTTTTATTGTTTGCACAGACGAATCGTGTTCATTATACGCGCGCGTTTTACAATCATCGTTAACAAATTGACGTTTCGTACGAAGGATCAATAAATACCGGTCATTATTACATTTTCGTTTAATGTCACTTTCATAAGTCACTAAAATAAAATATCAAGCAACGTCTTCCTCGCTCGAGAAATAATAGCCATCGTTTACAAAAAATTACTGTATTATTTTCCACGATTCACGCGCGATTTTTACGTTAACACGTGCATTAAAACATTAGGTTTTTTCAAACGACTGTCGTGTCAGTCACGCAAACATACATTGGCTGAATACACATATTTCATAGAAGTTAATATCGTGAAAAGAGAAAGAGTGAGAAGGGAGGGGGAAGAAAGAAGAAAAGAGCGAAGGGGAAACATTAGAGGATAATTTAATAACTTTACGTCACATGTGCGCGATATCGACATTCTTAAATGCACAGATCGATCAATCATTTTCGAAACCCGCTGGAAACTTGGCGCACGATTACGATCGTTTCAAGCTCACAATCGAGAGAGTAAATGATCCTCCGGTTCTTAATGGCGGATTTTATCGACGGGCGATCTAAAGCCCGCACTCGTTTAGAAGGAACGACATCGTAAAGCCGAATTTTACGAGTGCGATCTTATACCCGCACAAGCTCGAAAATCGTGTCGATCAAGATGACGCGGCTTACACGCGCGGGAGAAATTTAATTATCGCCCGCGACCCGCGGATTCGATCGAGGCGATTGGTTCGTTAGCGATCGCGATCAAACAAGCTCCTGACAGGCATTGATCGTTCGATCGCTGACGAGATTGACGTTGAAAATTTTATCGCGACAAAAGTACCGGTTCCATCGTTTACGAAAAGCATTTCCTCTCCTCGATGGTCTTCCTCCATCGAGATAACTTCGTCTCATCTTCCGGATTATTTTAAGAATTCGGATGATTCACCACTTGCCTTCGAGAAATGTCTAAACTTTCTCGTTACATTTTGGTATCTGCGACATTAAAATTTACGCAGGTCGAGATCTGGCCTCGACTAATTAAGCAAGTTGCGATTTTTCGATTAGCCATCGTTTCGTAAATCAAAGAGAAAGAGGGAAGAGAGAGAGAGAGAGAGAGAGAGAGAGAGAGAGAGAGAGAGAGAGAGAGGGAGAGAGAGAGAGAGAGAGAGGTCAAGATTCCTGGTTCAGTCAGGAAGCACGGCCCTTCGGTAAATGAGCGGCTGAATCCAATCGATTGTACTCGATCGATCTGAGTTTATGAGCAACAGTTAATAGCTAATGACTAAGCTAATGGGCCAATGCTCGAAGCAACAATGCACGCACGCGTGGAACGAGAGAGAGAGAGAGAGAGAGAGAGAGAGAGAGAGAGAGAGAGAGAGAGAGAGAGAGACGAGCGAGAGAGCGCAGGTTCTATCGAAAATCATCCGACCGCCATTTCGCTGTGCTCAGCCATCCGGAACGGTTCGTATGACTAATGAACGAGTACCTTAATTACCAGGCCGGTATTCCAGCTATACACGGCCGAATAAGCGCATAAGTCAGATTATGTGATCGGTTCTTCCCGGTGGAGGCAAATTCATTATTTACCGACATGCGAGTTTAATCGCAGCGCTCCGTTCGTTCGTTAGACAGACGAGTGTTGCGTCTGAAAATACCTTCCGCGAGTCTTGACACCTATACATTCAAAGAGACTAGCGCCACTCTCAGTTCTGGCAGCGTGAATAACAAGTTCCTGCTGTGAGATCTTGAGTGAACGCAAACACATTGGACATTTGTAAGCAGTTACGCAGCTGCTCATGTTCCTTTTCATTTATAATCACGTCTATTCACATAATTCACTATTCCAAAATTCACTCATTGACGAGAGCAAAAGACGCGAAAATATAACACGATAAATCGATCAATTTTTTATCCTACACAAGCCTGAAAGGATATTGAAAATTATCAATTGATATTTCACGGGCTGACATCTGTAATTTTTTCTCTTTGCTTTTAATGTGTTTTATGAGTGCGAGTTATGAGCAGTGCGACATAATGAAGCGTAATTTCCCGCTTCAGTAATTTTTCACTGCTAATCAGCATCGCCGATTCATAGCCCTAGGCATGAATGATAAGTTTTTGCTGAATCTTGAATGTGCATAAATTTAATTAAGCATCAATAAACAGTCGCAGGACCATATCTATGCTTCTCTTTATTCAACATTGTCTATTCGCGTAATTAACTATTCCAGAATTCACTCACTGAGCCAGAAATATCATACGATGTATCGACCCAAAAGAAGCTTGGAGGGGCACTGAAAAATGGCAATTAGTATTTCACAGTGTAGGATCTGCGTATAAATTTTTCACGATTGTGTTACCGAGTACAGATGTGAACGATGCAATACGTGAAATGCAATTTCGCACTTTGGCAATTTTCCACTAACCGACACCGTGCAACAATATTCTATCTTCTCATAATTCAATGTTTCACTTACGACTGAGAACGAATACTTAACGAGGGCACTGCTCTGTTTAAACAATCTCCCGCTACTCGAGACACCGCCGACCTGCGACAGAGCTCGCAATTTTCCAGTCTGACAGTTTCCTATCAACGGTATCGTAACGCGTCTTCGAGAGCCGTGTACCATATATCGTCGCGGGTAAATAAATACTCCGAGAGGCAGTTGCGCCCAGAGAGGACAATCCAGGCAAACGGACGGAAATTCGCCGTAGACGATCACGTAATGATGCTTCTGATCGAATATATGCATGTGAACGTCCGCTTTTAATCGAGCCGCGAGCGGCTTGACAGCGCGCCGCCGAATGACCGACTAAACTTGCCGAGGGTGTCGACCTTCGCGCGGCGTATCCTTGACACGCTTTCGCGAAAAACAGGCACCTACGCGCGGGTCACGTACGTTCGTTTGTATTCGCCAAGATTCCGCCGAGGATGATGAATACCGCCGCGTGCGGGCGAAATCACGGCGGCCGCGCGTTACGCAAACGTCCGTTATGGCGCAATGCATACTGATGGGGTGATCAAAGCGAGCGGTTCTCCACCGGCGGCGAACGGCTCTCCGCATTCTGCTGTCAACCGCGGCGCGATGCAACGCGCACGTGAGCGCCAAATGGCGATATAAAGTGTCGAAAAACAGCGCGATCGCGATCGCGCGCGCCGCGCTCTTTTCTTTCCGTGCGCGCGCGCATGATATCGAATTAATATTAGCGATATTTAATTGTTGTTAAATTGAACATTTCTCGGACGAGGAAACGCGCGGCGAGTAAACGCCCGCCGCGGTTATTGCGCGATTATTCCAACGGGCAATTCGCTCGTCGCGAAATCCGAGCCTGTACCGCCGCGATATATTAATTAATTGTTATTTGCACGGAAACGGAAGCGGAGGGAGGGAAAGTTATCCCGGGCATTGTACGTTTTAACGACAAACTCTCCGCCACGCCCGACTCCGGGATCGAAGCAAATTTCTCAGATGTATTGTATTAAACGGTGGAAAGCAGCGGGAAAGGAAGCCGTGAAATCGCGGTTGATTTTCTTGCGGAAGGAAAATCCGACGGGTAGCGGTCGTTTCGCCCGCTTGTCGCTCAACATCTCGACGACCGCGCTGATTTTGGAGAAATTTCCGACCGCCGTCGGCGGCGGCTTTCGAAAGCTCGCTCCTCGTGCACAAATCCGCACGTCCGCCTCTGCACAGCTCCTACGTGATATTACAATTGCAAACTGTCATTATCGAGAAATATTTCCGTACGCGACGATAACAGATAACGAAGTCACGTACAGCGCGACAGGCTCGAAGTGTTAACTGTTGAATCAACTTCGCCCGATCGCGCGGGCGTGGCTTAATTAAAAATTCTGTCGAAGTAAACTCAACGGGAAATTGACGGGAAAAATAAGAGCTCGTTGTTTCTTCGAAGCCGAGAAGGAGAGAAGGAGTAAGAGGGAGAGACGCCGGCGGTTTTAATTATAAATTTCGCACACGTGTATAGACCTCGCGCTCGCGCACACACACACACACACACACACACACACACACACACACAAAAGCGAAAATATCTCTCGTAGCGCAGAGACTGCGCGTGTAGTTGCGCGGGTATAACTCGCGTGTTATGACTGGTGTTGCAGCGAGGCGAAATTAACTTTTCCTCGCGGTTTCTTCTCTCCATCGCTCTCCTTCCCGGCCCGCTGTTCTTTTTTGCCCGTCAGCAATTGAGAGCGTTTTATCCGCGGCGGGGCCAACCGGGCGATCGGCTCCGATATCGGGAAATATCTTTGAGACTATCGACATGCTTGCAACATGTCCCTTCAGTGAGCTCGCGTGACACCCGGTCCTATTATGTATCGCATACGTGACTGTCGTGCTCGCATACCGTCGAAATGGCCGCATGGAGATCCGATACGGTGCAATCCACCGAATTTGAGGCCGCGTGCGCGAGCGCGCGTCAGAGAGGCGGCGGAGAAGAGAGAGAGAGAGAGAAAGCGACGGCGGTATCGTTTCCGCCAAATGGAAGAGGAGGCGGGCTTCCACATTCGGCGATGGAAACGGCTGCCACCGGCTGGAATTGACTCGCGGAAAAGCGGATGCGGCCTCGCGCGGCTCTCGTCGAGCGTGCAATCGGCACGGACGGCAGCGTTTCGGATTCGAGAGAGGAATCTGCCGCTGCCTCTTCCTATCTTACGCTCTGCCTATCTCTGTGTCTTACAGGTGTAATTCTGCCGCGGAAAAGCCGACCTGAGGGAGACAGGTGAGTGCGCGCGCGACGTTGAATAAATGTTGAATCCCATCGCGCGAAACCGCCCCGAGGCGCCTCGCGACTCTCCGCAGCGCCGCGCCGCGGCGAGACACGAGCGGTCGAGATTGAAAAGGCTTACTCACTGCTGTGGTATGATTATTATTTATCGTGAGCTCGCGCTCGCAGCAACGCGTCGTTATCGTGCGATATCGCTACGAGCAATTAGAGAGGTGCAAAATACCGCGGCAATTTGTAGCCTGAATTATCGACACGGCTAACGAATCGAAAGGGTGCGATGTTGAATGTAATATACTGCGGAACAATTACGTTGCTTTATAATTGCGATAATAGCACAAGTGATAATAGCGCGCGCACGTGTGCAGCAATTAAACGTTTCTCTCGGTTTACGTTGCATTATCCTTTTTTGCGAGGAGGGACACGTTGCGCGCGCGACCTTATGCTTACAGCGACGGCTGTGATCGTGCTTTAATCACTGCCGATTTGCATAAAGTGATTTAACAACAGGCGATAAGTAGCGCTACGAAGCACACAATTAACGATCGTGTAACGCTCGTTGTAATTAGAAAGTGACAATTCTCACGACAGCGTGATTTTCGACGCACCGATAGAGAGGAAGCCGATTTTTATATTCTTGCAATTAATAATGCAAGTAATGCAATGTTTGCACTGACTGCTCCTTTTCAAATGTGTCGAGAGATCGGGCATTCTCTCTCGTTGAACGGCGCCAATTAGCGCGCTCTAACCGCAACAAATAGGCGCTATTTATCCGGCTATTTATCTCAATTCTTCGCTGAATTAGGACGCGCGCGTGCGGCGCACTCGAAGAGAATCATGAAGTGGAAAATTTAATCCGACAGCCGGGCGCCGCAAAGTTTCCGCCCGGCGGAATGCAAGCTCTGAAAAGAAGCGCGCAAGCATAGCGAGAGGATGCGAAATCTTTTTCGCGAGACGTGTAACAACCAGCTCTGACATACGCGCGAGCGAAGAGTCCGAAGAATTGACATTTCCATTTTGATTCGTTCGCACGACGCAACTTTGCCGCACGCGTTACGTTACGAGGAAATCTCACGTCGAATATTCGGAGGGAGGAGCTTTCCCGAGCGATCACGATGTGTGTGTGTGTGTGTGTGTGTGTATGTGTCGATGTGCAACGGGTAATTCGCAAGCAAATTCTTCATATTCAAAAGTAGAAAAGTAGAAAAGGGAAAATATTGTTGTGTGTGATAAAAGGTGCTGTGTGAGACATTGTTATCTTGGTCTATAAATTTGAATATTTAAACATTCTTTCTCTTTCTTGAATATTCAAACTCTCTAACATGGAAATTTAAATATTCATATTTAAGGACTAAAGACAAGGAAAAGGAATAATAATTGTAAAAATTAAAAAAATTAGAAAGTTGAAAGAATAAAATTAAAATGATTAGTATGTCCAGTAGTTAAATACATGTTCCGTTGTTCGTATTTTCACCTCAGAGTCTTTTGAGTCTTTGAAAAGAAAAAGAAAAGACAGAGCTCGAGAGCGAACAAAAGAGAAGATCGAGGAGTTCCCTCAAGCTCCCTTCAATCCAAAGTACGCAGCGTTCGCGGGATATTGCGTGACGACGCGCGACTCCTCGAAGAGTAAAGCAGGGAAGCTGGGAAGCTCGTCTGTGCGAGAACACAGTGATCGTGAGTAGAGCGACCCGAAGCTCCGCTTGTCAAACGTCGCTCGTAAAGCCATAAGAAACAGAAGAAGAACTGGCCTGGTCGGAACGAGACGGCTTAAAACGCCACCGAACATACTAGCCGGCGCCTTTCCCCGAGTACTTTAGCCCAAGCACACTGTCGAGCTCGGCGTTATTACTGTTCCGCCCGTCGCCATATTTCCTTACGAGATTCCTCTTGAGTGGGAAAGGCAGCTGGGGGAGAGGGGGGGGAGGGGTGCGAGGGCGGATAGGACGGAGAGGACGGGACGTCCCGGCGCTCGCGAGCCCGGAAAATGGAGTTTACGTAATTTCATCAACGGGACGCGGAAAGGGGGTCGGGGCGGAGAGGGTGAGCGCGCACAGAAGGACGGAAGGAAGACGGGACAGGGAGCGAGATGTACATTGTCCCGGGGATAGTGGTGGTCGGCGTCGCACCACCTGAGAGAGAGAGGTAACTTCGATTCCTTTTATTACTTCGCCCGGACGCTGGAACCTCGGTCGCGGAGAAATGAAGCCAATCAGCGACCGAAACTTTCTACCCCCGGCGTGTTTGCGTGGAAGTGGCACTTACGTCGTCGTCGTCGTCGTCGTCGTGCTCGCTCGCTCATTTGGCCATTCGCGTGGACGGTTCGCGAGCTGCTCTGACCTTTCGCGGGGCCATGGGTCTAATTAAAGTCTATCGGAGAAAAAGCTCGTGGCGGAAAAAGCTCGAGGCCCGGCTCGGCTCGTCTCGGCTCGGCCGGGGCTGCTCTCACTCTCTCTCTCTCTCTCTCTCTCTCTCTCTCTCTCTCTCTTAGCCTGTCACTCTTTCCCTCTCTTGTCTGGGCGTTGTCGAGCTTTGTCGACGGGGCCCTTTTTGCGCAGGGCGGGATGGTAATAAATGACGCGAGGAGAGGAGCCACGCGCGTCCGATGTAACCTCGGTGACGCGGGTGACGCAATGAGAAATTGCAACGTCAAGTTGGCATCGTTCGGTTGCGCCTCGGGTTAACGATCCATCGGGCCGGAATGATACGAGTCTTCGGTATCGCATGAGACCGCCGTAAGGCCGCTATTTCGGAGATGGATAATGACGAAATTTCTCGGCCGACTTTTTGCCATCGTGAAGCGCGCCGCGCTTCTTACGCCTCGTGTGTAATTTACTTTCGTTTGAAATTGCGCAAGTATCTCATCATTTCGGTAGCTCTCGTAGCTACCGAGGAGGAGGTCAAGCGCTGTCATCGTGTCGAAATTGACGACGGGCTTTTTTATCGGGAGGAAGGCGAAGAGTGATATCTTTCTCGCAACGTGCCAATTATTCTCAATTATTATGCTAGTCAAAGTGTGCTTTCCTTCGCTTGACAAACTAGCCTAATTCAATGAAAAATCTATTTATCAATGTATTCATGATATTGATCATACCTGTTAATAAAATATTAGTATAATATCAATTTATTAAATTATTAATATTAAATTATGCTGGTAATATTGAATAAATTCAATTTCTGAGTTAATAACGTTAATTAATAAATGCATTTGTATAAAAGAATATACATATATGTATGTGTGTGTGTGTATGTATGCAAGGGAGCAACGAATGTGCAAATTTCCAACCCCCTTTCCGGCAATTGCCGGGAGGCAATTTGTTTCTTCGTGGATTATTTTCGTACGATTTGCTCTTAGGGAGTGTATTTTTGCGCGAAATAATTTCGACCGTCCGGCACGGTGAGTGTAATAAGAGTGTGAATTAGACGTGTTATTAGAACTGTCATATATATTCAAATATATATCGCGTATCACGTTGCGGTATCATATCACGCGCACTCTCTATTGTGCTCTCTGACACACAACGCAGGTATAATTCGCGTAAAAATAAAGCCGAGCCGAGAGAAATTCATTTCTGCAAGCAGAGTTGCTTCCGACGACGAGCTCTCGATAACGACAGGACGACACAACCACTTCGTCCTCCATCTCGTTCCATTCCCGACGATGTCACAAATTCGATATCATTTTATGGTCGTCGTCGATGTCCCACGGGACTTTAACGTTTCACTCCGTACAGGGCTGTCTTTATGCGCGGCTATTTTATGCGCGAGTACCTTGCTCTTTGCCACGCAAAACTGAGCGCAGCGATATAGCAATTAAAGAATTGTCAAAGAATTAATATAATAAAAAGGAGAGCTACGAGGAAAATGAAAGAAATCCTCGATAACTTGACGATAAATTTGTATAATTACGAAGCAAAAGTCACTCTTATTTTTCTTCATTGCTTAGACGTTGATTCACAAAGCAACGGTAATTCTTCCGGTCTTGTCAACTTTCGACATTTGACGCCATATCAAGGGAAGAAAATGTTCATAATCAACTGCGTCATACAAGCGTTTAATTAATATCGCTGCTATACTTTACGCAGAATTTTCTCGTCAAAAATATCGCCTGCCGTCTCGCGCGAGCAAAGCCCAGCGATTGCATCGCGACATGCGACAGCCCTGCACGGCATTTCGCCGTGCACTTTGCTCGAAGACATACGTTCACGTGTGTTGGCACGTTGGAATCGGCCGCGTGGATCGCGAGATGCGTTCTCAAGATGGTAGGCGGACGTGACGAGAACACGTGGACGGCCACGTGAAACCGATACAGGACGACGAGCAGATCGGAAAAGGGGGCGCGGCGAAACGTGAGCGGACGTTCTTCACCGCATTCTCGCTTTCCATTTCAACTTTCTTTTTTTCCTCCATCGCGGTTTTCGCTTACAGGTTAACCTTTTATCGGTTGCCGGCTTCGCGCTGCTCATCTTAAAAGTTGAAAGGTCTCGCACGACGGCTGTTTCATAAATAAATATGCACGAGCCATGCAGCATCGAGCGGCGGAGGATATACGCGTCGCTCTCTGAAATAATTACCGTCCGTTGCAAACTTGCAAAGTGTAGCTGCATATTTGCGGCTGCATTTGCTGGATAATCAAGGTAATCGCTGCTGCAAGATCCCTTCGCCTTTAAGCGAGAAAGCCGCACACTGTCGCGTCTCGATATCTGCTTCTTCTCCATTCGGCGCGATTGAACACAAATTAACGGCTTTCCCGTGGATTTACACTTTGCCAAGTACCGCTGCCAAGAATTATCGTCCCGATGAAATGTCACTTCGCTTCGTAAAGGTATTGTATTCGTCCGCTCGCGACATTTCTCTCACGGTCTTACCCCTCAAGTACTAATGACGTTATACGCGACGACAAATAGCGCTTATCGCGCTTATCGCGTGCAATAAGAGAAAAACCGCAGCGAGTTACACACTCGAGATATACAATTCTCATAATTCTACGGATCGCGTACTTTTGCACGTACGAGTGGCAGCAGCAATAGCGCCGCGCGCGCAGCAACGCTATTCCGGCGCATCTATAAAATCGCACGTGCTAACGCGACGAGCTGTCGCGGCGGGCGGCGCCATTAGGAGCGCATTTCGGCGTTGTAAGCGGTCGGAAGCAGAGATTATGTTATCCTATTGTCAGACATATAATTATACTTCACAGCGGCAAAGCGCGCGTCGACTGTTGACGGCGTAATTAAACTGTGATAAATTCAACATACGCTATTAGATAATGAGTGCGCCAGCTGGACGTAACGCGACCGTTTAGGCGCGTTCATTTCGCAATTAATCCCGTAAACGCAATAACGCGATTCATGCCGGACTTTCCCACGATGAATTCACCGCCACGGGATTATCTCTAGCCGGGTAGATAATATTATTGCAAAACGATTTGTGCTGGTGATTGATAGCGACGCGAAACGGCCGCGCTGATACACGCGTCGCGCACCGCTCGATTACGAAAAACTTTGAAGACGACCACGGCGCGCTCGTCGCTCCGTCGTCGATAAACGTCGAGATCGTTCGGCCATGTGAGAAACGTTCCAAAATAAAACTCGTCGCTTTTTATCTCCCTGCGCCAGGCTTTTCGGCCGCGAATAATATCTTTTTTCTTAGTTATTACGATTATAATCGTTCAATTTTAAGAATTTGAGAATCGCAACTTGTGGAGCGTACGGTGTATTCGGAAAATTCTGAGAAATTTCTCTGCGTTCTCGTACATAGGAGGGATACAAAAATTGAAGTAATCCGAGGAAGCGAGGCCTGAGAAAGAAATGAAAAAAATATTTATACGACACCCGGAGAAGCAGAGGTACGTACGCGCGATGAAACTCGTCGACGAGAGAACTCGTCGGAAACTGATCATCTCGCGAGTTTCAATTAATTCGTATATCGCGTACACGAGTTCGTCTCGTTTCAACTTTCAGATCTTACCGGTCATTCCAGACGAAACTCGCTTCTTTCTCTCGCCGGCCGGCGGATCTATGCTTCACGTTACATTTTACATCGTAATACGCGGAGGGAACATTTCTAATTATTGTTATAGCCTCGTAAAAGAGGATCCAGCCGTTTCCTCCGGCTGCGGGCGCGCGGCCTGCAGTAGCAATATCTCGCTGTTGGAACTTCTGGGCTAAACGATATATATATATATATATATATATCCCGGCGCGTTATCTCACGAAAGGCACCGCGCTCTTTGCCGCGCGCGCGCGCGCCAGTTACGCTTGAGGGGGCTTAATTTTTTAATGTGCAAAGTTGTCGCGCGATCGAGAACGACATTCTATTTCCGCTCGAAAAATCGCCGCTGAAACGCCGCGGAACGACTCGCTGGAAATAGCGAGAAATCTTTGGATTACATTGCGCGCACGGCCGGCTTATTCGTACGGCTCGTCGACAAATGCCGTTCCAAAAGGAGCTCGTCGCGAGGAATTTATATCCGCCCCGACTCATTAACTCGCGCCCATCGATGTCCTCGTCCTCGTCCTCGTCCTCGTCCTCGTCGAGTCCTCGTGGGTCGTTCTCGGACGAGAGAGACTTTTTGTTCCGTCGCGCTGAAATTCCAGATGCTGAGAGAGTATCACGCGGGTACTTGCGCGAGTGTACGTGCTCCTGATTGCGGTTTCAAGAGGAAAGCTCGATCTTTGCTGCAACGGCCCGCCGTGTTGGCGCGCTCGGTTTGCGGCCGGGCGCGGTAAAACAAAACCGAAATTAGATAACGCCGTCCGACCATGGCAGACCGCTGCGAAATCGTCGCGCCTTGACGCCCGGCGAGGATGCAAATCACGGCTCACCTCGCCTTGCCTCGTCTCGCCTCGCCTCGCCTCGCCTCGCCTCGCCTTGTATCGCTTCACCTGGCGCTGCCGAGAACGCGGATGCAGATGAGGCGAAACTTCCGCCGGGCAGAAACAACGCGCTGCATGATTCTCGCTGCTTCGGGCGCTCTTGCCTAACGCGTCCATCAATTTTGAATAATTAGTGTACACATCGTCGACACAGCGATATCAGTATGTAAAATTAGTAGACGTCAATGTTAAATTCTTCAATACACCTGACGCCGTCGATCAAGCTCGACGAGTCATCAGCTCGGCTCATTTTATTCAGATGGGATATCTCTGGCGTCGCCTCGTCGGGCGGCTCCCTTTTCCGGGAGAGGAGAATCGCGGCGAGGGAGAAGGAAGTTCGCCGGGACGCGATCGACTGGCGAAGAAATCTCAATGTTCCCGGGAGGTGATCCCTGATACGCGAGCGTACGCAGCTCCCCCGACCGCGTGGAACTCCATCGGCGAAGCGTCCCTCCCCCACTCTCGGAATGTCAGTCCTGATGGACGGAAAAGTTACCTCTCCTCATCCGTGCGGGGGCTCGCTCGTTTCACGCTTCACTTACAAGCGACAACTGCCGCCCTCCCCCCCCCCTCCGGTTGCGTATACATAATTCGTTTAAACATTAACGTTCACATTCTCCCGGGCAGGCGTAACTCACTGAAATGAAGGAACCCGGGATCCCTCCGTCAGCGGCGCCGCCGCCGCCGCCGCTTGTGGAAACTCATTGGGAAATTAGTCTTTTCAAGCGTGACGGGCGTGTGGCAACTCGCGCGAGCCTTTCGTGCGAGAGATAAGTCTCCAGGATATGCGTCGTTAGAGGCCCCCTCCGTCTCTTCGCAGAGCCGGTGCAGGAGGGAACATTCGCGGGAAGAATGTTACGACGGCGAGAAGGAAAGAGAGAGAGAGAGAGAGAGAGAGAGAGAGAAAGGCAGCCAGAGATGGGGAAAAGTGAGAGGGAAAGAGAGGGAGACGCAAAAGAGCGGCATGCGAGGCCCGCACGGGTGCAACGCCTCAGAGAGCGAGAGAGCGGAGAGAGTATCCCGTGTCGTGCCGCGCTGCACTTCCGCTCCGGAGTAAATCGTGTGCACTGCGGTGCAACGGACCATCGGCGTGCGCGCGTGTAACGGCTGAGCGTAACGCTCGGCTCGGAGGAAAGGCTTGGCACGTAAGATTATGAAATTCGATAGAAATCACGTCATCACTTGCCGATTGCACTTTAATTGCCGCCCGTACCTTGCCCCCACCCCCGCTGCTGGAGCCTCGAACAAATTCCGAAGCGGGCGAAGCTCGCTCTGGCGAGGCGCACGTTCGTTCACTCGCGAGAGAAGAACGGATTATCGTCCCGAGAGCGTGACGGGACTTCCGGTTCGATTTTCGCTGGGTCTTCGCGAATGATCGCCGCTGATTGAATCGCCACGAGAAAATTGCGCGTCCCATGGGAAAACATCCGCGTGCCGAGTGAGACGCTTGTTTCCCACGGGTTCTCCTCTTTTTCTGTTGGACTCGAGAAAAATCGTCCCTATTAATTATTAAAAAGATATTAAATATGAAAAAATAATTTCTATTAATTTCTAAGTCGCTGTGAGAGGCGAGATTGGATTAGCGAGGGTGACGCACTGCACTGGTACGACGCGTCGCCCGCCAGTGAAACCGAGACGGAATATTTACTGGGGCGCATATATGAGACTGGATGATTGTACCTTCCAAGGTCGATCAACTCGCCTCCGCGATCATGGTCAGTCCCGAAAGGTCTCTCCGATAGAATCGGAGCGAGTTCTCGCGGAGGCAATGGAGCCGCTCTCGAGGCTTCAACGGGGAGAGCCAGCGTGGAAAGTCGCGTATGCGGGATACGTTCCCCGAATTCTGCCGCTATTCTCGGACCGGAATGTTTCCTCAACTGCGACGTACATAAAATTGACTTTCACTTTATCGTGCGACGTCGATCTTTCAGAAGGAATACCGTACACACACATAAAAATCACCGTGCGGTATCCATGTGAATGTGGTCCAGAAAAGTTTGTTATCGAAGAAATATCGACATGTATATTGAAACGTATGAAAAGACTCCGCGGGATATCTGCATCAATAGCATTATTCGCGTTTAGATTCACCGTTTGCGTCTTCGCAATGAAATTGTAGAAGAATTATTCCAGATCACGGCGCACGTTCCGTCGCTTTATCCCGCTTTTAAGTGCAAATTTGCGAATATAACTTGCCGCTTCGAAGTAAAACATTGATACCGTCAAGATTCAAGAGCAAGTTTAACGGTAAAAAATTAGCTGCGCGGGATTAATTGAAAGCGCTACGAAAGTGACGGAAGAAACGAGTTCCAACATCGGTGAAAGCGCCGGTGAGGAAAAAAAAGCGAAAGAAGAAACTAATTGAAGGAGCGGATGTAAGCACGGTTTCAGCCTGACGAAATTCAATGTAGACATAATGACGGTGTAACGGCTTCATCGATTGGGATCCTCGCTCTGGGGGAGGGGGGGAGGGGAGGAGCGGGACCGCGATAATTATACAGTGAATGCTTACAAGAACGTTGTTGCGATAACAACTCTCTCTCTCTCTCTCTCTCTCTCTCTCTCTCCCTCTCTCTCTCTCTCTCTCTCTCTCTCTCTCTCTCTTTGTAAGCGACTTGAGAAATTTAATAATTCTGTCGTCATTAGTGAGTGATTGATTCGAAATCGTGCGAGAGATGTTTAACGCGAAGAATCACGTCGGACAGATTGAGTCGCGAAAATCGCGAGTTGGCCTGTTTGCAAGCGAGAAGCTAACGATGTAATTTCATTAAACTGAAAGTGGCACCGCCTGGTACATTAGAAGTATAGAGTCGTTTAGAGTTAACGTCGAATAATTCGCAGACTTCGCAGAATATTAAAATTCTTAATAAAATTAGTTCTTTGAATATTTAGACATTTACACTTCAAAATTCTGTACTTTCTTTTGCTTCGAAGTTTCAAACGTAATTACCTCGACTCTTCCTGACAAATGCGAGCAATTACCTACTTGAAAAAACCACAGAAAATTCCTCGATATTGAAATGAAATGCAAATGAGTAGAAAAGAAAATCGCTGAAAATGCTCACTGAAAAGAATGACGAGACTGAATACCGAGAAAAATGTCCAGGCTATCGATTGATCGGCATGAATTATCCGACGAGATGACTCGCTGACTTTCTTCGAGCGACGCGGCTGATACCTCCGATTTCGCACGTTGTGCGAGCGACGAGCCACGAGCGAAAGAAAAGTAGAAGAGAGGAAGGAAGGAAGCAGAGAAATACCCGGCGTCTCGATTTGTCGCTGACATTTCGCCCGTATCGTTACAGCGATAATCGAATCCAGATTGAAAGCAAACAGCGGCTCATGACGTCGCTCGCTCACGGCACGAAATACACGACGCGACGCGACGTGTCCGTATTTAACTACTCGGGGCAGCGTACCGCGAGGCGAAACTCCAGCGAAATCCTCGTCGTCGCGTCGCACAGCGCCGGAGAGCGCATCCCGATGGCCGCCGGCCGGTGTAACGATAACGGCGCAAAACCACCCGCGGAAATCATCGACGAGCCGTCGAAAGCAGATCACTCGGCGTCACGTCCACTCGCGCTACTACCCTCCACCCCGGCGATAGCCATAACAACACTGGACAAATCGGGGTAAAAATCGGGGGTCCACACATACCGCTGAGTCTACCGGGAATGGCGTGCAACGATCCCGCGAAGAGGACCAGCGGGAGGAGGTGGAGGAGGAGGAGACGGTGCAAGCGTATCCTCGCCATGTCGTCCTGGATGCTTCAGCGCGATAAGACCGTCGAGAGCCCGATCCGCCGAATCTTCCCGTCTGAGGACAGGGACTCTCATGTAAAGCCGCGGCCGGACGTCGTCCTTGAGACGCGCCCTCGTTCGCGCTCTCGCTCGCGCTCACGCTCACGCTCGCGCCAGAGAGATTGAGAGATCGACGCGATGCTGGGCCTCCAGCCGCCAGCTGGAGAATGTCTCCTGGCCACGTGCACCACGCGAATCTCTCGGCGATCTCTCGGCAAAGAGTTACGGCGCACCGGTTATGCGGTAGAATGTCGCGCAGGGTCGCGGCGAGAACTGGCGGAATCGAGTTCTCTTCTCTCTTACTCGTCTGTCCGCGTCGTGTGCGTATACGTATTGAGAAGTCGAACTAAGTGTATGCGTGTGTGTGTGTGTGTGTGTTCGCGGGTGTATGTGTGTGCGTGAGCAAGCTTGACGAAATCTCTCTCGCCGGGGTCACCATCGTGAATTCTGCTCGGGATCAGATACCGCGGGCGGCCATTGTTGGCCGGTGAAAGGTAAAGACAGATTTTCGACTGAACGTTCTTGACTCCGTCGGGAGCGGCGGGAGCGAGTCGGGATACATTACTCTTAATTGTTCTTGCTCGTGGTTGTCTTTGGAAATTGCTAATTGAGTGAACTGCGCGGAGAAACCGGAGGCACGGAAGTCCACGTCGTGGTATTCGAGCACACTCGATCGCACAAGGACTACTCGTGTTCGACTCGTGGAGCAAAAAGGCGCGACGAGCGTGAGTTTGCCAGTTTGATTAAAAATTATCCGTATATCCGGCGAGGAAGAAATCTGTTGAAATTCCGCGCGACGCTCGGATTTATCGTCGCCGAGCTCGCCTAAAGGACACCGCGACGAAAAGGCGACGCGAAAAGCCGAAGCGTATTTTGAAGAAAAGCACCGGACGTCATTCTCGCACCTCGACGTTTTTGTCAAACGGCTCTCGCGCGATGACGAATTTCTGATCGACCGTACACTCAGGCGGAAAAATCTGCCTGAGAATTCAACTAAACGAGCAAAGTGCCACGCTCCGTCGTCTCGTTCGTCTCGCGAGCGATCACGGCGCGATGAGTTTTTGTTGCCGCGCTAAATTCAATTTCAGTCTCATTCGTGTGCATTTCGCCGGAACCCAAAGCGCCCGGAGAGAGCGGCGCTGCTGGCGGCGCAACTGCGTTGCGCGTTTTTGGACAACAAGCAGATTCCCTCGCAAATTATTAACTCGCTTTGTTGGATGCACTCTATGACACGACGCGGGCTTCGCTGCAAGGCGCTCGAGTGCGTCGTCAATTATGCAGTGCGCAAAATGTATCCAAGTTGAACGCTCCTCCACTTTCTACGTATCAATGTCGGCGCGCCGTTGTTCTTCCCGTACGCGTGTACACACCCGCGGGCGCACACGTGCTCGCACACATACACACCAGCCGGTCGTCGCGTTTTACATACACGGAGCCACGTTAATGGAATACGTCGACAGGGAGTTACGAGCAAATGCATTCACGCGCGAGCAGATCGACGGACTTCTCTTGTGGAATTACAAAAACAGCGGAAATTAAATATCGCGCGCGGAATATCCGCGCGTGAAAACCCGTCGCGTCCTTGATGCTCCTCTTTATCCCTTGTAATAGCTTTATCGTACGCTATCAAATGATGAGCGTGCAGTTAGATTCTTGTAAACATGTACACATGTATACGTGTGATTGAACAAAAATACATGTATAATTATATACAAGTGTGTATATTGTGTATAAATGTGTTGAAATTTGTGTAGATATATGCGTGTAAAGAAGAGAACTCAATTTCGGCCGCACACGGAGCAGTCAGCTCCCAATTTTCCCATTGAGCTCCCAAGGACGCCGCGCACAGCGACGCCACTGAAAATATCTCGGAGGAGGACTTGAAAAACGGCGAGCTACCGCTGGCTGGTTCAAACGAGGGGCCGCCGCATTTTCGAGTTTCCGCAAGAAATTTCCAGAGATCCAGAGATTTCCACGTCGCCACGGCAGTCTTCGAGCGCAAAGGTGCGAGCACTAGATGCCTCGCGATTCTCATCGTCTCTTCTTCATCAATTTATGCCGCATTGCACCCCACGTTCGCTTAAGCGCACTCTCACACTCGCCAGCAACCCCTCGCGACGCGCTCCGATATCTTAGCCGAAGCGCGGACGAAGCTACGAGGTCGACTCGGCCAATTAACGCCGAGTTGCCGAGTCGTCTTATTCGACTTATTACCGTTCGACTACCTGATCGACGCGTGGGAGGTCTCGGCCGACGAGATCTGGCCGAGTGGTCAACCTTCCGAGGCAAACAACGACGAACTGACCACCGGCCGGCTCCAGCGTTCGCTTTTCAATTGGACTCCGCACCGGCCGGCCTTCACGCCGACCCGTGCTCGTCTCGTCTGGGACGCGCGACGAGGCGGCGGACACCCTCGATCAACGCACTTGGCTGAGCGCACCTCGCGGGAAAGGTGTCGCGCCGGAATCCCCGGCCGGTCAGCGAATTCGGGACGTTCGTATCTCGTACCTTCCCCCGCGGAGAAAGGCCCCTCGGTAAATATATAGAAAAGGGCACACCTCGCCGATTTCTTTCATTTTGAGATATATTACAAAGGATGAAATTCTCAGTGACTTTTCCTGACACAATTATATGGGGGCCGCTCAGAGTTTCTGAGATATTTGACTTTAAAGTTTTATAATTTTACGTTGAAGTATATTTGAAGTGGAGGTAAATATATCGAAAGGAGTACACCTCATCGGTTTTTTCATCTTGAAATGTGTTATAAAGGATGAAATTCTGAGTGACTTCCTGGTACAACTATATGGGGGTTCGCTCATAGCTTCCGCTTATAGATATTTGATTTTAAAGTTTTGGAATTTTGATTATCCTGGAATTAAATATCAGATATCACAAGCTGACGTTATTTACAGTACAATCCAAACAGTTAATCCAAACATAGCGTATACATAGAAATATAGGAAACAGTACATATAAGCGAGAGAGAGGCTCCGCCCCTCCTCTCCAAAAAATCCTAACCTAGCCTAACTTATTGCATCTTTATATATTGTTGGGCGATGTTGAAAAAATCACCTTAAAAGCCACAACACCTAATTACTATGCAGATATTATAATAAGTTAAGTTGAGCCAGGTGATAGAGATCTTAAGAGAACTTTTTTCAACATCGTCCAAAAATATATAAAGATACAACAAGTTAGGTTAGGTTAGGATTTGTTTGTGGAGAGGGGGTGCGGGGGAGAGGCTCCGCCCCTCCCCCGCTTATATGTACGGTTTCCTATATTTAAAGTGAATGAAAACTGTTTGTCTACTTCAAATATACCTCAACGTACAATTATAAAACTTTAAAGTCAAATATCTCAGAAACTATAAACGACCCCCATATAATTGTATTGGTAAAATGTCACTCAGAATATCATCCTTTGCAACATATCTCAAAATGAAAAAAATCGGCGAGGTGTACCCTTTTCTATATATTTACCGGTGCCCCCCTGGTGATTCACTGGTCATGAAATCTCGGAAAATCCGATACGTCGACGCGCTGCGGTGGCCGTTATCTTGCCATGACGACTGTGGCACCTGTCATTGTTTTAATCTTCAGTCTCGTCTCATAATATTTTTAGCACGCAGAGATACGCAGCTGCCGCTCGAAAGTTTAAAGGCGCTTCATCATCATTTTGTCCGACAAAATAATTATATGTGACGAAACTTTGCTGCGATAGTACGTATTTTTTCCATTTCGCAGCTGAAAGGATAAAAGTTGAAAGCAGCGATAATGTTTCGCGTGACGCCAGGTAGTCGGAGAATTACCTGAAACTCATAATCGCGCAGAGCTTCTCGGCAAATAAAATCTTGCAAGCGCGAAAAGACGGAAAAAGATGTATTTTACGTTCGAATTTAACTCGAAATGAGTATCGTGGTCGGACTATGAAATAACCGGAAATAACATTCAACGAGCTTTTATAGAACAAAAATGTAATCGCGTGCGGACTCAGCCACGGAGGTGTTGGATATTGCAAGATCAGAATTCACGGCTTGAAAAATACACGGCGTAACTCTCGGAAAACCCGGGAGGACACCCGGCGCTCCTGCGATACCTCGTACATCGGATATAATTCATAGAACTTTGCGCGACAGTTCCGCGCTCATGAAACCTATCTCAATTTTTTACGACCGTTTCCGTTATATTACACAGATGAATAATCGTGGATAATTGAGAGACGCAGTCGCGCGAGCGCTGGACAGAACTCGTCGAAGGCTAACTTTCCTCTCTTTCTTTTCTTTACTCTCCGAAGGAATAACCCTTCCCCTGCGCCTGTCGATTTAATTTCATTTTCTCCGTGCGCGCGCGCGCGAATCGCCTTTCACCGAATCGTAAATCGAATTTATCGACTCGCCCGATCGGCTGGCATGCCCGAAAAAAATATGCGTGACGTAAACAGACGTCGCTTTCGATAGAATTCCTCGGCCCCTCGGGAGAGACCAAACTTCTTCTTCTTCTTCTTCTTCCTCCTTCTCCTCCTCCCCCTCCTTCTCCTCTTCGTTTCCCAGATCCTCGAGAAGTACTTCGCGCTTTCGCGGGCGAAACTCTCAGGATATCGCGCTCTCAGGGATTCCGCGGAATCTCGATCTAAAGCGGATTCTCAGTCATCCGAGGCAGGATATCTTGCGTGTCGCATAGCATCACGTTAATTCTCCATAATTTTGCTCTAACGTGTCGAATTAAATATACGGTAGTGAGGAGGAAGGGGGGAAGGCTGAACGGAAAGCTATTCGCGAAACGGAAACCGTTTCCAACTCGGTTTAATTAAGTACGGTTCGACGGTACGCTGATACCTCTCTCTCTCTCTCTCTCTCTCTTTCAACGGCTTTCCGACGCCATTAAACGTATATCGCGCACAACACGTTCTCCCATGCAGTTCAACCCCGCGTTTCTCCCGCGTGGTACGTGACCTACCAGTGATATTTCCAGGAACGATATAAAAATTCACACCCCTCGCGGGGCTTCGGAAAGTTCCGAGCTTTTCTTTAATAAATTGCACGTATCTTCAAGCTCGCAGAGAAGATGTCTTCGGAGAAGAAGCGTGCAAGATCGATTCGAGAGAGAGAGAGAGAGAGAGAAATTATATTTTTATTTCGCCTCGGGAAAACCACTTTTGACTTTAACGAGCCAGACGCGAATCCTCCGGTTCCAGTTAGGCGCGGTTGAGTCCTAATTAAGCGTTAAGCGCGGAGTGACCCGTGTGTTGTTTACTTTCCGCCTTTCTTTTTCTTCCTCTCCCTCTCCCTCTCTCCTTTTTCCCCGCTACGAAGCATCGCGAAAGCGTCGCGATGCGCCGCGCTTTACGAGCCGTAGGCGCGTACGCGTCGACGGTGGATCCCCAACTCGATTATCGCAAAGCTGCAACGGGCGACATTGTTATCATCCCGCTGGCTCAGCGTCGGCGTCGCGCGGAATTCTTCCGGCTGAGATGACGCGAGGCGAGGGGAGGGTCCTTTGCCGGACTGAATTCTTGTCACAGCGGAGCTATAATTTCACCGTCATAAAGAAGACGGCGGAGACAGTTTCTTCCGACGGGGAAACTCGCAGGAATACGGAAATATTCCTTCGGCGCGCACGCGTGCGCGCGACACACATCCGGGAAGGACACGCTCCGTCGCGCGATACGGAGCCTTTTATTCCCGTGAATTAAAGAGCGGGATTACGCTCGTTAACGCGCGGCAAACTTTGCCCGAGCTTGGAAAACGGACGCACGGACATAAGAGGATAAGACACCGACGAGAGGGTTAAGAAGACTACACTGTAAACTGAAGTGTGTTACATGATGACATGCTTGAAGCGTGTTAAACCAGTATATCTGCACTTTAGACGTGCAAAATCAGCAAATTAAATTAACACGTATATGTATGTTAAAAGAACATATTTATGTGCGTGTTTTAACATACTCATCGTTTGTATGTGTGTTAATGGTATTAAAATAACACACTTTCGGTGTGTTATGAAAGTATATTAAAATAACATATCTCGAATGTGTTATGAAGGTATATATCAAAATAACACACCTCAAGTGTGTTATGAAGGTGAATTGAGCAACGTTGCAGATCCAAGTGTGTTATTTTCAAACGCACAAGCGTGTAAATGAATGAATCTCTTTTGACACATTTCTTCCATTTCAAGTCACGCGTTACTTAACATATTACGTTTAAACATATAATAATGAGCAACATATAATTGATGATTTAGTCTGTAATAATATGAAAGCAAGTTATTATTACATTAATTTGTTCGATAGATACGATACTTTCTTGAAGGCGAGTAATCGCCGATTTTGTCGATTTGTGTTTCTCTCACGTGTATTTTTTTTTTAATACGCGTATATGTGTTCATTTAAACGCGTGTTAACAAAATTAGTATGTTATCATGAACATATTACTAGTGTGTTACGTGACACACTTGGTGTGTTATCCAATATATCCAATACATCCAAGTGTGTTCTCAGTGTATTTCGATGATCATTCCGTGTCTAAATAACACGCTCTACGTGTGTCTGTGGGATCGTTGAGGAAAAATAACACGTTTCTGTAGTGTGTTACATGGTGTGTTATTAAAACACACTTTTGTCACAGAAAACGAATTATTTCGACGCACTTAGTGCCTTAACGCCAGCTAATGTGTCAAAATAACACACCAACACTCAATTTCAACACGCATGTTCCGATGCCTGATGTTTTGCAGTGCAGCTTAAAAAATATCACGACGCATTTGTGCGCACTCGTCTTTTGTTCGTCGACTGCTTCCGCTCTCGTTGATCGACGCAGCGCGCAACGAGGGGCGTCTGAAACTTCGGCGGAAATACTTCCGACTTTTCAGAAACTCCGGACGTTATCAGCACGAGATATCTTCCCTCGGTGGTGTAAAGTCAGGTTTTACGTTCACGAGTCTCTTCTTTAACTCCGGGCAAATTCCCCGCCGCGGTTAACAACTGTAATCCCGCTCTTTAATTCACGGGAATAAAAAGCCCCCCATACGTCACCCGTCCCTTAGAGGCTCGCTCGCTTGTCTCAATTTTCACCGCGATGAATTCTAATCGCAACGAACCGCATCAGCGGCCGGCAGCTCGTCAACGGCCGAAACATTCGGCGCCGCGATTTTTCATTCCGCGGCCGTTGCGATCCTGCCGATTCCTCGGGAGCACACCTTCGTCGCCGCAATCAGGACGCCGGCCGCGCCCGCCGCGCCTCGATCGAAGAACGTCGACGACGTGGACGTTTACACACGCGATCGGCGCCGATCACGTTTCGTATCGCGAGTGTGCGCGCGTGGGAGGAGAAAGAGCAAGGGGTATAACGTCATCGAAATCTACGAACCGGACGGGAAATATACGCGGGGCTTCGACGTCGCGACGAATTATTCATGAGAGGAGATTTGTGCCGAGATTATTCGACGACATCTGTACGACACCGTGCCATCGAGAATCCTATTTCTGTACTTTCGATCGCGCCGCGTCGCGCGCAACGTCGTCGTGGAATAAATCACGCCGCCGGGGATAACGGTAAATTGTTCGCGAGCGCGGCCGGCGACGGGGAGGATGTACATCGGCGGCGGTGACGGCGGGAAACAAGAAAAAGGAGAGAAAAAAGAAAGGATCGCGACCGTTGGATGTGTCAATCGACGCACGAGGAGCTATTTAACGACCGCAGGACGCGCGACCTCGAGACGAGACGACGAGCAAGAGAACGCGGCTGCGCGACACGCTATTAAGCCGCGAATAATTGAGGCGTCGGGAAGATCGCGCGCCAACCTTCGCATGCTCCGAGTGACTCACTCTAATAACCCTCTCGCAAGTGTGTACGATAATCTGACGGCGGATGTCGAAAATCGCGCCGCGAAACGAACTTTGGCATCACAAAGATCGCCGCTACCGCGCTGTAAAGTCGAATTCACGCGAGCCGTCCGAACGCCGGCAAGTGGGAGTCTGCCAGTCCTCCGTCAAGTTTCCTTCTCCCCGGCGAGAATTCTTGAGATGTGTTGCCGATGGTGTTGTGAGTGCTTCGATGCAAGTCCTTTAGACGGATAATGTGAGATACATTTGTATAACTCAATACCGCATGAAGTCGCGTGTGGTGAGTGATTTTGAAATTTCCATGCGGGACAATTGAAGAGATTGTATTGTTTATAATTTTGTAATTTTGAGGAACGATGCGTTAGACGGGTTTAAAGCGATGCATCGTCTCAAACAATTACAACGATATAAGAATGCGGTCGTTTTATCACACACCACATCCGAGAGTCCGAAGTAACTTATCACGCAATCCAATGCAGAGTAACCAAGGCTTTCCGCCGATTTCGCGTTACGCAACTCCCGAAATCTGAGATGATTAATCGGCGATTAACTTTCAACGAGGGATGCCAGCGGCATTTGAGATTGATTTCCGGCGATCCGTCTCGCAAGCAAATTTCTCACGCCGCTTTCTCCAGGGGTAAAAAAACAAAACGGGACAAACACGAAGCGTCATTATGCCCGGCAAGAGATCCAAGAGAGGCGCCTTCTCTTGAGGTCTCGAAAACGAGCTTCTCGAAACGACCGGGCGCTTCTTCATCACCATTTTGCACCGTTCGACAATCTAACGCCAGGTGATCGATCGTTCGCCGAGTATGGCGGCGGCGAGCTGGGCGCGAAAGAGCCTGCGGGATTCTTTCGCAAGGTGTTTTGCCGAGTGAACACACGCCGCAGGAATGTAGGCCTCGGTCATGCTATCAGGATCAGGTCCAGACGACGACATCGTCGTCTGAAATACCTCCGGTAGAATTCGAGGGTGGCGCGTAAAAGCCAGCGACAACGTCGTTTTTCTCCCGAACGCGGGAGCGCCCGGCGCGGATCTCTTTCGTCTGGATACGGCGGTAGCTACCTGTAAACGGCCGAGTTATTCGCGAAATATCTCGAATACCTCGAGAGAAGCGCCAACGAAAAACCTCCGTCCTCCCATAAATCGCGCTCGATTTGCTCGCAGCTTATCGAGAGGGAGTTAATTATTCGATCGAGGGGACGCGCCGCGCAAGCCGACATAATGCTAGTCTGCGCTGTTTTTCTGCTTGCTTGTGCAGAACCGCAAATTCTTCTACAGGGTAAAAAGGTACAAGTAAATTGGCAAGTATTAACGCGTGTTATAAGGAGAATAAGAAAAGAATTGTAAGTGAAACTTTTCTATCCTTTTCCGTTGTAACACGAGGTACTCCTCGATTCATCGGCACTTGCACTTTCATTGTATAAAATTTACGATTCTCTCTCACTCGGTTACTGTTACGCAAAATGTCGATTCAGTCAGAGATACAGATATCAGACGACCGGCGGTAGGTAAATTTATAACCAAACATCGATATGGTCGAGCTAAAATCGATATCAATTGGGCCTAATGGAGGACATTTTAATCGCCCATCGACACTTGCTCGGCGCGACCACTTCGCAAAGTATGAATAATTAATGGAATAATTAATGGAGCTCGGAGAAGAGATTTCTCGAAACACGAATGACACGAGTCAACTCTCGCGGTGACGGTCACGATAAATTAATTATTGACCCGCGAGAGAGCGCATGATGAGTCGTAATGATCTACGCATAAGTAAAGCTCGCACGCACGACGACAGGAACACGCCGCGTTCGCTCGGCCGCTGCGCAAAGGGTGACACTACACGATGCTGCTTTTACTCGCTTTGAGCAAGCTTCTTCAGTCGCCAGCGAATTCGCTGGCGAAAACTTCCTCCGGACGCTCGATTTTTATTCACTAGAAAATCTAAAATTTGGAAGACGCAGCGTCTATTAGTCGCTATGAGAAAGTTGAACATGTCCAACTTTTACCGCTCGCGTCAAGCGACATCAAACTGTCCTCTTTTTGTACAAGCCGATGCACCTTTTCCAAAAGTTCTTCAAATTTCTCGCACTCGTCAATCGCAATACCTTACGGTATGCGGTTGGATCCTCCGATGCCGATTCTTTGAAAAGATTATTCGATGCTCCATGAGTTATAATCTTCTACCTATCCACTTACGTACCCACATTCTTTTCTTTTCTTTATTTTGTCACTGAGCCTGTCACGAATTTCTGCTCGAAGAGCTCGTGGCGCAACGCACGATAGCGGCTTGAAACTATGTCATTCCTCGACTCCGTGATCCCTTTAACCGACCGTTTCTGAAAATTCTGAAAATTCTCTTTAAAACCCTGGCGACTAAACGCTGTTTATCAGCAGCGTGTAAATGCTCCAACTTTGTCAGCCAGAAATTCGCTCTAGGAAAGCGAGAAGCTTGAGCGACAAAAGAAGCCAGCTGGTCAAGCTGGTGAAAAGTAGCCAATCGTGTAAATCACCCTTAGGGAAAGCCGCAGCCGCGCGAAGAATTCGCGCGGCTACCTCCGCCTACCGTACCGATCCGGCGCATTGTCGGCCTTAAATGCAAGCTCGCGTCGCGTAAACAGGCTGCCGATCGCACGGCGGCAGCGATCGCAACGATTGCACTCGGTTTGTGCACTTGCCAAGAACGCGCGCGTGCACACACGCACGTGCGACACAGCAGCGGCCACGCATGGCACACGCGTCACGTGCAGAAGCATGCGCGAGGCAGCAAACGCCGCGAGAGCCACGCAGGTAAGAGAGGTGTGTGTGTGTGTGTGTGTGCGCGCGCACAAACACACACACGCAAACAGACGGGAGAAAATGAAAGTTGAGATTCCACGGCGTGTCGTTTCGTAACCAGGGTCACGCTTAGAAAGGCGACGCGGGTATTTAAACTCCTTCGAAACATCGATCTCGCGGCTGCGAGAGGTGGGCATTAGCGGGCCTACGTTGGACGTAATCGAGCGTCCATTACGGAATTATGCGGACTGTCGGGTGCGCGCGTACGCCGCATGTGCGACACGGCGGTTCTCTCGCGGAGAAATGCCCGCCGCGCGTTACTGATGACAGTAACCTGACGGAGATCGCTTGTCGGGAAAATTCTATGGACGGAGTCTATGGTCATATCGAGATCATTGAGACGACGGTGATTGATAAGATGATCGGGATAAATCGATTGAGAGATTCGGCAGCCACTGCGAGACGCTATCGCCTCGCCGGCGACCTTTGCGCGGACTCCGTTGGAGTCCGCGCGCGGCCTCGATCTACGTATTCGTGCCCGCGTGCTTTGCTCGTCCTCATTCATCCGAGAGTCGTGTCCTCCTCTCGCTCGTGGAGTGCACGGGCTCCGTTCTCCAGGATCTCGTTCTCCGGTATGCCACTTGGCTCCCATTCGGCGGCGACGGCGGCACGGCACGGGTGGCACGACCGCTGAATGCAAGACGAAGAAGAAGAAGACGCATGAAACGGAGGTCCCCGCGGGCGATTAACGCGAGCCTCGGATCGTCGTCAGGTAGGTCGCGCGAGACACGCGTCCTGCGAAATCGCAGTCGGCGATAAGCGCGGCCAGGCCGGCTCGCGCGCTTACACTTGTCGCGCGCGAAGCTGAGACTGTCCGCTCTCGCTCGCTCGTTCAAGGCTGGCCGAGAGCCCCTATCGATGTCGGCGCGCGGATAGCGTGGAAATTTCAGCCGCGCTCCGGTTCAATCGAGAATGAAAGTCACTCTCGAGGGCTGCCCGGTCTCAGGTGACGCATGCGAGCATGTGCACGGAGAGCGGACGCGAATCGGCGCGGCGCGGCGCGGCGCGGCGCGGCGCGGCAGCGGCAGGGAGGAGAGACAGAGCGCGAACGGCAACGTCACGCTGCCAACTCGCGTGTGAATTATTCGGCCGCCGCCGCGCCGCGCCGCGCCGCGCCGGAGCGACTCGCATTCTTTCGTGCGTGGACTTACTTCCGACGGATCTGGAACCGGTATCTCTCGACAAACCGATCAAGCGATCGGGTAGATTGCTGCCCACCTGCCACCTCCCTCGCGCCCCACTCACCGCTCGCGCTTACAGGTGTTAATCGCTCGAGGATTGCGATCGGGAGGAAACGGCCCTTTGCGCTGGATACAACGCCATTGGCGCTGAGAGAATATTTTCCATGGCGATCCGGTCCGGTTTAGTCGGGAGTTTCGCGCGTCGATGGACGCGATGGGAAAGAAAAGGAGTCCTCCGACCGCGCTTGTCGTTCTTCCGCACGAGAGAGTTTCTGCCTTGCCTAATTAGCGCGTGATAATATTCGGAATCGGTTTGAGGAGGCAGCAATGTGCCAATCCGAACGCCAAGCTGTCACTTGCACAAGCTGTCCTCTCTCTCTCTCTCTCGCTCTCGCTCGGAGCGCTCATTGGCGTTTTCTAACGGCCGGAATGATATAAAATCGGAAATTCACCTCCGCGTCGTTTTCATCGTGAGGAGGGATGATGTTCTCAAGCATTATCGGCATTTTCGAGAGAAACCGCGTTATTGGACCTGCTAATTACCTGTCGTCTATCGCAAACGCCTTTGAGAGCCCCTATGCGCGACTTATCCCACTCATTAAATTGAAAATCGATACATGCCGCCTGATTAAATCGCGCGTACCGACGTGTGCTCTAACTTAGATTTTAGAGCGAGCTAATTGTGATTTATTTCGCGAGGGAAATTACATTTCCCTTCTTCCTCCTGCCCCCCCCCCTTTCTCTCTTTCTCTCTCTCTCTCTCTCTCTCTCTCTGTCTCACCAATCGTCTAAATTAAAGCACAGATCCAGGCAATTATTCAAACATGAAAATCCGAAGATGGCGATTTCGAACGATCTGAAAATTTTGAAAATGCAATTTCACAATCTATGGATCCCAAATCGAAGAAAATGCTTATTTTGTGCGATATTTTATATCGTTATTTCATACGCCGAGAATCGAAAGGCTTAATAAGGTGACGTTATAAGATTACTTTCTCCGACGCGGCCTTGGCAAAGTCAAACTGGACCCATTTCACGTTACATTTCTTTTGATTTATAGCGAGTGTCGGCCATTCGGCTACAGTCAAGAACCACCTTGCGCATAAAATCTCGATGTTATTCGTACGGTCAGTTCCCGACAATTAAATGCCCGCGAACGATAAAATTTAATTTTTATTTTAAATTCGCATATATTACAATTTACTCCGTCCTATAAGATTGGGCATACCAAAAGACTTTATTGCTACAGAAATAAATATAGATAATAAAATCTGTCGATAAAAGAGAGAGAGAGAGAGAGAGAGAGAGAGAGAGAGAGAGAGAGAGAGAGGACTTCGACAGACTCGGTGTCGTTCCAGTGGTCACATAACTTTTTCTCTCTTTTAAAAAATCACGCGGTTGCGAACGGGAGAAACTTGAATTTAAATAATCTACGCGCGAGGACGAGTTCCATCCGCTCGATACTCGTCGATAACGCGTGAATTTATCGAACCTTTAAATTAATCCAATTTCGCGAGCAAAAATCAACTTGGCGATAAAAACGCGTATGAAGGCAACTTAACGGTTTTATTCGCGAATAAATGGCCGATAGAATTTTCTTCGAATTAAATCGATTACACGGTTCACCGCATCCCACCAGTTGTCTCCCCTCCCACCAGTTCCATTCTACATTTCTGCCGGATAATTTCGATCTTTTGCCGCCGCGGCGATTGTTTATTTCGTGCATATTGCTTTATACAAACCACACAAACAATCGCGAGAAAGCGCGTCGTTCTGAACGTGTGGACGAACAAACGCAGTTTTCCGAACCGTTGTTGCGCGGATATAATTTCACGGCGTTTGCCGCGGGCTGAGGCGCGTGTGCAATGAGTAGACGAGAGGGAGAGAGTGCAGGGGGGAGGGCAGAAAAAACAGTTAACAGAAATATAAAATCGTTTTACAGCGTTAATTTATAATCCACCTTGTTACTTCCCTGCGTACGACGGCTCGTTTATTATTACCCTCCAATTAATCGCAAGAACAATCGATACATTTTGCGGCATTTTCGAACAATGCGGCGACCGCACGCCGGTTGCCTCTCTCTCTCTCTCTCTCTCTCTCTCAACGCACCTCTCCGCCCTCGCCGCACTTTTTGTAATCGCACGAACGAAACGAGTAATTCCGCTAAACGTGATTGCGCCGCACATTTTCAATTCCGGCGCAACATGATTCCCGCCTTCCCCCTTCCCCCTCTTTCTCTCTCTCTCTCTCTCTCTCTCTCTCTCTCTCTGCTCGCACAATCGCGCAGATTTTTCGCAGCTACTCGAGCCTCGACTGGACGGGCGCGCGTCGTCGCGCGCGCGAAATTAGCGCCGATAAATCGCGGGGAAATTATATAAACGATTTAACGAACTTCCTCCGCCTCGGTAATCGGCGTAGATTCGATCGAATTCCGCGGCTGCTGTTAAATCGATTACACGCTTTGCCGCAGCGTCACGGTTCACGTTCGCTCGTGGGGGTGCGACAAGCGAGCCACCCCCGACGCGCGACGGGCGGCCCGCTGCGCGGCACAAAGCGAGGAGGATAATTCCGGCTTTTCTCGACGCACCGCGCTCGGCGGGTTTGGCTGAATGGAAAAGCGACGGTGAGGCGAGGCGAGGCGAGGCGAGGCGAGGTGAGCCAAGCCGGGCCGACTCGGATCCTTCTGAGCTGAGTTGGTCGGGACGACTTGATCGCACTTAGGCGGGCAGCCTTCGAGTCGCGCAGCCGGAAACAATCGCGTAATAATGCCCCGTTTTGTCTCCGCCTGCTTATCAGCCCCGGCCAGATCGCTTTCCAACTTCGGACTCGCCTGAAAGCGCGCTCACGGTGCATTGCCTTGACGAGTGTGTAATAACGTCTCGACTGCCGTTAACTGCGCGACGTACGAGCGATTTAACTCCGGCGTTTTGCCCCGCCGAGACGGGGAGAAGCCGGCGAGAGGAAGCGGAACGAACGAGTGAGCGCGCGAGCGCATTAAGTCGTCGCGATGGCTAAGAAGCAAGTTGTTGAATCTGGGACAAGAAAATTAGTCGCTCTCTGGAAGACTCTGGAGCGACCAATTAGAGCGCGTAAACAGCGCCAAATGTTGCGATGGGCGCCACTGTTGGGTGCTAATCTATTGACATTTCGTTTCCATCCGAAATGATGGAAATTAACGTGAATCGAGTGAATCGAGTCATTATACGCGTGATATATATATATATAATGACTGTCGCCATCGATTAATTGGCGATTCGACTAACCGTACACTGACTGACGATTAAATTTCCCGAATCAATTGAATCGCTCGTAATTGCGCGCATGACGATTGATTAATTTTCATCATTGATTCGTCGAGCACTTTAGGCAATTGGTATTTTTTCAGCGATTAATGCCCGACACGCCGCGACAAGTCCCGACAAGTTTCGGCGTGCCGAGCAGGGCTCAGTCTAATTAGACAGGGACGGAAGAAATCTACGGCGTGAAAAGAAAAACCCAACGACGGACGCGTCAAGCAAAATCACAAACAAAGAGAGAGAGCTCCGGCAAAAAGTCGTCTCGTGAACGGACGCGCGCCCGTTTCCTCGCGATTTCTCCGCGAAGCGGCGTCACGTATCGATCGCGCTGATTAACTCGGATTGCCTGGCGTCGTCGCGTTGCCATTAATTATTTCCGTGGCGTCTGCTTCGAGAGAATTTACAGGAAGGGCTGCTGGCAAGGACGGTCGGCCTGAGAGATCAGAATGCTAATGCGAGTCCCGCGAGCCCTACGTGTGTCGACATCCACGGTAGATTATCGTCTGCGAGCACTCCTGACGCCTCCGTCGAGTAGACTATATAATAGTCGCATTATGTTGTATGGGAGACGGCGTGGAAGCATATGTACGTGCATAGTGTGCATGTGTGTGCTCGTGTGGGTGTGTGCATTCGGTACTCGGCGTATTCGCGCAAGAAACGTAATTAAGACCAGGCCCCCGAGTTCTCTTGTCTCCATTTTGCCGTCTGTCGACAGCGAAATCGGACTCGTGGCTGAAGACGCGCTAGTTAATGCGACAAGTCACACCGTAAGTTACATCGCTCTTTGTATCGCCGAATCCCTACCTCCATCAAACCCCTCTCCCCCAAATCCCACCCGCGTCCGCTCAATTCGGCCGGATAGTTCGATTTATCGTCGAACCTCCAAGTGGAATCTCGCGGAATTGCTCGCGCGCGCGTTGCCGTTCTCCTCGCGCTGTGTCAGAGAGCCGCCGAGGTCCTCGAGGTAACAAACGGGAAAATAATCGGGGACAACGCCGGCCCCTCGAACGTGCGAATAAATTCTCATTGTTTTAACAAACGGTGCACTTCTCGCACGTCGTATGACTTGCTTGAAATTTAGGAGGACTCCCACGCGCGAAATTCAACGTCTTGGGCTACCAGAGCAGGCTTCCAAGCGTTTTGAGAGATCGCGCGGAGGTTGAAAAAATTGCCCGGATAAATCTCGCTTCGCGAGACAAGGAGGGGGAGCGCGCTGAAATTTCGAGATTCGCGCAAACACGCACACGCACGCGCACGCACGCAAGCGTACGGCCGTGTCTACGGTTATTCGATTACGCAAATGCATATTCTGTTACAAACTGCGCATCGCGCAAAACCGCGTAGCCACCTAACTCGATTAATTAGTGTTTATACGAACGAACTTCTATTTCAGGAAATTGTATATATACTGATTAAAAGTTCGGAATAGCTACGGTTACGGAACAAACATCTCGTAGGAGGGAAGTAAACCCGACCGAGCGACCGACTTGGAGCAGCGATCGAAAATCTGTGTTTTTCACCTAATTCCCGTTTCTTCTTAACAAATGCCCTACTTGCTTCACGTCTCGACTTCGTTTTCCTCCTCTCGACCTCACGTTTCGCAAATTATTCCTACAGAGCATCTCGCGCGCGCGCGCGGGTCGAAGCTTTAAATTAAGACGCGGATTATTTAAAATGCCAGTCGCGTCGCGTTTATCCTGATTCATGCGTGCGCACGTGTGATTTCCCTCCGAGGCTCCCCTTCCTTCGAATTAACCAAACTAACCGGTCTACAAATCTGCGCAGCGTTGGCATCTTTTTCTCTCGGCTTGGGATTTTGCAGGTCGTGATCCGGCCGTTGAGTCATACTCGGCGCAGAAATGTCAGGTGTCTCCGAGTCGATCTTCGCGGAAGAGGAATAAGGTGGAAGTGAAAGTCAATTTAACTCGATGCCGTCTGATTGCGGCTTCGGCTGCTGCTCGCCGAAGTGTGAACGCGGCGGGGAGGATGTTTGCGGAATCGAAATTCTATTTGCGAAGTGAAATGGGGAGTCTGATTACACGAATCTATTATACCGCGCGGGTGTAACACACCCGAGACTGAGGGATAAACACGCTCGTGTGTGCCGCACACGTGTATTTACCAACTTCCGCGAGCAAGTGCGCAATTCGGTTCTCCTTTGCTTCTTCCCCGCCGTTTGACGCACACGTGTCAATTACCGTTCGTTCTTGCGCAAGTTCAGCACGGGACGTGCTGTTAATTTCCGCTCGGCAGAAGTATGCGACTCTCAGCGGCCGATTCCTCACCGCTCAACCGCGTGTTACGTAAAGATAAAGACTTTTTTGCATCGCGCCCTCTCATCGCGAGAGGGAAATTACAAGCTCTGTACCGCGATGTACTCGAGAGATCAGTTTGCAAGTTTCAGACTTGCAAACACGTATAATTTGATTTAGAAGTAAGATGTACCATTGCAGACGCGTACTGAATTTGCGCGTCACTGATTTATCATGCGTTTGTGCGCGTAATTCTCCGTCTCTCTCGTATACTCTTCTCGATATTCTTTCGCTGCACAAATATTACCTACAAATTGAATATTCCGCGTCAACACGCATTTTCGTGTGCCTTTAAAATGAACTTCGACCTACCGCCCTTTCCTCCTCTCCCTCGTTCAATCGAGGGATTTGCACGATTAATTATTCACAATTGAGATTTATACGAATAGTTTGACCGCTTACGCGGGCTCGTTTGATTTGCATTTCGCGGCGAGCGCATTGAATAATACAAAAGTAAACACTTAGCGGGCATGTCGCAGCTACTTTCCCCACATACATAGCAAGAAAGTCACTCCGTGGACGCTTCGTTATTCAACCTCGCGCGAGAGTACGCGTCGGGCTCTCCGATTTCTCTGAATCCGAAGATTTTCGCACGCGCGCTTGCCAGGATTTTCCTCGCTCCCTCGAAACAGCGCAATTACGGGCCAGCGAGATACACGAACAATGCATATTCAAACGAGAGGATTCCGCCGGGCACTCGACGCGACTTTCCGCGATTTTTACACGATGCACCCGGCGTACGGCGCCTCGTCCGCCTCCTCCTCGCTCTGTAACGTTAACCGCGAACAAAGCGGATTAGCAGTCGGCAAGCCGGTAGCTCGATCCGGAGGCGGCGCGCGTCTTGCCGTACGTTTCAAATGTTTATCCGTCGCGAATTTTGCACGAGAGACGCGCGAGCTCGCCGGCGCATAAAATCGAATGCAAATCACCCCGCCCGAGCGTCGTAAAACGGAATACGGTAATTGCGCGTCGCAGACGAGACGCTCGTCGCCGCGCGCAAATTTCCTCGCGCGCGAGTTTCCTCGTGCTGATTTCTAATATGCTAACAACCACGTAAATACGCGCGCGCGCGCGAGCGCGATTTGCAAGATGTGCGATACGTGCGAGATACGAGAGCGCGCGGAGTTTCGCGCAGAGCAAACGGACTCGGTCAAACGGAGGAGTCGGTCTCGAGTGGCGAAAGTAACGCTCGCCGAATTTGGCCTCGTTTAAATATCCGAGTGAACTATACCACGAAATTTCGCGTCGAGAAGCGCGCTTCCTTTTTGCTGGGGAAAGGAGAGGAATCTCCGGGATACGCTTTAACTTTTCGTCAATAGGTCTGATTTACATTTTTTATCTGAGATGACGAGTCGCGAGAGAGAGAGAGAGAGAGAGAGAGAGAGAGAGACCTCCAGTTGAAACGAAAAATGTCGGGTCTTTGCGCACAGCGGCGTAGTTCGTGTTAACTTTGTCGATGATCTTCAAGTCTAACGTGTCATCATATAATTACTCCGTCGGAAGACGCGGCGCACGAAAAGCGCGCTTCGCGCGCAAGTGCTCTCGCGGCCACTTGGATGCTTCTGGATAACTCTACACGGCAAGTGCCTGCCTTAGCGCGAGGGTCAATGAGGGAACATTGCGAAGAAAGGAGGTGAGTTTACACGGACGCGCGGGTGTATATTCTCGTCCCGTTCTTTGGAAAAAAAAAAAAAAAAAGAAATCTTGCAACACGATCGATTTATTCAAAAACTCAAGCTTAGCACGACGGACGGAAGTGTAAATACGCTTCGCGATCTTGCGGATTTGACGGTTTTACGGATATTCCTCTTGGGCCAGGAGAAAGAACTCGTAACGTATGCTACGAAAAGGGGGATGTTGCTGGCCTTATATCTGGCTTTGCAGCGGACGTCGAACATCGAGGAACATCGAGATCGGCATCGAGACAGCGAATTGTCAAGCGCGTATACTTGCGCGCAGCAACGTTCCTCTTTTCGACGCGCGCGCCGGAAATATTTGGTTGCAGCTGTCTTGCGAATACTCGACGAAAATCAAGATTAAAGCCCGAGCTTTTGCGCATAATGAAGCTTAATGGTATGACGTCGCGCGACAAAGTGCAGGGAAAATTGCGCGCTGAATTCAGGAATATTCACTCGGCTATTTTCCTGTTACAGTACTTACGGACGGCCACCCCTTCCGCGCTGACGTTAACACGTCGCGCGTTATTTTTCACGCATGACGCGGCGGCTAACGCGGACCCCTTCTACGGTCAAAAGGGTTCACAAGGAGCGACGCGGAGCGAAGGACGCAGAGAGAAAGCAAAAAGAGAGGAGAGAAAATAAAAGGAACAGCGAAACCGTAGGCGTCGTATAATTACGTCGTGAGAGCGTTGTACGTCGCTGTCAAGACAGCGAACCGTTAACCCTTTGTCGCCTCTTCCATTTTTCCTTCTTGACAAATAATGAAGAAATAAAAGTGTCCACTCGTGTGTGCGTACTCGCGCGCGCTCTCTCTCTCTCTCTCTCTCTCTCTCTCTCTCTCTCTCTCTCTCTCTCTCTCTCTCTCTCCCCCCCGCCCGCTTCCTCCCGATCTCTCATTTCTCTCATACGTTGGGAAAATTGGACGACGAAAATATGCCGCGCGTGCGTGAGCGTACTTGCGCGCTCGCTACTGCGAAACGTTTTCTCTATTTGTAAATTATCCCTCGTACGCATGCAAAACGGCCGGACGCGCATTTCGCTTCCCCCTGTGTAACGCATAAAATAAATATTGAAAGCGAACTTGCGTAGGATGAATATCGAAGCGACATGCACTTCGCGCGCGAACTATTATTTGCAGTGCGGTCGGAGGAGGAAGGAACGAGTAGAAAATAAAAGAGGAAAGGAATAACATCGCGTCGCGCAACGACGGCTGTATTAATTTCGCTCTCGGTCCCGTTGAAATTTATTCAGCTTTGATTTCTCCGCCGCAAAATTTTAATCATACCGACATCCATGCAAACACACACACACACACACACACACACACACACACACATATACGCGTATACAATCGTATCGCGCGAGTAGCGCACGGCGCGTTACGCTGTTCCCGCTTTATTGGACGCGATTTTTTGACGTTTAATTTTAAACAAGCCCGACGACTGTGTTCCCGATAAAACGTTCGCTAAAAGTGAACTTTCTCTCGCGAAATAATGGAGAGACAGTTCTATTATTCATTTGCCTTTGCAGCTTAATTCGGCCGGAAAGCTTCGATGCGCGATATTGCACACAGCCCGGTAATTGATTCGCTCTCCCTTCCCCCTCCCCCCCTCCCTCCATGAAATATTTACTTCCTCCTCCTGTTCTTCGCGGAAAGAAAGATAAATCGAAATGAGAGTCGGCAGGCATCAATTTTCGTGAGCCTCGATGTCGAGTCTTAAACAGCGGGTCTCGATTTTGCGCGACATTTCTGAATTTCAGGTCAAAATAGAAGCACATATTAACTACAATGCCAAATTGCAAGCGGCCGAAATTACGGGCGTTAGCTGCGAATGAAAACCCATTCAGTGGCGCGCAAGCGAGCACAATTCGAGTTACGGAACCGGCCCGACCGTAATACGCGGTCATACGAATGAATTGCACTCGTACGACCGCGTGGACCGAAAGATTGTCCGTCTATTTTTTTGTGAAAGTTCCAAAACGCGCTCGTTTCGTCCAACGGGGACATTTATTCTCCGATGGGAGAGATCTCGAAAAAACCTTCGCTTCTACGATTGCATATCATCAAACAGATTCGCATTCTCGACCGACACCTGCAACCCCGGCTGCCATCGCGTCGCCGAATATTTTTCTATCTTGATTTTTAATCTCGCAGCTCTTGATTATTCCTACAAAATTTCCCCCGATTTTCCTTTCACTCTCGACGCCTCTCAGCATCCCCAGCAACGTGATCGAGCAACAAATGAGAAGAATCAACGTGTATCAACGTGTATTCCACACTCAACGTATTCTGCATATATAATTGCAGGCAACAAATTAATGGCTTGGAATTCACTTGTCTACGTGATCAAAATACACACATATGCGAAGAGGCGGAGATGAACGACAAAGGGGTGATGAGAGCAAGAGAGGGAGAAGATTCGACAGGCAATCTCCGATCCCGAAGGATTGGCACGTGTAATTTCACGGAATGTGCGTTCATTGTCGTCCTCTCTCCCTCTCTCTCTCTCTCTCTCTCTCTCTCTCGATTTATCCGTTTCCCGTGGAAACACGACAAAGATATGAAGGATTAATTATTCAGAGAGCGTCGCGCCGTTGGCGACCGTCAGTTTCGGCAATTTCCCGCGAGCGGAGGCCTTTCTCGCAGCGTCATAAACGATGACGTATAGCTTTAATTTAATGCACGCTGATCGGCCGCTCAGCGCGACAAAAGCGCGAGCGCTCGCATGCGCGCGACATCGATCGCTACGCGTTATACGAGACTGCAGACTCGATAATCTCGGCTGTGTCGGCGTGTTGTTGCCGAACAATAACGCAAGGCGGACAATCGTCCGACAGATATCGGGACGTGAGTGATTTCAAGCACGCGATCGTCGAGTTTTCGTCGTGCGAATGTAACACTTCGATCGGCTTGCACGCGTTTCCGTGTGTTTCACGCGTCAGCGACGAATTGACCCCCGCGTTTTGCGAAAAAATTTCGGTTTCGGACGATTGGCACGCGAGTGCGCACCACACGCATCGCCGCCGCGCCTGTGAGATTGTGCTTGCGCGCACAACAATGATATGATGAATCGCTCACTTTCGCAACTGGAGGATGCTCTCTCCGCCGAGTTCGGGATGATTTATGCAATTTATTTCTCATAGGATGTTTCTCTCTCTCTCTCTCTCGGCTGCGTACTAATATAATCTTTCAGCTGTGTCGCGGTCTGTGCGTGCGTGTGTGGAGTGCCAATTCACGCGAGCGCATTTTGTGCTGGAAGAGAGAGAGAGAGAGAGAGAGAGAGAGAGGCGCTTTCTTTCTCTCTCTCTTTTTAGGAAGATTTTGAACAATATTTCATACATGAAAAATTAAAATAACAAAGGAGAAAAGTATTGACTTTTGTAACAAGCAATCTTTCGGGTTTTCAGATAAAATGGAACGATTGTATTTTATCGTATGGTATAGTAATTTTTTGAATTGATATATCCACCATTTTTATATACGATGTTCGACTACGTAGTCTCGCAAAATTATGACGATACAAAAATACAATGTTTCATTTTACCCGGGATATCCGAAGTTACTTATCGCACAAGGTAATACGAGAGACTTCGGTCAATTTAATCTGATTCATTGGATATGTTACCATTGTAGAAAATGTTACACTGTGAACGATATATGTTTTATATTTCATATTTCATATTGCCAATATGCGAATATTATCATCGTATATTATCGTCGTATCATCGTTTTCGTGTAATTCTTATGATTCTATACGTTTCTCTATCTTCTGCCATCCACGTAACGTGCGGCGCTTTTAGAAGGGCAAAATTACGAGCGCCGTTTCGGGAAGAAAATCACGCTCGAAGGAAGCGATGAAATGAACCAGTAGTCGACTGATAAAAATGACGGATTTAAATCAGTCTTCCGGCCGAAGCACCGACCACCAATGGCGCTCGCGCGGCGGAGCTATAATTGAGGACCTATAATTTGATTTTTCCACTGCAGTGGAAAAAACGCAACACGTCTGCCCAGTCAAACGTGTCCACGTTCGCGTCTCGCCGCCCTCACCCCGCCCTCCTACCGTATATCGTTGCCTCACAAGTAGCGGCGAGATACTCCGGATAAACCACCTTAAACTTTAGTTACCACGGAAGACACGGATATCCGTAACGATGCGCGCTTATATATGTATGTATGCTCGCTTGAGCGAGCCGATGTGACGATGACAAATAGCGTTTTCAAGGACGCTTCGGGTAGTGTCTGCGACTATGTGGTCGCTTAAGCGACGTCAGATTAGCACCCCAGCGTACTTGGGGGACACTCGAACCCCCCGCGCGTGAACTTGGCGCGTCGCGTCGGCGCGCTTCATGAAAATTTCATAAAAGTTTGCATAAATTGGACGCACTCGCGAGCGCAGCTCGCGTATTATTTGTCTTTGTCAAGCTGTTCCGCGTTACGGCGACCCTGGGAATATTTGTGCGAAGCAGGCGCGCACGCACGTACGCACACGTGCATGCAAATGCATTTCCCTTTGAGAGACGGCCGGGCATCGCGGTGATATCTTAAGCACCGCCGGCGGATTCCTTTCATCTCTGCCATCCTCCCCCCCCCCTTCACCGAGAGATCCGTCTTCGCTCTCTCGTTCTCGCCTCCTTTCGGCGAAGCCTCCATCGTCGGGTCGCGGAAATCAGCCTGCGAAGGGAAGAACAAAGTGCAAAAGCGAAAATGGGGTTGTATAGCCGGTGCTCTTGACATTCCGTATTATCGAGAAACAAACGTCGCGCGCGCGCACGAATTTGAAATGCCGCTGGAAATGTCGACGTCGTCGTCTTAATCCGCTTCGCCGTGCCGCGCCGCGCCGACGAACGTAAACGGATCGTGGAGCTCGGTGTTCCTCGGCCGGTTATCGCTGCTCGCAGCGAGCGCTCCACGATGAAGCCTAAGTAAATCGTCATTGTTCGCTGCTGCGCGAAAATAACTTTGGAAGTAACTTCCCTCAATCTCAGAGGGCGAAGACGAACACGAAAAGTGAGTCGCGATCGCAGCTGGAAGGCAGGTGAGGACTTACGCGTCGATTCTTTGATGATTTACGCACAGTAACTCTCCCCTCCCTTTCAAGCGGCTCGACTCAAGTGCTCCTCGTCGACATTTTGCGACCAGATTTTTTAATAATATATACGTAACAACACACGCATGCAGAGGGACGGTGATGCGTGAAACGCGCGGGAGAAAAAAGGAGAACGCGAAGAGCTGAAAATGCGCTTCCCCCCCGCGAAATGACGATCGATCTGACGGACGCTAATCTAACGGACAAGCATCGTAAACTGGGAGCTTCCGCTACGTGTCCGTCGCGTTTCTCTCCGATGCTATTTCCGCCCCCTACCACTTTGCCACGCGGAGATTTATACTCACGTTTGCACCCTATCTCTCTCTCTCTCTCTCTCTCTCTGTCAATCTCTGTTTCCATTTCTGCATCTCCTTTCTTCTTTATCTCCTCGTCGTCTGCAAATCCGAAATCGGCAAACACGCCTCTCGGTGTACATTCTCACGCGCGCCTCTGTCGACCGGAAGAGGGAGGGACGATGAGGAGAAGCGCACTGTAGGGCTCGACGAACGTACGGGACGGAAACTGATCGAGAATGCGAGTTTAAATTTGAAACGAAACCCGCTCTCGCGGCGACTATAACAGCGCCATTTTTTAAAGTCGACAGGTCGCGAATATTTGCGTTAACTGTGGGAGTAGCGTCGCACCGTTGCGAGGGATGGTTACGTCTGAATTATACCGTACCGCCGCGAATCACGACGAGCTGAGCACAACAAGTGATGTGAAGAACTTACGAGCTTCCACAAGCCGACAGCTCATCGCACGGAAGGAGAGGATCGATCGGGTTAACGCGATGATGAACGAACGAAACGCCTTTCGGCCAATGGAAACGCCAAAATCGCTGAAATTCCATTTTCTTCGGGCAAAAGCGCGTTAACTCGGCCGATGTTTTTGTTTGCGTGAGCAAGACAAAAATTCGAGTTTCGAACGAGACGACGACAGCCACGTTGGTGGTGGACGGCAGAGTGTTAGAGAAGGAGGAGGAGGAGAAGGGAGGCTCGTCGTAATTAAATTCAAGACGAGCGCGTGATAACGCGGGAGGAAATCATGACAGGCGTGTGAGAGAGAGAGAGAGAGAGAGAGAATGGAGGAGTAACGAATAAAACTTATCAACAGTCCGTCGTCGCGCGTCGGGGAGTGCAGTCGACAGCATACGAGGATTTGATTGGATAGGTCGCTCGATTGCATATTGCATTCGACGAATATCGAAACCCCTTGTGCTCAATTAAATCCACGACAGCACGGCGAATGGAATATCGAATTCGCGGAGTTAAATCGCCGCGGACGGTAAAAAAGGAATTGCTTTCGCGGAATCACTCCGATACAAAAGGGACGGAGAGAGAGAGAGAAAGGGAGAACGTGTGTATGTGTGTGTGTGTATGAAAGCGTCGGAGAAATAGATAAAGGGGACAAGCGCAGACGAGGGGGAGAAATATTGACACAATGCCGAGCGTGTCGATTAATTTCGGCTCTTCTCCGCATCGTTCCCATTATGTCGCGCCGCTCGCGAAAATGACAGTTCTTTCGCTCTGTCTCAGCAGCCGTCACGCAACGAATGTTATAACGAGTGCACGCGCTTCACGTGTCATCACGGGATAAGTTTTCCCATCAAATGAAGCGCAAGGAAGCGCCGCTCTCTGCTGAACGGATAACGGTTAGAACGCGATATGAAATTTCTCATTGATCACGCGTTAATCACATATTAATCGTCCGTCAATCACATCGCTCTGCCGTCGGGATTACAATTATGCTGTATAGTTTATATATCATGCAACGGCATTTATCGGAGAGAGAGAGAGAGAGAGAGAGAGAGAGAGAGAGAGAGAGAGAGGGAGAGAGAGGGAGAAGTCGTTCCGCTAAATTAACCCTTTCGCCGCTATACGCGCGCTCCATTGAATTTCATAGTTATTCCGCAAGTTCGTAACAAAGTTTTTCCTGCTTTCCGCGCGGTGTTCTTCTTCCTCGAACCGCCGCGGAAAATCTCGAGGAATACATTCCGCGTTCGAGCAAGAGCGACCATCGAGGCCGCGTGCGGTAGTAATGATTTTGTTAGCCGACAACAATTCCGCCGACTACGGCGCGCGCAATTAAGCGTGTCAAGAGAATTTCGCATGGGGTGAGTGGAGTCGCGGAACGGCGAACTTTCGCCGCGGTAACAATGAGAAATTAAATCATCGTCCAATCCCGCGCGAAACGAATCGCTGGAGCAGACATTACGCGGATCGAAAAATCCATCCGCACGTCGCGGCGGCGAAAGCCGCGTCAAAGCTTTGAAACAGAAAACCGATAGGAACAACGTAAAACTATCCTACGTCGATTCTATTCGATTTTACGCGCCTGCCCAACTTTTATCACCATTCTTTCCTCTTCCTTTCCTCCGCCTCCTCCCACCCCCCCTCTCTCTCTCTCTCTATATTGCTTATTTTTTACTGATTCTCGCTCGGATTTTCCAGTTGTATTCCCTCATCTAACGATTCCCGACAGATATCAGGATAAATGTTGCTTCGTATTCTCTCGAATGAAGCTCATTCGCGCCCTTCCATAATAGCGTTATCTCCCCCTAAGTCGAACGTATAGCCCCCGTATTTTATGGCGGACTCATAAAAGTACATTTCCCACCTTAAGACGTATCGGCAATTACTCGGCATCGACGACGCTGACACATCCGGCGATAAATAATCGCAGCTCCCTTCTCAATCTTTCATGTCGCTCTCCTCTCTATTATTAAGTCCTCCTCTCCGTCTTTCTCCGAGGAATCAACTTGGAGCCCTTGCTGTGCGTGCAATCTCGTCATTTCTTTGAGACGCGTCTCGGTTTTTCCAAATTACTTCTTCTGCGCTACAAAAGCAACGACACAATGCTGAGTCCGTGGATTCGTATTTCCCGAGCGGCAAGGACGAATCGCATTGAGTAAACGTTTAACGAAACGCTTCGATAGACTTCACACATACTTTGCATACATTTAATGTTACAATATTGTTAACAACGTTCAATATTGTCAATAACATACGATACCGTCGATTACTTCACACGAAATTTCTATCACGGCGAAACGAAAAACGAATACGCTAATAGGGCTGCTTTGGGCTCCGGCAGCCGGGGGCGGGGGGGGGGGGGAGGAGTGGGGAGGAGGAGGGAGCGATTCACGCTTCATAAACAGCGCTGTAATTTCGCCTCTTTTAATGCAAAATTTCGATCGCAGCCGGCCCCGGTTGGGGGCCGAGAGGATCGCGGGAATTATGTGAATTCGCCGAAGAGTCGACGGGGTCCGGATTAGCGTCGGCGATCATAAAAGCGTGACGGCGACACACCATGGGTGATCTAGAGCGTGCAGCATGATCGATGCAGCAGCGCTACGCTCGATCACGAACGATTCAGCACGGTTCAGCGCGACTGTAGCGACCGCGGGGCAAAAGCAGGGCGCACATCGTGACGTCAATGCACGCTTCCCTAAACCCTCGTCGGCGCATTACCGTCGCGATCGAGGGCGATAATTTCGCTCGCGCTCGGCGGAAGTGAAATTGCGTGCCGCAGACGCGTGAATCGCGCGCGAGCGTTCTCGCCCGCCCGTCGCGTTTGCGCGTTTTTCTTCGCAATCATTCGTCGCGCAAAATTGCGCCTCGTAATGGCGCGTTGATAATCGACTCGTTATCGAGCTCGACGCTCGACATCTTTCTCTTTTTTCTTATTTACTCCGGCCGTCCGTCCGTGTCAGAGGGCAATTTCACGCCAGAGGGATAACGCAGCATCGCTCAGCGAGTCGCTCTCGAAAAGACCTTCGAAGACTTCGTGTGTCTCGTCTTCAGGAGTCGACATCGCGCGAGAGGCACTGCTTCCGAGTGTGCAATGTTCGTTTTCGGCTCTAGAAAGTCGCACTGTGAAAGTAGATTACGGCACGCAGCCTCTTTCTCTCTTTCTCTCTTGCTCATATTGAAGCGATCTACGAAGTAGCGACACAGAGTCTCCAGCATGATCTGACCAAGTATATACTTTGCGGTATTTTGCAGAATTTTGCCGACATTTTTCACGTGCTCTTTATTGTACCATCTGTCTCATGTAATGCGAAGGCCGCAGCCACTTATCTGAACATTCCTTTTTCGCACAACGTCGCCTACTCTTCCGTGCTTTCTACCCCCTGATTAAGACTTATGAGAAGCGCGACCCTTCTTCACCTGAACCACGAGCTCTACGAGCGTATATCGACAAAGGCAAAGCCGTGCCACATCGCCTCGTCGCTCGTATTCCACCGAGCAAGGACGGCGGAATCTCTATCGCTGTTGAAAAAGGAGGGAGGAAGGAACAAACAATGAACGTGACACTGACAAGCATCAGGACCGTCAATTAACGTACACCACGACACAATAAGCCCACTCTCTCTCTCTCTCTCTCTCTCTCTCTCTCTCTCTCTCTCCCTCTCTCTCCCCCTCTTCCTCGCTCCCTCCACCCACGTCCGTTCAAGGACGTTACTGTTCAAGGTGAGTCGCGATTTTACCCGCCAGGAGGTCGAATCTGGTCCTGCTCCTTTCGCTGTCCTCGTAGCCCTCGAGGTCGTCCTCGTAATCGTCGTAATCGTCAGAGACGTGTTGGTCCCCGTCCTTGTCGCTGACATTTTGCGAGAGACTGTTGCTGGGTGACCTCTGGCTGGCCTGTCTCACGCGGGCCCGGTGATCGTTACTGAAGAGGACCGACGGCGGCGGCGGCGTCGACAGCTGAGAGCCCTGAAGACGACGCTGAAGATACCGGGCCAAGAGCGCCTGTACCGCGCTCGTCTCCGCCGTGCCTGGAAGACAGAAAGAGAGACTCGCTCTTGTGATCAGTCGACAACATCCTCCCGATCTTACGATATCGATGCTCTCGGTCCTTATTCGGTCCGCATTCCTACTTCGTCTTTGCTCTCGTCTCGTCTCGCCTTACTCGCTTCGCTTCGCTTCTCTCCCGCCGTTCTTTTATTCTCCTTTCTCTCGTGTCGGTCTTGTTTCGTTTCTCGTATCGTCAGTTTTCTCTCTTTCTCTCTTCCTCTTTTCTGTCTCTCTTTCTTTCCCTCTCTCTCTCTCTCTCTCTCTCTGTCTCTCTCTCTCTCTCTCTCTCTCTCTCTCTCTCTCTCTCTCTCTCTCTTTCTCTTTACATCTTTCTTTCATTTTCTGCGACGCGACTCCTCGCTGTCTCCCCTTTTTTTTCTTTCTTTACTTTGAAGACGGAAGAGCTCAATAGCTCGGTCGGGGTCGCCGACGGTCGAGGGGCAATCTTCTTCCTGCAGGATGCATCGCATGTGCATCTTGCGAGTGTGAAGATATACGCGATCCATGCCCGGATGAGATGGGCGTTCGGTGATGGGCGTGAAGGATCCGTCGTGTTCGTGTCAGCGTGGCGGAGGAGGATCGATAGATTGACGCCGATTATACGATCTGAGCTCGTCAGGTCCGAGGGGAAAAGAGCTGTCGTGTCCGAAACGATCTCGGGCGCTCGCAGAGGGATAAAGGTCGTCCGATTTTGTACGCAGAAGTCAAAGTGCAGCGAAACGACGGCGAGAGACGGTTCGCGAGATTTCGTATTACTTCACTCGTCATTGTCGTTAGCGCTGCGTCAAGAGTATCGATTGAATTACCGCAATTCATCAGCGATACTCTCGCTCGTATACGATAATAATGGGCAATCATGGACAGGTCGTTCGTAATCTTTCTCGAGTTTCAGAACGCATCGGCCTTGCCTGGGGTTGCCAAGTCCAAAAGTTAAAATTACCGGGCATTTCTTCTTTGGTAACAGATCCAAAGCGGACTAAACCGGACAGAAATAATAATTAACAAAATATCGCAAGAATTTATGTACAATATCAATTTCCAAACAATTTTATAAAGATTTGATTGAATAAAATAATAAACTATTACTTTTTTAATATGTATGGAATGATGGATCGGCAGATCATCTACTGGATGGCTTTTCGTTTGTAGGCGCTTGAAACGGAGAAACGTTGCTAAAATCTGAACTCTCATTCCATTGATTGGATATGACTTAAAAACCGGACATATGACGTCCGGTTTGACTTGTTAACCGGACACTGGACAAGACTTTTGAAAACCTGACAGTCCGGGTCAAAACCGGGCAGTTGGCAACCCTAGTCTTGCCCAATGGCGGAAATTTGTCTTCCATTGGAAGACAAACTATAAATATATATTTATATATATTAATATATATTTATATATATTTCGTTGCGTGAGCCAAAATTTTGTTGTAACAACAAAATAATTTGGTTAAAATATGCCCGACAAAACTTAGTTTAGTTCCTGTAAACAAATATCTCGTTTGATCACGGTTTGTTCGTATAACGTAATACTTTTGTTATAGCAACCAGAAAGCTTTAGCTGTATGAATTTTGTTAAAAATACTATAACTTTTTCTTAATATATAAAATCTAAATTTTAGTGCACAGAAAGACAAAATAGTATCCATTGGGCATTACTTTAGTTTATGTAAAATAATATTTCGTTATTATGTAATTTTTATCCATAAAATAACTAAAATGCTTAATTTTTACATATGAAGTCCAAGAACAAAATCATTTGCTCCAGAGAACGAAGCAGAAAAATATATTCACTTGAGACAACTAAATATTTTGTTACACAAGACAAGATATTTGGTTGCTATTAAAAAATGCCTAACTACTAAACAGTTTTGTTAGAGATACTAAATTTTTCCTCCTCAGTGTAGACAACCATCCCCGTCCGCGATCAGTCCAAGCATCGTCGACGGTTGATACCAAAGCGCACGTAAGATCCCGATTCCAGCGAAAAAAATGATCCTCGAGAGAATAAACGGCATATCGCGGTATCGACGTCGACAAGCGATATCAGAGCGCACGTAGGATCTAATAACACGGTTAGAACTAAGTTGCTGTGCGCCGCTGGCGGTCGCGTCCGAAGTGATTAAAGGCGCGGCCGTTCGCCTTCAGCTCGGACGTATCGAGTAACGTAAACACGAGCGAGCGTGCTCTTAATGTGGGAACAGCGCAGGACTGGACTGTCGGGCCCGCAGGACACTTCATTATTAGAGTGACCTGCGTCTCGTCTGCGTTTGATGTCGAAGAGCGTGCGCGAATCGCCGGCCGCCTACACGTACCACCACATGAATACGCGGCGTCGACGACGGACGGAAGGATTCGCAAACCACTCGACGTCGCGTCGCGTAAGGCACGATCAACGTCCAAGCGCCATCGATCGTCGTGCGCGACCAAACGGAGGAATCGCTGATTAGATATCGCTAATATCGGCCAACTCCCCGTTGAGGACGAGCGTCTGCCCAGACTCGCTCGCCAAGTTCCTTCGAGTTAAGTCCTAGTGACACCTATCCGCTATCTTCTAACGCGTTCTCGTCGCAAAAATTTTCTTTCTCATTCGAATTTGTCAATCAACATATCAAGGGGGAACTGTTAAAATATAGAGAATACGTACACATGTGTAACAAGTGTTGTTCGAGAAAATATCTCGGAGACGAAAGACTGAACGCAAGACCAGACGCAAAATCGCCTTTCCTCGCCCCTTTTTTAAAGTCAAACAACTTTGGTCACGATGGATCACTTTGTATAATATTTTGATATTTCAACCGCAGAGATTATCATGTGTCATGGTACATAAATATATAAATATATAAATATGATACAAATGCAAAAAGAGAGATGTGCAAATTCTGTTAAAACAAAATATGTGGAAATTACTATACGAGGTGAATTAATTAATTGATTAATTAATTAAAACATATAAATGAAATTAAATGTATAGAAAAATAAACTATTATCATTGCATTGAGAGACACATGTGGGAAAGGGGAGAGGAGCGAGAGGGAAGCTTTACGCTTGTTATAACATCAAATTCAGACTGCCTGCGACAAAAAATATACTCTGGCCGAGCATTTCTGGCCTTTATCGCGTCTTAACTCGATGCGTTCGTTGATTATCTCACGCATGTTGATTATGCCACGGCAAATTCAATTATTTCTGCTAAGGAAAAAAAAAAAAGAAAGGATAAGAAGAACAGGTCTTAATTCGCCCTACGGTGATTCTATGAAAACCGGCGGATTTCGCGCGACTTCAAAGGAGAACGCGGCAACGAATGATTAAAGGTACCGTGGAGCTGTGTACGCGGGATCGCGGGAGCTGTTGAAGGATTTGCGGCGGCTAGGAATCCAATTTTCGGCGAGGTCCGGCATCGAGGACGAGTGCAATTACATCGACTTCTATCCTGTAAGCCTGTTCGCCGGCGCGGTTAGTCCTCGTAATTGAATTGGATCGATTGTATCGCGCGACTCCGCGTTACTTCTCTTCCCGGCTTTCCCATTTCTCTTACTCTTCTTCTTCTTCTTTTTCTCCCCTCCCCTCCATCCCCATTACCGGACGGAGACCGGCTCGTCAAACAGTTATTCCGGACAGGGGCCCGCTATAATTAAATCCCGCGCAGACGTTGATCCCATTATGAAGAAGCAGCCGCGGCGGCGGCAAACAAGCAACGCGCCGCGTCGTTTTCTTGTTATACTTGGCGCGAGCCGGAAAATGCACGCTCGGCTTGACCGCAAAGGATCAGCCTTCCGACACGGAGGTGATGCCCCGGCAAGGATTTTCAAACAAAGTCACCGGGGATCTTCTTGCCTGGCGCGTGCGCGCCAACGCGGAATCTCGTTAGCCTTGCCTTCGCGCGCAGACTAATTTGTTCATTAAGGTAACCGGACACTCGTCCTCGTCGCGCGTTTCATCCGCGCTCGGCATCCATCGGTTGTCAACAACGCCTCTCTCTGGGCCGCGATCGCACCGCGACAATTGCGCTTCGTTCACTCCCCGCGCTTAGTGTTGATTGTGCAAACACCAAGCGGGGATAAATGTATTGTTTTAATGTAACGCAGTTCCTCGGACGATTTTTCAAACGGGTCGGACGGTAGGGAATTACGCGCCCGCAACTTGCAAATTCCGTTCCCGCTGCCTCGTCACAGCTGCGCGATTTTCTCTCCTTTTTGTCCCCAATTCGGAACGGATATGCTGATTTAATGATCTGAATTTGCAAAGCATATCGCACGCGTGTGCACCTTCATTCGCAAAAATTACATGATTGTATGTAAAACAAATCGGGACGTTCATTTAAATGGCATTGATACGCTCCCTCGGAGAGAAATCGGCAAAAATACCGATCGGAAAATATCGGACGCGAGTCGCGCGAGCGATAATAACGTATCGTCCGAATTTTCTGCTTGGCATCACGCGAAAGTCAAACACGGCCAAAGCTAATATTTGCCGTTGCGACAATTAGAACAATTCTGGAGAGAGCGAGCGCGCGCGCGCGCGTGTGTGCGCTTCCACAAGACAACAGGACACACAACGAGCCGGTTGCTCGATATCGGAAAAATGATAAAACATCGCGCAACAAAATACCCCACCGGCAAACCGTTTCCATCTGTTTTCAGCGGCAAAAAAATTTCGAGGTAATCACGCGGGCGACCCCGAAAACATTCGCCAGGCGGATTTTATCGTTTATCACGTCGAAAAGTGTGCGAAAGTGCCGCGTCGATACGAAAACTTCCATCATATTTTACGTTTCTATGTAACTCAGCTATTATTGATAACGATAATTGGATAACGATTGATCGCAGCAGTAGAATTGAATTATATTATTCACAATTATTAACGGAATTGTACCAACTATTTCGCGCCTTGAGAATATAGCTCGCCGGATAGTCTCAAACTTCCTCGATTTACGTGACTTGCTGATGCAACAAAGACTCGCGCTCGCATTGTGTGATATATATGTTTAAATAAAGGAAATGAGATGTGTTATAAGTTTGAAGTCGGTGAAAATCTTTTATGTTCAAGTAATTTTCTATGCTCACGCGTGACAGCGTTTGTGATTTCAGCGAAGCATCGATCTTGTGTCTCGTCGATTTGAGAGAGCGCTCCGCGAGTCAAGAGGGGATTAACATATTCAGGAATACCGAAACATTGATGTAGTCCTTACATGTGTGTGTTTAGATACGTTCAATCTCTCTCTCTCTCTCTCTTTCTCTCTCTCTCTCTTTTAATACGAACACTGTGAACAAAGATAGAACGAGCGGTCCTGCGAATAAACGTTCACCGGGAAATCCCACAAAGGGATATTTCGTCACATGATCCGCTGATGTCGTGGTCCTCTATCACTTAGGAAAATTCAATCGTTTTCTTCCGCTCTCCATCAATTCGCTGCTGAAGAGGTCAAAGATAGAGTCGGATTCCCCAAGAGATCGATTCGCGACTGCCAGCTCGCAGATAAAATTCCGAGGCGTAAAGAGCGCGTCCTGCACTCGCGCAGAGGAGCTGGACGCCACGATGAGAATGGACAAACCGAAAGAAATCGCAGGTGGGTCACACGGGTCACGCCGCGCAACAGATTGAACGGATTTCCTATGACGTACACGAGACTCGCTCCACCGGGAGAGATGCAAATCCGCGGAAAACCACCGGCGCGCGGATCTCGCTAATCCGGCATCCGAGAGACGCGTTTTCCGGGCAGACGCGAGTTCCACGGCGCAGGTGAATCCTTCGGCACCGGAGAATTCGCGAGAGAGCCGCTCTCTCTCTCTCTCTCTCTCTCTCTCTCTCTCGGATGCCGGGCGGAACGCCGCCCCCCGTCGAAGCGGAATTTCGACCGCCTCGTGTAGAACAAACAAAGCGGCTGCGAGCGAGCCGCAGCGTGGCATCTTCTACTCGGCGGGATAGAACTTATTTCGAGGTAGAATAAAGCAACGCTGCCAGGAAATCCGAAATATTTTCGTCGAAAGCGGGAAATTATCCCGGCCGAGTGCTCGGAGCGTCGCCAGGAGCGTAACGTTCGAAAGAAGAATTCTCGATATCTTCGCGCATGAACGGAAGCATAAAAGAGAACGATGGAATTTGGAAGCCCTCCAGGGCGAAAATTCGACGGTCGTCGCGCTTCCCTGCGAAAGAGAACGCGCGGGAGAAGCGCTCTCTCCTCCGCCTCGTAAGCCACTTAATTATTCCGCGTTTCCGCATTCGACCCACCGCGGTCGAAATCATGCGCGGTCGTTTGATCGGACAAAAAATCGAGAGACGAGCTAAGAAAGAAAGACGAGCGCGCTTCGATGATCGAGAGGATACAATCAACCCAATTCGCTCCCAGCGCGTCGTTCGTGTCGCGCGACGCGCTCTCTTGGCGTTCAGCCTTCCTCACGGAATAAAGACGCGCGCGCAATTTTACGAAGAGGCCATTTCACATATCCGAAATACCAAACGAAATATCCAGAGAACTGCGGGAACCGCACGTCCCAAGATGGCCGACGTGCCGAAAATCATGATCGAGCGGACGAGCACGAGGACGAGGACGAGGACGCGGCCGAGCGGGGATAGCAAAGTCCGAGTGAGAGTTCTTCCCGAAATTGCTGGCCGAGAGGAGCGAATCCAGGTCTTTGCGAGTCCCCTTCGAGCGGGCTCCCAGTTCGAGCGGAAAATTCGATGGAAAACGCTTCGCTTCCTGGATCGAGCTCTCTTGAGAAGCTGGAAGCGCAAGATCGACTCGTCCTCGCCCTCATCCTCGTCCTCGTCGTCTCACGGCGTCGTCGCGGCCGAAGAAATCGTTACGGCTGTTGGGAACGCGCGAGCGTCCCCGGGAGTGATTTAAGCTTCGCTCTCACCCTCTCTCACCCTCTCTCACCCTCCTCTTTTTCTCCCTCTCGCTCCCGCACCCTCGCGAGGGAGCGTGTGACAAGGATAGCGCGCATTAAAACGGAACGCAGGTAGAACCCGTCCGCCGTGTGCCCAAACTGATTTGCAAGTTTCGCGTCTCCGCTGCTCGCTCTCATCCGGCGCGCCGGCCGCGGAAACTTACCGTTCCGTAATCCATTGTCCCCGCTTCATAATTCAATGACTTTCGGAACTACGTTTCCCGGACTATTTCCTCAGACGATTCTCTGAATGTTTTACGAGATTTTAAGATAACCGCGCGGCGCGGTCGGCGATAGCGCGAGCGAGCGAGCGAGCGAGCGAGCGAGCGGGCGGGCGGGCGATACGCTTTTACCGTAATTGGATCTAAATTCTGGAGCGAACGAACGCGGAGCTCTAATAAAAGCATCGTACGCGTTCGAACGCGAGGCTATTATTGCATCGGAGTCAATGTTGTCCTATTATAGCGCGAGTTATGGAGGTAGTATTGGCTCGCCGGCTCGTAGCTGCGAAATAATTTATGACGCGCGCACGCGCGCGCTTGTATCTACGGGATTATAACGATATAAAAAGAGACCGCTACACGCTTATACGCGGCGCTCTCGTGCTCTCGTGTGGGTGTGACTTGAAAATTTGATAAGAGCGTTGGTGTTCGATTCCTCGCATATTTCGCAAGTCTTCGCGATGTGCACGTTTCGGAATAACGGCAAATCTGAGTAACCCCAATCCGATTCCTTTCTCACTCTAGCACCGGTGAGAAAATGAGTCGATTGAACCGACGCGAGTATATAAGCGAATCGTTTCAAACGCGTTTCTGCCGACGGAGACAGAGTTTCCGATTCGCGAATGAACTAAATTTGGAATCTGAGAAGTAGACGTTTCGTTACCTTCGATCAAAACCAGTTCGAAGCTCGTTCATTGTTGACTCAATCAATCGTTTTCTTTTCTTCTCGTGGATAAACTTCGGAGTAACTCTTTGCCATGTCCCGAGTCGACTGAGACAAGATTGATTGAAATTAATGATGAGTCGGGTCGTGTTTACCATCTCGACCATCTGATAAATATTTCGAGGAGATGAATGTCTCGCGGAAACTCGGTGGTAACGGATGATAGAAAGCGCATAAACATCTCTAAGCGTATCGGAAGTGTTTGCGAGCTGCGAGATGTCGTCTCTTAAACCCGAAAACGATCTTGGATAGTCTCGCTATCCGATGACTCGCCGCGGCAATTCCTCCTCTTGGGAGATCCACGCTCGGGGTGGGAGTTGCCTAGATTTCATTTACAGGAAGTCCCTTTGATAACCTCATGTATGAGAAAGGCAGGACCGACTATAAGCCGTTTCCGGAAAAGCTTCGCTTGGGAATACGCCGGAAATGATGATCCCGCGGGCTCGGTGAAACTATAATAAGAACGTAAGGAGAGAACATTTCCATCCCTCTCCCCGCGTCACCCCCATTCCCGTTCCTTTTTCTTTTTCCTCAGCAGGAGGAAGTTTCTGGCTGTCTCGCTGAAACATTCTGTTCGAAACATTAACGCGTATTTTCCCGAAAATTGCTTGGTAAAGTTGCAATAAAAAAAGGAGATTACCCCCCGTCTTCTTTGTCCCTTTTCCGGTTTCCTCTTTTCAGCGAAAGGAAGTTTTTCGTTGTTGTTGTCCGATTCAAAGGATCAGAACGCATATTTTGCCAAAATGTTGAGACGCGATTATGAAAGTTCGCGCGACGTCCGACGAAATGCGTCTCGCAAATTTGATTATCTTTCTTCCGACGCGACGCAGTTCGTTAAAGATCCGAGACTGGCTCGGCCGCGACTGTAAAATGCAGTATGAAGTTCGCGCAAGGCGAGACGCGGCTGTTTGACTTGCAAAGAGAGGAATCAAGCCGTTCGATTACCTATTCCAACGTGGCGTGTTCGTATGAATTTCGTTTCGTCGGCGTTCGCCTCGACGCGGACTCGCCGCGAAATCGATCGAGCGCGGGATCCTTCGCGTTAAAAAGGCGTGAAATCTCATGTGGCTGACACAAATCATCCGCACGGGGATGCCCCCGTGAGCGCGGATGCGTGAATTATTCAGTGCGTTCTGACATAACTTTAACGCCGCATTAATTCCTATTAGATTTCCCGCGCGACCGCTCGGAAAACAAGATGTATGTATTGTGCTTAAGGCCGATTATTTTCAACGCGATCTTTAACCTTCAGAGGGCCGGAAAACCACTACAGTGGTGGTAGACAACAGTCGGTTGCATTCATGTTCGACATTCATCTACTTATCTGTGTATAGATATTCATATATCCAGATACAAGTTTGTACCCCCTGCCCTCCCCCACCCCTCTCCCCTTCCCCCTATTTGCAATTTTTTTCCTCATAAACGCGAGTTAGCGGAAATATGTAAGTAAATGATTACGTGTTCACACATACACGCACATACATACATATGACAATACACGCACATACACTACACACTCTCTACGTCCACGTCGTTGGCTCCGGATAACGCTGAAGGAGAGCATTATCATATTAGGGAACATTTCTCGGAATCTTTTGCGCGATATAACTACGCTATTCTCATAATTTACAAACTGCTGACAGCTCCATTTTATTCAGCGATCTCGCTGAAAACCTCTAGAGACTTATTTCTTTTTCAAATTTGAAAATTTTAACATTGTCTTTACCCTCCGTGATCAGTACTTTGTATACGATGAATATACGATATAAAGTACATTTTTTGTCGATTTTCTTCGGGGAATCTTGCATCTGAAATGCCGGCCCTCTAAAGGTTTGACGTTCTCGGTCTCTGTTTCGCAGTTGATCAAGGTATTAAATCTCAGATTAAAACTCGATCAAACATTCCATTTTACGTTTAATACGTTAGCGTCCCATTTCTAAATAGAAATCACGTCATTATCATTGTCACAAGTCGGATTTTCAAGGAAAATGCAATTTTCACGAGAATATTGTTCTTACGTCAGGCAACTTTCCTTGAAACATGTCAAAAGACGCAATTTTAACGAGCGAAACTTTTCCCCGCCGCCGTACGCGGATCAGCGACCGGTATCGCGCGCATCCCCTGATTCGGAAAACCCGGGCTGAGCAAGACATCGCGTTCCCGCGACGGCGCGCATCCCCTCGCGGATGCGGGACGGATTCAAACGCAGTGTTCCCGAGAGCCGCTGGAACGAGTAGATTCGGCTAGATTTCGGGACGAGGCGAGGATGCTCCGAGGACGACGAACGGCTGGCTGATGGGGCTACGTGTTTAGAGGCGTATCTTCTTCCGGGAGAAAAGCGCGGGGCGCAATCGCGAGATTTATACGGCGTAAATAGCGAAAGATCCAGTGTAAACGCCGGCGTTTTGTATATACGCGCCCGTTCTCGTACGTGACAAGTGCCTTAAGTAATGGCAAACAGAGGCGGCGGTATTGTATATGGCGGCGTTGTACGGCTGCGAGGCACGTTTTCGCCGTCAATGGCGAGACGCCGCTCGTAAATGTCTTTCTGAATCTTTGCGCGCGTCACGGACGCGCCGAGCTAATCCCGACTTGTTAAACGGCGCGTAATGATGAGAGCCGGCGTTACGATTGCGAGTCGCGACCTCGTGTCGCTCATTAATCGCCAGCGGGAGGCTCGACGAATGTCTGAACTCGCGCTTCTCCCTGCAGCAGTTATCCGCGATTCCTTATTCCGCCAACAAAGAAGCACTTGCGCAAGCCGTTACGTGAATTCAATGCGCCGGCTGACAGGCTCTTTGTTGAACGACGCCTAAGTAAGATTTATCGCATCGAAGCGACGATGATTTACACGATATTCTCTATGTAACGCGCTATCTCTGGATAAGAAAAATATATACGAAAGAATACGAAAGAATAATCCGTGAGTTGAGATCGAGAAAAGTCAGCGATTTATCCGTGAAATTTACATAAGGCGATTTATCCGTGAAGAAAGACTGTGCGAAAAAAGGCTGGTTCTCATTGCTCGTTCGGAGCATTGTTCGGAGAACATTTCGACGGAATATTCTACGACAAGACGAACCAATTAACGGCAAGGCGTGAGATTAAGATGTATATTCGGAACACATGTGAGATGTGCAACAAATTGAGGCGGCGTCTTTGAAAAATTTTGCCACGCCAATTTATCGCAGCGGCCGAAGGTTTCGAATCGGATCGGACGAGCCGAAGCACCGTGACTTTCCCCTCGTCGTTAATTGCTACAGTTGCTTTCTCGCATTAATTAACGACGCATGGTCCGACTGATTACCCTCATGCCGATGTTATCGACATAATGCGGCGGACCCAGGAGTCTGTCAATTCTCCATCGATTAGTGTTCCTCTTAATTGTAAAATTGAAACATGTGGCAGTGATGGATACCGCGAATAGCCTCGGGTAGAAGCATTGAGGCGGATGTTTTGACGGGAGATTGACGGGGATCCTGCCGTTTGCCGTCGGTTAGTGAAAATCAGTCTTAATGAGAGAGCTAAACGCCGAGTCGATATAAATTTCCCGCATTAAGTACGAAACGCGATAAGCGCGGAGGAACATGTTCCCTTAACCCTTTGAGGCACGTATTTCTCCGAATCACATGAAAATTTATACACGGGGGCTCCGGAGTCGCTGATGACGAATTCGTTGTCAGATTTTCAAAATTCAAAATGGCGGCCACAAATGTGAAAAATCACGGTAATGTTGAGTCCGCCAACTTGGAAAATTAATTTTGGAATTTGGACCTCAGATTCGTAATCAGCGACCTCAAAAACTAACCAGAGTACAATTTTAGCTAATTTAATAAAAATTCTATGACCCGCCATCTTGGAAAATTAATGTTGAAATTTGGGCCTCAGATTCAGCGACTCAAAAAACGCCCAAATCTTGATTTCGAGCAAAAAATTCGCTCGTAGTTCGTGGAAAATGATTTTTTTCTGCAAAAATGTGTATTTTTCATACTTTGTTTATTTATAATAAATGAACAACTTATGCAAAACACTTTCCAACCTTTCATGTATGTTCCCATATCATATAAGAGGCTGAAAAACGCAAGAAACTCTCAAGTATGAAACATTTCGTGAAAATGTGAGAATAAACAGGACGGTAATACTTAACACTATGCCTCAAAGGGTTAACACGACTGCCGACGGCGAAGACGACGCGAGAGCGCAACGAGTAATTACGCAAGCGATATTCTTAGCGGTAGACACGTTACGATAATCATATTACTTTATTCAGGATTGTCGCAAAGCCGCGAGAAGCTCGCGATGATGCACGGTCCGGCGCGGAAAATTGCGTGTGAACCGGTTGAACAGAGCTCGCCGATATTTCAGCGCGATGGCGCTTCCGAGGGAAAGTGTCGTCGCCGGCGCCGCTGTCGTTCCTCTGATATATACGCGCCCATTTCACGGTTTGACAGGAAAGAAGCGGCGGAGTGGCTCGAGTGCGACTGATAATAATTTGTCGAGTCGGCCACTCACGACTTCTTACGTTTCCCTCGGACAAAGGGAATTCCGCGGCAGAGAGCGGAGATTTCCCGTCTGGCTTTTCACGCCCGCGTTTCCGCGCGTCTCGCGCGAGACTCGTGATTTCATAATTGCGCGAGTGCATTAGGAGCGAAGCGCGTCCCGCTCCTGACGAAATTGCGCGCCGCTCGACGGCGAACGTCGGCAAGAATTCGCGTAAAATATAACAGGGCGGCGGCGGCGATTTTCATGAGCTTTCTCAACGCGAGGCACAACTCGCATTCGACAACTTTCAGCAGCAACGTCGACGAGCCACCCGGTTTGCAAATTTATCGCGCGTGCGCTCGCGCAACTCCTTGTTATTAAACGTCGATGAGATAATCTTGGCGTGCGCGGGCGGGCGCGGCTGCGTAAATTAGCCGGTCGGAACAGCCAGCGTATTCATCGCCGCTCGTAAAAAGAGAATAATTGCTTATTGCTTCAACATGTTCGAAGATTTCAGATTTAACAAGCGCTATTTCACGCTCGAGCTGTTCGATTATTACATCGCCCCGCGTATGAGCGCAGCTCCAAATTTTCCGCTCAATTTTCACGTCACGCTACGTCACCGGATGCTTCCGAATCCAATTCCGCTTATTTTAATCAATCATCGGCCTTTCACGAAGGCTGTTTCACAAAGAACCTCTGCGTGTCTCTACCCGAAAATACCTGACAATTCATCAGGATTTTGCTACGGCGCCTGCACAGCTTCTGTTTCGTCAGAGGCTGAGTATTTATAACGCGCACGTAATTATGTACTTGTAATTACTTGTCAGTCCGATGAAGTGCGCGGCGCGACGAACCCGTTCGTGACACGCGCGACATTAACATCAATTCATCAGTCGATCGACTTGCATTTTCTCGATTATCCGTGCGGATTTTGCGGATACATCGTCTCTCTCCGCGCTAGAGGTGTGTTTCCATCGTGGCGTGGTGAAGACGCGACGCGACGTCGACGACAACGCTGCACGCGGTACACAGAACCCGTTAATGCTGGACCATTAGAAAGCACACAGCTCCGAATTCGTATTCAGGCAGAGACGTCTGCACGAGAAGTGAATGGGATTTGGGTTTAATTAGTGCAGAATTTAAACGAGACTCACGAGCGAAGAACGTCACACCGCGCGGCGACGGCCACCTAAGGTCCCACCCGCTTTTGCACGCACCTTTGACGTCAAGTCGTCGAAAGGACGGTCGGTGACCCGAATATGCCGGCGCCGGAGTCACATGGAAGATCAAAGACGCAGGCGCGCCAGGTCGCCGCGAGAAGAATTGCCATGATTTTATAGGTTTCTTCGCAAAGGAACGTACGTATCCTTTTCATAAAAACGCTCTCGTAAAATTAGTCGCCCGCCGTAGCAGGAAATTTTCATTAGCAAGATACAATGAGACAATTAATGAACGAGTACGATTCAAACGTGGCGTGCATGAAGAGAGCGAAAGGGAGAGAGAGAGAGAGAGAGAGAGAGAGAGTTGAGAGTTCTCTTTGATTTTCTACACATACGCACAGTGAAAAAATATCCAAAAGATAAAAAGATATTTATTCGGCGTACGCTGATGACACGTTCACGTTGCGAATGTAGGCGGAAAAGAAAAATATGCATTTTTTTAATTCCTTTTTCATAAAAACGGTCGTTTATCCTATTCGAGTAAACCGGTTTGGATTTGAATAGATATGTTATTAATAGCGAGCGAATATTTATTCGCACAAATATCCAGGAAGCAAGAAATAAATATTTCTTGCTTCCTGGATATTTTTGCTTTCAGCGCGTGATAAAAATTCTCGTGCAACGCACAGCTGCGAGCGACAGTCGAACGTTGCAGACTCAAAGCGTGTGCGCGTAATTTTTGCGGAGAACCAGTTCCTCAGCTTCACCAGTTGTGCACACCAGGTGAAATCGCGAGCATCGCCATTATTATTATTAATCGCGCGATCGGGAACACAGGCTCAACGCCTGGAACGAGGCCATCTGCTTCTTTTGCCGACATATGCGCCGAGTGCTTAAGTGGAAGCTCGCTAAACAATGGACGTTACTGTTTTACATTCGGCCGAACGAGCGGAGCAGCAGCGCTTTCGCCCGTCGCGCACCATAAATACGGAGCGATATTTTGTCCCCATCGCGTTTTCATTGCCGCGCTTTAACGTCGTACGTACGCCCCCCCCCCCCCTGCTTCATTTCGAGCGTTTTATTTCTATCCGCCACTACCGCTCGACGTCGCAACGTAAAACCGACGCGGATGTAACCGAGCGTTGTAAAAGCGCGTTATTGAGATGCGGAAATAACGCACTGCTCGCGTTGAATAATTCCTCGTTAATTGATGCCGTAAATGTCACGTTTATGGCACATCAATATTGATTCGTCGCCAATTGTCAGGCGATATTACGCGACGCGCAATGATGTCACTGTTATTGTCGAAAAAAAAAAAAGAGAAAAGAGAAAAAAGCCGAGTCCGTCGACGACTTCATTTGCTCGATACTTTCGCTGAGAACAATTCGCGATTAAAGCTCCTGAGAACTGTTAAGACGGGTGATTTGCGAAGCGCATGGAAATGTGGTGGAACAATGCGATATTTCCTCTCCTCGGAGAGAAAAGGGAATTTTTTGGACGTACGGTTGTCTAATATTAGCATTTATTCCTCTATCGGGCTATTGAAAGGAATCTAAAAGAGAGGAGTCTAAGATTTCGTACGATGCCGAAATGTATAAAGGTTGTATGAGAAACCCGGTGCGATAATTTTGGAAAGATGAACGAATTATCCCATAGTCTCTAATTTCTTCCTTTTTCATCACCCGCGATGGTGATCGTGAATATCATTACAAAGTTTCACCTGTGAGCAAACGCCTTTATTAACTTTTTCTCTACGTTTATACTTCTTCTAAGGTTTTCTTCGAATTAATTGTTTATTCTGCACCGGACAATGGTCGACGATTATAGAAAATAGGCGAAGGGATTAAACGAGGCGCCGAAGAAACCTAACCCGGGCACGAGTCCGGATTACTCCGTCGAGCGATCAACTTTGCGGAAAAAGGTGGTTGGCGCAAAAAGAAGGAACAGAATGTCAGGAATGAATGGAGAAAATGAGTAAGGCGCGGTAAGGGCGGTCATTCAAACGCAAATTACTCCCGGCTCCATTTCCATTTTGTGAACAATGCGCCGCGAACCTTGCCGGAAATAAGAATGAGCTTTCGCACGTATGTTTTATCCGTCCGCTTTATCCGCGACCGCACCTATTTTACCGAAATCGACTTTCTCCGTGGAATTTCTCGCTGATTTTCGCTTCTTTCGGCATTTTAGTGCGTAAACGGAAAAACTGCGGCTCGCGGCAAAGAGTGAACTTTTAAATTACCGTAAAAGACACTTGGCTTCGCAGAAAGATATAAACATGGAAAATGCGTGCAAAATAAATCAACTAATTATTTTGCGCAAATAGTCTCTCTCTCTCTCTCTGTCTCTCTCTCTCTCTGTCTCTCTCTTCTTCTCTTCGTAAGAAAAAAAAAGAAAATTAAAATAAGATAAATCAAATAGGATTGATAGGCATTCGCTTTTCTCTCGAAATTTCTTCAAATTTTTCAAAATCTTTCAAGCAATTTTCTACTTTTACTAGATACTTGGTCGTATCTATATTCCCACTAATATTATTTCCATGTGATTCAATTGTCCACAAGATGTTGCAGAAGAAACGATATCATCGCGAACGTAAGAATCACTTCGCAGACGGCTTAACGAATATTCTATTAAAACGACCCTCGCTGAATACTTGTCGAGCACCCGATATTGTTGCGTAATGCGGCTCTCAATAGACGCAATCATTCGAGCACGACTATAACGTCTTCTAATTGGCAACTCTTTTCCACGATAATTGGAAGCGGTCGAGGAGCTTCGCCGCGATGGGATCCCGAATTGGTGGAGCATATGGAACGGCCAAACGACAGGGAAAACGATCGGCGAAATGAAATGAAAAGCATTTCCCGGTGCGAGGGAATCGAACTCGGGAGATTGAATCTTACGACGCATATGTGCGTCATAAACTATTACGACACCAGCACGTGGCCAGAGTTCATCGTTTCTGGCTAGTGGAGGTAATATTAACGCGAATCACACGCGACGACATTTATCACGAGAGTACTGCGACTGCGGCTGGTGTATTAGTCTCATCATTCGAATGGTGGACACGCAACGTCGCGAAAAGTCCAAATCTCGAAATCCAGGAAGTGAAAAGAAGTCGTAATATTGAAATCCAATAACGAGACAGCATCCCCCCGAGATTCAAGTTTCCCGAATTATACACGGAGAAAATATCGTAGGAAAAGTTACGTTGAAATTGTATTTTTCTTCCTACGATATTTCTGTATTTATTGTAATAATAAATTATTGTAATAGTAAATTATTACAGGAATAATGTAAAGAGAAAAAGAGACAAAATATCCACACAATTACAGTACTGCGTAAGAAAAATTCAAATGTGCATAACATTTTTAGGCAGATATGTATTGATTTCAGTCGTACTTCTATAATATGGTTTAAAGTAAGAAAAACGTTGTCACAATTTTTGCTACAATATTTCCTTTGATTGTTCCGAGATGCTGTTATCCTGAAGAAAATACGCACTAAAGTATACCCTTAAAGGAATATATTCTTTCTGTACTCGAGTGAGTAGAGACCCAGGCACCACGCCATCAGGCAATCGAACAATTTCAATATATCGGAAAAATCATATTCTGTGAGATCGTCTCGGTGTCGTTCGGATTTCGATATTACGACTATTTAGGAAATTGCCTGCCCCCAAAATTTCGATACATTTTTCTCCGGGACAACGTGCATGCGTCCCTCCCCCGTTCGAATTATATAATACATACGCAGACCGGCATAAAATTGCCTTGATAACAATATTGATTTATTACTTATTGATTATTCAGCAGAAGGAACGGTTCTGTCGAGAAGCAATACGTTCGTCATATTCGTAGTTTTGTGTTAATGTCTAGAAAAAAATTTTTATTACTATTATATTATTAATTCGCGTGATTAGGAAAAATAGTAATTAATAAAGTAATAACCTCGTATTGAATATTAAGGCTATTATGCGGCCGAATGAAAGAAACATTTTCCGATAGAAAATGCAATTTCGAACGAGAAAGAAGCTCCGATAGAGATATACTCTCTGTGTAACATATGTAACACGCGTGTCGCAGCGCAAATGGAAATCGCTCGCGGTTAATGCGCGACAAAAATGCCGTGCGGTAACCTTCCCGCGCTCAGAATTCCATTCGGTTTCATCGATATGCGTGACGCGGGGCGCGCAGAATGGAAAAGGATCAAAATGAGGACTCCTCCTCCACGCCTGCCGCGCACTCGCCGAGATCGCTTTTTCTTCCGTTTTCGTAAAACCGTTACCGTTATCGGCAACATTTCTACCTTACTCTTTTTGCCTTGAAAGAATGATATACTGGTTTTACTAGTTAGCGAGAAATCGATAGCCTTTCCGCGTTCAACTCCCCTCTCTTTACGTCACCCCTTTCCCCACACTCGTCTTGGACAATTCATTTTTACGCAATGATAAAGAAAAACCATCTCGGTATATCAGGTGTTACGCCGGTGTTATTTTCTTTAACGAAACGTGCGATAGCTATTTCACTAGCGCGGTTCTATGCTCGCCGATAAGCGGGAAACGCACGCGTGGTAAGTCGGAAAGTCGACATATATTCCTCAGACGCTTTTTACATATCCAAGCCTGACGCGCAACGACAAGCCCGTGTAATCGTTTTGCTCGTAAACGTTCAAAAGTCGCGCGTCGTGAAGCCAGTGTGGTCTCGAACAAAGTTCAGGAGCAACGCTGTTTGAAATCGTCTGGCGCGAGAAAATTTCGTGCCGGCAAAATTCTAGATATCTAAAAAAATATTCACATTAGACAAACACCACGACAGATGAAGCGCGACGGCATTGACGGCGTTTCTCGCGAAGTGCCGAGCGAAGCAGCGCGGTCGCCGCGCGGCATTAAAACGGCTAAGAACCTCGTTAGCGGCCTCGCCGCGAGTACACCTGCGCCGCAAGCAGCCGACCTGACGGGAGAGATAAAACTAGAGGAAGATATGCAGGAGGAAAATAAGTTGGAGAAGCGTAGCAGAGGTCGTCGATGTTCCCGCGGTGAATAAAAGTTGACGACGCGCGCGGTTACAGCCGGCGGGCGCGTGCGCCGCGTTACACCCGCGAGATGATTATGAATACGAAAGTATCGCGCTTGGTAATGCCTTTATAATGCCTTTAGCAGCGCGTAGATACTATGTTTCTCTCTCTCTCTCTCTCTCTCTCTCTCTCTCTCTCTCTCTCTTTTCTCGTAAAACGGCGCGAGAAAAAATTTTTTTTTCGCTCCCAGTCATGTGGACATCCCAGCAGCGTTATTTCATACCGCGTGCGCGCGCGTTTGTGTGTGTGGCTATGCGAGGATCGGGAGCCATTTCCCTTTAACGACCGGCCGTTTCAGAATCTCGAAATGTCGCGGAGGAATGACGTGGCGACCTTTCTCGCTCGTATTTATGTCGAGTTTCGGCCGCTTTTAATGAGCTCGACGAGTCGTGAAAAGCTCGTTCGAACCGAGTCGCCAAGTGCTCGATTTTAAGACCGAGTCGCGCACGAGCGCGCGCGCTTCACTCTGCTTTCGGAAATCGATGGATACACACACACACACACACACACACACACACAAGAGACTTTCGTCGAGAAGCGACAAGCTTTTAATTTTAAGCGTAATTAAAACGGAAATGGCGCGACCCTCGTAACGTTGCTAATTATCACGCTATTATGAGCGAATACAGTGATCTAATGATTGCAAACGTTATTGGGAAATATAAACGGATTTGAGAGCAGATTTAATGTTTCCTCTGAGAGATACTCGAAAGAGCTTCCGGAGAAACGCCTCTGATTCGATTCGCGGCGAAAAATTAAGCTGCTCGTCCGTGAAAAGAAGCGGCCTGAATGAATTTTAACTTATTTGAAATGCTAAAAGCAGGCATGACTTGCATGAATTATGCAGCAAATACAATTTGTATATTACTCGTATCATTCTCGGTATCATTTCATGGCCGGTTGCGCGCGGAATATAGCGTTTCAGCGCATGATCGTCAGCAATTTGAAACGAAACACGTCCCGCTAATTGATATAATATTTTTATAACCGACGTAATCCGAGAAATGTTTAGCTCGCTGCCGTATCGCTAAATACATTTCTCGATTGCGCGATATATCGCGTATACATACGCTTCGCGATCGAATGCGAAACGATTTCAGAAATACTCGCGTATCCATAAAAATCGCCATCAAACGTTAATCGCGGGGGAGAGTCCGGCGATTGCGATTTATTCGTGCGAGACGTCGTCGGCGCGCTTCGGGCGCATCAAATGTTTAGTCTCCAATAAAAATTCAATTTTCAATCTCCGGAGGAAGTAACGCGATATCGCGATAGAAGGACGACAGCGCGGCGCGGCAGTCGTCGATCGTGGTTTTTAAAGTTTGCAACCTCGCGGCGAATCACGATGCGTTCGCTGTGTAAATGTTTGAACTGCTCGAGTGTATACGCGATGCGTATACACTGTGCACGCTCTCTCTCTCTCTCTCCCTCTCTCTCTCTCTCTCTCTCTCTCTCTCTCTCTCTCTCTCTCTCTCTCTCTCTCTCTCTCTCTCTCTCTCTCTCTCTCTCTCCCTCTGGAGACGCGGAACGTTGTCCTAATGGCCGCGAAATTGTATAGAAAGTTACGGTCGCGTCGCGGGCAGATCTCTTAAAAGCTTCGCGAGAGATAAAGCTGGCGTCGCGCGAAGCTCGCGCGGCGGTCGTCGGGAACGCGTAACGACGTAATTAGAAATCTACCGGAGCTTGAATTTGCCCGTGAATCAGCCGTTAAATCGCACGATTTATCGGCCCGAGACCGGAGACGCTAAATATCGCAATGCCATCGGTGGCGATAAATTTTTCGCAATTACTTCTCGATTTAATTTAAGGCCGCGATCGCAGCGCGCGCATTCCAGCGGTCGCGAGCAAAGGGCGACGAATATTTTCCAGCGCGCGCGCGCGCGATTCCATCTCCTCCAGTTTATCGTGTAAAATATTTATCGAGCAACACCGCCGCCCTAGGGCAGAACTCTCTCTCTCTCTCTCTCTCTCTCTCTCTCTCTCTCGTCGAACAGACGCTCGTTACATTAATTAATGCTACGCGGTTTTACAGCTCATCGACGTAGCGCGCTACGTCGCTCCGCGCTCTCCACGAGAATAACAAAGTAGCATACATCCGAGCGAGAGTAATAGAGCGAGTGGGTGGGCGGAACGGGGCGGCAAGGGGAGAGGAGAGAAGGGCAAGTTGCTTAGTTTTGCTGGTAGGTAGGTGCGCGAGGCGATGAGCGTCACGGGGTAACTTCGTGGCCTGAAACTATCTAAAATATATACGGAGCGTCTCCCGAGACACTATGTAGCTTCTTGTAACCCTACGTCACTCGTGTAATGCAGCGTCACATTATGCGCGAAATACGTTGCCGCACGAGATGCAACTGCTACCTCCGCTCGCGAGGCCGTCCTTCGCGGCGGGACAGCTTGTCGATATCGCGTGATTGCAATTTAAACGTTGCCACGCAGCACCGCCGAAATTAACCGCGCGCGCGCGCGCCGCGCTTCTCTAATTGTCCGCTTTGTCCTGTCGCCTTTTGGCCCTCGTCGACATTTTTATTGTGTGTCGTTATTATTTTTACTTCATTACTCATTCATTGTTACTCGTTCATTATCTTCATTTATGCCAAAGCGCAATTTATTTCCCTCGGCCGGCAGGCCGCCTCCGGAGCGCATCGCGCTATTTTCCGATCGCTGTTTGCGAAATGGAGTTCATTACGGATACCGCGCGGCTTATAAAGTGCGCTCGCAATTTTTTCGACAGATCGCAAAAGTTTCCTTTTTTCTTTTTTTTTCGAAAAGGGCATTTTTTTCCGCGCTACGCTCGTGTTGCATTGTTTCATTCGGCATGTTGCGCGGCGAGATGATAACGGCTAAGTGTTACAAAGCGCGCGGCGGAAACGCGCAGTGCATCAACGACACGTGCGGCAACATCAAAGAAGATAACGGGCCGCGATCGTCACGTTTCGCGTCCGGCGATAATATCGTATAATTCTCGAAATTTTTCACCGCGCCGCGGCGGAATGTGTAAAAATGTTGTAAAACTGCAGCGACCGCGCGCGGCGATGTACGCGCGCTCCGATAACGCGCTACGCGCGCGCACATCGAATTTACCAAAAATACGGTACAGATCCGACGGCTGTGAACATAGTTGAGACGAAAAAAAAAAAGAGAGAAATAAAATCGCGAAACACGCACCGCATTTGAATTTCATCCACCGGCGTATCCGGCTGCGCGAGTCGAACGATTAAATATATCACTGTGCAAAAATTGCACAGTGGAAGACGCCTGCTCCGGAAGAGGGAAAAGGAGCGAGCGAGCGAGGGAGAGAGAGAGAGAGAGAGAGAGAGAGAGAGAGAGAGAGAGAGGACGCTCGTCGAGGAGCGATCGACGTCAAGCGGACTAACTGAGGCATGGATTATGCACGAGACAGAGATAAAGGGGGGCATGCTAACAAACCCGAAAAAGCACGGGGATCCGAAAAAAATCGCGCCTACATCCGGCTAGACGCAAATATAAATCAGCGCGCCAATCGTAAATCCGCCGTTTCCGCTTTTATTTATCCGCCTTCCCTTTTTACGCGATGTATCACGTCGCGAGTTAGTAGCGCGGTCCATTATAGCGAACGCGGCGCGCGGCAATAATTTTGGTTTAATGCGCGCCGATGTGCCGGCAAGTCGGGTTACCGTGAGAGAGAGAGAGAGAGAGAGAGAAAGAAAAGGGCGCCGACTATTGTTTAATACGAATCAGCATCGCCTCCTGTATCATCCCCGAATGCGCGCGGTTGCGTTGGAAACGTCTCGCTCGTTCGCTCGCTTCAATCATCGACGGAAGCTGCCGTTGTATCTTCGTTATTATCATCACTCGAGCTTCATTTCGGTTCAGCGCTCCGACATAAATCTCGGGCGCCGAGTGTATACGCGGTTCTTTCGCTCAAATTCCATTCCGACGCATTCGGCGGTGAAACAGACGATCCCTCACTGCCGGCGTTCCGTCGGTAGGACGCGCTCGACGAATTCTCGCACGAAGGCGGCGTCGTCCGGTTAAGATCGGATGCGAGACAGATAGACGCGATCTGATTTTTCTCGAATCGACGGGAAAAAGGAACGAACGCACCGTCAGGGTGCGGGAAGCAGGAGAGCAGCTTCCGCACAATTTATTTAGCGCTCGGTAAAAATTATCGCAGCGCCTTCGTCGCGAACGAGAGCACCCTCGCGTAGGCGCGCGAGCCGGCGCCGTCGATCGTTCCGGGAAAATCAACGAACTCCTCCTCGATCCTCCCGACACAATTATCCGAAGTTCCGGTTTCCGATCCGGCTCGTCCTCGTCCCGGATATTTCGTAGGTTAAACTTTTCCGCGCGGAACAACCGCCGCCGGTGACCTCCTTCCACATTTATTGCCCGCATCGGCCCGAATCGACGGCGCACGCCGAAAGTTCGTGAAAGTTTCATTTAAATCCGAGCCTGTTCGCATAGAAGCCGTTGATCCCATCCGCGTCGACCTCGCGCACCGTCGCGCCGTCGTCGACGCCGCGCGCGCGCGTAATTTTTGCGACTCGTCGCCCGCGAAGATGACTCGCGACGCGCCCTCGAGAGCTCCGCTTCGATCGGGCATTCCGATTACCCGAATTCGCGTGTAAATTCTGATCGATTCAGCCGAGAGAAAACTTGGTCGATAATTATCTCGGCATTTCGAGCGGCAGTCGTCCGAGTTCCTCCTCGCCGAAGAGGAGCAACCGCTCGAGGATTGCAGGAACTCGCGGATTCCAGCCGCTTCCGCGACAGAGTTCGCGCAACTTTCGTTCGCTCCGCCGTTCAAACGTCGAAGAATGGATTTCTTAAAAGAAGCGACACAGTCTAAACAGCCGGGAGATAACGGAGAACAAATAGACCGAGGCGCAACGAACGGCGGTGGACGGGGCTCGCGGGAGTGCAAAATCATGGCAGGTATCGCGGCTGCGCTATATTCGCATACAATGCAGCTCGCCCGCTCCCATCCGGCGGACAATGGTCCTTTTTTCGTTTCAACGGCAGCCAGGACGAAGGGAGAGCGGCGCGACACACCGCGCGAACGGCGGCCGACGGCGTGCGCGTGTACGTGGTAACGTAAATCATACCTCGAAATAGAATCGAACGGTCGTCGTTGTTGTCGTCATTGTCGTCGTCGTTGTCGTCGTCGTTGTCGTCGTTGTCGTTGCGCCATAAACGACCGAGCGAGAATCCGACGCGGCTCTAAAATCTTATCTGCACGCGCTAGTTCTTGCCTCGCAGCGGCGCAATTACGCGCGCGGGTCGTCGATAGTAATCGGCGATGATCATTTTTATCGTCGAGCTCGCTCTCGAACGCGATGCAAACTTGAGACTCCGGATACGACAAGTAATCGGGAGAAATCCTCTCGGGAGGAGATTACGCGCGACACGATAAATTTTAATTTCGATATCGAATCGCGAGTACGATGGAAATTGTGTGTTTGCTTTCGTGTGTTTTCGATAAGTATTTATGATTATTTATCTATCGACGGAGGGGGGGGGGCGGAGGTGGTGTCCCCTTCAGAAAATATCACGAGAAACGGATCGGTTTTCAGGCAGCCGACTCTCTTGCGCGCGTGAATTCCGATCTGTGTTTAAACAAGAGAGACTTAATGGACGAGCGCGATGATCCGATAAAATCGTAATTAGCGCATGTGATGCATCGGCGATCATTGCGCACACAATTCATTTGCTAAATGAATTTGGAGTGGAAGGATTGATCGAAGCGAGAGAGATAGAGGAAGAGAGAGAGAGAGAGAGAGAGAGAGAGAGAGAGAGAGAGAGAGAGAGAGAGAGAGTGAGAAAACGTAGACGTATAGTCGGACGTTGCTCACGTTAAATACGTCGGTTTAATTACTAATTTAGAGCCGTAAACGAGGCACCGCTGCAGATGTTGCAGCGTTCGACGATCGATTCGTTTACTCGGCGTCTACGTGAATTACGGCGCGACTCTGCGGATTACCGTGCACGGGATCGCTGAAATTTTATCACCTTTACATCATTATCGGCTCTATTAACGGAGCTTGACCCTAGAGACTCCTACGGTCCACGAATGTTCCGCGCGTGCGCGTGCAAGAGAGAAATTCTCCAATTCTCATTAAGTGTCACGAGTTCCAATTAAAATAGGATTTTCAATCTCCGACGGAATATCAATTAGGTACTAATTTTCCGACGACCGAGGGGGTCCTACTTTCCCGCTCGTCTCGCTGGAGATAAAAGCCCCCCGATTTCGATTCCGCTTTAATTACATCTGTCCTGTCTACGTTGATTGCCTATTATATGCATCTAGACGAGCATCTAACAAGCTACGAAGCTACGTCGCCGCGAAGGAGCCTCTTTCTCGACACCCCCTTTTCCCCGATTCCCCAATCATCAGCGCGAGCATTCAGCTCGGCGCGTGCACTTTTTCGCGATATCTTCACGCGATTCGATAACTCGCGGCGCGAGTAATGAGTTTGCGCGAGCGTACCGGCATTTCCGCCGCCTAACTCGATTTTCGATGCAATTTCTTAGCGAATCGAATTAAAGCCGGGCATTCCGACGGGGAGAACGAATTCGCGCGAATTCGCACCCGCGATGAGGAGCGGAATTATCAAAACTCGACATAATAACAAACGCTACGGAGAACTGACGTTCCATTTAATGCGCCGGAATACTTCCCGAGCGCTGTTTTACGACGCGTCGAAGAAAGAGGGAGACATCTGCGAAAACGAGCTGCGCGCAGAGAGTATTTTTAGAATATCTACTTAGAATATCTACAGACTCTCGTAAGTCGATAAATTTTTTAATCCCACGTATTCTCGGTGCTCTCGCCCGACGCGTCGGAAGAGAAAGAGAGAAGAGAAGGGAGAAAGGTTGGGATCCTATTTTAGGGTCGATAAAAATATATAAATCTTTATCCCCCCGCGATAAAAGTCCGGCGGCACGAGATAAATCGTACGTTCTAACGTTAATAAGGACACGCTTCGCTTTCGATCGTTAATACGACCGAGTAAGCCGAGTGCTTTATAAGAGATTTCCATAATTCGACGAATGAATAAAGTGCTACCCTCCGACGACGACTTCTCGAACGTAACAGGTCTCGGGGAGCGATTTCCCGGGGAATTCTCGCGGCAAGAAAGAGATACTCATTCCGGATGCTCCTCCGCTGGCGCGATATCCTCACTTAATCCGATCTTTTAACCACCCCCTCCGTTTTGCACGGTGACGCCGAGCTTGCCGTACTTGTATATCGGCCCCGCGCTCGCCTGCCAATCTGCTCGCAATCTCACGGGCACATCCGTCGGGAACTCACACGAATTCCGAAGCCCCTCGATTTCGTTGCGTTCGCTCGAGTTTATCGAGCGGACCGAGTATCCCGGAGTATCCGTGTACGCGAACGAGAGCGAGCGCGTCCGCGCGTCCGTTTCCGTGGTCGCTCGAGCTGCAAAAATTTTATGTGGAAACTGCGGAAACTACTCGCGAGACACGATATTCTGGCCCCGTGTAATAGCCCCCCCCCTCTCCCCCGCCGTCACCGACGACGACGACGACGAGATGAACTCCTCGGCTCCGTGGGCGAGGAACGGACGTGCGCTATGCGGGCCGCGCTTCATTTCCAGCGCGAGCTACTTTCCCGTCACGCGTGTTTTTCCGGTTGTCGCATTAGCACCTATCTCCGTCACTCCGCTTCGCTCTTACTCTTTCTCACTTTGTCCGTCTTCTGCTGCGAAAGTTCGGAATGATGTCGTTCATATGAAAGTCCCGAAGGACCGAGACCGCTTCTAGGATGAGAAATTAAAAATCGCGTGTGTACACACACATTCGAGTCGAGGTGAATCTGCATTAATTTTCAGCAACGCTAAATGCAATATAATTAATGGCAGAAACGAATCACTGAAACACTTGAGAAATTGCCTCGGACCTTCTCCCCCGCACAGATTTCTTCCTTCTTCAGATCGTTACGCTTCGCATCGCGATCTTAGAGCGCTTTAAACTACTCCGCAGTTTTTGTAAAAAGTCACGCGATTCTGAGAGCTTATCTTTTGCCGTATCTCAATCGGTCCTTTAAACCGTAGGTAGGGCATAAAGGAAAGAAGACCTCGCAATCCTTATCGGGGTGAAGGCTGACACGCGGTTCTAATTAACTTCGTGCCGGGTTCTTCCCGGGTTTAATCCCGCGGAAAACCGGGTCTTCCGTGTGCACCGGCCAGAGAAAACATCAAGATTCTGCATCTTTCGTTCAATTCCATGAAACCGTTCCCGGGCAAATTGAAAGGATCCCCCCTGTAAGAGCGAGGGCGCGAGCTGAAGATGTAGATTTAATTTTACGTCGTTGTCGTCGCGATGAATTTTCCTCGTCAGCAAAATGCACGGCGGGAAAGCGATCGGACGAGCCCAAGCCGCAACGCGAGATTTCTCCACAACGAGGTGGGCTCTCGCGTTACCTTTCGCAAATGACAAAGAAAAAAGAGAGAGAGAGAGAGAGAGAGAGAGACAATTTATAGGACGAGAGCAATTAATAAATGACACTGTCGCCGACAATATAATCCTTTATTCCGCAGAATTTGAAGGGAAAAGAAACGAGGACGTGATTAATTATGAAGAAGCAAATTAGTATCGGGAGAAACGACGAACCACTAATTAAACGTAGCTTATTCCAATTAATTATCGCCAAGGCGGTTAATTAGTGAAAATCTTTTCGGCGTGCAATGTGAGTTTTGCAATTGGAACTCTCGTAAAAACATGTGAGGGGACTAGAAGACAAGCAAAGAGAGACAAATAGAGAGAGAGAGAGAGAGAGAGAGAGAGAGAGAGAGTGAGAAAAAATATTCATATCAATAATGGAGCGCTTTCTCTCTTTCTTTCTCGGCGCTCTATTCTCGCGCGTTTCAGCAACGGCCCCGTCGAAATTCGTCGAAATTACAATAATAAAGGGAAGGCATAATTATATCGTAACGTGAGTAATTCTCGTTTTTCGTTTCTCGTTACGGCGCAGCCACACAACGATTATTTGGTAGTCCGCGGTTGCGAAATCATTATCTCAGTTTCGTCGACGGGAACCGCGCCCCGTTGGCGTTTCAGTTGATTTCCGCTATGTTCCCGCGGCAAATTACGATGGATATTTTGCAGTCGCGTATAATCACCGTACAGACGAATGCACGTGCACGTGACTGATGGAAGACTACTCGTGGAGATTGATACCGATCGCGCGACCTCCATACTATGAACCGTAAAGATGACTTCGTGACGCTCGCTTTTCCGTTTTCGCTGCGCAAGCGAACGCTGTACACTCGCTTATGCGGACTAATGCTAACGATACTTTATTGTTTTCACTAAAAACGTAGATTAATCGTAGGTGAAATTGGATCGCGGCAAAAATCGCAGAGAGGAAAGTCATGTCGCGCGATAATAAGCCTCTCAACGTACGACTCGCTTTAGCTCTTCTCTCTTTCTCTCCATCCCCTTTTTCTCTCGCTCTCTCTCTCTCTCTCTCTCTCTCTCTCTCTCTCTCTCTCTCTCTCTCGCTCTCTCTCTGTATTTTAACGGCAGCGTCAGCAATCGCGCAACTGCGACTAGATCGCACGTCATCGCACGAGTCGTAGCCGTAATGCGGAAACCAAGCGAAAAGTAATTACAACGCGGCCGCGGAGCGGTCGCAGACGTTCGTCGCGACTTCAATACTCGATTTGTCGGCCGTCGCTTTAGCGCGGCGTGTTCTTTTCGAACTGCCACGGGGCAGCTGGATAATTAGCGCCGCGCGTTGGGCGCTGGTCGTCGTCGCGAGCCGACGACAGCGGTCAGCTGAGAGATCGGACAAAAGTAATCTATCGGAGCACTTGCAAGCGGAACCTCGGAGAACGTCAGACGCCGATTTGTTTCCAATTTTTTATAGTTATTTTTCATGTCAAAATATGAAGAAATCTGTTATCATTTTTAGCTGAAATTAATTTTTTCAATTTTTTCGAAATCTTTCAAGTTTTGCGCTGGTACACTATTTTCTACATATTTAAAACAATATTTCTTAAAAATATATATACCTGATTTGTTGAAACTTGCACACACGTGTCGCCGATTATGAATCAGAACCATTTTGTAAAATTCAAAATGGAGGATCTAATATGGCTGACGTCATTGTTGAAAAGGTGTTCAGTTTTATGCTACATTCGACGTTGCGTAATTTTTTCGGCTCACTATTCAGCGGACAAGCTCATTTTAACGTCAAAATCCGGCAAAAAGCGAACAAGAAATGAACAAAAACAGAATGAACAAGAAACTTCAGAAATTTCGAAAAAATTGAGAAAATTAATTTAAGCTAAAAATGATAACAGATTTCTTTATATTTCGATATTAAAAATAACTATAAAAAACTGGAAACAAATCGGCGTCTGACGTTCCCCGAGATTTACCTGTTAGTCGCCGCGGCGGCTAAGTCACCTCGCAGAGTCCGCGGCATCTATCATCGCGCAGCGCGAACAATCACAGATCAGGACTCGCTTTCACGATTAAAACGGGTCGTTAAGACTGAAAGTAAGACGAATCGCCAGGCCGTGATGGATGACGAGTATAGGTGGCCGTTCGGAGGAGAAGCCTGCGATTTAATTGTCGGCCGCGCGAGCTTCCCTGCCCTGCAGCTTGTTACTCGAAAATGATGTCGCCGGGTCGACACTCGTCGAGTCGATTGTACCTCCCGGTGACTTTGTTTCCGCATCGCATTGTGCGCTACGCGTGTGCCGCTCTTGTATAATCAGATTGTTACGAGAGACTTCGCGCCGACGAATCTGATATCTCAACGTTATGTTGCGTAAAATGCTGGCACGTGGAATATTAATATCACGCTTGCGTGGTTGTTTGTTGCTTCCCGTAAGAATGCTGAAGATTCAGAGAAAAATATCAAGCGACGTTTATAATGTTTAACAGTCGCGAAAGACAATGGGACACATTTTTTATTCGAGAAATTACGCCGAGTTGTTTCTCCTTCTTGGAATTGTGACAATAAGAAGTAAGCGAAGAGTTCAGAAGACGAGTGTCGGGCAGCACGGTTGCAAGCATTACTCAGAAATGTAAGAAAAATGTTGACGTATATATATATATATATATATATATATATAAACAAGTGAAAAAATAAAATAATAAATAACAGATGAAATAACTGTAGAAATGACGATAATGAAAAGAAAAGAAATAATAAGTGGCACGTAAATGAAAACAGGTAAATCGGGCAGTCTCTCATAATCCAAGCTTCAACGGCTGAGTATTAATGCGTACGGTCAACAGCGTTAATTTATTGTTATTAATTAGCCGGCAGCTCTGGTATTGTACTCACTTATATTTTTGTCCCTGTACTGCGGCCGCGCGTCGCCTATGAAACAGACGAGCAGCATCCACACCGCGAGCCAGCACGTTTCCATCTCGAGCTGAAATAAGAAGCGACGCTCTCTGTGGATGGATTTAATTAAGAATTCAGCGAGGGGTGCGCTGCACTTCGCAGTTTCTTTACGACCGCGATGTTACTACGCGATGTTACTACGCGATGTTTTCGAACTCTCGAGCGAAGTTCGTTACGACGGAGGCACTTTGACGTGGCACTCAGCCGGGCCGCTCTGAGATATTGCTGCCGATCGAATTGAATTAATGCGCGGGATCAATGCCCGACATTACAATTTGATATCGCGCGCTTCTCGCGATTCTGAAAAGTACAAGAAATCTTTGACGCAGAGAGAAAGCGAGAGACACAGAAAGAAAGAGAGAGAGAGAGAGAGAGAGAGAACGGCTTCCATCGAAATCTCAGGGAAACGTCCGCTTTAAATTTCAATTAAGACGGGACAAAACATTCATGGGCGGGGGAGGGGGAGGGCGAGGGGGAGTGCGCCTCCTCCCCTTCCCCTCTGGGATCGATGTAAATTCTGGCCGCTTTTGCTCGCTCGAAAGGAGCCGGTCGTCGTCGTCGTCGTTTCCTCGCGGAAACTCATCGTTTTCCCTCTCTGCATCTCTCCCCCTCTCTCACTCTCTCGCGGCTCGTTCCATTACCTTACTTGTTGGAGGTGGGAGTGGAGGACGGGTGAGAGGTAGTTGCCGTGCGCGGCAAAGAGCGCGCGCGAGCGTCTTAATTTATGAAAGTTTTGAATTTACGTCGCGCGCGCGGAGAGCATCTCGCGGCTTCTCCGAGAGTGCAGCCTCGGCGAGGTAAAAACACCGGGGCGAAACGTCACGACTCGATCGCGAGCTTCTCGGCGATTTTGCCCAGGGAGGATCCCTGATTCCTGCGCACCAGTACCTCGTACACGCTTCTAATCGTCGCCGCGAGCAAATTGCAGCGTGCGTTACGTTAGCGATGTGTGCGTGCACAGTTCGACGCGGGAGGAGCAGCGCCTCCCGACGACTGCGTTCGCACATTTACACAGGGTGCGAAATTTCAAACGTAACGAGTAAAAAATGTCGAAAACTATGAAAGATATTAGAAAAAAGCTAAAACACGTTTACCATGATTCCGAAGGAGAGAGAGAATGGCATTATCAGTTTTTTTATTTGGAGAGCATTTTCAAGGTCAGTTGAAGGTCAACTTAATTTTTTTAAATAGAAAGCCCAATTTTTTATTACATCTTCTTCTTCTACCAATTAATTTTAACAACTTTTGTCTGAAACATTTTTCTGTTTGCCTAATATCTTCTGAGATATTTAAGGAAAACTTGGTAACTTCTTCGACATTCAACTTACGATATCTCGCTAATTATTCGTCGGAAGAGAAAATAGTATTAGGCTTTTTTACTTTACTTACTATCAAGCCCTAACTTTTGTTAATTTAATAATTTTGAAATTTCCAAAGGTCGATAAGTTTATATAACTGTGCCGAATCGTCGATCCAGCTCGTAATCGCCGGAGGAATAATGCTCCTTCTTAACCGTCGAAATCGTCGAGAGACGATCCTTTGTGGTAATCGCTCGGATAATCGAAAAGCGCGGAACGCAGATAGCTAGAGAGAAAGAAAGAGAGAAAGATATATACATATAAGATATGTACATATGAAAGAGAGAGAGAAAGAGGAGAGGGAGGGAGGGAGGAAGGACACCGCCGAGCGCGCTTGAATATTTCCGGATTTCTCCGGGTATGCGCGCGAGCGCTCTCTTTACTATATCTCTCTGTGTCTCTTTTTCTCTCTCTCTCTCTCTCTCTCTCTCTCTCTCTCGCGGAGACGTAATGAAATATTTCTTTGAGGATTTCGACCGTGCGCGTGAATATTTCGTTCGACGGGCGTTTTCGCGAGGCTCTTTATGTCAGTTCCCGCGAACATTATTCGCGCCGGTCGTGCCAGACGCGGAAAAATTTCGCGAGACGACGACGGTTTCGGCGGTTTTATCCGCAAAATTAATGGGATTTCGTTTGTCACGACGTGACCGTCGGCCGCTCGCGCGTTCGCGCTTTATCGTCGCAATTCGAAAGAGTACTTCGCTGGCCAAACGTTCTCGTCTCGTTTCGTGAGACGTAATGTCGCGGAGTGTCATGCCGCCGATCGTTCCCACCTGACTGAAATCGCCCGGCAAATTGCTAGCGCGAGGATCATAAAAAGTACCGGCCGACGTTAAAACGGCCGCGTCGAGTTTATCGTCGAATTTGTTTATGCATTTGGTCTCGCTGAGTTTTACGCGACGTAGTGGATATTCGAACAGTCGCATTCCGCCGCGAATTGCGAGAGATCGAATGACATTTGTTGACATTCGCTTCGCCATATAGAAAAAAGTCGAGTATTGTTTTCGCTCCATCATCAGTTGAGTGAAAAATTCACCAAACAAACTCGGAGCTGAACGAGAAGTGTGAAGTTTACGATTGAAAAATGCTGAGATTAGGTTTAGCGAAAAGTATTCTCCTCCCCCGCAAGAAATCATCCCCTAGCAACATCCTTGCGCGGTTGTCACTGGCTAAGAGCTAATTCTCGGCGATTGAATGTTTGAAAGACTCGATGACAAATTTTGTTTAATTCCTTATTGTATTAATTCTTGTAACTGTAACTTTTCGTCGACTGTGTGTACCTTCTACGCTCTAAATTGTGTAAAATTCGAATATCGATGACAGCCATCTTCTTCAGACCATAATCATACTTATCTGATATACACACAGACAGAGGGGAAAAGAGAAGGGGAGAGAGAGAGAGAAAGAGAGAGAGAGGGCGCAAACGTGCCCGAGTGAGTGGCAAACAACGTTGACGCAGCGTATCAAATATACGAGTTGGCAAAGTAGTCCGAGATGCTCTTAGCGCGGCTTAGGCGCCCCCTAAGAGGATGTATCTTAGCAGTTGTTGAGTATACTCCCTTACTCGCTAACGGCATATTGGATGGCCAACGAGAGCGCCATCGTATAATTAATGAAAGTAATTCCCGGGGACCATGCGAGAGCGGAGGAAGCGTGAATTCTCATCGCGGCAAAAATCGATCAAACGAGTGTGCACTCACGATCGAACGCGAGCCAACCACGACTGCGGTCCCGAGGGACTCCGTCTCCCCCCCCCCCCTCCCGCCGTGAACATTGCCCTCAACGACTACAGAACATGATTAAACCTCGCTCCTACGCTGAGCAACCACGGTAACAACAACAACAATAACAACACAAGCAACAACATCAACAGCAATGATCGATCGGCAAAACGCGAGGGGCAACTTCGACGAGCAACCGACCGAAAATCGCAGCCGCCCTCTTCCAGATACCCCGGTCGGCTTACCACGTTCATTTCGCGGAAGAACCGTGTCCAGCGAAGGACAGACATTTCCTCCCCCCGCCTCGGCCTGCTACATATCTCTTCCGGAGGCTTATCCATCGGAGGCGGCCGTTCCCGGGGAAATCCCTAGACGGCCGGCGTAAAAGTTCCTATTCTGGTCGAAAGGGAAACATCGTCTGCTGCTGGGAGTGCAGGTCCTCTCGACCAGGATCATCCCGAGAGCCGAGAGAGTACACCGACACATGCGACCCCCCCGAGTCACACACACATACATGTGCCATGCACACGCACACACGCGGCCGCGCACTCGACGACGGAGTGATACTAGCGCGAGGTGGCAGGCCGCCTTCGAGAAGCCTTCGAGCCTTCATCGATCACTATATAGCTAGCCCGGGGTCAACCTCCACGTATCTCGTTTCATGGTTAGCCGGCTCGAAAATATTCCCTATCCCTTTTCATCAGAGCAGGAAAGGGCGACTTTAGTGCGACCGTCGGCAAGCAAAATTTAGTGCCCGCCCGGGGGTAAATAAAACGTATTCGGGTCGTCGGACCCTCGAGTTCGTGAATCCCCGGATTCACCGAGTCCCGGGATTACCAGCCCGACGAGATGTGACGTACGTGAGAGTCACTTTTGCCAGTCGCTCCCCGGCCCGGCCCGGCCCTTGGAGTCGCGGAAGTGACGATAGTTCAATCGCCCGAGTGCAGGGGAGAGAGCGATCGTATTCCATATTTAATACGATACACGCCATTCTCCCCGATCCCGTGTCCCGTCTAGCCAATACCGAGATTACCGTCAGCGAAATCACGAGCGGTCGCGTAAGCCGCGGGTACGAGTTCCTGAGCAACGTATTACGCGTCGTAAATATTGGGTTGGCAACTAAGTGATTGAGGACTTTAAATAAGAATGAAAATTCAAAATTTTTAATTTGCTTTTTAAAATTGTTTTCAATGCATGTATGCGATACATTGAGCTTCTCTGCAATATCACGTGTTGTGCTATGACGATCTGAATCGATAATGGCCTTGATATGGGTCTCATCGACTTCAACTGCCAGACGGCCAGATCGTTGAGCATTTTTCAATGAAGAATCACAATGAAGAACGAAATCTGGCAAACCAATTTTGACACCGCCTTTCTTTCAAGGCTTCATTCCCATATACGGCACATAACTTCTTGTGTGCTTGCGATGCGTTCTTGCCTTTTCGGAAATAATACAATAAAATATGTCTCAAGTGCACGTCTTGCTCTTCCATTTTTAAATTGGGATAAAAACAAAACTAAACAACTAATCGATATAATTTTTGTATTTAAATGAAAGGTAGAAGTCCAAACAATAAGAAAAAAATATAGGTTAGGTACTTTGAACACGTTAACGAAACAAAAGAGAGTGTAAAATCCATCTGTCGACAAAATCCGCAATCACTTAGTTGCCAACCCAATAATATCTCACACGAGACGCCGAATCTTGATATAATCGCGACGCAAAACTGAAGAAACGATACCGACATCACGTCGGTATAAAATTTCTCAATTCTTTTTTCCAATACACCCGAAGTCGAGATGTCATTTGTGACAATGAGAACGAAACGCGAAAGTGTACGTAAAGTGGAAAATTCCAGAGAGTTAATCTCGATCTTTGCTCGGAAATGGGAGGAAAGTCTTTAGAAAGAAGAAAAGAAGAGCAATAAAGAAGTAAATTTCTTATATACAACTCCTATACACAACTAGACGGTGTAATTCCCGGGCCGATGTTTTATTTATAACTTAAAAATGAAAGTAACCGAGGGAACGAGCTTAATCCGCAATGCCGGCTAAAAGTAGCGGAGAAACTTTGTTGCAGGAACAGGAAATTGTCGGGAAAGGGGAAAGGGTCAAAACAATCTGCGAGACATGCAAATCTTCAGTGGAAGAGAAGGGAAAGCGCGAGGGGAAGAATAGGGCAAGTGCGGGGCAAAGGGTCGAGAGGGGAATCAACGGGAATGAAAAGATTTGTGAGACGAATTTCCGCGATCGACCTTCCCATGTTCGGCCGGGTGATAATTAGGGCTCTTCGTCACCGAGATGGTAGGCCAGCCGGTGCTTCCACAAGAAAGCCCTCCGATCGAACAAACTTCCTTCGCTAAGTAGCTCTCCAGAGATTAAACTCGGTCTCCATTCAGCGCGGAGAAATGCACTTTCTTGGGGAGTCAAGGATGACCGACCGGCCGATATTTATATCCGGCCTTTCTTGCTCCGCTTAAAGAATCCGGACAGGTGTGTCACATCAACGCGCAATATTTACGAGAAAGTCTCGGAGAGCGAGAGAGAGAGAGAGAGAGAGAGAGAGAGAGAGAGAGAGAGAGAGAGAGATAATCACCGTACAACGAAAATTCTAATTAGGAGCCTAATTCCTCTGCTGAAATATTCGCGCGATGGCGCTTAATTCGCCGAAATCTCCGGGAACAACTTTGATTGCGAAATACTGTTTGATGTCGCCAGTTCGGTTCTAATTAAACTTAGAATATCGACCTTCCATGTACGAAGTCACTAGAAAGCGCTTGATACTAATTTATGCATATAGCGTCTCGAGAAGCGTTAATTATTCCGAGGTCGAGGCTGCGATGAAGACGTGAACCTCGCGAAGTTTGGTAGCGACTTTCGCTAACTTGGATAACGCCATCGCGTCCTTAATAGCTGACAACATATATAAAACAGCAACTACGAGAGAGATAAACGCGCAGAGCAGAGAGAAGTGATACGAATCGAGTGAGTGCAAAAGTTTCGATGGACTCACATGGATGGTATTCACATTCATTTTCAATTTTGCTGCAACATAAGCAGGTTGACCCAAATCAAAGCGTGCGTGTGCGACTTCTGCGCTTCGAGACTTTGCGGTGTGTTGACAAAAGTTGACAAAATTCGGGGAAAACAAGGGGCTGTGAAACTGCGAGAAAATTGTGATCATTGCCCGCATAATTTACAACGCTTGCCTGATTCGGCTTACTTAACAATGATGGGGGGGCAATGTCAACTACGATTTTGTATTAACCATCCCCCGTCCACCTCGTCAAACTATTAACGAGCGACGGACTTTAATCAAGTCTACCGCTTTTAATAAATTTACCCGCACACTCTCTCTCTCTCTCTCTCTCTCTCTCTCTCTCTCTCTTTATTACGTGAACTAAAAGTTCCGCCCTTAAAATCATGAGAGGGTGGGAAAGAGCGAGGAGGATAAAGAAAGAGAGGAGGAAAAAGTGGAACACACGCGCGGCACGAAATATCGTAGTTTTCGCGGGACAAGTCGTGAAATAAACAATTCCCTCGTCAATCGTGGGATCAGGCTCTTATTAACGACGGCAATAATCACAATAAATAGCGTGGCCGTCAGGTAAACCGGTGATATTGTAGCGGAACAAATATCCAGAGATGACTTTCCAGGGCTGCGAACGATATTAAAAGTTATTAATGACGGTCTCGGCGAGCTACGTTCCGTCGGCTATCTTCACGGAGAGGCGAGAATTAAGGAAGGTATGAACGAACGAAAGGATAAAAGCATGAAAAGATGAAAGTTCGGCTTTTTCTTTTCTCTTTCTCTCGCTCTCTCGAACGAACCAAGTTTCCTTCCTCTCCTCCTCCTCCTCCTCCTCCTCCTCCTCCTCCTGCTCTTCTCGTGCAGAGGAAGCAGTCGAACGCCCGTGCGCTTCGTTCATCGCACTCTCCGCCTCGGCTCTCGTTATTATATCACCAATGTCGTAACGTCATCCCCGAGCTCCGCTATCGTCCACTCTGTCGTTATTGCACGGCGGAAGTGTCGAGCGCAGAGTATAAATACAAACGACTGTCGGATCCGACGAGAAAGGGTGGAAAAGAGCGCAGTAACGCTCCACGTTTTTGCATCGGTAATTGTCGCGAGCGCTGAACGCGAAGTTGCTTATGCGCGACAGCATCGCTACCCTTTCAGTCCCGAACGGAAAATCGTAAAAAGAAACGTAGATGAGGGCGAGCAAAAGAAAGAGAGAGAGAGAGAGAGAGAGAGAGAGAGAGAGAGAGAGGGAGGGATACTCGGCACGTGATGAGACATTAAGATTAACTCTCTTAAAAGTGCTCAAGTTGCACAGACACCCTAACGCAGTATACGTATTATATAGTCCCGTTATGTACTCTGTAGCAGAGGCAATAAAGAAAAAGAAAAGTGGGGAACTATTTCATTGAAAGACGCGACGTTAAGAAGAAACGTTTTTCAGAGATGAGAAATCTGCGAAGAGATTTCAGAGGCAAACATGCCTGTAGCGATCTGTCTGCGGAATCACTTTCCTCCCGTGTATACCTTGCCTCGCCGCCATTAATACTTAGACAACAACTAATGTATACAATCGCGATGAAAAGATATCTCTAAATTGAAGCGAGTCTGACGGGGTCTCATTCCGATGCACGCGGACAGCCGCGCCGGCTTGGATTCACGACAGTCGTAAGAACTCGCTCGATCTCTCCTTTTTCCATTACGTTTTCTATAACGTGAAAAACGTCGAAATTACCGCAAATTCCCATTGTTAATTCCATTCTGGGATGTACATCGTATGAACAAAAATCCCCTCTCTCTCTCTCTCTCTATCAACCCTGCCGCGATTCGTCCCCAAGTCCACCGCAAATGTTACTCCGACATACACCGCAATGTTCTCTCATCGGAGATCGAGGGTCGTTGCGAAAAATTGCTTGGGGTCACTCAAAGCCCGGAATCCCCGGGGTTAAGGGTCAAATCGTAACGAACCTTCGATCATCCCCCGATCTCGCGCAGCTAGTAGAAATAAGTCTAAGAAATGAGGAGGATGGCGGTGTGGTGGGGAGGGGAGGGCGACGGGGCGCGGGAATGGAAGCGAGTAATCCGTCGTGGCACAAATGATGGCGGAATCGATCCGCGGGAGCGACACAAAGCCGCCTTACGCCCGGCCGATATCGGGACGCAGACTGGAGCTGCTCTTTTCGCGATGTTCTTGGGAAAAAGCCTTGGCAACGATACGCGCGGATATCTGCGGCCTCCCCCTCCCCGTCGCCCTAGCCCCGCCAGCCTCCTGTCTCCCTATTTACCGGCGCGAAGGGAGAAGATTTCCTTCTCCCTTGCTGGGAAAGAGAAGGCGCGGAGCGGAAGAAATAGAAAATGCGAAGCGCCGAATACAAGAGTGCCGCGCGCCACCCCTTCTAACCGTCGCCCTTCGCTACTTCTGCCCCCTCCCGCGCTAAGAAGCTCGTAGCCCTCGACATCGGCTCCGAGGGCGCTTTCGCGCGTGTGTGCTCTTCCGCCCTTCAGACCGCATCTTTCCAGACAATATTCCTTATTTGTACCAGATGCCTTCGGAACCCTCCCACGCGCCTGCCCGCCGGTGTATACTTAAGGCCGGTGAAGCGGGGTAATCGAAGGAGGATGGCGAAGAATGAGGGGCGATAGAATGGAGCGCGAGGGCGCGAGAGATAGCGGTCGGGCTAATGTGAAACGAGAGAGAGAGAGAGAGAGAGAGACGAGATGTGGGACTCGTCGATGTTGCGCGTCGATGTCGACGGCGCGGTGTGAAATAGTATTTGCGCATTGGCCATCAGCGGCTTTCGTCAAAAGTTCTGCCGGTTTTACGGCAGAAGCGAGAAGCGAGACGCGAGACTGGAAATTCGAGCGCGAGAAAGTTGAGCGGAAATGGCCTCCTCCGCGCGGAAATGATGCCGAGGCCTCGGTTACGCGATCGCGGTTACGCGAGCGGTAACCGCTGACGAGATGAAATTGCGCGCGGTATTCGCGAGCGAGAAGCGCGCGCGCGGCTGCCAGACGAGAATTATTCAGAATTAAGAGTCAAGAGTTGAAACCGCCACGAGGTATCGCGGCGCTCTGCTGCGCGGCGGCGCGCACAGAGAAACGTAAAAATTGCACTCTGAAGGTGGGCACTTTAATATCCAGCCGCTTCCGGACGGTAAGCGCTTCACGTAACGCGTAATTTTTTTTTGCCGTTTGGTTACGTCTATCTGAATACATTGTACCGGAATACAAGCGAAACCTCTCTCTCTCTCTCTCTCTCTCTCTCTCTCTCTCTCACTCTCTCTCTCCCCGGCTCTCTTCGTTTTTCGTCCTCGCAAGCGATATTTTTAGTAGCCACTCGGAAGGCGGATGGTCTCGAGTATCGAAACAAGCAATAAAGAAATACGACAAGTACCGGTCCTGCGTTTCCTTTTGTCGCGGTCGCGATGGACTATCTCTCGAAGGAAAGCGCGCTACCTACGTAGCGCCAGTTTATTTCCGGTGGAAGTGGAGGAGATATTATAGCCGAGCCGCACTGCGGAGAAGTGCACGAGTGATAAAATGGAGCACCTAGTCAGACACATCGAAGGATCCGCCGTTTTACCCCTCCTCTTCTCCTTCCTTCCTTCCTTCCTTCCTTTCTTTCTTTCTTTTTTCTTACCTTTTTTCGTACGTTATTTCGTTCCGCGCTCCATCTCGCGATCCGCCGCCCGCTCCCCCGCCCCCTTCTTTTCCATTACATCGTTCCACCGGCGCACTGGCCCCGGGTAGACATCGACGCGAATTTCAGGATGATTACGGAGGCATGTAAAATAAACGATAAAGATATCGACGGAGAAGACACGACACCGGCGATGTGAACCTTGACACGCTCGATCTCGCGAGGAGATCTCGTTAGAGCTCGCAATTTTCACGGAATTTCGCGGTAGCGGCAGCTGTGCTTACTCGGTCAATAGGAACCTCAATTGTTGCTTGAATTTTTCTCCCGGTAGATAGATTGAGTAGAGATTGATGTTCGATCGCGTGTGTATATTCCGACAACGTTTCGATTCGTGCCAGACAGCTATCCTCGATTTTATCGGGATAGATTATTAAAAAGAAAAAAAAAAAAGAAAAAGAAGAAGAAGAAGGAAGAAACACTTTCCGCGTTTCCATATTCGCGAAGAGTTGATCTCGCTACGGCCAAGCTCGCGTTTCTTGAATTCCCGACGAGGACGCAATTG